>NC_085136.1:284079436-284706441 GCF_035046485.1 Aedes albopictus | reverse complement strand
GTGTTCTTCCTCCAGGAACTGTTTTGGGACTCCTATAGGAATTCCCCTTGGAATTGATTCCGGAATTCCTCTTGGGCTTTCTTCAAAAACGCCTGCAGGAATTTCTTCAGGAGCTGCTAATTTCGCCTGAGATTCGTCCAGAAATTACTTCAGGTATTCCTCCAAAAATTCCACCAGGAATTCCCCTAGGAATTTCTACAAGAATTTATCCTGGAATTCTTCAAAGCATTCCTCCATGGATTTTTCCAGAGATTACTACAGGAATTCATCAGGAATTTCTTTTGGAATTCCCCCAGGAATTCCTCCAAAGATTTTTTCAGGAAATATTTCGGGGATTCCTCCGAGAATTCCACCAGGAATTCTCCTGGGCATTCTTTCAGGCATTTATCCAGACATTCTTCCAGGAATTCTTGCAGATGTTCCTCTAAGAATTCTTTCAGCGATTCCTTCAAAAATTCCTCCAGCTATTTCTCCAGGAATTGCTTCAGAGACTCTTCCACGAATTCCCCCAGGAGTTCTTCCAGGAGTCCAGGAATTTATTCAGGAAATCCGTCAGGGATTCCTTTAGAAATTCTTCCAGGATTTTCTCTACCAATACCTTCTAGAATTTTTCAGGGATTCCTCCAGGCATTCCAGGCATTCCCGAGATGAACTAGCCTAGGGTTAAAAATCTCGTTAATACAGACAAACAACAAATGTGGAGCCTCGTAGCCGTGCGGTTAGGGTCACCAAGCTTCTAATCGCACCATGCTGTGGGGTGAGGGTTCGATTCCCGCTCCGGGAATTTTCTTGAGAATAGTTTCTTCTCCGTATCCACTGGTACATGCTCCGTGTGTCCCTTGTCTAGTGTTAATTTTCATTCAGTCTGTGCAGCCTTTGGCTGAAGACGGTGTCCGCGTCTTTATAAAATTAATTTAAAGTTTGTATGTATTTAGGTTTTTTTTTTCTTCGGAACCCTTAAGGTGAGTATATCACCTTGGAATAGTGCGTTACGGCGCAAGGACTACCACATTAAAATTTGATCATGCTATTTTCCTAACAAATGTAGTCAGGCTCCTGTAGGAACAATCCAGAATCAAGATTTGATATAGTGATTTTTTTTCGGTATGTCTGTTGGTGTGTTTAGTGTTTGCTGATAATGAACATATTCTTTCGGGAGGATTCAGGTAGGTTTATTATATAATACAGGAACTATGGTAAGGTGTATAACCATTGCAAGCGTATCACGAATAGCTTATTCAATGAAATATGTTGATACAGTTTTCCTTTCCAGATTTTCGGCCACCCAGTTCTGCAGCGGTCAATATGAAGAAACAGATCAGATGAATTATGCAGGCAGCTGTTTCAACACAACCAAATAATATTTTGTGCGCCTCAACGTTCACCAAACGTATCCTTTGGAGTCTACCTTCCCACTAACAATACCCAAATTCCCGAGACACCTTGGCCTGAGCGATCGTAAAGCTATAAGCATATATGTACATCTTTCATAGGTGTCCAAAACTAACCATTGTATTGATGAGAAGTTATTATTAACTATTCGAATTTCTTTTGTTGTCCAATAGATTGTGTAAAATGCTACAAATTTGATCAAGCACGCCGTAAAATTCGTCACCCATGATTTGGCGCCTACATCAGTGGTCTAACGACTCTTCGCGTTCTCGGCACTAGTTCCAATATGTCGCTTAAAGAGTTGCCACATATGATGTTAGGTAAGCTGAGGTCAGTTAACTGACTGATGGGGCACGGGAGCTATTGCAATGATCAAAATGTATGCATTACTAAGTCATTCTAGACGGACTATCGAAAGGAAAACGAGTATTTAAGAATATAACTTCAATCTATCATGTCGGAAGTAAGGTAAGGTGCTATGTAGTTAGAGGTGTAGACAATAGGTGTATTGATGAGAAGTAGTTATTAACTATTCGAATTTCTTTTGTTGTCCAATAGATTGTGTAAAATGCTACAAATTTGATCAAGCACGCCATAAAATTCGTCACCCATGATTTGGCGCCTACATCAGTGGTCTAACGACTCTTCGCGTTCTCGGCACTAGTTCCAATATGTCGCTTAAAGAGTTGCCACATATGATGTTAGGTAAGCTGAGGTCAGTTAACTGACTGATGGGGCACGGGAGCTATTGCAATGATCAAAATGTATGCATTACTAAGTCATTCTAGACGGACTATCGAAAGGAAAACGAGTATTTAAGAATATAACTTCAATCTATCATGTCGGAAGTAAGGTAAGGTGCTATGTAGTTAGAGGTGTAGAAATAGGTGTATTGATGAGAAGTTGTTATTAACTATTCGAATTTCTTTTGTTGTCCAATAGATTGTGTAAAATGCTACAAATTTGATCAAGCACGCCGTAAAATTCGTCACCCATGATTTGGCGCCTACATCAGTGGTCTAACGACTCTTCGCGTTCTCGGCACTAGTTCCAATATGTCGCTTAAAGAGTTGCCACATATGATGTTAGGTAAGCTGAGGTCAGTTAACTGACTGATGGGGCACGGGAGCTATTGCAATGATCAAAATGTATGCATTACTAAGTCATTCTAGACGGACTACCGAAAGGAAAACGAGTATTTAAGAATATAACTTCAATCTATCATGTCGGAAGTAAGGTAAGGTGCTATGTAGTTAGAGGTGTAGAAATAGGTGTATTGATGAGAAGTTGTTATTAACTATTCGAATTTCTTTTGTTGTCCAATAGATTGTGTAAAATGCTACAAATTTGATCAAGCACGCCGTAAAATTCGTCACCCATGATTTGGCGCCTACATCAGTGGTCTAACGACTCTTCGCGTTCTCGGCACTAGTTCCAATATGTCGCTTAAAGAGTTGCCACATATGATGTTAGGTAAGCTGAGGTCAGTTAACTGACTGATGGGGCACGGGAGCTATTGCAATGATCAAAATGTATGCATTACTAAGTCATTCTAGACGGACTATCGAAAGGAAAACGAGTATTTAAGAATATAACTTCAATCTATCATGTCGGAAGTAAGGTAAGGTGCTATGTAGTTAGAGGTGTAGAAATAGGTGTATTGATGAGAAGTTGTTATTAACTATTCGAATTTCTTTTGTTGTCCAATAGATTGTGTAAAATGCTACAAATTTGATCAAGCACGCCGTAAAATTCGTCACCCATGATTTGGCGCCTACATCAGTGGTCTAACGACTCTTCGCGTTCTCGGCACTAGTTCCAATATGTCGCTTAAAGAGTTGCCACATATGATGTTAGGTAAGCTGAGGTCAGTTAACTGACTGATGGGGCACGGGAGCTACTGCTATGATCAAAATGTATGCATTACTAAGACATTCTAGACGGACCTAGAGACGGACAATCGAAAGGAAAACGAGTATTTAAGAATATGACTTCAATCTATCAATATCTATCAATCGCAATACATATAACTGTGGTATGTAATCTAGAACATTAGAACACGTTTGTTTTTTGCAAATATGAATATCCATCTTGGTATCAAATGGTTATGTACATCAAAGAACGTAAGAAAACGTCTGAATCTAATGTTTTTTCATCAACATACATCAGAAATACGTTTGAATCTAATCTATTTGCACATCATAAAACATTTAAAAACATTTTAAATTAATGTCTGAATTTACGTCAACATACATCAGGAAACGTCTGAATCTGATGTTTTTTACATCAACATACATCAGAAATACGTTTGAATCTAATGTATTTACACATCATAAAACATCTAAAAACGACTAAAACAAATGTCAGAATTGACGTCAACATACATCAGGAAACGTCTGAATCTGATGTTTTTTACATCAACATACATCAGAAATACGTTTGAATCTAATGTATTTACACATTATAAAACATCTAAAAACGTCTAAAACAAATGTCAGAATTGACGTCAACATACATCAGGAAACGTCTGAATCTGATGTTTTTTACATCAACATACATCAGAAATACGTTTGAATCTAATGTATTTGCACACCATAAAACATCTGAAAACATCTAAATCCGATGTCTCAATTTGCATCAATATAACGTATAATTCTAATGTTTTTTACATCTACATACATAACAAAACGTTTGAATCTAATGTTTTTGCACATCATGAAACATCTGAAAACGTCCAAATCTATTGTTATTTTACATCAACATACAAAAGAAAATCGTTAGAGTTTTATGTTTTTTGCACATCAAAAAACATTTGAAAACGTCAGATTTTGATGTTTCGGATTATTTGCTTGACATCAGAAAAACGTTTGATTTCCTGATGTATACATTATGTTACCTTGCATAAACACATCTGAATCGTAATGTTTTCTAATGTTCAACATCAGAAGTACATCAAACCTTGATGTTGATGTAAACATCGAAATTTAACGTCAGGCTAATGTAAATTTTTATTCGGGTTCTTATCGGTTTTGGGCATTCGTCCTGCGCAAATCCGTTTCGTTGAAAACGGGGATGGCTCCGCCGGTCACTACATCATCCAACATCTGGAAAGCAGAACTTTCGGTTGTGAAGGACTTCTACATGTGGAAACCTTCCCGAAGCGGCGTTGTGGATTTGTTGGACCAATAGACATCGCTGTAATCACGGAAACATGGCTGCAGTACAACAACTCATTGTACCATGAAAACTATTCTTTTGTTAGAGCGGATCGCGACTCGCCGGAAGCCACCGAGGAGAAGTTGCGATTCTGGCGAAGAAAGGAATTTCTTACTCCATGCTGGAAACTTCGCGCGGGCAATCGAAACAGTCGGGATCTTAGGCTAGATCCAACACCCGTGAATTCGTCTAGTCTTCTGGCTCAAATCAGAGGGCAGCGCTCTGTCAATTCAGACGAGATATCCACCAGCTGCAAAACGGTGAGTCAATAAGGAGAGCGTCCAACATAGCTCTGGACCTCACAAGTTCCTACCTCATGCTTCGACGGGTCAAGCGATGACAAAGACCGCCAGCAAAGAGTTGTGTGCTTAGCTGGTAGTGCAGCCTGGGCACTGTTGTCCTTCTGAATTCAGCTAGATTGAAGAGGTACGAGTCGAGAGTTTGTTCACCAAGGAGGTGCGGCTCAAACAGTGTCTGTTCTGTCATCGAGCGGCTGAGTATGAAACGCTGCACCACGCCCAGCTAAATCCAAGGTGGTAGCCCCATCACCGTGGTCGTCCCAGTGCTGGTTGGGACGTTAAACTGAACTGGCTCGATGGCCCTCCGGCGATACAGGAGTGTTGGCGTAGGCCCAATAAGCCACCCGTAAAAATCCCCATTGCGAATAACCTGAGAGAGAGGAGACAGCTGGCTTCGATTGCGTGCTACTTAATGTCAAGGAGGACCTGTCACAAACTGTCACCGCGAACCGAGCTGAAAATCGCACATTGATGGTGTGGAGTGGCCAAATATCCAAAAGATCTTATCAAAATTTTGCTCTGTTTGTTGTAGGGTATCGCGCCACTTGGGCGGTGGCTTCTATATTCGTCTGTTTTCCACTATAACTCAGTCAATTTTGAACCAATTGACTTGAAATGTTGTACACGGGTAGATACCATACCTATCTCACCACATTCCAAAAGTTGTGTCAATTGGTTCAAATTTGACTGAGTTATAGTAGAAAACAGACGAATATAGAAGCCACCGCCCAAGTAGCGCGATTCCCTATTTAAAAAAGATAAAATAATAATGATCAGTTTCCCACGACCAGCGCAACGAATCCATGTATTTTCCTTGCTCTGTCGCAACGAACTCAATATGCAATTCATTTTTGACCAATAATATTTTTTCAAACCATTGTGCGGCGCTAAAAGTTGTAAAAAGAAGTTAGAAGAAGACATGTAAACATCGTGGCTGTCAGTGAGCTGTCTCCTCTCTCTCAGCGAATAACATAGGAGAAAATACGACTCGATACAATCGGCAAAGACCCACGCCACGCGACGAAATAAGGACTACGATTGGAAACTTAGAACGTGGAATTGCAAGTCACTATTGCACATGCACATTGCACCTATAGGTTTCGCAGGATGTGACGTGACAGGATAATCAACGACGAACTAAATCCCCACAACTTCGACATCGTGGCGTTGCAGGAACTTTGTTGGACTGGGCAGAAAGTGTGGAAAAGCGGGCATCGAGCGGCTACCTTCTACCAAAGCTGTGGAACCACCAATGAACTGGGAACATAATTTATAGTGTTGGGCAAGATGCGACAACGTGTGATCGGATGGCAGCCGATCAACGCAAGGATGTGCATGTTGAGAGTTAAGGGCCGTTTCTTCAACTACAGCATCATCAACGTGCACTGCCCACACGAAGCGAGATCTGATGGCGAGAAAAAAGCGTTCTAAAGCGCAGTTAAAGCAAACATACGATAGTTGATCGCCGCTTGATGTGAAAATCGTTGTCGACGACATAAAGCGTAGGTAGAAAAGGAGGAAATGTACAGACCGGTAATCGAGCAAAACAGCCTGCCCGCCGTATCGAATGATAAACGACCAGCGATGCGTAAACTTTGCAGCCTCCCGTGTCCTCCGCAAAGATATCCACAAAGCCACCTGGAGATCACCGGACCATCAAACAG
Organism: Aedes albopictus; assembly: GCF_035046485.1. Taxonomy (NCBI): domain Eukaryota; kingdom Metazoa; phylum Arthropoda; class Insecta; order Diptera; family Culicidae; genus Aedes; species Aedes albopictus. Next base: position 284,699,870 of record NC_085136.1, on the reverse strand, counting down.
AGAACCAAATCGACAACATTCTGATCGACGGTAAGTTCTTCTCGGATATAACCAATGTCCGCACATACCGCAGTGCGAATATAAATTCGGATGACTATTTACCTTACCTTACGCTGTATGCATGCGCTCAAAACTTTCGATCGTAGTATCTCGGCTGTAGCACTAGGCTTCGCGACGCCGAATCACAGAAACGACTGGTAGGGTAGGACGGGGCAAGATGGCCACCCGGGGCAAGATGAGCACGCCTCTGTTTTACTACTTTTATGATGAATTTTGCCCAAACAAGTTCATAATCCGTTAGAATAATGTTTATCCTGTTTGTAAACCTGATATAAGGTACTTCATAATGAACGAATTAAAAAATATCGTCAAATTAGTCAATAGCATAGATTTTTAGAATTTTCTTATAAGAAATCATCAGAATAAAATAAGGTTTTTATGTCAGAATCAAATTTTTACCATAATTCTTGTTATCAGCCAACATTACTAGCTTACTGCAAAGCATTTTAATTTATATTAGAAAATATTTTCTAAAAACAAACATTAAAATTTATTCAATTTTAGTTATTTACCTATATACTACTATATATAGTGGGGCAAGATGAGCACCCCTGAGGGGAATATAGAAAATATTTTGAAATTATTGGAATCCACTCAATAGTGCCGAACATAGGTTTCCGTAACCTCTACGACTATTTGGTTGCGTAAATTCCTTAAAAAAAGCAACTTAATAATCGTTTATTGTTTTTCGGGTCATTTTGTATAAAGTTTTATAAAACCGCATTTTTTTCAATAATCGAAAAAATGATAATTTTAGAACGTGATACTATAGCTATAAACAAGGTTCACTATATCAATCACTGTATGGCCAATTTATTGTTAAAATATTGGGATTTTAATGAAGTGCTCTTCTTGCCCCGTAGGGGTGCTCGTCTTCCCCCGTAGCATGTTCGAACTGACCGTAAAACATCTTTTTTGTTTAGTCAAACAAATCATCCTTATTGTGAATTTTGAACCCTCCCATGTTTATGGGTGATAGAAAACATGATATAGAAAAGAACAATTGAGACGTACTTTGAAAAATTGCGTTAACTTTCAATAAACTTAACGAGATCCTTAGGGTGCTCATCTTGCCCCGCCCTACCCTAAGACGGCAAATGTGAACAGTTGAAATACGAAAAAACCGTACGATGGCGAATGAGGCACGTTATAGACAGGCGTGGAACAGGCAGAACTCAGTCTTCCGGAGGAAGAAGCGCCAACAGAATGAACGAGATCGCGAAGCGATGGAAGAGCTGTACCGCACTAAGGACACACGAAAGTTCTAGGAGAAGCTGAATCGCTCACGCAGAGGCTTTGTGCCACAAGCCGACATGTGCCGAGACAATCACGGGAATCTTCTCACGAGCGAGCGTGAGGTGGTCGAGAGGTGGCGGCAGAATTACGATGAGCACTTCAAAGGCGACGTTGCAAACACCGAAGGTGGCGTGGTAACAGATCTAGGAGTACGTGCACAGGACGAAAGAATTCCAGCCCCTAACTTCCAAGAGATTGAGGAGGAGGTTGGCCGATTGAAAAACAACAAAGCCGCTGGTGCAGATCAACTACCAAGCGAGTCACTAAAATACGGTGGAGAAGCACTGGTGAGAGCACTACACTAGGTCATTACCAAGATTTGGGAGGAGGAAGTATTACCGGAGGAATGGATGGGAGGTAACGTGTGTTCCATCTAAAAAAGGGCGTTAAGTTGGATTGCGAGATCTATCCCGCGATCACACTACTGAGCGCTGCCTACAAGATACTCTCTCAAATTTTATGCCGCCGTCTATCACCGATTGCAAGAAAGTTCGTGGGGCAATATCAGGCTGGATTTATGGGTGAACGCGCTACAACGGACCAGATGTTCGCCATCCGCCAAGTGTTGCAGAAATGCCGCGAATACAACGTGCCCACACATCACTTGTTCATCGATTTCAAATCGGCGTATGATACAATCGATCGAGACCGGCTATGGCAGATTATGCACGAATATGGATTCGCGAATAAACTGATACGATTGATCAAGGCGTCGATGGATCAAGTGATGTGCGTAGTTCGAGTATCAGGGATATTCTCGAGGCTCTTCGAATCTCGCAGAGGGTTATGGCAAGGTGATGGTCTTTCGTGCTTGCTGTTAAACATCGCCTTAGAAGGTGTAATAAGGAGAGCGGGGACAAACACAAGTGGAACAATTTTCCGTTCAGCTGCTTGATTTCGCTGATGATATTGATATTATAGCTCGAAAATTTGAGACGATGGCGGAAACGTACATCCGACTAAAGAGTGAAGCCAGGCGAAACGGATTAGTCAATAATGTGTACATGATGGCAAAGAACTCTAGGGAGGAACTACCGCGCGCGCCACCCAGAATTTCTATCGACGGTGATGAAATCGAGTCGGTTGTAGAATTCAAGAAGTCAGACTAGTCAGAGTGGTCATCGAATCCTCTGCAGCCCGTTTGCATCGCGAACTATCTAATATCTTTGGGCCTGTGAATGCATACTCAACAAATCAACGAAATACTGTTTAATACTTTTATTAAGTACACATATATATTTATAAATGTATTGTACAACTATAAAGTTTTGTCAGCCTTTTGCGACTGTTAGCTTGTGTATATTTTTGTTCATGTTCTTCTTCAGATCTTGGGACATCAATATTGATCTATCGATAAAGATTTCCACAACTATTTTGTTTTCCTTTTTGCAGCAGCTGCACGCCGAGTAGCAAAATAAATCCTCTTGTTTAGACAAAACGCCTAAGCTAAATACCTTAAAATGATGAAACCTAAAAAAAATCACTAAGCACTAATCAATAGTGTCGGTTGTTGGTCACCTTGTGTCCAACGACGCCCCATAAATGCAATCGCGCAGCTTTGCGCTTCTTTGTAAAATGTCATTCTGAGACAGTGAAATCTTTTTGATAACCGTTTGGGTTTGAATGCCCGACGCCTCACTCGGAGACATTTCTCTCGTCAACAATACTGGTCTGCATGTCGGACATTTCCCGGTCGTTCTTCCGATCGTGGTGACAGTCGACGAACGCAGCGTTGAACAGGATCTGACATCCACGTTCGATCCAAAGCATGATCACGTTCCGCGAGCGGTTTTTGTTCTTGTTCCATACGACGCACACGTAGTACACGGGCACTCCGGACAGTGTGATGGCCATGCCGATTATTAGATTCATCGGTTCGGTGAATGAGGGCAGCAGGACCAGCACCAGGCAGCACGTTAGGAAGATGATCGGAAGCGCTAGGTTCACCCGGATCGGCCGAGGCATGTTGGGTCTGGGGATAAGTAGGAGACATTTCGGCATTATTGGTTATCCAACAGTAATCGTTGAACTTAAACCGAACTTACTTGGTCACACGTAGCCACAGTAGACCAGCTATACAGGCTGCCACCGAAAGCCATAAAATCTGACTGAAGTAGTTGATCAGGGCTACCACGTTGGGCGTCATTAGCATGAGGATCGAAGTTACGCACTGAAAAGTTTCGAATTGATTAACCTATCGTTTTCTGGCACTCAAGTAATAATCTCACCGTAAAGATCAAGGCCGGTATCGGGGTCTGTCGGTTCACATGTACCAGCGAGAACCATGCCGGTAGGTGGCCTTCCTGCGCTCCTGTCGAGAACAATCGAGCCGAGGTGAACAGGATACCGTTGACTCCACCAAAGCAGCTCATAGCGACGAATACCGGAATCAACCAAGCCAGTGGGCCAAACACGCGGTTTCCAAAGTTCACAGCCACGGCAATCGAAGCAAGCATATCATGCCGTGGAACGACAGCGAAGTAGGCCAGGTTGACCAGCACATAGATGCCGGTTACCAGGGGCATGGCGATCCAGATTGCGCGGGGTAGATTCCTGGAATAAGAATTGAGGTGTTATTCAAGTTATGTATGTGAGGTTCTGTAGGTGGGAGCCCAGGTGATCGAAGGACTGAGCCAATTCTCAGGTGTCCTCAGAAAACCACTACTTCTCCATTGGCAGAGAGGGATAGCGGCTTTAAGGGTGGCCCGACAGACACTAATTCTAAAACTAACACAAAATAGATCGTAAGCAGTAAGTAGAGAAAGCGACGAAGGGTCGGAGAGTAGGGTCCTTTTTGAGGTATCACACAGCTCGCTAGAGCTAAGTATGAAACTGGTAGGTTATAATAAAAATGAATTGTAAATATATGTGTACCTTGATTGAATAAAGAAGAGGCACTGAGCTAGTAGAGATATCAGTCAGAGTGCTTGCGGGTTGGAACGAAAGTCTCCCTGTTAGTCGTTTCAACAGGTTATGGGCCTAGAGACGTCCTGGTTGTGGTTCTGGAAGCGAGGAGACCAAGGTGCGGTAAAATCCAAGATACGATGAGGAAGCCGATATCCGATGAGGTGCCAACAGATGATGCGACTGAGCGTCAATATTCTTTTAGGTATCCAGATGCGGCGAGGGGACCAACAACATTCGTTAACGATCTAGTATCATGAGGGATCTGCGCTGAGAACCAGTGGTCGAGGTGGTGCTCGCTGATCGGCTGATGTAGGAGCGGGATGGCAGAAGGTGCTGGGTGTCGAAAAAAGGAAAGGCGCCAAGAGGACTTAGCAGCGGAAGCAGCTCGGTAGCGAAGGAGCTGGTTCCTTCAAGCAACCTCGGCAGACAACAACTTGGAATCCAAGACCACAGCTCGGCAGGCAACAACTTGGAATCCAGGAGGAGACCACGTAGAGTTTGAGAAGCTTCGGAGCTCAGTGTGATGAGGAGAAGTCTTGAAGTGCGTCACATAGCTCAGTGAAGCTAGGTATGAAACTGGTAAAAAACTGTACTGAGAATGAGAATATATTTGTAATCGCTGTTGAGCTACCAGTATGAGGTTAACAAGGCGGTTGCAGTCGGGAAGGTCAGTGCGAAGTTGCAGGTCAGTGTGCCCGATCAGTATATGACAAGAACAAATTCTATGGTTGGTTTCCAGTAGATAACTTCCACGTCGTACGAGGATTTCGGTAAAAGCGAAGATCAACGGGGTGTACTACTGCTGTCGCTATGACAAGACTTACCCTCCAAAGGACCATTCCTCGTTCACGATAAATTCGCTATCCAGCGCACTTGTGTGATTGAGCCTTGTGGCTTGGGCGGTCAAACGGGACAGCCGATGGTCTAACGAAAAAAGGCTGGGATAGAATCTATGGCAAGGCTGAACGTAGATTTCGCGAACACAGACAACGAAAATACCCACAGATTTACGCAGAGTCCATCATCAATGTGACCTTTTGGAGTCCGGGTTTAAACCCTGACTCTGACTGAAGGGCCAACGACGCCACAATGCAAAGACGATCTCTACCCAGGAATAGGCGCCCGGTCATTGTACTGGTGGTGCCTAGAAATCGCAGTTCTCCACGCATCCTAACAAAGAACTAGGAGGATGATGCAAAGAGCTCGCACCGATAAGCGTAGAACGAAACGAAGTGAGTCCAATAGGGTGGCTCAACTGGCACTGAACAAAGAAATTAAGGCGCATAAGTGGACGAACTATCTCTGCCAGGCTGCAACAAATCCCCCTATGGTGATGCATACAGGGTACGCTCCCCCAGGTTGCTGTAGAAGATCGTGGCAACGTTGTCCTGCGCCACGACATACGACCATGGGCTCCCGTTCCCTATGGCCCATCCGTCCAAAGCCAAGTTACCCCGGTGACAAATGAGGAACTCATCGCGATAGCGAAGTCCTCTAGATGGACAAGGTACCATATTCAGATTGTGTTCCGACAGTAGCCATTAAGACGGCCATCAAGGCTAGCCCTGACATGTACCGAATGACTATGCGGATATGCCTAGACAAAGGCGAATTTCCGGAGAGGTGGAAAAGGCAAATATTGGTTCTACTGCCCAAGCACGGCAAGTCACCTGCCCAAGCAACCAAAAGTTCCGCTTCCCATGACAAAATGCACTTTCAAGTTCCGCGAAGTTCAGATAAAGTTCCAAATGGAACTTTCTGGCTGCTTAAGGGGCTAACGATGAGCCTTGCTGGAACTTCGATCACAAGTTCCTGCAAGGCTCATTGTTAGCCTCTTAAGCAGCCTGGAAGTTCCATTCGGAACTTTATCTGAACTTTTCGGAACTTTGAAGCTGCTTAAGATGCTACTCGGAACTTTGTCGGAACTTTCAAGTTCATAGAAGTTCAGTTCAGTAGAATTGTGTTTCAATAAAAATTAGATTTATTTCTTTTACAGAAAACAACTGTTTAAGCATACACGAATAAAAGACAAATATGAATTTATCAAATCAATGAATACTAGGCTTGAGCAAAAAAAAACATTGCCGCCCATCGGATTCGAACCGATAGTCGCTGCGTAAGAACCCTACGCTCTACCACAGTACTACAGTTGCGATTAAGTGAACAGGAGGTAAAGTCTGACTTGAATCGATTTTCTGTCGGCAGCTAGTTTTGCACATTTGTACAGTAGTGAAGTTAACTTGACTTTGTCAAGTATCTTCAGCAGCGCAGCGGTAAGTCGGCAGGCTATCACGCAGGAGGATCCAGTTCAAATCTACATAGCAGCGACATGTGTGTAAATATAATTATCAGAAGCATTTTCCGGTATGTATGTAAGCAATTTTCCAGACATGAATCACAAACCCACCAACAGGGTTGTGATTCTGAAAACACAATTTTGTTTCTGCATGAATTTTGTCAAAGTTCTGTCAGAAGCTGCTTAGAAGGCTATCCAGCGTGCTTATGTGAACTTTCAAGTTCCAAAATTACTTAAAAAAGAAGCTGCTTAGAAGGCTAATGAGCAAACTCGAACAAGCTGCTTAGCTTATAAAGTACCCTTTTATCTGAACTTTTGGTTACTTGGGTGGCAACCCGTCGGCATACAGACTTATCCACCGTCTGGACACCGCCGGGAAACTGTTGGAGTGGATCATTCTGTCGAGGCTGATAGTCTATGCCGAGAAATCAGATGACTGGGCTCTCCAGAAGGTCTCCGGAAGGGTCGATCGACGGTGGACGCTATTAGAAACGTGAAATTTGTGCTGCGGTACACCAGTGAAACTTGGTGTGTATCAGCGGAGAACACTTAACAGATTGATGTCATCAAAAGCCGATAGCGACAGAAATTCGGAAGCGAAGGTGGAGGTAGGTCGGCTACTCTACGCAGGGGCGGGAACGAAATCTGCAAACATGCGTTAGATTGGAACCCAGCAGGACATCGCAGCAGAGGCAGACCCAGAGGTTCATGGTGGCGCAGCCTCAATAAAGATATAAAAGAGGTCGACAGAAACTTGGCCTGGCCACAGGTCCAGGCGATGGCCTGCAATCGCCAAGGATGGATGGATATCTTACAATTCGGCTCTCTGCACCACCATGGGTGCAGACCAACAACAAAAACAACCTTCTCGAGAATCGAATAGCGCTGAAGGGTTACGGCTTTGGCTCCTCTTGTTTTCGCTCGCTTTATCGTGATTTTGGCGTCCCTTCGCTCTTTTTTCTTCCTCCAGATGTCATCTGTAATCCACTTTTTTCTCTCTCTGAGTGCGAAACTCATGAAGGTGTTCTACATGGCGCTCCACTGCACTGATCTTCTACGCTGCCACCTTCCAGAATATCCGAAGATGATGGTTGGACACAATGTCGGCGCTACGTGTGTTACGCACATAAACCCAAACAAATGCAGCAAAAAGGCAGCAAGCTGAAACGCAGGAAAGCATGGATCGGAACGATGTGCAGAGGTTTTATGCCACATGCAAGTCACAAAAGTCACTCAACGGAGAAATTGCTAAACAACTTCAAATGTTCATGAATTAGGTAGGATGACCTTTTGGTGAAAATCAACCAGGACAAAGTAAAATATACATCTGATAAGTATTAGCGACAATTTTCTTGTCTCTCACCCTCTCAACTCACTTGTACGGATTCTCCAGCTCCTCGGTCACGAAGTTCAAATAGTTCCACCCGCCGAACGCGAACAGCCCCGAATACGAAGCATAGGCCAAGCTGGAAAGGGCATAGTCGCCCTCCCACGCGTTCTCAAAGTTGTCGCTTTTCTCCGTCGCCATGTACCACACGCCGGCCACAATGATGGACACCAGGGCCGTCAGTTTGGCCATCGTGAACACATTCTGGATCTTCATGGCCCATTTCGTTGAGATGCAATTGATGGCCGTTAGGAAGCATAGGCACACGGCTGCCAGCAACCGGACCGAGTTATCCGGCGCGTCACACTCCGGGAAGAACGGCTTTACGGCGTACTGGGCGAAGGTTAGCGCCACGATGGCCTGAAACGATACGTTTGTAGGGTAGAAGAAATAGATGAGTTGGGTGCTTAATGGAGGAAGGTTCGCGATAATTAACAAGGTCAATCAAGGGTTCGTTTCGCGCGTCTAGCTAAAAACCGAGCGTTACGTTAATTAATAAATTGTTTTTGATTGGACATTGTTTGCTCGTTGCGAAGAGGAATTTCAATTTGGAAATGCTTCCTAGATTATGTGTGATAGCGTGGGCTACACAGGTATAATTGCGTCCCTATTAGAGTAGGTTATGGTTGTAGAAATACGCAAAGCTGTACGGGAAATGTAAGCAAGCTAGTGGAAAAAGACTTCCTTTATTCCAGTTTGATTTAATTTTCACATTGTTCAGTTTCTGAACTGTTTCCTGGAAATACTGATGTAAATGTAAATGTTTTATCTTCCAGCGTATTTATTAATCAGAAAATTTAACAATACACTATTTTTTATGTTCCTTTATTCATTAATTGTTTGTACTATGTTCTAAAAAAACTGAGATCTTTTAAATTTGGCTGATTTTGTTCGGACCCGTAGAGAACAACAGTAGATCAGTGTAAAAATATACGAACATGTTGATCCATCCTATCATTTATGGCTGCATGATAGCCGCAAATGCATCCATGTTTACGCATCTATGGAAGTGAATGTGGACAGATGTGGTCTGACAAAAAGCTCCTGGAATGCACACCATATGCACCAAGGGGTCATGGTAGCTATCATCGATCTCGCTAGAATAATAATTTGTTTACTTTTCCATACGTGTGACACCTACTTGTTGCTGCCGCGCCGGTAGAATGTGCGGGTTGTTACTGACTGAGCGCACCATGTAGTGTTGTAGTACCGAGTCAGTCTCCATCAACGCCTATTAAACCTGTCCGGAAGGCATGTGGTTGGCGGTTTGTTAATTTGTTTTATTTCTCGTTATTGCATGCATAATATAATAAGCTTCAATTGAATCGAATTTCAATAACAAATTCATTCGGGACTGGTGACCGGCGGTGCCTGTTACATTCTCTGGCGAGATTGTAGGTTTGGAGTAGGGTGGCCCACACTTATATGAAAAACAAAAATTTCGAAAAATGCCAAGTCTTATCTCCTGAATCAGTTGTTTTGGACTCCCAGAAGCTACGTTCAAAATTTTAGCAAAATCGGTTGAGCCTAAGGGGGCGCTCAAAACGCTTGAAGTTTGTATGGGAAAACTTGGCCAAATGTATGCAGAAATTTTAAGTTTTCGAATTTTGCCGCTAGGTGGCGCTGTAAGCGTTCAATAATCAAACCCTTTGGCATTTTTGTAGGTGACTGTATACCAAACAACTTTGTCGAAGACCGCAAAGTGATCCAACGTCTGTGAAAAAAGTTATACCTTAGGCAAAGTGAGGCAAAGAATTGAGATTTCATTATTGATATTTTTCCTTTAAATACATGTACTGGAAAAATATCAATAATGTTTCACCTCACCTTACCTAGGGTATAACTTTTTTCACAGACGTTGGATCACTTTGCGGTCTTCGACAAAGTTGTTTGGCATATAGTCACCTACAATAATACCAATGGGTTTGATTATTGAACACTTACAGCGCCACCTAGCGGCAAATTTCGAAAATTTAAAATTTCTGCATACATTTGACCAAGTTTTCCCATACAAACTTCAAGCGTTTTGAGCGCCCCCTTAGGCTCAACCGATTTTGCTCAAATTTTGAACGTAGCTTCTGGGAGTCCAAAACAACTGATTTAGGAGGTAGGACTTGGCATTTTTCGAAATTTTTGTTTTTCATATACAGGGTGCGGCAGGAAAAAATGCGAAAAGTTCAAGGCACTATTACACGCTAAATATGGGATATATATGACTATTTTTTCATGACAGTGTATCAGTCAATGTCTATATTCTAGCACTGAAAAATAAAAATGAACATATTTGATGTTTAACATGTGATAATGTAAGCCTAATAAGTGGGTATCAATAAACTGCGCGCCCAATGGTCATTAAACAAAATGACTATAACAGTAACAAAATTAGCTTAAATTCGATGAACAACCAGACCACACTGATCCAGAGCCATGTAGTTTCACATACTATATGAAATAAGTACATATATTTGATGATATTGTAGAGAAAATTATAAATTTTGTTTTATCAGATACGAAATTTAGCGACCTGTGTACTTTTCTGCGGTTTGAAAATTCTGATTGTCTTCAGCTTCAGGCGCCGCCCTGTAAAGGTTAGTGACCAAAATGGGAAAATGTTTAATAAACTTTACAGAAAACTAGCCTATTAGAGATCATGGAACGTTGAAGCATAGATTGGTTAACGTCAAATAGACGAAAACGAGGTTTGAAGTTGAAAAACACTTTCGCATTTTTTCCTGCCGCATACTGTAAGTGTGGGCCACCTTAGTTCGGAGTGTTGTTGAGGGTACCTAAAGTACCTAGCTGAAACGTTTATCACTTTTTCAGTCATTTTCATTCATTAGGCACCCTTGATTCTGCCTAGAAGTTCGAAAAGGACTGTATTAAGTACAGTACGGACCCGATTTTGTCAGCCCTATTTTGTGACGAACTTTTTGCTCTCATTATCTAACAGTCAAATATTGACCAATTCATTTAAGATCATCATCAAACTACTGCTGACAGGCAGAACATAGAGGGATAAAAAGTATGAATATCTGTTTCAATTTTCGAGGGGAGCGAAAAATGTGTTCCGGAAAGGGGCTGACAAAATCGGGTTACTTATGTATATAGATGGAGATTGTGAGTAACAAAGTCTAGATATAGGAACAGAGAGTTTAGCTAGGGAATTCTACAGAGACTTGTATGTATCTACAATCTCTACAGAGACTTGTACTTGCAATCTAACTAGATTGTTTCTTTTTTACCAAAAAGTAAAATCCCCAAACATCCAAACAAAATAACCTCACAATGAGACCACAGAAAAAGTTAAAGTTAAAGGAACTTCAACAAGCTCAGGATTTACGAATAGAAGGGAAAGATGCCTGCTTCCTCAAAACGCACCAGAAAGGATCTGGAAAATCAACATCAGTTGAGGATAACTACAGACAGAAACGGATTGAACCAAGGATTAAAATTCACATGGATTCCAGGGAGCGTGCTGGATAGACAAGCCTGAGTGGCACCGAACTAACCGGAGTAGAACTGGTATGATGGTTGAAACACGTGGCATTCACGCCGAGGACCTGGGATCGAATCTCACTCCCGACAAACTCGCAAAATGTGAGTTCTTCCTTCGGAAGGGAAGTAAAGCGTGGGTCCCGAGATAAACTAGCCAAGGGCTAAAAATCTCGTTAATACCAAAGCCACAGTGAAGCGGCCTATCGTAAAAACACAGACAACTGTCTATGATAAAAACGTCGGAATCTCACCGAAAGACTTTTTCACAACCCATATTACAACGACTCAGCTCGTTGTTTTCAGGAAGCATTGTTGTTTAGAGTCGAGCAGCAAAGTTAAGTACTGAGATGCTGAAGCCGAGGTCTGGCTATATGGTCCCAATTTGCAAGAATTAGGAGACTGCGGACTGGGTTAGGACCATAATAAAAACTTTATTCTCCTAGGAAAATGCCGAGCTAGTCGCAATGGATGAAGATAATTTCAACGTCCAGAGTCTATTCGGATATTCCTTCTTCTCAGTTCCAAATATAGAGATGATCGAATAAAGGCTCTCATCGAGAGCCATAACGATCTGCCAACAATAAACTGGCGTGTCTTCTAACGTGTGAATATTGCGTAACACAGTGGATCAATCAGTTTCCAGCTATTTTAGCAAACTACAGTAGAATCACTTGGCATGATACTGGATCTCGCGACTTGCTCCGCAAGAGCTCCAACACTTGCTAGGGGAAGGACACCCAAGGGGCATGTAACTAATCATTATTCATACCCCACACAACGATCTAATCTTCCGAAATCCACTCATTCATTCAGAAATTCCATCAGGAATTCTTCAAGGAATTCCATCCAAAACTGTTCCAGAAGCTTTCTGGAATTTCTTCTAGAAGTCATTCTAAGAATTGTCCAAAAGTTCCTGCTGAGATTCATCCAGATTCATCATTCCATCTGGGATACCTTCAGGAGTTCTTTTGAGGATACCTGAATACCTTCTGTGGTTCCTTCAGGAGTTCCTTCTGTGATTCCTCATAGAGTTCCTTCATCCTGAAAATCTTTCAGGGATTCCTCCAGGAACTCTTTCTAGTATTCCTCCAGGAGTTCCTCCTATAGTTTCTTTTAGGATTCCTCCAGGATTTTCTTTCGATATTATACCAGGAGTTCTTTCTGGAATCGCTGCAAAAATTCAACCCGGGATTTCCCACGTGTTTTCTCCAGAAGTTCCTTCTGGATTTCCTCCAGAGAAGTTTTTTTTTCTGAGATTCTTCCAGAAGCACCTTCCGAAATTCCTCCAGAGAAGCTCTTTCTGAGATTTCTTCAGGAATTCGTACCAACCTTCCACCAGAAACTTTGTCCAATATTCCTCCGGGAACTTCTTCTGGGATTCCTTCGGAAATTTCTTTCGGGACTCCTTTCGAGATTCCTCTGGGAACTCCTTCTGGAATTCCTCCAGGAGTACACCTGGGGGCTTCTAGGATAAGTTTTTTTTAGAACCCAGGAAGAATTCCTGAAGGAATCTCCGGAGGAATTCCTGAAAGTATTCCGGAACTGCTGGAGGAATCCCAAAAGGAGCTCCTGGATTAATCTCAGCAGGAACTTTTGGACAATAATTCTTAGGAGAGGAAATTCAAGAAAGAACTCCTGAAGAAGTTTTGGATGAACGAATCTCGAAATGAATCCAGGAAGGACATTTTTCGGAAGAAATTTTGGAGGAATTCCATTAGGTTCTGGAATGTTCGGATTGGCCTTGCGGGAAAGATACAGCCAGCGTAATTATCTTTTCTAATATCTGCATCTTGTTGGAGTAGAGTAGTGACAGCCCCCTGGAAAGGTTATACATTAATTAAACGTATTAGCCCATTGTAAAATTGATGACAGATGTCGTGTATATGTATGTGTAGAAGTTAAATGACGAAGCGTAACAGCTGACACGATTGTTTGTTTTGTATTATTATTTAGTCCATACTTGACCATGATTGTAAATAGACGTCGACGTAACCGAAATCCGTGTAGTTATTTTCAACAAGTCACTAATCCCGGGGTGATAATTAATTGTCCGGTCGGTTGTTCTTGTCCGCTGCGCTGAGATTCCCAACAGGTTATGGGCCCAGGTATCGCGAAGAAAGTGTTCTTGAAAAGTGTCTGTTCGAAGAGACATTTTTAACGAGTTGCGTTGAAAAACGATTCGAGTTAAATGAATCGTTTATACCGTGGATGATATTGCTGCAGTTGAGACTTGTAGCACACTTGTAGTGAATACGAGGCGAATAGTAATGAGTAAAATCGAATCACCTTCACGTAGTTTACGTTGAGTGTGTATTGATGACAGATACTGTAATGAACTCAATGGAAGAAAAAGAAGCGAACGGTTCGATAAAAATTTCCCTTCAGTTATATGACGTGTGTTACAAACAACGGTCGACGTAGAATTAGAATTTTGTTTTTGTTAATAATAGTAGTAGATTTCGAATACAACAGATCCCTCTAAAGATTCCTTCAAGATTTTCTCTAGGAATTTCACCAGACATTCCCACGGGAATTTCTTTTTGGATATCTTTAGAGGTTCCTCTAGTAATTGGTGCAATGCTTTTTTGACGATTCATTCAGGAATATTTCCAAAAAATTCCATAGGAATTTCTGCATAGATCTTTATAAGTATTTCAGCAGCTACTCCTTCAGAGATTTCTCCGTTCTTTCTTCAACAATTCCGCTAGGAGTTGCCCCAATAATTCCATCTGTATTTATTTGAAATATTTCTGTAGGAACTTCTCCCAGGAATTCTGTCAGAAATTATTCAAAAATTAATCCAGGAACATTATGTAAAAATCCTTTAAGAATATATCCAAGGATTCCTTTTATTATTCATCCAGATTTTTTATTTTTTATCTGTATTAACGAGATTTTTAGCCCTAGGCTAGTTCATCTCGGGACCCACGCTTTACTTCCCTTCCGAAGAAAGAACTCACATTTTGCGAGTTTGTCGGGAGTGGGATTCGATCCCAGGTCCTCGGCGTGATAGTCAAGTGTTCTAACCATCACACCAGATCCGCTCCACCCACACATCCAGAAATTACTGCTACAGAAATTCTATCAGAAATTAAGCTCTCCTGGGATTATTTTAAAAAACTGCTACAAGGATTCATCCAGGAACTCTGCTCTGTTCGAATACGACAAGACTGAAAGAGTAGCAGACAGTAATTGTGTTTCGGGAGAAGAATGTTTGGTTGCCGGAAGGACTTGTGTACGGATTTCGGTACCGATTTAAGTTACGGACGTGTGAAAGTCGACAGTGAATTTGATCGAGGAGGAGCGGCTATCGCATTATTTGCGCCAAGTGTTGTGTGGAAGCGAAACTGTTCTGCGACATCAGACAGTTAAGTGAGCTTGTATTTATAGACGAACGCTGCACAGTGGTCCAAAATTGTAATTTTGTGAGCCCAAAAATCAAGAAATGGCAGAAGCAAAAGTAGTACTCGATCGGTTGAATGATGTCAATTGGTCGACATGGAGGTTCCGAATGGAGTTACTGCTGATGCGGGAAGATCTGTGGGCGCTAGTCAAGGATCCCAAGCCTAATCCAGAAGACGTGACAACAGCCTGGAATAGAAAAGATGAGAAGGCACGAGCGATGACTGGTTTGGCGCTTGAGGACAGTTAGTTAGTCTACATTATGGAAGCTGCAACGGTGAGGGATATGTGGGAGAAGCTCAGAAGCTACCATGAGCGGGGATCGCTCTCGAACAAGATCCTTGTTCTACGGCGACTTTATTCGATGCGGTTGAAGGAAGGCGATAGCATGTCGGACCATCTGACGGAGGCCTCGGAGTTGGTCCATCGCCTGGCTAGAATGGGCGAGTCTCTCAAGGAACATCTGGTTGTAGCGATTCTACCAGCGGCGTCATGGTCGCAATTTTTTCCGCAGTCAAGTTCGCAGATTGTGAACAATCCTCGGTACTCACTTTACGTAATTTATGTTTAGTCCCTCACTGTCAGAGCTGTCAGATCAGTATAACACGCTAAATAAAATTTACACAAAAGGCAATTTACACGGAAAAAATACACGGTTATGAATATTTATTGGGTACCGGACTGGTCACCGAAAATTTGATCGTTTTCTTTGGTACATCAAGGTCTTGAAATTAGTCTATGATTCTACTGTCCAGAATTCCGAAATCGTACAACCCACTTGTGATCGCTTTGGAAGGCCGCCCGGAAGACGATCTCAAATTGGACTAAGTTAAAGGGAAACTTTTGGATGACTGGCGAAGAAGAAGTGAAGAGCAATTTGAGAAGAGCGCTCCTGAAAAAGCCACGAAATCTGCAGTGGAAGGTGAAAGCCGGAAGAATTTTGTTCGGAAGTACTACTACTGTGGGCGTGAAGGTCATTTTCAAAGAAATTGTCTCGTTTTGTTAGATGAGGTGAAAGCTAGTTTAGAGAAGCAAGATGAAGCAAATATGACAACTGTAAGGCAGCCGCATCCGGAAAGCAAGGTGATGGTCGTGGAGTATGCTTCAACTATTCCTGAGACGAATGCCAAACGCATTGAAATGCGAACAATGCCTTGAGACGCCTCTGAATCCCAGTGAAGTTCATCTGAGAGCCTCTGAGAAACCTCCTGGAATGCCCTAAAACGCATTGCAGTGCCTTAAAACGCCTGTAAAACACCCTTGAAGTCCCGCCAAGTTCACTTGAGAGCTCGTGGAGCACCCCAAAACCGCTATGAAACCTTCTGAAATGCTTTGGAACGTATCGAAATCCCGGAAAGCTCACCTGGGATCCTGTAAAGCCCCCTAAACTCCTCAGAATCCTCCTGGAACGCCCTAAAACGCATTGTAAGGCTGTGAAATCCCTCTGAAACATCTATAAACCCCCTGAAACTCCCGTGAAGCTCTGCTGGGAACGTCTTGAAATGCCTCTGAAACCCACCCGTAAACTCCCTTGAAAGCCCTCTGAAACTTCGCAAGACCACCGTCCTCCGATACATGCGGTATCCACACGCGGTGATTGATAGATTTGGCAACAAAGCCTTGGCGTGATTGTCTTCGGGTGTGTGTTCAGTGGGTTGTATACTCAACTCACTTGCAGTGATTTTGTTGTTCCTTCCTACCGGGAAATTTGGGCGGGGTAAGACCAAGCCCACTCATGGGCTCAATCAAGCGTTTTAACGTTAAGTAGAGCCCCGAACAAAGAAGCGAACCGCACCGGTCGCTGCTAAGTAGGGCTCGAAAGCGAAAAGTTTACGTACGGTTCGTAGCAGGGCTTAGAATATAGAGACACGCAAAGTACGGTCTCTATCCGTAGGCTCGTGCGCTCTCTCGCGTTTAGCTCTCTGGGTAGCGTAAAGAGGAGACGAAATAACATGAGTATGGATTTGTTGCCAGGTATATAGTTTCTAGAGAATGATTTTCTTGTTTTGTATAGGTAGGAATTTATTTTAGTTTGCATCAAATATTTAAAATTTTCCACCAATTAATATCATAGATCGTTACACGAATAACACAACAAATTGTCTGACATACAATTGTGATAGAGTGACAATACAAACGCAGAAAAATAATAGGTTTAAATTGACAAGCTTTGCTTAAGTATGTTATGAATAAAGCTTTTTCTTCTTCGCCAATTTTAGGATCATGCATAACGAAAATGTATTGATTTTCTTATAAAAATAGTTACGATTGTTCATAATCACACCTTTAGTGTTTGATTCGGCCGATCGTTTCGAAACTAATATTTGAAGAAATGTATAGTGATTCAGTGAGTTTTGCTATTTTAACACGTACATGTTTGAGCCGGGGTTGCTACGCAGCAAGTAAAGTTTGGTTTCGCACATTTAGAAAAATGTCCAAATAAATAACTCGCGAAGTTCGTTCCGACAAGTTCCAAAATTATCGTCATCCGTCGCAGATTCCGGTGAGAAGATGTGCGTATTTTCTAACCCGAAAAGATACCATTTGACGGTAATAAGTGACCACAAGGTTTTCTTTCTTCACTTTCCGGGCTGAGATCCCCCGCTTTGAAAGAGCTGTGCCTCGCCTTTCGTTTTGTCGTGAATATTTCGAAAAAGGCAAAGGAGTTTTGGTTTGATTGCTGTTTTTGAAAATGGTGGTCGTCAGTGGGTGGTTTATTAACCCGGGAGCGGTCGCGCCGTGTACTTAGTACACGCACCATGAAAAATGCACGCTTGTGGTACACAGCGTGAGCGCAGCGTCGCTGCAGGTAGTAAAAGACGCGACTGCTCGAGGGTTAAATATAAATTTAAAAATATAAATTAAATAAACGAGACATTAGGAAGAAAGTGTGCGAAATGGGTAACTTCACCCTTGTAGAAACAATAAGGCAAAGCAGAAAAAAAAATCTGCGAAGACCCCATGCGAATAACACCGATCATACAGAATAGGAGGTTCGACATTAGATCTATAAAAACAACCCAACAATTGGGGAGATCTTTCCAATATTACACATTTATTCACAGCTCTTTTATCCACATTTTCATATATTTAAAACATATTCATCAACATGTTATCTGGATCGTTTGGTACAATATGTCCACGCATCCTTCCTCCCCTGTAAATTCGAGAAGTACCTTTCCGAAAGAAAATATTCTGTACTCCAAGTATTTCGAAGAATCATCTTTGCGCGTAAATACAACGCAGTAGACCTGGCCGCTTTGATGCATGTGTCATATCTATGATATGCTGCAAGCATCAATATTGACAAGAAAAGTAACACGATTGCTCTCCAGGGTGATTCTGTACTGGCTGCGTATGTATAAGATTAGATAAGATTAGTTACGATTTTTCAAAGATGCTTTGACTGTACCTAACTCAATTCAGATATCATAGAAACACTTCAGTAATTTTTTTTGTAAAAACAAACTTTAATCATACCGATGAAAATCTAAAAAAAATGTAGTTTAGCTGCCAAGTTTCATCAATTGAAATAGGCGGTGTGCAGGACTGCCATATTGTAGGTTCCTCGTTATAGAAAAAGCAAGGTGTTGGATGCTAAAATACATCAATTGTTGTATGCAGTGCTGGGAAAAATCACG
Organism: Aedes albopictus; assembly: GCF_035046485.1. NCBI lineage: Eukaryota > Metazoa > Arthropoda > Insecta > Diptera > Culicidae > Aedes > Aedes albopictus. The sequence continues at coordinate 284,681,386 of NC_085136.1, read as the reverse complement.
AAGTTCATTCGGCGGAGTCAAAACTATTCAAATCACAGCTACCCATGGCTATGAATGCAAAACCGTCCGCTACGGTAGTCTAGTTTGTTGAATTTCATTAGAAACCCTATGTTGCTACGGTAGTTTGCTACAGTAGATCGCTATGTCTCTGTTCTGACGGGATTCTTTAGACGGGTCAAGTTGTCTCCAGGCTTTAGGGTGATTTGGATAAAAAGTTGGGTAGCCCTTCACTGGATGAATCGGTAGGGCTCTCGAGGATGAGAATATTGGAGAATCTATAAATTAATGGCGAGAATTATTGCTGACAGAATCGGACGGACATACGGGGCGGACCTTCTCGACTTCTCAAGCAATTGAGAACAAAGCTAACTATTTTATAAAGATTGTATTGAAACAAGAGGACATCCAGTTATAGTTCAAATTTTATTTATTATTTTGATGGTGGTACTTTTTCTGATAAACGGCCCGCTGATTGGCGTGGGGTTTTTACGCTGCCTGGCATTCAGGGGCCGACATGTCAACTGGAACGGCGTCTTTATAACCAAAAACTGACTCCACCAGTGCACCATCATCATGCATATAATATACTTGATTCTTGGGAGCTTAGGGAACCGGAAGTTGATTTGCGTGGTTTCACACTTTCACATCGGTATGGTGCGGTGCGGCGGCGTTCACGATCACTTCAATAATGGAACGAGATAGTCTGCTCCGAGGTTTCCTCCTGCTGAATCACGGATGACGCTTACGAGGACCAAGGAAGAACCGATGCTTGAAAAGTGTAACCATGGGTGTAACGATGCTGCAAGGAACATACGGGCTTTCGGGAGCGTGTTATCGGAAAATACTGTGCTTCGGTCGATGACGATGGTCCTAATGAAGAACGCCAGTACCTACGACAAATGAATTTCAATGAAACTCATTTGGAGCTCCCGCGTCGAAACAGCTACTGCAGCTTTTTTTTAGATCGCCTACTATATTGATTTAAAAAGAATACTCCCGCATATGAAGAGCCAGCGATACATTCATCAAATTCAAGCAAACTACTGTTACCATTCCCAGCACTGGTTGTATGAAGTGCCAAAAAGAGAGTGGGCTCATTATGTACTTTGACAAATACGCAGTCTACTTCAAGCGCATAGAATCTGCTTCCAACAAAGTATTCATATACCAGCATCCAAAGGATCGCAGTATATATTAAGATTTCCGATTGATGCTTTGTAACTAAAAGGTTGTGACTGAGTATATAATAAGCTGAAGTTAAAATACACGTTAATGAAAAAAGGTTGCGCAAACTTATCGCAGACTGTTGGAAATGCAAGAGATGTAATTATTCAATAAACCTAATTATTAAAAAGATGCTCAAAATCTCAAATTCAGATAAATTTTTTGCGAGAACATGGATATCGAAGAGATGGATATTATTTTAGATAAAAATTCAACCTACAAGTCATACAGTAAGCAACAAACACATAATTTAAAAAAAGATTGCTTGAATTTTGAGATTAAATACAATCATACATCGGAGACGAACCAGCCTCGGGCTGAAAGTCTCGTTAATAAAGATAAAAAAAAAAAACAATCATACATTATTGAGAAAATAATATCTTCAAACGCACCAAAACTGGTACAAATCTCCAAGGGAATTATTTAGTTGAGTTCAATTTTTACTAACTGTTTTCAGTCTTATCCAAAACCCCTTCTTTCAAAATATGAGCACAGATTATTATACTGAATAAGATTTGCAATAACACCATAGAAATACACAAAATATTGCGATGATTTACAGAAGTGCCAAAAACCGATGGTACGGATAGAATAGAGACTACCGGTGCGCAAAGGCGACCGATCATTATTTTACTCACATGGAAACGAACGACCGGTGCGAAAATGGGTGGATAACGAAATTAAAAATCGTTAACGACGTGCTGTTGCGTGTGTAGTATGAAGCCCACGAGTGGGCTTGGTCTAAGAAACGGAAAAGGTTAATATACACAGTGGTATTATTTGCTCGGGATCGATCTACCACACCTTCTGCTTCCATAACAGTACAGTACAAGTTCATAGAAATAAGTGATTCCAAAAAAAAATCCGCGGAAGATTTAAAAAATTTAAGGTACTGATTCTAGTTTTCTGCTTGCAGTTCATGATTTTTTCCACAGTCGATCAGTAGGTACAAACAATTATACCTCTATTAAATTTTCGCATTGTCTATATTAAAGCCATATCGAGAAAAAACAAACCAGTGCTATGTGTATAGCAACTGCAACGCTATCAGACGCTTCTCTTTTCCCGTGGTAAGCAATCAATCAATCTCCACTACGCCTCGCACGTTCAGTAAACAATCGCGCTGCTAGAGCAACAAGTAGGTAGTCTGGACTCTGACTGAACTACACGTGGGTGGCTGCCGCACCAGAATAGAAGCGCCGTTGTGGAAAACGTAGCAAATAAAACTGATGGTGGATGCCTATGTAGGGTAATTTCTATTTGTATACTCTGTCTTTACTATTGCTGTAGAACAGTTGCCTCCCTGGGAGAAAGTCAGCCAAGCAAGAAAGCACCCGTGGGCCTTATTGAGAACTAATGACAATCGACTATGAATTGCGAATTTCAATCAACGGAAGAATCTTTTCCGTTTGTCTAACTAGAGGTACCTACTTGCTTTCGTTTTACAATAAGTACCTAGTACTAGCTTATGGTCTATTTTTATATGCGTCACTGCATTATGCCTCAGGTTCGTTCGTGATGGTTTGTTAAAGGTATGTACTATAGTAGCGGGCGGTTTGGGTGACACACCCACCAGCTTCCGGTGCGGAGATTCAACAGAAGGTACATTTACAGCTCGCCTCTGTGTGTACAGAGTTTTTATTGCCGTCATTACACGCTGCTCCGAAGTAAAGCTAATATGTAGAGTAGCATTGTTGTTACTTATTATCATATACTATAGAACTCATTTACGATTCGGACTGGCCAACAAGCTGTGCGAACAACAAGTTTTAGACGGCCGGTCGATTTATGGCATGATTTACATTATAGTATGAATAATTCAACTTTTGGTCATCTGGACGCAGTGAGTGCGATGCTGCTTCTAACTTTTGCTGATCTGCGTTGATTTCACGCAGTGTCCACAACATACGAAAATCTGGACCTAATGGGACCTTTCCGACCTTTCGGAACAAAACGATAAAACCTGATACTGAAATTTTTCAACACTCCATTGATAGAAATCTTCCTCTACAGTAGTACTTCACGAGTTAAGAAATCCCAAGGAGGAATTGTTGCATTATAGCCGCTGGTAAAATTCCAATGTAGAAAATTTTAAAGATTTTCTTACTGGAGTCCCCTCAAGATTTTGTTCAGAAAGTCAGTTTGAAATTCCGTTACGTTTTCCTTGTTAAATTTCTGTAGTTTCTCTAGGAATTCTTCCAGAAACCCATGTATCGATTCCCAAAGATTTTTTTTCCAAAGCTTTCACTAGCAATTCTTGTGGCGATTTGTAAGCATTCTAATAGTTCTTTTAGTCTCTCCCGGTCTTTGTCGACGGCCACTCGACAACGGACCAGATTTTCAAAGTGCGGCAAATCCTCCAAAAGTGCTGTGAATACCAGGTCCCAACTTCGCTAGTCGAAAACTCCGATTTTCAACTAAATTTAGAATATCAACCGCATAGAGCTATGGAAAATGGGCTGCAAAACGGTGAGTCGATAAGGAGAGCGTTCAACATAGCTCTGGTCCTCACAAGTTCCTACCTCATGCTTCCACGGGTCAAGCGATGACAAAGACCGCCTGGGCACTTTTGTCCTTCTGACTTCAGCTAGATTGAGGAGTTAGGTACGACCCGAGCGTCTGTTCACCAAGGAGGTGCAGCTCAAACAGTGTCTGTTCTGGCATCCAGCGGCAGAGTAAGAAACGCTGCATCACGCCCAGCTAGATCCAAGGTGGTAGCCCCAACAGCGTGGTCATCCCAGTGTTGGTTGGGACGTTAAAGAGAAAAATTCAAAATTCGAATAACATAGGAGGAACTACGACTCGATACAATCTGCAGAGGACCAGCGCACCCTTGGAGTTTTCGAACGGAAGGCGTTGCGTACCATCTACGGCGGAGTGCAGATGGAAGACGGGACTTGGAGTAGGCGAATGAACCACGAGCTCCATCAGCTGCTGAGAGAACCAACCATCGTCCACACCGCGAAAATCGGGAGGCTACGGTGGACGGGTCACGTCATCAGGATGTCGGATAGCAATCCGACTAAAATGACTCTCGGGAGTCATCCGACCGGTACAAGAAGAAGTGGTGCGCAGCGAGCTAGGTGGGTCGACCAAGTGGAGGACGATTTACATACCCTACGCAGAGTGCGGAACTGGAGATACACAGCCATGGACCGAGTGGAATGGAGACGGCTACTACATGTACAGCAGAGGCCACCCAGGCCTTAGTCTGATCGGTATGGTAAGTAAGGTAAGGTAAGCTCCTAAGACTGATCAAACCGATGGACAGTGTAAACCGCGAACGGCAAGACAGCAGTATTACTATAGACGGATCCTTATGGACGGCAGATAATAGCCGTGAAATACAAAGTGGAAGCATCGGGTCTACCATGTGCTCTACAAGAACCTGCGGTCGAAAAAGGTACACCGTCGCGTCGCTCCAAATGTACCATGTAAAACACGCTGAACTACCGGTCTCTCCACGGACACGAGACCTGGATTATGATCGAGGAGGACATGGAAGCACAGAGAACAGACGTCCAAGCTCGTGAAGTGCGGTTGTGTAAAGTATTGCAACGGTTGTTTTGAAATAACTGGTAATGTGACCATTACGCGGCGCTGCCACATTTCGAAAGGGGGTACAAATTTGCCGTTGTTTTAGCTTTTGGCGCTAGTGTCACCAAGTTCGCACCCTATTATAGTACTACCAAGAAAACGCGTTGGTTTTCCTTGGAAAACAATAATTGTATTATTGTTCAACTCATCTCTTATTAAAAATAGTGAAACTAGTTGACAATAAGTTGCTCAAATTTTGTTGTTAGGTTTGTGTAATTACAAAATACTTATTGTTGTTTGAGCAAATATACCTCAGACTCTGAGTAGTAAAATTTAAAGGTCAACTAGTGAAATATTTCTTTAGTTAACGCCATCATGGTGTCAAAACGTGTTTTTAAGTGGGAAAGTCGCCGTTGATGTCACTACTGCGCTTGTTTTTTTTCTTTACACAAGATTTTTATGATATTTTGTTCGAGCATGTTCGTCTGTTCTCTGTGATACATCTGCATACATTACTCCGCGACATTACGCTCGAAGTCTACGGTGAAACGATCGAGGAGGTGAGGTTGACTACCGACCACTCGATCAAGGTTGTGGAGGCGTGGATGCGATCCAGGAAACTGGAGCTGGCTCACCACAAGACAGAGGTGACGGTTGTTAACAACCGGAAGTCGGAGCAGCAGACGGAGATCAGTGTAGGAGAGTGCACTATCCTGTCAAAGCGCTCCGTCAAACACTTGGGCGTGATGATCGACGATAAGCTTAACTTCGGTAGCCACGTCGATTATGCCTGTAAAATAGCCTCCGGTAGCTATTGCGGCACTGTCCCGGATGATGTCCAATAGCTATGCGTGTACGCCAGTAAGCGCAAGCTTCTGGCTAGTGTTGCTACGTGCATACTTAGGTATGGAGGCCCGGCGTGGGGCACCGCGCTAAGTACTAAATGCTACCGACGGAAGCTGGAAAGTACTTACAGGCTTATGTGCCTGAGGGTTGCGAGCGCGTACCGTACCGTGTCACACGACGCTCTCTGCGTCATTACTGGTATGGTGCCTATCAGCATTCTTATCAGTGAGGACATGGAGTGCTTCGAAATGCGCGGCACAAGAGGCATACGCAGGACTGCCAGGATGGCCTCTATGGTCAAATGGCAGCGCGCGTGGGACAGTTCCACCAAAGGAAGGTGGACCCCTAGGTTGATACCGAGGGTAGATAGTTGGATTAATAGGCGCCATGGGGAAGTTACATTCCACCTGACACAGGTCCTTACAGGTCATGGTTGCTTCCGTCAGTATCTACACCGTTTCGGGCATGCGGATTCTCCCGAATGCCCAGTGTGCAATGGTTTAGAGGAAACGGCGGAACACGTTTTGTTCGTGTGCCCGCGTTTTCGCACAATGCGTGACCGCATGCTTGCCACATGCGGGGAGGACACAAACCCGGACAACTTGGTCCAGAGGACGTGTAGGGATGAGTTTGGCTGGAACGCCGTTTCAACGGCTATCACCCATATCGTCTGGGAGCTACAGAGGAGGTGGCGCGTGGACTCGGAGAATAGCTAGTCCAGATGCAGTAGAAGAGGTGGTCCAGGGGTTCGGAGTCGGCTTCGTAGGTCATACCGGTGCCCTGCGGTCGAGATCGACCCTTACAGCGATTAAGTGGCCGCGGAGAGGAAGTCCCGCATCGTGCTAAGGAGCGCGGGTTCGATTCCCGCCGCAGCTGTCAGGAAAAGTTTTCGGCTGTGCCACTGGGCGTTGCATGCTAGTCCGTTGTCTAGTGTCATGCTTCCTTCAAAGAGCAAATAGCTCACTGGAACCATTAAACGTGTTCGTGTCTAAAAGTCCCGGTAGCGGTGCTGTCGTGGCGTCGGTCTACTGGGTTGGATCCGAGCCCGCGGTTGGAAAGGGGTCCCCGGCAAGGGTCGGGACAGGTGGAGACCCTGCTGTCAGCAACCTTCTGGTGCAGCTGATAGGGCCTGAAGGGTAGTGATACCCTTGCCTTCATCAGGTCAGATCGGGTTGCACGTGGGCATCAGTTCTTGATGTCTGCAAAGCAGTTGGGTGCGGGCGGGGTTGACCCTGCCCGCCTTCCGAGGACAAAGGGAGGGGCGAGGACCACTCGGGAAACTGGCTAAGCACCAGCATGTTACCGTGATGGACTCTCCAGAGCGAGTCATCGATGTTCATTGCTGCTAGGCTACGCAGCTAACCTTGAGGGTGCGATGTGCACTAGCCTCTCTCTGAAGCAATACCTTCTTGGTGGTTCCGGAGAGACGTAGGGTTTGGCGACAATAGGAATGTGTTTAGTGGGTAGTGGGGGTGTTGTAGAAGACGGCCTCAGCCCACACTACCCTATCCTTGAAAAAAAAAAACACAATTCTTAGCTGATGGCTTTTGCCATCGATTGACCCGCGGAAGCATGAAGTAAGAACTTGTGAGGAGGACTAGAGCTTTGTTGAACGCTTCTTCCAGGTTTTAGATTCACAATTTTGCAGCCCTTACACCAGAAATGAAAAGCCACTATTTGCTAAAATAATAGTATTTCCAGCAAAACTACCGAAGAATTGAAAAATCGATGGATAGAAACATTCCGCTGGGAACTGCATGACACTTAACCCAAGATGTGAACATCAATCGGATTAAAATCACTAGATTGACATTCACACTAATTGAAGCAGACAGGCGACAATCTGTAGATACCGCTCATGCCGCTCCATTCCAAAGAGAGAAGGTATCAAATTTCATTACGGCTCCAGGTGTCCGGAGGAAGCTCAGACTAATGATGTAGGTACGTACTAGCGTGGGACACAAAAAGACACTTCACTCCTGTACACTTTTTGAGTTCCATTTCGGCCCCATATCAACTGTGCAAAATTTCAGCTCGATCGGAGAAACTATATTCCAGCGTCAGTCGTTTAAAGTTTTCATACGATTTACTATGGGGAAAATCACTTTTTCAAAGAAAAATCGCCACAGGTTGCCCCTTAACTCCTAAAAATATATCGATGAATGATTTCTGTTAGAAATTTTACGAGGAATAAACCCTCTGAAGACCGCAAAGCGATCTAAGGCATGTGGAAAAAGTTATTGACTGAAAACCGAATGGCTTGCTGTTTAATAGGCCTGTCCAGCTTTTCAAAAATGTTCTCTGATTCTCAAGTCCACCCCCATATTTTGATTGGCATCCTAAAAGAAGTAACTGGTCAAAATTTCAGCCAAATCCATTAAAATTAAGAGGTGCATCAAATCAATTTTGTGTTTTTCGACTATTTTTGAACTTCAAAAAATCATAACTACACTAAAACATGTCAAAACTCAATTCTTCCGGCAGAAATTGAAAGCTATACTTGTTTACTACAACTTCTCCGAACAACGTGTGCCAATAAAATTGAAGGAAACATGTGTAATTATCACATTTGTAATCAGAAAAACCTTAAAAAATTGATTTTTTGATAGATTTTGTTCTGAAATACCCTAATATACGTAATAAGTTAGATTTTTCAAAACGGCATCATATTTTCCAATGTTTTTTGGTTATTTGCTTCTTTGGCACCAAAGCTGTAGGAGTTGAGCAAAAATTACTAAAATTCGTGAAAACCAAATGTGGCCTAAAAACTAGCTTTTCGGGTGCAATCACGCTTTGGCGCGCAAAAAGTGGCATCGCGTCAGCACTGATATGATAGCCAACACCTGTCATCGCGCTTGTTTGTTATCACCCGTGGTAGGGGGTAGCCAAGGCAAACTACTAGGAAGCAAAGCTACTACGTTCAGTACAATTTCGCGCCACAACGTGATTGCCTCCAAAAAGCTAGTTTTTAGGCCACATTTGACTTTCACGAATTTTAGTAATTTTTGCTCAACTCCTACAGCATTGGTGTCAAAGAAGCAAATAACCAAAAAACATTGGAGAATATGATGCCGTTTTGAAAAGTCCAACTTATTAAGTATATTAGGGTGTTTCAGAACGAAATCTATCAAAAAATCAACTTTTTAAGGTTTTTCTGATTACAAATGTGATAATTACACATATTTCCTTCAATTTTATTGGCACACGTTGTTCGGAGAAGTTGTAGCAGACAAGTATAGCTTTCAATTTCTGCCAGAAGAATTAAGTTTTGACATGTTTTAGAGTAGTTATGATTTTTTGAAGTTCAAAAATAGTCGAAAAACACAAAATTGATTTGATGCACCTCTTAATTTCAATGGATTTGGCTGAAATTTTTACCAGTTACTTCTTTTAGGATGCCAATCAAAATATGGGGGTGGACTTGAGAATCAGAGAACATTTTTGAAAAGCTGGACAGGCCTACTGTTTAACATGTAAGGAATAACAATAAATAATAAAATCTCGTCATTTTATCGATCGGGTAAGGCTTAATAACTTTTTCCACGAACGTCGCATCGCTTTGTGGTCTTAGGAGGTCTGATTCCTCGTGAAGTTATCTACAGAAAGCATTCAACGACTTATTTTTAGGGATCAATGGGTGACCTCAAGCGATTATTCTTTGAAGAAGTAAATTTTGCCCATAGTAAATCGTATGAAAAACTAAGAATGACGGGCGCTAAAATATAGTTACTTCGATCGATCTGAAATTTTGCAGAGTAACTGTTGATATGGGACTAAAATGGAACTCAAAAAGTATACAGGAGTTGCAGTTTTTTCCATTTTTTATATTTTCCCATATAAACCGTGTACCAGGCTAGTACGTACACGCACAGGTATTTCTCTTATTCGCCATACGTCCTCATCCAAGTTGGTTGGTGGCTCGATGATGCGGTTTGATGAGTGGTCACTAGACCGATGCAAATTTTGAAATTTTCGCTCCCCTATGCTTAAACGATCACAATTAGGGTTCTGATCATCCTGCCAAAATTTGAGATTTTTTGGCTCAAATTTGATTGAGCACACGCCATTTAAAGTTTTCATGGAAATGACTATGGAAAAGCTAATCTTTCATTTGCACGGGCTGAAGTATCTATCCATGATGTCTTAAAAATAAAACCGATATGGATTCAAATAGCTTAAACAGTTATTTATCAAAGTTCTGAAGATGCATGAAACGTAAAACCCATAGAAAAATTGTTATTCAATAAAATTTGATTTTAAATCTTTATCAATGCTCTTTTACTTTAACTTTTGGGAACACTGCGAGAGCAAAATTCTTCCTAGTAGGCCAAATGAAAATTTTACAAAGCAAAATGTCAAAATGGGAATGCGATGGCGTGCAGCAACAGCGAGTACTGCTACTCTTGTTTTTTTTTTCGTGATGGTAAATTGGTCGAGGAGTAACAGGATGCAGCTTAGGATGGAGACAAACAGTCGCAAATTGATGATAAGAATACTCCTCCACTTCCAGGTACTCGGGAATACGATATTGGCTCATCTTACAGTTAACGCTTGACAACTCAATCTGAATCTTAATCTGGAAGTGAACGGCCGTCATTTCAACAATTGAACTTCAGGGGATAACGTTCCCTGTCACAGACTATCCGAACTACATACGAGCCGATACATAAATTCAAAGGACACTTTCATAACATTTTATGGCTAGACAAATAAATACAATCATTAAATTTTCCCAGAAAATTGCTCATTTATTCCTAGAAATGTCTTTCCAATGTCATATTGAAATCTAGTAGGATAAAATTTAAGTCTGTGGTGGTACCCGAACGAGTGTACAAAACTGATTTCACTCATTCGAAGAGGGTATTCTGCTTAGAGGGCTCAAAAAGTCGGTACAAGGTACATGGTGGTGGTTGCCGTGCATGGCACCGAATGTAATGGATTATTGACAACCCAATGCAATGTTGTTTTTTGACCCTACAGTCGTCAGTCCAGAGAATACGGAAGTTGTTAGACTCCTTCCTCGGTCCGCGGAAACACAACTTGAGGAAGTGGCAGTAGAACGGATGATTATTAGCAGTTAACATTCTTGGTGCCGCTCTAGCTGCAGCGAATTGTGTTTTTATTTTGACACACTGCGTTGCATAATTTTCCTTGCCTACTAGGCATAATTTACCCCACGCAGTGTTCCCAAGACGAAAAGTAAAACATCATTACTAAAGATTTGAATTAAAATTTAAATGAATAACAATTTTTCTATAGGTTTTACGTGTCATGTATCTTCGGCACTTTGATAGATTTATGTTTAGGCTATGTGAATCCATATCGGTTTTATTTTTAAGATATCATGAAAAGATATTTCGGCTTGTGCAAATAAAAGATTCCATTTTCCATAGTAATTTCCATGCAAACTTCATATGGCGTGTGCTCAATCAAATTTGATCCAAAAAATCTCAAATTTTGGCAGGATAATCATAACCCAAATTGTGATCGTTTAAGCATAGGGGAGCGAAAATTTCAAAATTTGCATCGGTCTAGTGGTCACGTGCCATGAAAGCGATCCCTTTCGGGATGTAACCTGATAGGACTTCTGTGGCCACGGCAAGGTGGCGCTTCTACACCGGATTGTTACTATCCGAAGGCTTTACGGACTACGGTGGGGTTTGATGATGAATGACGGCAAGAAATCGTTTGTCGGTGAATGAAAATCGAATAATTGTCATTGATGGGTAATTTATTTGCTGCTTCAGCCTCCAGTACGGGAGTGTGGGACACAAATTGATGACTTTATTGATGTCAATGAGGCGCTAAAGTGTGTTGTAGTTGTGCTTTCAGAGAAAGTGGACAGATAAAAGCACAGCATGTGCCAATCGACCCCCGTGGTTGCATCAGATTGATGATGACATTGTTGATAAAAGGTTTTTTTTATCGAAGTGTTGTGCAGTTGGTACTTATCGAAGCTATGTTATGGTAGATATCGAATCCATTTGGAAAATTAAAGGCTTCTATTGAATCATCTCTTTTTTTGGATGCTTTACAGTTTGACAAGAATATAGGTAGACAATTTTCAGCTAAGCGATCTATTGGCATTGCATTAATTACTAACTTAGGTTTTTCTGTTAGCTGAACCGCGCAGAGGCTTTGTGCCACAAGCCGACATGTTCCGAGATAATCACGGGAATATTTTCACGAGCGAGCATGAGGTGGTCGAGAGGTGGCGGCAACATTACGATGAGCACCTCAATGGTGACGTTGCAAGCAAAGAAGGTGGCGTAATAACTGATCTAGGAGTACGTGCGCAGGACGAAAGATTTCCAGAACCTCTAAGAGATTGAAGAGGACGTTAGCCGGTTGAAAAACAACAAAGCCGCTGGAGCAGATCAACTACCAAGCGAGCAAGTAAATACGGTGGAGAAGCACTGGTGAGAGCACTACACTGGGTCATTAGATTTGGGAGGAGGAAGTATTACCGGAGGAATGGATGGAAGGTATCGTGTGTCCCATCTTCAAAAAGAGCGACAAGTTGGATTGCGGGAACTATCGCGCGATCATACTACTGAGCGCTGCCTACAAGGTACTCTCTCAAATTTTATGCCGCCGTCTATCACCGATTGCAAGAGAGTTCGTGGGGCAATATAAGGCTGGATTCATGGGTGAACGCGCTACAACGGACCGGATGTTCGCCATCCGCCAGGTGTTGCAGAAATGCCGTGAATACAACGTGCCCACACATCACTTGTTCATCGATTTTAAATTGGCGTATGATACAATCGATCGAGAACAGCTATGGCAGATTATGCACGAATACGGATTCCCGGATAATCTGATACGATTGATCAAGGCTACAATGGATCGAGTGATGTGCGTAGTTTGAGTGTCAGGGACACTCTCGAATCCCTTCGAACCTCGCAGAGGGTTACGGCAAGGTGATGGTCTTTCGTGGTTGCTGTTCAACATTGCTTTAGAAGAGGGTGTAATTAGGAGGGCGGGGATAAACACGAGTGGAACTATTATCACGAAGTCCGTTCAGCTGCTTGGTTTCACTAATGATATTGATATTATTGCTCGTAAATTTGAGACGATGGCGAAAACGTACATCCGACTAAAAAGTGAAGCCAGACGAATCGGATTAGTCGTTAATGTGTCGAAGACAAAGTACATGATGGCAAAGGGCTCCAGGGAGGAATCACCACGCCCGCCACCTCGAATTTATATCAACGGTGATGAAATCGAGGCGAATTTCGTGTACTTGGGCTGTGTACAGTTCGCCGTAACACGAAGTTAACTATCTACAAAACGCTGATTAGACCGGTCGTCCTCTATGGGCACGAAACATGGACCCTACGTGCAGAGGTACAACGCGCTCTTGGAGTTTTCGAACGGAAGGTGTTGCGGCGGAGTGCAGATGGAAGACGCGACTTGGAGAAGACGAATGAACCACGAGCTGCATCAGCTGCTGAAAGAACCAACCACGGTACAGCCTAGAGTGACTAAAACAATCGGATGTCGCCACTGCATACGCGCAGATTCTCCATGTAGCATTGCCAGACGAAGGAGAACTTGATAAGGTCCCTCCCTCTAGAGGACTGCCGGAGAACAGTTAAAGCAGCCTTCAACGACGCAGCCGATAGCATCATTGGGTACGTAGAACGGAATCGACGGAACGAATAGTTCGACGAGGATTGCAGAGCGACAGTGGAGGAGAAGAACGTTGCGCAGGCTGTAATGCTGCAGCAAGGAACACGACAGAACGTGGAACGTTACAAACATAAGCGGAAACGGCAAACCCGCCTTTTTCGGGAGAAGGAAGGCCTGCTGGAAGAGGCGGACTACAGGGAACAGTGGTTCAACCAGAAGTTCAACGCATTCCACAACGGTTTCGTACCACGAGCTGAAATCTGCAGGGATAAATATGACAGGCTCTTGACAAACGAACGTGAAGTGATTGAAAGGGTGGAAGCAGTACTTCATTAAGCAACAGAATGGCGTGGAGAATGTAGAAACGAGAGACCAATGTAACGGAGGTTCGACGAGGATTGCAGAGCGACAGTGGAGGAGAAGAAAGCTGCGTAGGCGGTAATGCTGCAGCAAGGAACACGGCAGAACGCGGAACGCTACTAACAGATGCGGAAACGGCAGACTCACCTCTTTCGGGAGAAGGAAAGCCTCCTGGAAGAGGCTGCTATTTTGTAATTCTCTTGTAATTTATTGCATTAGTTCAAAACTGTCTATTTACAAACCCCAAATCCTTCATCTTTTGGAGCACTCGTTGTTCACAGGCAGGGATGTTGGGAGCGCAAAGCTACTAGCCCAGCACAACCACCGCATTTGCGTGGAAGCTCATCAAGGGTAAAAGCTAACCCGGCAAAAACGCTTTAATTAATTCTGACGGCGACTGTAACGACGACGATGATAATTATGTTTTGATGGTATAACCGGGGAAAAGGACATGCCAGGACATTTAAGTTGCTGGACGTCAAATTTCCATCCCTTTTACGAAGGCGGTTAAATGGCCCAGAAAAATCAAACTGAAGATAAATCTCATTATTCAGAGGAAGGAACCTATGCGCTTCGATCTCCAAACACAGTAGAAGCGGAAATATTGCTGCAAGCGATACGCTCCGGATAGCTGCTTATGAGAATTTAAAGGAAATTAAAGTGGATTCTCTACCGTTCGTTACTTTGCCGGCTCGCATAATTGCATTCTCGGTTCGCAAGGTGAAACGAACATGAAATTCAATATTATGCCTTTATTCAGATTTATTGCATGAATCTAGGATGGTGGTGGAAGTTGCTTGGTACGCAAATTCATGCCATAACGGTTCCTAGGAAGAATTTAATAATGAATTGAAACACAATCTGCTTCAAGACAGATTTCCGAAGGAAAACGCAAAACTGTTCTAAAACTAGGCTACAATTTGTGAAACAGAACATATTCTGCTGTTCTTCGATAAAAGTTTCACCACATCGACTTGGCAAGCCTCCATCCTACGCACGAAAGTTCAGTAAGAAAAAAAATACATGCAAACAAAAATCCAACGATAAAGAAAGAAGATGGATTAGGACCATTCGATGCGACGCGACGGGTGGAAAATTCGCACCAGATAAAAGAAGGTTTAACAAAAAGGTTCATTTTATCAAAACCCAAGTATGGAAAGCGGTATTTGATTAACACCTACTTGCATCCGGTGTTTCCCATTGAATTCAACAAGTTTGTTGAAAGGGTGGAAATTTGCAGATTGAATCAGTTTTGTGAGAAGGTTTGATTTGTGTTAGGAAACTTGCTACACATGTTAATCACATATGTATTACTTATACAGTGGGTAACGATAATTCACTTCATTTCCATGAAAATGATTGCAATTGTCGGGAAAATGCAATCACATTAACTTTCTGAATATCTTTCCAAGTAAATGTATGTAGTTAATGAACGGAAACTCTTGTGTATGACACTATCTTCCTTCACTCGATATGATGGTCGTAAGAGTCGCCACCACCCACATGTGTCTTCGCATGTGCCTGCCTGCGTTGAATGATGAGAATCATCAGATGGAACTGCTGCTTTCAGCTAACACGGGTTTTCCTTCCAGTTTCCAGTAGATAGTGCTACAATGTGGCTGCAATCGCGAGGAAAATGTGTGGGTGGGTTGAAAAGAAGTGCCAGAGAATGGGTCAAAAGGTGCATGCAATTCAATCTTGGTAGGTACGTACTAGAAAAATCACAAATCAGATGATTGCTTGTCCTCGTGTGGAACCTGGCAGAAGAATACCCCAGTTCAGCTCAGTGAGAACAAATAGAATAAGACGCGCAACAGGTGTGATTGAGGACTTGTCTAGGGATGATGTAGGAAATAGGAATACGGTCCAACTAAAAATCTACATTTGTTCTGTTCAGATCTGAATTTCATCTCCGATTGCTTCTGGCTAGAAACTAAAAAATCTGAAATTTTGATCCTTTTTTTTGTTTCGAAATTTGTTTGAAATGCTGTTGATTTTCAATCATTTTTTTCCACACTGATTTGCATTTTTTTGCAGCTTAGCAGGAAGATGTTCGGGACCCTTTGGAATATTAGGGAAAATCGTGAGCAGAATAATAGTGAAATACCAATCAACGCAGTGGTAGTTTATTGACAGATTTCTAGTGAGAACCTTGACAAAGTCCTGTGTTGTCTTTTGAATGAATAATAGTGTAATTTTCAATAAAAGTTTTTCCAAGATTCTTACAGGGTTTCTACAGAGATCTTTGGACAAATTCCATGCAAGATATTTGAGCATTTTTTGAAGAACTTTGGCATGATAATGATAAGGTCTGTAGTATTTTTTTCTATAATTTTCAAGCCAATTTATTAGGGAATCGCAAGACAATGGTTCAAAGAGCATCGATAGATCCCCAGACAACCAATTGGTACATATAATGAAGTCTCCCAGCTTACACGAAGTCGTATATGATGTAGAATAGGATGCTAAAGTGGAGGCCATATGCGTACATGCTTCCATTTAACCGCGTGTAAAGAGTACGCATATCGCCTCCACTTTTTAGCATCCTATTCAACATCATATCCGATCGTGTGTTGGCTGGGTTATGTCCATGTTATACACATTTTTAATTCGTAGGGGTAAAGTTACATCGCATTCGATGCAGTCAATGTACAAAAGTGAAAGCATTACACGTGTGTTGACGGATCAACAATATCGTTATATAACTTGAAGCGATAGCTTATACGATGCACGGTGTACACTATTGCGACGTAGTATAGTATTTAATGCGACTTAATAATATTCGAAGAAAAGAAAGCAAGTTATCAAGTATCGAACTTATGACGCATTCGGATTATCGAGCAACACTTCACACTTAACACCAAACACTGCTTATCAAACAGACTGATAAATTATCATGCATGCAGAAAAATAAATTGTAAGCACAATTAAATACTAGTTCAAATCAACCGATTTTTCAGTTTACTATAGCGACAAACTGATTGCTAGCTTAAACTGAACTATTCCATTGTTTGAGAATACAAAAATTTTCATTTGACGAAATTTTTCACAGTTTGTTAGAACAAAAAGAGATTTGGTAGTTTCAACATAAAATAACGAATTGTTTTAAATAACTACACTTTTGCCACTACCAAAGCCGGAATGTTATTGTGTTGGTGACGGCAGCTCCAGTGGCAGCTCGGAAATCTATTTTTAGACACTCGGCAAGCGGATGGAAAGGATAACAGTTAAAAAAAAGTCAAAAAGGCGAAACCGATCAAACTTTTGTGGATGCTGTCTTGTGTACCTGCGTGTTATCCATCACGGCCAAAACTGCACTTGGAAGTTGGGGTGATGGATTTGCTACACCTTCTTCGTTGTGGCGATGTTGCGGTAGGAATTTTAAAGATGTGCGAGTGCTTACGGGCCATGTTTGTGGTCCCCATTTGGTTGAAACAAATGAAGTTTTTAACGTTATATGGAATGATGGTAATTGGTTGTTTTGATCGATAAACTATAAGTAAGAACAAAGAAATATAACTTTGGAATTGTTACGGTGTTAAAGACTACACCATCGAAAATCTGTATGAACTCCGACACATGCTGTCACCTTCGGGTGCCAGCATGAATACTAGAACGCACATACCAAAGAATAAATAAAATGAGTTGTCTTTAGACTGTGATTCAAACACGACGTATTTTCTATAGCTCCAAATAACCGAAAACTCCAGATATAACAGTGGCTCGAGGATGAAGTACAATAATTTTTTTAGTATTCTAAAATTTGTTTTCACTCGTCTGCGAAATTTTGTGTTTTTTATGTATTTGCGTGCATAAGGCCTAGTGGACATTGCAGTTTTTGTCGTGTTTGGTTGTTTTTTATTGCCCGCCATAGATGACCGTTGTGCAGTGAAGCTCGTATTTTTTGACCTTTTGTTTTTTGCCGTCCAGGAGATTGCGCTAGCATTTTTTTTCTTCCCTGGATAGAAGGTTCTATTTTGATTTTTTGACCAGTTTTTTTGTCGAGCATATACAAGTTTTCCGCAATTGTTGCATTTAAAACCCTATAGAGAAATTTAATTTTTGTGTAACTATACCATAGAATCTACAGGTTATTTTGTATGCTGCGTTTTTGCTATGGCGGCGGATGGCCTTTTCATCACAGTGCTTTTATTCACTTTGTTCACCATGAGCAAAGGGCGCATATCAACGGCTTCGTTAGAAAAATAGTGAGAAGAGCAGTATTGGGCTCGCGATCAGCTACTATTGGAGCGCAACCAACAACCAACCTTTCTCGGCACCCGTCGAAGAGAAACGTGAATGCTGAATGAGATACACTTGCAGCTGTTTGTGCGGATCTTCTCATGGCTGTTTCATCGCAGTAACGTTGATCGATGATTCAATGTTCAACCTTGGGAGATTAGTGCTGTTCAACTTCGTCGCGGTAGAAGATGATTACAACGATAGTCAATTTTGTTGTTTTTGTATGATTTGTTGAACAAAAATACTGTGTTTCTTTTGAGTTCCAGTGAATTGTTTTGTGTAGTTTATTTTTCGACTAAAGTGATTAGGTTCCCGTGCATACCTTTATATATTTCTCTGCATTTCACAATAGTTGCTTTGAATTTTATTTTTTTTAAACTGTATTTGTTAATTTATTTTTGCAACATTATATTTTCATTTTCGGGAAAGAAATAGTTGAAAGCAATGTATATACTAATCACGCGCAATAATTAAAAAGCAAATGTTATAAGTCATCTGCATGTAGGTGATAAATTCACTTTCTGAATGTAAATTACGATTCAATTCGAAATGCTTTAATTATGATCTGATTAGACAAATATATAAATTATGTTTTTACTTTTCGGAATAATGTAATGCTAAAACTCAAGGGGAAAGGAGTTGTTACGGTGTTAAAGACTACACCATCGAAAATCTGTATGAACTCCGACACATGCTGTCACCTTCGGGTGCCAGCATGAATACTAGAACGCACATACCAAAGAATAAATAAAATGAGTTGTCTTTAGACTGTGATTCAAACACGACGTATTTTCTATAGCTCCAAATAACCGAAAACTCCAGATATAACAGGAATAAGCAAATGCTCAGTTTGAAATTCAACCATGTGTTTTATTGCTTTAAACAAGCCTCATTATTCTGCGTGTGACATTCTAACTCACCTCAGCGTTTGTTGAAATGCCCTATAGTTTACCTGCGCTGTACGTTTTTGGCAGGCGATCTGATCTAATTTCTAGCAGTTTCCGCTACCCGTCTCTGGCATGCGCCGCCCATTGCTGATTATCGGGCTAACGAAACACATGATAACTTTGTAACTTGCTTTGTAACCGTAATGATGGCAGTTCACTTTCTTGTAGCTTTTTGGCACTGCATCCACAGCCCAACAGCACCTCTTTCATTGATATCACATATCAAATCGCATTATGTCAAAATAAAGGATCTTAGCTTATACGACTTTTTCATGAACCTTTTAACGAGTTTATTTTTACTTTTATGCGATTTCATTCGTATACCAATGCGAGTTAAACTAACATAACAAGCAAAGTATCAAGCGAAGTAATCATCGTAGTACGCCGCAGTAATTGACACTCTGCGAATTCGCTCGCACGATTTTGCAAATAAGCAAATTACAACTGTGCAATGGAGGTCGATTTTCATACAAAATAGCCAACTTTGAGCTGAAAATTTGACAGCGACCCACAAATATGATTAATTTTATTACAGGATTTTTTTTTATTTTTTTCGGAGCACTTGCAAAAAAGTTAAACACTATGTGAAATTGCTCAAAATAATTGTAGTATTTATTTGATTTTTTTTGTTTATCAAACATTTTTATTATTATTTTTAACATATCCTGAATGGATGATGCTCGAATAGCGAGCGAATTTTTTTATAGTTTTTTATTTCATTTTCTTTGATAATAAAATTGACCATTTTTGTAGTTCGCTGTCAAATTTTCAGCTCAATCGGTCCTAGAAGAACAAAGTTACAGCTTGTCAAAGTTGATAATTTTGCACGGGAATTGGCTATAACTGCTCTTTTTTATGAACATAGCTGTACATCGCAATAAAACATCAGAATATCGTCTACTACGATGTAATCATACCTTTTCAAAGTTGAATTGCATTCTTATATGACTTTACCAGAGACATCGCAATATGTTCACAAAAATAACATCATATAGGATGCAAATTGTTCCACGATGGAAATTGTCCCTCCGTCGTACATATGTGCGATAATAACTTAAATAGTACTTATAATAAACTTGAGTAATCACCGTGCAATATATAATAATTGGGTTGCATTGGCTTTTCTCGGTGACAGGTTGTATTAAAACAGCGTTGTATTAAAACGTTGTATTAAAAAACGTATAAATTACGCGTTTCGGCCTACTATTCTTCAGCCTTTCTCAGACGCCTACAAAACATTTATTGGACAATTACAATTTTCGTCAAATTCTTATAAAAAAGGGTGACACTTACAACATGCTGAATGCGACCTTACAGCACAGAGAACAGACGTCTATCTTTGCTTTCTGCCTTGTGTAAAACTTTGTAACGGTCATATCGGAGTATGTGGTAATGCTCCCGTTGCGCGGCGCTAGCGTCCCATCACTTACATTGTTGTGTTGTCATATATGTTTCCAGTGCTCGCCGTATTTGGCCGTTTGGCGCTCGTATCGCTTTGTGGGCTAGTGTATTTTAACGATGAACACTGCCATCGTGGGGTCAAATCGACTTTATAAGTGGGGCAGTCTCCGTTGGTGGCGTTCAGGTACGCTTAAATCCTTTACACACGATTTCGACGTATTTTTGTTCGAGCTTAAATGTCTGTTCTCTGTGCTTACAGCTTGGTCTGTCACTATTAACTAATTTTATCTTACTACCAGGGGAACATCCTACTCAGCATGCACTTCGTTCGTTTCGTTATCGGTAATGTTCGTGTTTTGCGCCGTTCGTGTCTGCGTTCATGTTCGTGGTTCCTCACGTAGTCGAGCCAATAGTCCGTTGTCCGTGGAGTTAAAATTGCCGCATTCTCGTTGGAGTTTCACTGTTTGCTGCTCGCCTTGCTTTTTTATGAGAAATACCTCCGCGATCATCCTGACCTCCGGGTGTTCGTGCGCTCCAATGGCGGAACAACGCAACGACTGAAGGAACCGAAATATAAAATCGGGTTTGGCGGTACACACCATCGAAGAGGGCCACGTGTTCAACTTCGAGAAAAACGACAGTACTGTTCAATATGTGCTCTGAAGACACCGAGTTGATTTGATGCAGTCACGCACTTTTATTCTCGTTTTCGCACTCGTCGAAATTAGTGCGATAGACTTGCCTAAATACGCTTCAAACGCGGTAAGACAGTGTTACCAAAGGCAAGCTCCTCAAAAAGCTCCCGTTATCATCAGGTTACTTGATGGAGCATTATACCACCTTTGATATTTGGGTTTTACCGTGGGCTGCAAAACGGTGAGTCGATAAGAAGAGAGTCCAACATAGCTCTGGTCCTCACAAGTTCCTACCTCATGCTTCCACGGGTCAAGCGATGATAAAGACCGCCAGCTAAGAGTTGTGTGCTTAGCTGGTAGTGTAGCCTGGGCACTGTTGTCCTTCTGACTACAGCTAGATTGAGAAGGTACGACCCGAGCGTCTGTCCACTAAGGAGGTGCGGTTCAAACAGCGTCTGTTCTGGCATGCAGCGGCTGAGTATGAAACGCTGCATCACGCCCAGATAGATCCAAGGTGGTAGCCCCATCAGTGTGGTCGTCCCAGTGTTGGTTCGGACGTTAAGCAGAACTGGCACGATGGCCCTCCGGCGAGACAGGAGTGTTGGCGTAGGCCCAATTAGCCACCCGTAAAAATCCCCATTGCAAATAACATAGAAAATACGACTCGATACAATTGGCAAAGATCCACGCGATGAAATAAGGACTACGATTGAAAACTTGGAACATGGAATTGCAAGTCACTTGGTTTCGCAGAATGTGACACGGCGAACAACATCCCCGCAACTGCGACATCGTGGAGTTGCAGGAACTTTGTTGGACTGGACAGAAGGTGTGGAAAAGCGGGCATCGAGCGGCTACTTTCTACCAAAGCTGTGGCACCACCAATGAACTGGGAACACAATTTATAGTGTTGGGCAAGATGCGACAACGTGTGATCGGGTGGCAGCCGATCAACGCAAGGATGTGCATGTTGAGAGTTAAGGGCCGTTTCTTCAACTGCAACATCATCAACGTCCACTGCCCACACGAAGGGAGACCTGATGACGAGAAAGAAGCGTTTTACGCGCAGTTAGAGCAAACATACGATGGTTGCTCGCCGCGTGACGTGAAAATCGTTGTCGGCGACATGAACGCGCAGGTAGGAAGGGAGGAAATGTACAGACCGGTGATCGGGCGAAACAGCCTGCACGCCGTATCGAATGATAACGGCCAGCGATGCGTAAACTTTGCAGCCTCCCGTGGTATGGTAGTCCGAAGCACCTTCTTCCCCCGCAAAGATATCCACAAAGCCACCTGGAGATCACCCGACCATCAAACAAAAAACCAAATCGGCCACGTTCTAATCGACGGTAAATTCTTCTCGGATATAACCAATGTCCGCACATACTGCAGTGCGAATATAGATTCGGATCACTACTTAGTCGCTGTATGCATGCGCTCAAAAATTTCGACAGTTATCACCACGCGTCGAAGTCGAACGCCGCGGCTCAACATCGAGCAACTTTGTAACGTAGAAGTGGCTCAAAACTACGCGCAGCAGTTAGCAGTGGCCCTACTACCAACGGAAGAGCAGCTTGGCACAGCTACACTTGAAGATGGCTGGAAGGATATCCGATCCGCCATAGGTAGTACCTCGGCTACAGCACTAGGCTTCGCGACTCCGAATCACAGAAACGACTGGTACGACGGCGAATGTGAACAGTTGAAAAACGAGAAGAATGCAGCATGGGCGAGAATGCTGCAACACCGTACGAGAGCGAACGAGGCACCACAGACAAACAGACGTAACACTTGCGAAATTTCCATCGACTACGCTTTTAACGATCATTTTAAATTTTCATAGTTGAGACTTTCACAACCAGAGGCGCGCGCATCGTTTTTCTATGTGTTTGACATTTCACACTAGCGCCTTCTGTTGACGATATGACACAACACACAGTGTTTCGTGCAACTTCTCCACCAGGTGATGGTAGTGTGAACTGGGCGATGGATTTCCATGAAAATCGTTCAAGGTGTTACGTCTGTTTGTCTGTGGAGGCACGTTACAGACAGGCGCGGAACAGGCAGTCTTCCGGATGAAGAAGCGCCAGGAGGAAGAACGAAATCGCGAAGCGATGGAAGAGCTGTACCGCGCTAAGGACACACGAAAGTTCTACGAGAAGCTGAACCGCTCGCGCAGAGGCTGTGTGCCACAAGCCGACATGTGCCGAGATAATTACGGGAATATTCTCACGAGCAAGCGTGAGGTGGTCGAGATGCAGTGGCAGCATTACAATGAGCACCTCAATGGCGACGTTGCAAGTACCGAAGGTGGCGTGGTAACAGATTTAGGAGTATGTGCACAGGACGAAAGACTTCTGGTTCCTGACCTCCAAGAGATTGAGGAGAAGGTTGGCCGGTTGAAAAACAACAAAGCCGCTGGAGCAGATCAACTACCAAGCGAGCTTCTAAAATACGATGGAGAAGCACTGGTGAGAGCACTACACTGGGTCATTACCAAGATTTGGGAGAAGAAAGTATTATCAGAGGAATGGATGGAAGGTATCGTGTGTCCCATCTACAAAAAGGGCGACAAGTTGAATTGCGGAAACTATCACGCAATCACACTACTAAGCACTGCCTACATGATACTCTCTCAATTTTTATGCCGCTGTCAATCACCGATTGCAAGAGAGTTCGTGGGACAATATCAGGCTAGATTCATGGGTGAACGCGCTACAACGGGCCAGATGTGCGCCATCCGCCAGGTGTTGCAGAAACGCCGTGAATACAACGTGCCTACACATCACTTGTTCATCGCTTTGAGCAGCGGCAGCAGCAAAGTTTGACTCAAGAAAAATAGGAATCGCAGTTATATCAGGAAATTTGGACCGAAACGCTTTATTTTCGTCGTCTAGGTAAGTAATGGAAAATCAGCGAACGGCATCAATTCCGTATGGAACCATGGTCTCGTGAAACTGATTGTTAGGCTTCTCTTATGAGGTTTTTCAGATGCATTCGTTAAGCTTCATGTCGCTGCGAACAGTGTCGCTTGGTGACAAATTCTCACCGAAAAACATTGAACCTTTGATGGTTCAATCCCGTATTTAAATGTCTATCTATCCATCCTATCCATCCGTCGCTGATTTTCCATTCTACTTAGTGATAAAAGAAAAAGCGCAATGAAGATCAATCCAAAATGGCATTGTATGAACTTGGAAGATCGGGGAGCTGGGTCGAACCTTTAAGGAAACCGGGGAATTCGGTAAAACAACATAAACAAGAAATTTACTGAAAAGGCCAGTAAAAGTTTCTCACAAAATGTACTGACTTTTTCGGTATATTTTGACAACTGCACGATTTTCCAATTTACTGGGTTCGTTCGGTAACGAAAAAACTACTGGGTGATCAGCAGTTCAAAACCCCAGTAAAAATTTACTGAAGTCGGTAATTGAAACTAGCTGTGCAGGTGTAATAAGGAGAGATAAAAACGAGTGCAACGATTTTCACTAAGTCCGTTCAGCTGCTTGATTTCGCTGATGATATTGATATTTGTGGAGCCTCGTAGCCGTGCGGTTAGGGTCACCAAGCTTATAATCGCACCATGCTTATGGGGTGAGGGTTCGATTCCCGCTTCGGGCGTTGAAACTTTTCGTGAGAATAGTTTCTTCCCCGTTTCCACTGGTGCATGCTCCGTTGTCCGTTGTCTAATGTTAAGTTTAAAACAGTCTGTACAGCCGAAAGCTGAAGACGTTGTCCGTGTCTTTTTATTATACCTCGCAAATTAGAGACGATGGCGGAAACGTACATCCGACTAAAGAATGAACCCAGGCGAATCTGATTAATGTGTCAAATACAAAGTACATGATGGCAAAGGGGTCTAGAGAGGAATTATGAAAACACATAACAAAAAAAAAGGCAGATTTGATAAATTCAACTACGCAATTTGCGACTGATTCCCCTCGAGGATCAACTGTCGTATATCGCAATATAAGGTGTCCGCCCCACACCACCACTATCCCCATTGCCATCAGTTGTAATCAACCGGCAGCAACAAGTTGGAAGTTTTGCCTGTGTGCTAAGGAGTTTTTATCCTTTATACACACTACCTATCTATCTGTACAGTAGCGGGCAATACGTATAGAAAACTTCGAGAATTTTTACTAAATCAAAACGAAGGGATTGGGGCACTGCATGTCTTGTAACGAAAGCAATCACATTGTTTTCGAATTGGATGAATTCGGAAACGTAGGATTACTAATGTTTGGAACAAACAGTTTCATTGAATACTACAAGCTTTGTCCAGCACTGTTCCAGTCGTTCCAACTATGCAAACAGATAGGATTCCGTGCGGAAAGATTCACAAGAATGTCTGTAGCGGAGTGGAACATAAATTGATACTGCGCATATGCCATGAGTGAGTAGTAGGTTGGTAGGTAGTCGATATACAGGGGATGGCCAAAATGTTTGGGATAGGCAACTTTTTTTTCCACAAAAAAAATCAACATGCTGTAACTTTTCATAGAGTGCATCAAAAAATCTCAAATTTTGACTGTTTGTTAACCTATTATATGTGCATCATTGGTACAAATTTCGGCTCGATTGATTAATATTTCGCGAAGTTAGAACCGTTAGGGTAAAACACTATTTTTCAGACAACTAATTTTTGAACTGTCATATCTCGGAAACCAGTGAACCGAATTGAATGAATTTTTTAACGTTTATCAACAATATATTGATACTCAATACGACGTTATAAAATGTAATATTTTCTCACGGCGAATTAAGTTATACCGGATTAAAGTTTTTACCCATATAGAGGAAAATAAGTCAAATTTACAATACCACACAAAAATTACTAAATGTGTTCTTCCTTCATTCTAAATAGGCTCTAATATATCTGATTAGAGATAACTTGAGAACAGAAGTGGAAAATCTTTGGATATCAACACTAATATTTATTGACATTGATGTAAAAAAATTACATTTTTTCGAGAAAAATCCAAAAAAAGTCAATCTATGATAACTTTTTCCAACGTTTAAAAACTACCTATGTTTTAATAGTTTGTGAAGCATTTATATATTGTTAGTGTACGTTCAAAATTTCATTCAATTCGGTTCACTGGTTTCCGAGATATGACAGCTCAAAAATGAGTTGTCTGAAAAATAGTGTTTTACCCGAACGGTTCTAACTTCGCGAAATATCAATCAATCGAGCCGAAATTTGTACCAATGATGCATACATAATAGGTTGACAAACAGTCAAAATTTGAGATTTTTTGATGCGCTCTATGAAAAGTTATAGCTTGTTGAAGTTTTTTGTGAGAGAAAAAAAAAGTTGCCTATCCCAAACATTTTTGCCATCCCTGTAGCAGCTAGATAGATGGAAGGATCTACCGATGGTTAGATCCATAAAGGAGGTGGGTGAGTGCAATCACGAAGAGTTTTCTCGTTCTCTCCATTATCCTTATCATCATCGTCGTTAGTGTTTCGCACGGATACGGTTTTGGCCCCTTATTCTGAGAAAACTGATATCAAGCCGATCTTCAATGCTAGGATCAATTGTTTGGATTGCTTTATTGGTTTTAGGGGAATTTGTAGAATGTGTTTTTTTGGTGATACATATTTACTTATATTGTCCACGTGTGTATCTGTCTGAGCACAGTTAGCACCAACTCATCATTCACTTTAGTGTTTTATCAGTCAAATATTGTATTCAATGCCCTAATTTCAGATTCAGCGTTATCTACATACCAACGAACGACACTTCATTTTCAACCTATAATTTATGTGTTTATTTCATGCCTACAAGTATGCAAGGAGCGAACTGTGCCGCATCATTTTCAGAGCAATCAGCACATAATCTATCACCTCACACCTGGCATCCAAGCACCAACGTGAACAGTCTGCCACACAGCCATTAAAAAAGACACTCTGAAATAAATTTAGTGATATGTACGGTCTGCTGTGAGGAAAATGTTTCATTACTTCCTACCCTCCTTCATATTGTCCTGCAATGTGACGTAGAAGACGCCATTCTCGCCTGAAAATAGAGGATTACCAACACTTACACACTGAAGATGTCTGTTAGTCTCAAGCTGTAATTTCATTGGCTCCTTGTGTGAGTGTAGCTGATCTGGCAAAACTGGAGTAGCAACCACGGGTGGAAAATAGGCTTAATCGGAAGACGTTTAAAACAGCTAATTTTGGGGACTTTTGACAGTTCTCCTATGAAAATGACAGTTTGCGCCTTTGTTCGGCAGATGTAAACAGTGGCATACACGAACCTGTCAACTGAAAAGTGTCAACGCTTCAACAATAAAATCATGTTGAAACAACAATCGTTTTGTTTAATCAACAAACAGTATTTTGTAGGTTTAGTGAAAATTGGTTTGAATTTAACTGAGCAAATCGTAATGATGAATTCACAATATTTTGCGATATTTCCTTTTGTTCTTTTTTCCAAGCCCCTCAGAACGCCTCTGAAGAAGACCCATGGGTGCAATGTATCAAACAAATTCGACCCGCATTTCGGATTCCACCCAACGAAGCCCCAACGTACGTTCAATGATGGAGTTTCCCATCCGAATGAAAGGATGTATTCCTGTGCATTTATATCGGACTTGGAGATTGAAGTCGGCACTTGATTGAATAAATATTTTCCAGGGGATTTGTTCCGCAGCTTACGCACTGCGCTCTATATAACTGTAGTAGGGTGCGGGTACCGGTTTTGGCCAGTCCAAGAGAAATCATTTTTATAAAAAATTACCAATAATCCTACGGAAACAACCAATGCGTCAAATGAAAGGTTTATATCTATACATTATAAGAAAAATGCAAAATCAAGCTAATACTTGATTTTTGTATTAAAAGTGGCACTGGTCAAAATAGAAGCATTGCCGCAGTTTTGGCCATATTCTCAACTTTAGTTTCTATTTTGGCCAATCACGTGTATTTCTTATGGGAGTGGCCAAATTAGAAGCACCCTGGCCAAAATAGACATATAGGAGCTGATTTTTTAAGAAAAATATTTTTTTCTTCTAGTTTTCAATCAAAATGTATGGTTTTCACAGCTTTAATCATCATATTACATTAGAATCTACTAATAAAAAATAAATTTATGCCGATTTAGATCGTAGCATGCTTAATACCGCACTATGGCCAAAACTCCGGGCTGGCCAAAACTGAAACTTCTACCCTAGATAAGAGATGTTGGGTACACATAACACACACAATACAAACCTGAGTGGTGGGCCGTATGATGAGCAGGGCCATCCACAGCCGGAGGAAGCCAACAAGTGGCCCGAACGCAACAAGTAGATAGGCATAGTCGCCTCCGGAACGGGTGATACAGGTGCCGAGCTCGGCGTAGCACAGGGCTCCCAGCGTCGACAGGATACCGCTAAGACACCAGATGACGAGCGATGAGCCGACCGATCTGGAAATGGAATTGTGGGGGGAAAGAAAGAAAGAGATGAAATGCGTGGGAAGTGAATGCAATTAAAACTTTTAGCAACTGGGAGAATGGTTGTTCTGATGAGATTGGTTTGGCTTGGATTGGCGGTTGCGGGAATGCTGCTCTGATTCTTGCTCTCTCGCCCATTTGATGGAAGGGGGCGACTGAATAAAATGCGTCTTCTGTTAGAAGACTAAAATTTTGGTTTGAAATATCACAGAAATAGCCACAATAGTTCCAAATGGACCAAGTTACATTCATTGTCCTACTGGTCTTCTTCTTTTTCTTCTACTTGTAGTACGTCCCAGCTGGGACCAAGCTTACATCTTGAGGGAGCGGATCTGGTGTGATGGTTAGAAGAACACTTGACTATCACGCCGAGGACCTGGGATCGAATCCCACTCCCGACATACTCGCAAAATGCGAGTTCTTTCTTCGGAAGGGAAGTTAAGCGTGGGTCCCGAGATGAACTAGCCCAGGGCTAAAAATCTCGTTAATACAGATAAAAAAGCTTACATCTTAGGTTATTGCTCTATGAGCTCATTCACAATTATTAACTGAGAACTTCATCTGTCAATGACAATTTTGCATGTGTGTATCGTATGGCAGGTACGAGATTTGAAACCGTCACCCTCAATATGGTCTCGCTGATTACCCGCGTGCTTATCACTTCTACTATATGGGCCCTATATCATACGGGTCTTACGCGTTGATACATTCGCCAATCTTTAATTTGAATGATGAGTGTCAGTCATTGACAAATTTTAAAGACTCTTTCAAAAATTCAAACAGGGGCGAAGAACTTGGCCCAATACTCCAACGGCGCATTTCACGCTAATTCCCATCCAGAATTTTCCTTCCAAAATGAACTGGTTTGACCAGTTAGGAAATGTGGCCCCAAATGCGGCGCGTCGCTGCGGTCGGTAATACACGGACGGAGGTCTTATTGCTGTGGCAGACACCAGGAAGCACGAAAGTACGAAAGGAGAGATGGAAACGATGGATAACGAATTGGACAACCATGGTAGGCTTAACCATATTTTTTTTGGGTTTTTCGGTTGTTCTTCTTCTGCAATCTGCTGTATGCCATACCAACAACATTAGTGGCCGCACAAAATCGGAAGAATGCCATTTGTTGTGTAGCGGACGATTTATGGGAATGAAGAACAGCGTGAAGACAGGTTGCACGAATTTTAAAAGCCTGATTTAAGATGTGGACGCCTAGGGTGGTAATGTTTTCAGATTACTTTGAATTTGAAACTGTGGAATTAATTTAAAATATTTCCGGTTTTCTAACTGCCGGCAATGAATGTTGAAATGAGTGCATTTCTGTCTGAAATTAAGTAATGACACCTGGTGCACACTGAGATTCAGATGTTCCAGCTCAGTAAGTTTTTCACCGAGTTCAGCATTTTTTCCATCTTTTTACTGAGTTTTCAACAGCAGATTTATCTCGGTACACTCGGTTATCGTATTTATCGTATACCAGTAACGATATTTACCGTGCATCAGTAAATTTTGACAGTTTATTATCTGGGCTCGGTAACTCATTTACAGAATATCCGCAAAAGAAATAAACGAGCGTACCGAGTTAAATCTGCTGTTGAGAACTCAGTAAAAAGATGGGAAAAATACCGAGTTGATCTTAGTGTGTGTGATGGTTAAAGCACCTGACTATTACGCCGACGACCTGGGATCGAATGCCACTCCCGACAAGACTTACAAACTTGTGTATCATCCAATTTTCACCCTGGCAAGACCTAAGGCAAATTTAATTTAACTCGAAATCATATAATAATGTTTATTTTGCCTATTTCTACTACAATAAATATTAAATTAACATATTCATGAAGTTTGAAATGTTTAGATAATGTTGCATATGGTCAAATTTGCTTCTTTGATGGCCCCTTCTGGCCATACCATTGGTCCGTCATCCGAAAGGATTTGAATACATTCATAATTTGACAAGATCTATCAGAATTCCTTCAATAAATCTACGAGGTTTATGACCAAGTTCCCTAAATGTTGAACGGGTTTGCTCTGGTAGCCGAAATTTTAAGGCATCCGTCACAAATTTATAAGATTTTCGTTTTCAAGCTTCATGGGAGTCTCGGAAGGGTTTCGGAGGAGTTCTCGGGGGTCCCGATCCCGGTAGTTGCATAGGGGCTTCGAAGAGGGTTGCAGGTATGTTCCAGAAGAGTTTCAAAGATTTTCATGGGGTTTGGCATGGTACACAAATTACGTAACACTAAAGTCGACAATTTCAGACTCCCCCCCCTCCCCCTTGTAACGCTTTTTGTATGAAAACCAAAAATATTTTGCATGGATCGTAACGCTAAGCTGGACTCCCCCCCTCCCCCTATAGCGTTACGTAATTTGTGTACGATGCCTTTCAAAATTTCACGGATTATCGAGGGGTTTAAATGCAATTCAGGGTCTCAGGTGATATCAGCGATATATCCCATGGGACTCCCCTAGGACCCCTGAAACTCCCTGGGACGCCCCTGAAAACACTGTGAACGTCCATGAAACCCCCTGAAACCCGCTAAAACCCCTGGAACGCTCCTGAAATCCCATGGAACACCTCTGGAACGCTCCTGAAACCTGTTGAAATATAGGTAGCGAACCTTCAGGTACGTGTGCATTGGCAGTTTCGGTATGCTTGTTGGAAGAGGTATGCTTTGTGATAAGATTATTGTAAATTGTATATAACCTGGAATGACTAAAGAGTGTGGTAGTTGCTGATTGGGGTATCAGTCGGCAGTTATCTAGTTAGATGGAAGATGACTACCGCGTATTGCATTCTTTTTTCTTTGTGATTAAGAAACGGTCACTGACGGAGCTAGCCTTGCTATTGCCTGCGTGGACATGATGGACTAGCTCCAACAAAACCTCCTGGAACGCTTCTAAAACTTCCTGAAACGCCCCTGAAACTCGCTGGAACCAGGGATGAGAACACTCACTTGCAAAGACTTACACTCACTTACTGTTCTCAGCTCAGAAGCGTGCAATCCCGAAACGACATATGGATGATTTTAGCTTTGTGATTTTATCTAAAAGTTTGCCGAATAAAGTAGGGGTCGCACACGCATGCCATAGACAGAGCTATGAAAGCGACTCTCCACGAGGTGTGCAATTTACATTCACCTCGTTGAGAGACGCCTTCACAGCTCCCTCGCAGCTTCAGTATGTGTGTGACACCACTCTATTCGGCAAATTTTTAGACAAAATCACAAGGTAAAAGTCGTCCATATACCGTTTTTATGGTAGCACGTTTCTGAACTAAGAAAACAGTTGGGGAGGCTGGTCAGACTTGATCCCTATTTCTTAATTTGCGTGTAATTTTAAGAAAAACACAAAACTAGTTCCGTTTTTCGTACAGAATGGCAGGTAAACATCTTTTGCAAGCTCAAACACAACAAAAGGACTTTAAATTAATGTTAAAATTTTCAAAACTGTGTTTTTATGGAGGCATATCTTATGATGTACCGTGATTTCGGGTGAAATTGATCGATGTGAGGGCCATTTTTATTTGTTAAAAATAACGCTTTAAACTTAAAACAATTGGTAAAAATGTCCATCATCTGGTTCAAGAGTTATTGAATGATGAGTTTACATGTTTTACAGCGAATTAGTCACATATTTATGTATAAAAATCAATACTTTTCCGAAACTGCGTGTTAGACGAACTTCAAAGACACTTTCAAACTTTTGATACCGCAGCTGTATCGCACATGTAATGAATATTCGAATGAATGTTTCAAGTTGCCGTGTATTCGCTAAATCCGATTTCGCCATCAAAAATCCTATAAATATTGAAATTTATGCATAAAATTGTACTTTTCCCTTCCACATATTTATTATGGAAATTGCATAATTTTAGGCGTTTTCTGAAAATTCATATAACTTTAAACTTTAATATTTAAAAATTTAGTAAACTTGTAAAAGTTTTGCACAGCTTTTCGCATTCCGGGGTGGTTGATTTAGGTGGAAAACATATTTTCAGCACTTACAACAACATTTCACTGACTTATTTTGATTTTTCATTTCAAATGATATTTTTTGTAATAAAATGATTTGCAGTAGAATTTTCAACCTCGTCGACTGATGAAAACCATGGACATACTTGTTTTAAAGCATTGAATTTAACCATATCGAAAAGTACATATTCAAAAAGTTTCACCCAAAATCACGGTATTTTTATAAAATGGGTCTCAATTGATATCCCTTTGAGCACATGGTTAGTTTTAAGGGAAAATAACTCCAGAAGCTTCCTATTCATTTTCTCTTCTTTCAAGTCTCCCCATGTCACTGTTGTATATACTAAGCTGCATTAATTAAAATGTTTATATAAAAGCCTTATTTGGATAAATACGCTTGATAGTGTTTTATTTAAAAATTCACACGATTTGGTTCAATTTTCACAAAGTCGAAATAGCCTAAACGATTTCTGAAGGACTGAAAACAAACCACCAGTCATTGAAAAATAATGCAATGCACAATCAAAATCACTTGTAGCTGGAACATTGTCTTGTGCCCAAAAGTAGTTTTGAAAACTAGAAGAAAACTAGTTTTGATTCCGAGAACACATGGAGGGATCAAGTCTCTCCAGGGATCAAGTCTCCTCAGTCTCCCCTACATATAAAAGTTTTTTCTCAGAGGTTTTCCATTTAAATCAAATTTATGTAAAACTTTCTGGGTAAAAATAAAAAATTACTATTCTTTTCATCATTTGTCAACGCTTTCAAACAATAGGAAAACTAACATATTTTGGACACAACAACATATCCACATTTTTTGGACCCTGAAACTCCATAAAAACCCCTAGAACACATCTGAAGTGTTGAAACCGGCTGGAACACCTTGTAACATCCTTGAAACCCCCTGTAACAACCCTGGAACGCCCATGAGACTCCATGAAACCCCTTGTAACTCCTCTGAATATTCCTCTGAAACGCCTCTGAAACCCTCTGAAAGTCCCTGGAACGCTCTTGAAACTTCTTGAAAACGCCCTGAAACCACCCCGCAAACCCCATGGAATGTCTCTAAAACATCCTCGAACATCGCTGGAACGCCCATGGGACCCCCTGAATCCCCTGGAATACCCCTCAAACTCTTTGGAACGCCCCTGAAATCCCTTTAGAACCCTTGGAACGTTTCTTGAAGCGTTCCTTAAGCCCTCTCAAACCTAGGATACACCCTGAAACTTCCCTGCAAACCCATGGAACGACCCTGAAACCTATCAAGAACACTCCTAAAACTCCCTGGAATGCCACTGAAACCCGCTGGAACACCCTAGAAACATCCATGAAATCCCTGAAGCAGCTCTAAAACTCCCTGGAACGACCCTGAAACTCGTTGAAAAACCTCGGAACGCTTCTGAAACTACCATGGAACACTCCCAAAGTCCTCTGAAACTCTTATGAACCCCATGAAACACCCAAGAATGCCCCTAGAACCTCTCTGATGCCCCATCGAACGCCCTTGAAATCCCTTGAACACTTCTGGAACGCCCGTGAAACACCCATAAAACCATCTGGAAAACCTTAAATTCCCCTGGGAACACTGCGGGAACGCCCATAAAACACTAATGAACGCCCATGACATTCCCAGGAATGTCCCTGAAACCCCCTGGAATAGATCTAGAACGTCAAAACGGTTAATTATGGAAAGAATTAATATTTTCAAGCATTTTGATTTTTACTTCCGTATAATTATTGGTAGGACACTACAGTTATTTCTTCCCAGGAAATTCGGCCAGGACTGAAATCTCTTAGAAGAAACGGTTTTCTTCCAATATATTTTGATTGGTTGATTTTTTCGGAATACTTTGTTCTGAACACTTTTTATACTTTTAATATTACACATTTTAGTCGAACACGACAAATTCGAATCTTTATTATTTTCGTACTTAGAGCCATTTTAGTATGAAAAATTCCATATTTTCAAAACTAATTTAAACACTTTAAGCGAAAAACACCTTTTTCGTTTTTGTCACCATTGAAAGATGAAAATAAGATCCTTCGAACAAGACTTGAAGACAAGACAAGACAAGATTTGAAATCGATTTGCGCCATTCTGAGATATTGAGTGTCAAAAATAAGCCAATTTTTATAAGACGGACGGAGCCCACGGACCATTGTGCAATGCTTGTATTAAACCCAAGAAATTTTGTTCAAAGGACCTATCCATTCCTCACCCATTTGGTGGTTACGTCAACTATGCAAAAATGGACAGAAAAGGATCTCCTGCTCAACAGCCCATTCAGATTGTAAAGCTAGGATAGTTTCCGAGAATGTGCGTCCCATGCTCATTCGTAGTATACCGAAACTTACACAAAACTATTTCATGAAGGAAGTGGAGGCATCCCCTCCAAGAACTACTGGGAAGATCCCTGAATTAACTTCTGGAGTGATTGTGGATGAAGGAACTTCTGAAGCAATCCCTGAAAGATTTTCTATACTGCAGAAATCCTCAAAGGAACTCCTGGATTAATCCATGGAGGAACTTGTGTAGAAATACCCAAAAAAAACTCCTAGAAAAATCCCTAAAAGTACTTCTGAAATAATCTCTGAAATATCTCCATGAGGCATCTCGAAGAAATCTCCAGAGGAATCCCCGAAGGAAGTTCAGAAGGGATTCTTGCCCAAGCAACAATTTCAATCCTTATTTGCTTTCAAGAGCTTTTGAGAATCACCGTAAAACCAAGATAATTATATTTTTGGCTTTATAATGGCTTTACAGGAATTCCCGAAGCAACTCCTGGAGGAATCTTTCAAGTAACTCCTGTACCAATTCCCGAAGGACTTCTGTAGGAATTCCTTAAGGGACTCAACAAGGAATCCTTAAAAGAACTCCTGAACTTATCTCTGATGACCTCTTATAGGAATTCCTAAACGTTGTTCTGGATTAACCACTGAACTCCTTTCTTTGAATTCTCCTGGAAGAATATCCGAAGCAACTCCTGAAGAGATGTCTAACGGAACTTCTTCAGTAATCCCTGATATGGTTTTTACAGGTATCTTTGAAGGAATTTTATGAGCAATCCTTGAAGGAATCCTATGCTCACGCTGGCAAATGTATTTCTGATTATTTCGCCTGCCTAACGAACAAATCTCGCGTTACATTTATTTGTCGTAAATCTACATATTTATGATGCTTTTAAACCTAACATCTGACCATTTTTTTTTTCTGTTTTTATTATCGTGTATTTGACTAATGAGCTAATTGAGGTTTTGTATTTTATTAGATTTGTGTCCTTAAAATCGTGAGTAGATGCAAAAGTCGGCCAAGTCTAGCGATACGTCGTCGTAGGTTCAAATCCTACCAATACAAGTGGTACTTTTTTCATAAATCCATCTCTCAACCTTCCGTAACTCGCGCGTGCGTCAGCACCATACTAAAGCGGAGTACAACAAGCGAGTTTTTTTCAACGTGTTGTACAACATACAACAGCACGATTACTCGAGGGTTAATTTGTCAATTTGGGTCTAGAGTTAGCCTAGTGGTTAAGGTTCTTCTTCTTTCTCCTTCTTCTTCTTTATGACTTTACGTCCCCACTGGAACTTGGCCTGCCTCACTTCAACTTAGTGTTCTTTGAACACTTCCACAGTTATTAATTGAAGGGCTTTCTTTGCCTGCCATTGCATGAATTTGTATATTGTGAGGCAAGTACAATGATACACTATGCCTAGGGAGTCGAAAAAAGTTTACCGACCGGAACGGGAATCGAGCCCGCCGTTTCCGGATTGGCGATCCATAGCCTTAACCACTAGGCTAACTGGAGACCCAAATTGACAAATTAAGAGATGGATTTATGAAAAAAAGTACCACTTGTATTGGTAGGATTTGAACCTACGACGTCGTATCGCTATAATTGGTCGGTTAAGGTTATGGATCGCCAATCCGGAGACTGCGGGTTCGATTCCCGTTTCGGCCCAGAAAACTTTCTCGTGTTCCTGGGCATAGAGTATTAGCCTAAAATGTTATCAAGGATTGACAAAATCGGGTCATCGGTGTAATAGATTATACCCTCGGTAAATAAAAAAAAAACAAATAGGGCTGGCCAAAGCACGTGCGAAAATGTAGAAAATACGGAAGGTACAGAAAAATGACTGACACATGGTGCGTCGAAAGCTTATTGTTCTCATGGTCAAATTTTGTTGTAAATAATACCTCTGACCACGGTAAACACTGAGTTGTTTCCTGTCATACATTGAGTAATAAATCATACACGAGCTCATCAACCACCACACTGAGAGCACCACCCTACAACATTCAGAACCCACTCCGAACCCTTCACGCATGAAACCCGATCCCCCAGTTTAACACTTACTTGGTATACAGGAACACTCCGGCAGGTGAGACAAAAATGCCCGATCCGATGATCGTACCGACGATAATCGTTATTCCATTGATCAGCGTAATCTTGCGCTTCAGGACGACCTTCTCACCTCCTCCCCCACCACCGCCCACACCACCAACGTCCTTCTCCGTCAGCTGATTTTCCGCTTCGTTAGTCATCGTTCACACCTTCTGTCGTGTCGTGGATATGGGTACTGATCCGAGAAAATCGCTGGGATCACGACACACGGTATAAATTATGTGACTTCCCACTTTTCACCGCACAATCACTGTTGGTGGTGGCGGCGCTGTCGCACCCACATAAAAAAAGAAACGCACAGATACACACAATTAGCTAAACGAATTTCCCGGCACGTTTCGGCCTTGTTGCGTTTTCCGCGCTTCCTTTTATCACTTTCCACAATACGTTGTGCTGCTCCTTGCGGTTCTTGCTCGTCTCACCGCGATTCTTCTTTACACAGGAATGTGCTTCCCCAAATTCATTCACGCTGTCTCACAAACGATTCGCGGTCAACTGTCCGTTGCGTTAAAACCCGGATACACAAGAAATAAGCTGTTCAGAAAATAAGTACTATAAATATAGAAATATAGGTATTACATCAACAAAACGATTTTCTGACTGTTTTTTAAAACACCCCAGAGGGAGTCGTCCTATT
Organism: Aedes albopictus; assembly: GCF_035046485.1. Taxonomy (NCBI): domain Eukaryota; kingdom Metazoa; phylum Arthropoda; class Insecta; order Diptera; family Culicidae; genus Aedes; species Aedes albopictus. Next base: position 284,644,104 of record NC_085136.1, on the reverse strand, counting down.
ACGAGCACGGGATTCCACTCCCCACACTGAACGCGCAAATGCGACCAAGCGCGGCAAACCTCGAGTTATCACTGAACAAACGGTTTCGCGTCAACCGGCTGGATGCCTTGCGTGGAGCGTGCTTGCTGTAGAACAAGCGTGAACGTTGGGCAGATGATGGAGATCTGAAATTCTCATATATATTTCCCATTTTCATGCGCGCTTGTCGAGGGGTGAATTGGTGGAAGATCTACAAATACTTTTTCTCTCTGGTCTCTGTGTCTGATGTGTGAGCTTTCGAGAGAATTCAAACCGCGCCGGGTCGTTCTCTAGTGCGTCTTCTCCCTTTGGATGTGTTTATCCACGTTTCTGGTGGGCACGTTTATTGCACAGACAGAATGATGACGCAAAAAACGGCGCTTGTTACCCCTTTCGTGGCGGAGTGTGGTCGTTGTGGCAAGAGAGGCTTATGTTGTTTGAGGTGTATTTTGCAACATCTCATGAGTTTTGATTGTTTAAGTTATTCACAAATAATAATGTTCAGAAAATTCCAAGAACATGGCCATTCGTAGCACCTTTTTCCAGCACAGCCTCCCGTATCGTTACACCTGGAGATCACCACAACAAACGGACTCGCAAATCGACCACGTTCTGATTGATGGACGGCACTTCTCCGACATTATCGACGTGGCGCTAATATTGACTATGATCACTACCTGGTGATGGTTAAACCACAGACAAACAGACGTAAAACTTGCGAAATTTCCATCGATCACGCTTTGAACGATCATTTCAAATTTTCATAGTTGTGGCTTTCACAACCAGAGGCGCGCGCATCGTTTTTCTATACGTTTGACGTTTCACACTAGCGCCTTCTGTTGACGATATTGCACAACACAGTGAGTCGTGAAACTTTTCCACCAGGTGATAGTAGTGTGAACTGGGCGATGGATTTCAATGAAAATCGTTCAAGGTGTTGTCGTATTTCGGAAATAAAACATTAACTCACTACGCACGTACTTCGATATAAAAAGGTATTTATTCTGCCTTCGAACGCACTACTCTTGCCCGCGTGTAATTCTCTACTCTTCTGACCCCGGAAATCCCCGAGCTGTCATCTTACATGTCAGGGCAGCCAACTATCCCACATATTTATTCTTATCTCTACCAGGGTCGGAGTTAGGCTCGACCCGACAGGTGTTACGTCTGTTTGTCTGTGGTTAAACTGCGCCAAAAACTCTCCGTTGTTAACAATGTACAGTACCGGCGGCCGTCTCGGTACGATCTAGAACGACTGAAGCAACCGAATGTCGCTACCGCATACGCGTGGAATCTCGAGGCTGCGTTGCCGGACGAGGGTGTGCTCGATGTGGCCCCTCTAGAGGACTGCTGGAGTACAGTCAAAGCAGCCATCAACAACGCAGCCGAGAGCACTATCGGGTACGTAGAACGGAGTCGACGAAACGATTGGTTCGACGAGGACTGCAGAGCGGTTCTGGAGGAGAAGGATGCAGCGCGGGTGGTAATGCTGCAGCATGGAACCCGACAGAATGTGGAGCGATACAGGCAAAAGCGGAAGCAGCAGACCCGTCTCTTCTGGGAGAAAAAGCGCCGCCTGGAAGAAGCGGAGTGCGAGGAAATGGAACTGCTGTGCCGTTCACAAGAAACACGTAATTTCTACCAGAAGCTCAACGCATCCCGCAAAGGCTACGTGCCGCAAGCCGAAATCTGCAGGGATAAGGACGGGAGCATCCTGACGGACAAACGTGAGGTGATCGAAAGGTGGAAGCAGCACTTCGACGAGCACCTGAATGGCGAAGAGAATGTAGGCACCGAGGACTAAGGCAGCGGAGGAAATGACTATGTTGGTGCAGCAGAGGACGGGAACGAACCAACTCCCACGCTGAGGGAAGTTAAGGATGCCATCCACCAGCTCAAAACCAACAAAGCGGCTGGTAAGGACGGTATCGCAGCAGAACTCATCAAGATGGGCCCGGAAAAGTTAACCACCTGTCTGCACCAGTTAGTAGTCAAGATCTGGGAAACCGAACAGCTACCGGAGGAGTGGAAGGAAGTGATAATCAGTCCCATTCACAAGAAAGGCGACAAGTTAATGTGTGAGAACTTTCGAGTGATCACCATTTTGAATGCCTCCTACAAAGTGCTTTCCCAGATCATCTTCCGTTGTCTTTCACCTAAAGTAAATGAGTTTGTGGGTAGTTACCAAGCCGGTTTCATCGACGGCCGGTCGACAACGGACCAGATCTTCACCGTACGGCAAATCCTCCAGAAATGCCGTGAATACCAGGTCCCAACGCACCACCTGTTCATCGACTTCAAAGCGGCATACGACAGTATCGACCGCACAGAGCTATGGAAAATCATGGACGAGAACAGCTTTCCCGGGAAGCTTACCAGACTGATAAGAGCAACGATGGATGGTGTGCAGAACAGCGTAAGGATTTCGGGTGAACTATCCAGTTCATTCGAATCTCAACGGGGACTACGACAAGGTGATGGACTTTCCTGCCTACTATTCAACATCGCCGAAGAATTCATCTACCTCGGTTCCTTGCTAATGGCGGACAATAACGTGAGCTGTGAAATACGAAGGCGCATCATCAGTGGAAGTCGAGCCTACTATGGGCTCCAGAAGAAACTACGGTCAAAAAGATTCACCCCGCACCAAATGTACCATGTACAAGACGTTAATAAGACCGGTGGTTCTCTACGGACACGAGACATGGACGATGCTCGAGGAGGACCTGCAAGCACTCGGAGTTTTCGAGCGACGGGTGCTAAGGACGATTTTCGGCGGCGTGCAGGAGAACGGTGTGTGGCGGAGAAGGATGAACCACGAGCTCGCTGCACTCTACGGTGAACCCAACATCCTGAAAGTGGCCAAAGCTGGACGAATACAATGGGCAGGGCATGTTGCAAGAATGCCGGACAAAAACCCTGCAAAGTTGGTGTTTGCTAACCATCCGGTTGGTACAAGAAGGCGTGGAGCGCAGAGAGCACGATGGGCGGACCAGGTGGAGCGTGATCTGGTGAGTGTTGGGCGTGACCGACGTTGGAGAGCTGCAGCTGCAAATCGAGTATTATGGCGGCAAATTGTTGATTCAGTATTATCATGAAATTGATGTTAACTAAATAAATGAATGAACGTTCAGAAAATCTGTACCCGTCCTTCGAAAGGTATTTTATCCCAAAATTTGAATATTGTTCATCGGGGAAAATTAAAGATTTGGTAATATGGTGGTTTTGACTTTTTCCATAGGAATTTCTAAGGAAAACATGGAATAATTGCCAAACGGCATTTTTGTTGCTATTTATAATGTGAGCAAATATACAGGGGGTGGCCAAAATGTTTGGGATAGGCAACTTTTTTTCTCTCTCAAAAATGTTCAACAACTGTTGACTGTCAACCTAATCTAATCTAATACCTAATATTTTATCCTCTCCTCTACACTATCCTTCATCCTACCGTCTACTCTGACCCTACTATCTTCCCAGCCTCTACTATAATCCCCTACCCTACCCTTTACCCTAACTTTCCATCCTACTCTCTACCTGAGCCCTCTACCCTACCGTCTGTTCTAGCCTCTACTCTTCCGTATACCCTGCGCTCTACGCTTCCGTCTACCGTACCATACTCACTATCCTACTGTTGCAATCTCCTCCTCATACGAACATCTATGGGTTGCTTGGTACAGGTGGTATGCTGCCTTGATGAGCTCATCACGAGTAAGCGAACCATAAGGTTTTGGCAATTGACGTTTAGTTCGCTGCATGCTCCCAATGCTCGCAGCTCCGTGTCAGAGGGTTTAAAAAGCTGGTATACTTGATACCTAATCGTCAGCTGTGTTTAGTAGGACCGCCAGTCTCGAAGGTCCGTGGTTTCTGGTACCTCACTGGTTCGGAAACCTACGTATTGACTGTAACTATAGTGTTTGCCATCCGAGTGTAACCAGAACATGACATCCCGGGAATCAGTCTAAAAGAATCGCTTTTGAACCTCAATCCAGAAAAACTCCAGAATTGAGTCTGTCAGCGTGGTCCCGGTATCCGCTGTTTGAAGTTTGGATCGGGGTAGAGAGAGGAACTTTAACGGCGCCAATCGGGTTTTAGCTCAGAGAGATTGCACTCAACTGTATTTCCTTCGTGGAAACGTAGATAGACGGTTGCCGTGAAGCTGTTCTCCCTTACGTCTACATTGTATGTATTTGGACAATTGTGCCTTCTTCTGTAGACGTGACGGTTTGGTAGGAACAAGGAATCTTAAAGTTCGCTACACGAGGCAGAAACTGCAGCCACGTGATCTACTTCTCGAAGTAACAATCGTGGATTTGCTCATCCTAATCGATTGGTGCTCTCCAGATCTCCTGCAAAAGGCTTCGAAGAAACATCGGAAGTGATTGATCAGCTCAATACGGTCGAAAACTATCATGAGGGTTCGAATCAACTTCACGCTTCGTTGGTCTTCTAAGACCAAATAACAGATCAGCGTCATGGTGAGAAGATAGCTTGTACCGTAATCCGGGGTCAAATTGATCACTTTAAAACAACTCACGGATAACATCAGTGCCTGTTCAAATATTGCCAAAAGAATTTCTGTAAAACCAGTACCCAGTGGATCTCCATGGAACCATGTGACAGAACTTTGTTCAACAAATTTAAACTTTAAGTTAAATAACTTCAAATATCAAATTATTATAAATGCCACTTTGGGGCGAAATTGATCAGTATACAATTAAGCATCGGTTGGAAAGGAAAATTTCCTTCACCGCTTAATTTTGCTTTTCTAAAACCGAATAACTCGTTTAAAATCTTACAATTAGTGAATTGTAAATTTCCCCTTAAACGCCTAAAGGTAGACAATTTCATTTAAAATAAGTGATTTCTATCACAAAAAATGACTATTTCTTCATAAAATGAACTTTTTATAACTATTTCATTTTCTGATTAGCTGCATTACATCTCTACCATGGCTCCACAAAAATGTTAAAACAGAGAATTCACGGGAAGTCCTATTAGCAATTGATTGTTTAGTAGCAATGATTTCAGCTAAATGAGAAATACATCGCAAATCTCTTGAAAAAATAAGGCAAAACTAACTTTTTTCTAAAAAAATAAAAGGATACACTCATCTCTAGACATCTACGAATCAGATGACGTAAAAAGTTTAAGATCATTACGACGCTTAAGAGTTCCTAGTATGCAATTACAATGTAGTACCCGAGTGATCAATTTCACCCCGCTGATCAATTTGACCCCGGTTTACGGTACGTAAAACAGTCTGCTGTAGTATCCTACCACATTCCGAGCATCTTATCAACGGTTCCTGCTTCTCCGATGCTCAGGTTTTTATCGTTGGTTTCTTCTCCGTCCAGCACGGAAACTACCGCTCACAGGTTGGACAGGACACCTAGTTTCGCATTTCGCAGCCACTGCATTCGTGAATCATCTTAACTTCCGCCGCTAACTGGAATGACTGTTTCGAAACTGATCAGCATGTCGTTGACTTAGTGATCATGGCCGATGGCGTGAACGGAAACTCTTGCTCGAATTTTTTGGCATCAGCACTTGGTGGTACTTTTCTCTCATGTCCCCAGAAAACCACGACTGACAAGAGAGATACCAGCAGATCAGTGCCCTTAAGAAACACCGAATTGAGGCAGACTCTCACGGAGAAACTGAAAAACTCAAAATTAGGTACTTTTAAACTCAATTTTGAGTTCTTTTTCATCTCCCTTTTCATGCGCTCTTTCTATTGTTGTCAGAGAGTGAAGAGAGACACAACCCAACTTTTGTAGTTCCGTGCGTCAAGCCAACACTGAGTTTCTAGCACAGTACTCAAATTTGAGTGAATACAACCTAGTCAAAATTTCGGTTGGGTGGAAAAAACTTAAAATTAGGTATTTTTTTCACATGGAAGCAAGCGGGAACAACCCAACAAAAACATCGATTCCATCAACTCAAAATTGGCTTGACGCACGCAACCCCGAAGTTGGGTGGAAAGAACTCACTTTTGGGTAGTTTCGTCTCTCCGTGTATAGATCTTCGTGGCTGACTCTGCCTGGTTTGTTAGGGTTCACATCCGCAAAGATTGGTAGGTATGTAGGTACCAGATTCGGCAAGGCGTCTGCAGTTTTTTTCACAGTAAGCTTCCTGATGTAGCCCTTTTCCAGGATAGGCCTTTATCTTAGCATCAAGCACTTGTGCAAAGTTTTCGTCTCTCTGCATTCGACGATCAAGACGTTTCTTTCGACGTATTTAGTGCCATAGGCCTGCTGTCTGGAAGCCGAATGTTATCGCACCGCAATAGAAGCCCTGATTCATAGCCTCAATGTTTGCTCCTGGTGTGGGTTTGCAGCAGTTCGCTCTCTCTACAATTATTTTTGGATAGCAGGAGTTTTCTCGGCTTGCTGAATCCTAAACTTTCCAGAGAAAAAATCGGCTTTATAGCTTCGTGCAGCTTCTCATTCAATTTGGTTTTGCATTGACATTGCTGGGCAAGATCCAGCCAAGGCGAGTTTCCTCTGCTATGGGTTTGTTCGGCATTTCACATTACTTTGCCCAGACTTGCATGACCCAGCTCGATGATAAGCCGTGGGCTGACTTCTTGATAGGATTCCACAGGTAGGCCCTTCAGATACTGGTACTTCTCCTGCATCTCGTCCATAAGCATCGTGTGTGGTCAGAGCTGTAGACTCTCAACTGTATACATTTCGCCGAGCCGAACTTCTTGAAGGGACTCGTAACGCTGGATTGCCCGTGTAGCTGCCGGCTTAGAATAGTACTACGGACCCCCTGTTCCGGGGGTAAAAGTCCACCAAACAGGGAATCCCAATCCAAGGTGTCAGGCGACCCGTGCTGATGGATGAATGATTGAGGGGGTTTTAAAGATGCTCGATCGTTAACGGAGCCCGTAACGTGGGTAGATCACCTTATCGTGTTTCGTTACGGAGTAAAATCTACCAAAACCTAGTGTCGTCCTACGTTTCCAATTTTGGAATATGCGTTCTGGCAATTCAAGGAATCATAGTATTTAGTCCTTGTCTCTGGTATCGTGGTGGCTTACGGTCTCTGAATAAAACTAAGTTAACCAACTTTACTTTGCAGATAGTTAAAAACCTCGCCGTTCGAGGCTAAACTTGATGCAAAGGACATCAAATCGGGTTAGGGATCCATGTATGTACTAACTCTTCAAAGACAGGTAAGTGCTGGTATGCAAGGAACATACTAGAATCCTTATTACTGAACATATGTTCCATTATTGGAATGGTATTGCTGCTAATGCTAAAACCCGGGTTCTAAACTTCTTACTGGGGAGAATTTAGCAGTAAAACAAGGGAGATGCTAGGTTTCCGATGCATGGCCAATATCAGTACTCTTGTTTTGTTTTCTAAGAAAACAAAACAAAAACTGTATCAAAATCGATACTTTATTGCCCCTCAATGGCAATTGAGCAATGCGACATGCACTACACTAAGGATACGGGTAATGTCACAATAGATCTAAAAACTGGTCGCAGTGACAAACCCTAACAGGAATTAAAAAAAAAACGCTGGAGATCTGGAAGTTTATATTCTGCGACAGAGCCTCAGTCCTTGTTAGTGTCACCGGTTCATCGTAGAAACAGGGAGTTTTGCGGTCCTTGCACTTCTAGTTTGTCCGACAGACTCTGTTCCATCAGCGTTAGTTCCGAAATCTACAACAGTAGTAAGGAATCTTATTTCCCTGCGTGCCGTTGGTTCAGAACTGAGTCACTTCACATAGGTTTAACGGTAAAACTTGAGGACCGAAGGTTCTGGCGGTATACTGCTGGAACCTGTTCGATGAAGTTTGCCGCGGCTCTACATTTCTTAGGGCATTCGTTGGTCCACGATCAGCATACACCACCTAGTCCCACTTGTAGACCCGAGTGTTGATAACTGCTATCGTGATGATTCGTGCCACTCTGCACCGACATATTCGCTATGGAAGGAGCTCGACGCTCTGCAACCTGCAGCTTGTTCATCAGTTGTGTGATCTGGAATCTGTCGCAGTTCTGTTCGCCTTGAAATTTTTTATCTCACTCACGCCTCCATTGAGCTTCCTGTACGTTAGCCAATACAAACTCGTACGGGTATACGTCGACTAGACCGTAATCATCTCCACAATTCTCCGTGTTTTGTATCTACTGCTCTATCTTCGCCGCATTCTCTTCCATCGAATCTTGGTGGCTGAACTTGGATGAAGTGTCACTCTCCAGTTCTTGCAGCAGGCTGTACTTCTGCTTCAAGTACTGTTGATGTCATTCCCACTCTTCCTCCAGTTTCAACAGCTTTAGTTCGATTTTCCTCTTCTCACTATGCCTAGTTGATTGTCCAGCCGACTTGGAGAAGCTACTATGCTGAGGGGTGAAGTAAATTGTTGACGATTCTCGCTGGCTCCTTGCACCTAGGGTCTTTCTCTTGGACACATTTGCACAGGGTATATGGCTTCAGGGTACGACAAGCTTATTTCTTCCACTGACTGACTCACTTCAACACACGAAAGATGAAACCGCGAACCATATTCGCCGTACTGCACCATAGCTGTATTATCGTGCGAAAGACTCGGTTTTAGCGAACCCGGCGCGAGGGGTTTCGTCTGAAAAATGGATAGTTGCGAATGGTGACATAGACTGACTTTCGTTTGCTTTTGTTCTTTGTGGTAGTTTTTGCCTTCAGGGTGGCCGTCCTTTGCAGGTACTCACCGTTGTGGTAACGATTCGTGTATTACCAAGCATGGCTGAATTACTTGACATAAAATGGAAGTTTACATCAGATTTTTTGGAGGTTATTTGACATATCATGAAAACTTCTATGAAATCCTATGCTCCAATTATGTGCAACATGTCCACAGACAAATAGACGTAACACTGGCAACTATTCCATCCATCACGCTTTTAACAACTATTTTTAATATTTATAGTTTTGTTTATAGTATAGTTGGGTCTCCAGGTAGCCCAGTGGTTAAGGCTATGGATCACCAATCCGGAGACAGCGGGTTCGATTCCCGTTCCGGTCGGGAAAATTTTCTCGACGCCCTGGGCATAGTGTATCCACAGACAAACAGACGTAACACTTGGAACTATTTTCATGGAAATCCATCGACCAGTTCACACTACCATCACCTGGTGGAACAGTTGCACGAATCACTGTGTTGTGCAATATTGTCAACAGAAGGCCTAGTGTGAAACGTCAAACGCATAGAAAAACGATGCGCGCGCCTCTGGTTGTGAAAGCCACAACTATGAAAATTTAAAATGATCGTTAAAAGCGTGGTCGATGGAAATTTCGCAAGTGTTACGTCTGTTTGTCTGTGGTGTATCATTGTGCTTGCCTTACAATGTACAAATTCATGCAATGGCAGGCAAAGAAAGCCCTTCAATTAATAATAACTGTGGAAGTGCTCAAAGAACACTTAGTTGAAGAGAGGCAGGCCAAGTTCCAATGCGAACGTCGAGCCATAAAGAAGAGAAAAAAGAAGAAGAAGAAGAAGTTGTGTCCATCACAACCAGAGGAGCGTGGTAAAGTGAACTGGACGATGGATTTTCACGAAAATTGTTCTAGTTGTTACGTCAGTTTGTCTGTGATAAAAGTTTACACGTTCATTTTTATCTGTGCTCACTTAAAATCATTTTCAATTTGACTAGTTCTAAAATTCTGTAGACCAGACTAGTGTGGATTCTTTATCTTCACGTTATTATCTTCGTACAACATTCGCCACTTTTGCCACTAACAATATACAAACACAAGCACACGCGTGCGCCGGCCGCGGCCATACAGTTCATTCGATGTGCACGAGTAGGTTGTACATCCAAGTTGGAACCTTCAACGCGGAGTAAACGTAAGCACTACCGTAAAACACACATCAAACGCGCTGCTTTTGCACATTTTCGCCTTCGCCAAACGATTTTTCAATGGAAATTCATTCGATCGCAGGTAAATCGCACACCCATGCCTTCGGGATGGACATCCGACGTCTCCATTCACCGTGGCGGACAGTTCACATCCCGGAAACCGGCAGTAATTAGAAAAATGACTAAACACTGATCTGGAACGGGTACGATCCTACCACTTGTTTTGGGTGGAGATTCTACTGCAGATACCCGGCTGATAGTACGATACCGATTGTCCACAGACTGTCGCGTGTTTATCGATCCGGCACGGATGACGATGTTGCGTCTTATACACTTACTTATTACGTGCACTTAGTACGGAACTACGACGACGATTCCACTATCCTAAATGCAGTATCTTATTCACTGAAAAACACGCCACGCGTCGATTCGACTTTCTATCCGGCGGCTAGTCGGTATTTTGATTCATGAAATCGTTGAAACGGCTGGGGTGATGTATATCTACGACTGGGTCGGTAATTGAGAGAAGGGAAACCAACCGCAAAGAAATAATTATTGTTCTCGCGTGTAGAAAGGCACATTTTTGAGCAATTTCTCTCGGTTTCTCGCATTTTAGAAGCTCTGCTCTGTTTGTCTCCCTCCCCTCTCTTATAAGCGTCATGCCTGTTGTTGGTGTTTATTGCCTTCCAGAAGTATGGTTCCACTGTTGTCATCTGATAGGGGTTGCGATTGGCATGGAAATGTAGCCTGTAAAGACGACAGGCAATGTCTTCAGAACAGGCAGATGGCTTCTCGGTACAACAAAATCACGTGCGAGAGCCGTAGATTTTTCCATCGGTTGCTCCCGTGAGCAATGAAGTGAATCAGCAACCGTTTAGAGGTGTTCGAAATGGAATGAGCCATAAGGTACAACAGGAATGAAGATAGAAAAATAAGCATCAACTTACTGGCGATCCTTAATGAACCCTTTAAAGAACTGCATACAAGCTATCACATTTCTCCAGAATGTAGAATTTTTAATTGTAATTTTCAACTATATTTCTGATTGAGTTTCTAAGAAATTTCTAGATTTTTAATTTGTGAAAATTCAAGTCCAATTTTTAGCAGATCTTGAGCAAGATTTTTTTTTTCCAAAATTTAAAATAACAATCCTGACAGTTTGCCCATCTAGGTGAAGGTTTTCAAATGTTTATTTCAGAAATGTTTAAAAAACTACAATGAAATGAACAGGCTTCACGCTGGTTGCACTAAAAGTTAGGTATTCGAAAACCAATTGCAAACATCAATAAAAGTAATCTGGCATTTGAAGAAACATTTTCGAGGATGTGCCTAGGCATTAGCGTGGTTCATAATATCGTTTTTTCTCCACACCGCTTATTCGATTCGTAACCAAATTCTATGCCTTCTCCCAAAATTTGAGCTCATTTGGTTGAAAATTGAGACTGCACAAGCCCTTCAAATTATGTATGCGAATTACTATGCAAAAACGATTTATTTCATTCAATCGACCATAGTGTGTCCAATACCATGGATGACTTTTTCGTAAAATGTACACTGTAGCTTTATGCTTCATTTCCAAAATTTCATGGATCATTTCTTAAATTTTATGGACCAATTCTAAAATTCCATGCATCGTTTCCAAAGTTTTATGGATAAATTTTGCTATTCGGGCCACTTTTTATATTTTATAGATCGTATTCACATTTTCTATGGATCATTTTCAATCTTCATTGATCGTTTTCTATTTTTATAAATGGAACAGTTTATGAAATTCTGGATTTTTTTTAATGCTCCTCGGCGTGATAGTCACGTTCTTTAACCAGCATACCAGATCCTCTCCACATACAGGGAGAAACATGAGAGAAAATAAAATTCCCCGAGTTTTCCAGGTTCTTCCAAGAGGAAATTTAAAACGTTCATAATCTAAAAATCAGCTCAAATTTTATATTTTTTTTATTCATTGCGGAAATTATATAGAAATATTCTCAAAAATTAAGAAAGATTTTAGGGGAAAATACGCAAAATTTAGCATCACAAAAATAAAAAGGTGTAAAAAAATCGAGAAAAACTTCACAAAATCAGCTAGGAAGAGTTTTTTTTACAAAACGAAAATATAACAACAACCGGTTACGGAATATTTCTAGATTAAGTTCTTCAAGGTCAATTGCAAGAAATTGCTTCGACATTTCCAACGAAAGTTTCTTACAAAAGAAATCAGACAAAACATATTCTGAGGTGCTATTGGTATTTCCACAGACAATATGACTTTTAAATTCTTTTTTCAGTTTTGAAACTGAACTCGCTTGTCTGTTCTCTGTACTGGTAGTGTAACTAATAATGCTGAGGTTCCGATGAAAAACCTACGGTAAACTGGAAATTACGATAGCATATCGACAATTTAGAACAAAAATGGGGGGTACCGATTATCTTGGCTGTTTCTTTGAATACTCCTTAAGAACTCTTTCAAGGTTTAGGACTTTCTTCAGAGATATATTTAGAAATTTGATTGGAAATCAATCCAATTGAATTTATCTTGAAATTTATGCACGATTCTTCTATGAATTACTTCCAGGATTCCTTCTTAGGTCCTCCTCTCCTCTTCTTGGCGTAACGTCCTCACTAGGACAAAGCCTGCTTCTCAGCTTACTGTTCAATGAGCACTTCCACAGTTTTTAACTGAGAGCTTCCTCTGCCAATGACCATTTTGCATGCGTATATCGTGTGGCAGGCACGATGCCCAAGGAAGTCAAGGAAATTTCCTTTACGAAAAGATCCTGGACCGACCGGGAATCGAATCCGTCACCCTCAGCATAGTCATGCTGAATACCCGTGCGTTTACCGCCTCGGCTATATGGGCCCTATCCCATATCCTTCTTAGGTTTCTAACGCAATTCTTTCTTCGGATTTTTTTTTGCAGTGTTTCCCAAAGTTCTTCCTGCGAATTCAAAGATTTTTGTTCTGAGTATTTTTATTACAATTCCTCTCAGGATTTCTGCAGAAGTTTTTCAGGGAATATCTCCAGGAGCACCTTCCAAAGTTTCTTGCTGGATTATCCTCTCAAGATCCATCCAAAATTTAAAAAAAGTTTCATCGTACATTTTTGTAAGTGGTTTTCCGGCATAGCCTTCCATCAATTTCTCTCAGAATTTTTGTTAATTACTTGCAAAAGTTCTTCAAAATTTGTGAAAAACACTTTCAGAAATCCTTGGAGGAGTTCTTGTAGGAACTCCAGGAAAAAATCCTGCAGAACATTTGGAAGGAATCTCTAAAAATTCTTTGGGGAAGTCTCAAGTGGAACACCGAGAGAAATTGCGGATATAGTCTTCCAAAGGAATGCTGAGATAAACTCAAAGAGAAATTCCACGACAACATCTGTGAGGTATACATCGTAAGAGAATCTCTTGTGAAGATTGTGGGATGAATCCTGAAAGGAACCCATAGAAAATTTCCGTGGACAAGACAAATCGCAGGAGGAACTCTGGAAAAAAATCCACGACGGACTCTGGCAACAATGCTAGGAAATTCTTTAGGATCCCTGTGAAAACTCCAGAGCAAGGATGGGAATACTCACTGGCAGAGAGTTACACTCACTTGATGTTTTCTCAGCTCAGAAGCGTGCAATCAAGAAATTATGTATGTTCGATTATTTTTGCCTTGTCGTTTTGTCTAAAAGTTTGCCGAATAGAGTAGGAGTCGCACACGCATATCCTGGAAGGAATTTCTGGAAAACCGATGTACAGGAACTTTTAACCCTCCTTTTCCTTAGGGTCATTTTTTGACCCAAACCATATACTACGTCATCAAGCTGTTTCTAATGTAATGCAATATAAAAGTTGAATGAATTCCAACTTCTGGATTGATCTGCGCCCACATGGAGTGTGCATAATCGTCGCGAATACCTGCTAGATCAAGGAACCCTCCACTTTTTCTTCTAGCACGGTTGTCTCTTTTTTTCTTAATTTAACTTGATTTTAGAATAAATAATCATCCGGAAGAATTCTTTACAGAACCACAAGCTTCCAGTGAGAGCCTTCAGCATTAAGGAAACAAATATTTGTTACAGTTAATTTTTTTTCCATTTTATCAATTTCTTTATTTGAAAGGCCAATACGCCCGAAAGCTTTACGAGGCCAATAAAACCATTTTAATTTTTAAAAGATAAACTAATAGAATCACAGCCACTTTGTAATTCCTGAGTACCACATAACTTCTTCTTATCCTTTGCGCGCTTAGTTGACAGCCGCCGTTTGATGGTTCCGTCGTTGGTCTCATATGGTGAAGATGGGCTGTCGTGTCCGTTGTCGTCCTCGTCGTCGTCGTTGTCTCCATTCGTGCTCTGTTGGTCTACTTGGTCTGATTGGTTTGCAGTCACAATTGTTTTTTGTTCTCGTTCGATAACACAGCGCTACATTTTTTTTGTCTCAAGTGCAAACCTATGTGTCTCCGAAGGATTTTGGGCCACTGAATCCGAATCCGGGCTCAGATTTGCCCCAACACGTCACAATTTTGAGCTATACCTCAATTTATAGGGCAAAATATGCGATTTTAGGCTTTTTTGACTGCAAGCCATTAAGCATAGAAATATTTTTTTGAGCAATCAAAAGGTTAATTGGTCAATTAACATCTTAATTAACGACTCATGCAAAATATTTTGTTTTACCTAATCAAATTTGATAGATTTAAGCATTTTATGTTAGTATGAAAACTTGCATACAACTTTTGGAGGATGACTTGTATGGGAAATATCGTACCTAACATAAATCGCTTAAAACTATCAAATTCGATTTGCTAAAACGAAATATTTTGCATGAGTCGTTAATTTAGATGTTAATTGACCAATTAACCTTTTGATTGATAAAAAAATATTTCTGTGTTTAATAAGTTGCAGTCAAAAAAGCTCAAAATCGCATATTTTGCCCTATAAATTGAGGTATAGCTTAAAATTGTGACGTGTTGGAGCAAATCTGAACCCGGATTCGGATTCAGCGGCCCAAAATCTGTCAGAGACACATAAGTTTACTCTTGAGACTGACCAAAAGTTATTTTTTGTTACGCTGTGTAAGCGCACGCTTACTTCTCGCCAATATTTCGATGAACGTTTCACCTACTCTGCCGTTCTACGCTCGATTGTCCCATGTTATATGGGAATCCCATATAACATGGGACAATTATGCGTATAACGGCAGACTCCAGGGGAGGATGGGGTCGATTGACTACTGCTCCTCGGTGGGAAATCGGCGTCGGAGAATATTTGCTTGGTTGATTGAGTTGTTGCTGCTGCTGCTGTTGCACTTGTTTCGGGTTGTGGTGCAGTCTCTTCCAAACATCTCTGCTTGGGATGAACCGGCCTGGAGCACCGCCTGCAGGTTCTAATTTTGGTGCATGTGCTCCACATAGCAAACCTCGTTGGTTCCTCTCCTCTTCCTCTTCTTGGCGTAACGTTCTCACTGGGACAAAGCCTGCTTCTCAGCTTAGTGTTCTATGAGCACTTCCACAGTTTTTAACTGAGAGCTTCCTCTGCCAATGACCATTTTGCATGTGTATATCGTGTGGCAGGCACGAAGATACTCTATGCCCAAGGAAGTCAAGGAAATTTCCTTTACGAAAAGATCCTGGACCGACCGGGAATCGAACCCGTCACCCTCAGCATGGTCATGCTGAATACCCGTGCGTTTACCGCCTCGGCTATATGGGCCTCGTTGGTTATTGTGAGATATGAAGAGATCGGGTGTTTGATCAGCATCAATAACACTCGAATTCCGTTCGGTATGCCGACGAAGTAATTCTTCCATCGTTCCGTTTGCATAGAAAAAACATCTCCGTACTGCTTCATGAAGTCAGCGACAGTGGTATTGGGGACAGAAGGGAGCAGGTCATGCACACGAACAGTCACTGCCTCGCTGTCCACATATCCCGGGATTTTAAACGGTTTGTCTTTCCAGACAAAGGCCCGCTTGATATTGTGCGCCTTTTCATAGCGCAGCGCCGTATCGTGGTTCACCATTTCAATGTATACACAGTTACCTCTTACAGTTCATGTTTGAATGCAGTTTAGACTCATGTTCAAAAGAAGTAAACACTATATATTCGTCAATTTTTCATTCATATAAACAATGTAGAAAACTCATTAGACTTTATTTCTTACTTGTACATAGAGCTACAAGTAGATAGATTCACTACTTATATACTTTTAGTTTTTATCGATGCAAAATTTCCCTGAATATTCCGGGTTTTTCCCGTTTAATAAAATTCCCTGAGAATTACAGATTTATAGACCGTTCCAGAAATTATAAGCACGCCTACGCATAGCGAGAAAATAAAAATTTTCATTACAAACAACTACGTTTATATTTTTATTAAAATATATTCTTTGATATATGTAACAAGTTTATAAATTAAAACGTGTTTTTATATCCATAATGTTCATTACAAAAGATCATCTTTTTAACTCTTTGCGCAAACCATTTCTTTGTACTTATGCTAAATTCATGTACTATAAAATATTTTTTATTTTCATTTTTTTCGCAGGATCACTTTGAAAACATGTTTTTTGAGATACTTGATTAACGTTTTTTGAAAAACAACATTTAGCCTGTGCTTACGGGCACTTTAAAATTTTGAGAAAACTTGAAAATTCAGTCCTTTTCATTTTTTAAAGAATGTGTCCACATATTTTGGATTTTTTAAACATGTTCCTACAACAATAAAAATATTTCATTTTACGCACGGTGAAGCTTAGCAATTGCTTTTATTTATAATTAAATTCAATTGTAGTATTACACATGCTCTAGTATACATTTTTCTACTTGTTTTAGCTACTGTAAAAATTGGTTTTTGGAAAGATCGATTTTTGAATTTGAGTGGAAGTTTTAGGTACAAAAGGCTATATTTGAAACTAAAACCAATGATTGTCCGATAGACATGTGTATTTATTGACACGAATGTATTTTTTCATTTTTTTTTCTAGTGTAAATTTTTACATAGAAGTAAAATTGTTAAAAATAGTGCAATTTGTGCAAAACGTTTTTGAGGTACCATTAAGGAATACTCTGCAACTTTTAAACCAAAATTCAAATGTAGCTTTTGATAGCTGGTATTTGATGTTAATATAGTAGAGCAGGATATGTGAGAAAATGAAGTTGATTCTTGCATTCATTCCTAAATGGCTGGGCTGCAAAGTTGTGCTTATAATTTCTGGAACAGTCTTTATCAGGGTTTTCAGGTAGTAGATTTCCTGATATAGTCTTGTTGATGTTCACGGTATGACCTGCTGACCTGCTGCCGAGGAGCGATCGGTAAAATTATAGAGCCTCTCAACATTAATTAAATACGGAACATATCAACGAAGCCTGCATTTAGTTTAGGCATTTTTGAGTAAAATCGAGTGTATTGAGTTGAAAAAAGTTGAATATTGTCCAAATTGGGAGAGCTTCGTACCTAACCCCCCCGTGATCGCTGATCACGAACACCGGCCTGTTATGGGTCATCGAAGCCATTCTTTATTTTGTAATATTGTCAGATTCCTTGGATACGAAACACTGCGCGGTCAACCTTTGTGGTGATGGGCAAATTTCACGCGGCTTTGCTGTGTGTTAATTACGTGCCGCACTTGAGGAAACATAGGAAAGTTATTCTTATTTGGAGAAATACCTCAATATCTTTAAATGATCCTGGTGGATTAATTGATACTTGCTCGCTTCCGAACTTGAGAAGCTCGACTGGCAACTCGTTTTTTTTCAGTAGCCTAGATGTTTTCAGCTCTTTATGAGCATTCTTAACCTCATCAAGTATGCCCGTCATCAACAATGCTAGACCTGTTCCTGGGTTCATTGTTGCCGTTCAAGAAATCTTTAAAGTGATTCTGCCATCTGGCTGCCAACATTGTTTTGCCTGTCAGAAGATTTCTTTACCGGTCTTTGCACATGGCGGGCACTCTCGTGACGCGCACAATTAACAGTTGTAGAAAACATTCGCATATCGTTCTGATCCATGTTATCACACTTTTTTGCACAGCTGTTTCTTGCTGCGGTGGGTCCACTTTCTCTTCTGCGCTTGCAATCCTGTAGAGTAAAGTGGGGTAAGATGCCCATTTTCAAATTTTTACCGTTTTTAATCATAAATAGCCTCATTCGTTATGCATTCAAAGTGGTTAACAGCAACTATGCAATATTTGCTTGATACTTCAGTGATATTCACGAAACTAATGCATTTTTATCAACTTTAAAAGTTGGTCCGTAAAACGGACATGGTGCAAAAAGGCCATCTGCCATGGAGTAAGATGTTCCTTAATAACGACGTTCAAAAATGACGTCCATCATTTTTATGGCATTGTAGATTCCCTTTCCTCGCTCTGTTACGCTGTTTAGTATACTCAGTACATGGAATGTAACACTTCTACTGACCCCCACTCCCCTAAGCGAAGGTCGTCATATTTGAATGACCGCTAACATGGATAGCGTGGGCATCAATAACCATGCGTCTTCACGTGGCTGATAAAAAATACCAAAAAATTTTAATTGCTTGCAAGAACAACCGGAAGTTGTCAATTTTCATTGGAAAAGTTTTTTCGAGTGTTTGCCTGCCTGGCTTCTGGAAAGATGTTCTATGCCCACATATTGTGGCACCATTTACCTGTAGTAATGAAAAAATCACATTCAGGAATGAATTTATAAGTTGGACCATATTATCCCATCAGTGCATTTTTGGCCGGGTTCCCCTATCGCTTTCTGTTTAGCCCAGCCCAGTGGTAGTTCTCAACATCTCTTTTGTTATAATGGCCTCAATATGTGTTGATCAAATGAAAATGGGACCCTAATGTCTCTACTGTCACAAAATGTTATTGATATAGGCGTGTCAAATGCGTGGTTGAGCAGGATAATCAGACGGTCATTCCATGATTTTTACTCATCATTTTAAAGACTAATTTCATAAAATTCTTAGGGTAGACATATTCGCTAATTCCCGTCATATCAGATGGAAAATAGACAATAATTAAAAATATTTCAACTTACGTTTAACAATGACTGATTATATGGAAGTAGAATCATGTAGACTATCAATGGGTCTATCGAATGGGTTATCGAATAGTACGCAAAAATTCACGTTTCAATTTTACTCCATCTACGCTTTTACAGCAGCTAGCCGAATTGTTCTTCATCACCGTTCCATTTTCACTTCGCCAGATTCACTGATTGAACTGACTTTCAATTCCCACTTCACAAAAGCTCTGTGGCACTTCAAAGTTGGAATTCACTGTGCTTGAAAGTGAAAGTTCATTTCGTTGCACTGTGATGGCGCTTTTTGATCTGATTGACAAAAATATTGCTGAAACATTGAGGTCGTTATTCTAAAGCTACATCTATCTCAATTTAAAAGCCTGCTGCTCAATAGCTTTTTGAACACTGGATTTGATTTGGATTGTGATGAATTTGACCGAATTTTCGAATATACAACTACGGCCATAACATAATTTTTGACCATCTTCTGTAGCATAGTGTCATGTAGAAGGTATGACTTCACACTTTTTTGAGAAAATCCTCATCTGTTCCCTACTAGCGTGCAAAATAAATGACTTATTTAACTCGTATTTGTGTAGAAACTTCCATAGTATCGGAAATTTGACATAAGATTACTCCTTCTCTTGTCGATTGCATTCCACTCCGGGCGGAGATGCATGTGAAATTTTAACGAAATAGGGGACGTCGGGGTTATTTGAAGATATTTCAATTTTTAAGGCCATGCGGTGAGCCAAACCAGCTCCATTCGATACTACAGAAGTTTTAACACAAACACGAATCAAATAAATCATTTATTTTGCACTCCAGCATTTTTTCAAAAGGTGAAAGAGAGAGAGAGTGGGGTAAAACGGGTCCGATACACTGATTTCCAGCATCGTGCGGCGAATGACCCCCTCCTTATCTGGAACTGTAGAGTTTTTTGCAGTTTGTGTCAAAATTTCATTCAAATCCATCCACTCCGAGCAGAGATATTGAATTTATTCGCGTTTTATACCTATTTTTTCCATTGTGGCAGTAGCTTAATGGCCCGAACAGCGGAGTAGGAAAAAAAAGGACGGGAATTAGATTTAAAAAAAAAAACCTACAAAGTTCAAAATAAAACATAAAACTGTTTCCCTAAACACAATATTAGCGCTTGCGTACCCCATTTGAAGCTTCATTCATAAGGGGGCATCCATTAAGTACGTCACGCTAAAATTGAGAATTTTCGACCCCCCCCTCCCCCCTTCGTACGGGGTTTTCCTATACTTAATACATTGCTTGTCACACTTTCACAAACCCCCCCTCCCCCCTTGGACCGTGACGTACTTAATGGATGGCCCCTAACTATGCTTGGCGTGGTCCCTCGTTGCTTCTCAGAGCGCTTGCGCCTGAGTTTGCCGTACTCACACTTATTCAGCCAGTCAGTGAGCATACCGCATCGCACCTACGACAACGGCTGGACAAAAATATCGAGACGCAAAACCAAAGCAAACGCAGTCCGAAGCGGAACAACAAAAACAACATTCCATATCGGAGAGCGAACGAGAATATCGAATAGTAGTGTGTTGAGTGAATTCGTCATCTTCAGTATTGCTAGAACTCGAATCGATATCAATTAGTGTGATCTACTACCCTCTAGGATCGGGAACCCAGCCCAACATATTTGGACGAAATGCCTTCCGTTGAACCCACAAGCCAAGTGAACGAACAATCTCAGTCTTCATCCCACCAGGAAAATGCCTCCGCCAACAATAATGGACAATCAGAGCAACAGCAGCAGCAGCACCAAGAACCAAATCAGCAGAGCGCATCTAACGGAGAAGAAATACGTGACCCCGATCGTCAGCTGATTCCAGCCGATCGCATTGAACATGTGGAGGATTCCGCCGCGCCCGTCGACCTGCCAACCGTGCGTGAATTCACCCAGAACGACAAGATCAACAAGTTTCTGCTGAACTCGTTCCTGCAGCGGCTGAACGAAACCGACCTCAGCCAGTTCCGCGGCAACGGCGACGCGGCGGACGGCGAAGACCAAGAGCAGGACTTTGAGGCGTGAAAGCAGCGCCAGTATCGAATAAATCCTCGGTTAAGTTTTTTGTATGTTTAAGGGCCGTGCTTCTTTTGAGTCATACCATGCTATACACCCTCTAAAACATTTTGTTGCGATCGGAGAAACGCCAGCCAAGTGGCGAAATAAATTGTACAGTACGAACAACAGTAATCCGAGTTGTTTTATTGCAGCGTGTGCTGTTTGAACGAAGATGCTCTTCGCTTTGCTTTGTGATGATGGAACTTCCTATTTCAGGAAAGGTGCAAATGGAATCGCAACGTGAAACAAGTTTCTGTGTTTGGTTTCATAGTAAACATGGAAGTGATAACGATAGCGCGAGAGCGATCTCTATGCTAATAATTTAATCCGTCATTACATGAAGATGAGATTGGAATGGATGTGCCTTTGTTGGTGCCAGTCGTTAAAAGTTTATGCATATGGTCGAGCATTAAGTAACTAAATTTAGACCCCCTTCTTCTTCGGAAAACTCAGTCTCAGCTTAGTTCTAATATTTCAGGCCAAACATGTCTAAAGGTCATATTCTGCATAGTCTCTCTTTGGTTTCCCTCTCTTTCGTTAATATCTCAGCTGTTTATTTGTATTATGATTGTCTCCTTGCAATGTTTGGCCTGATTTAATTTTGAAAATTTACTTACAGATTTAGTTATAAGGGTAACTCTCGCTGAGACTGGCCTACTATTTACACTTTGCCTTCAAAAATGCTTAAGGTAGCTGCAGTGGACATGGTTGGAATAAGTTACTACAGTAGCGATTTTCTGAAAGTCCTCGCTTAAGAAGTAATGAAAATGCGTTTGGTTACTCAAATTGATGGACCCCCCCTTAGATAGAGCCACAACAATTTTAGCAGACTCCTCGATTTTGGTCAAATGGTGGCTCATTTAACCCTTTCGAGCCGAAGGGATCATATATGACCCCAACATAGAAACGGCTGTATAAATTCACCCATTCAGCAAAACAGAATACTGTCTTCGGCAAAGTTGTTGCAAATTGAGTCCTCTGTGGGAAATCTCCCGGTTCGCACTTCAGCGAAAGCACCCGCGAATAAGAACTCGGATAACACACGCGACGACTACTTGTGATACGATCACGAAGAGAATTAATTTTATTAACGCACTAATTTCAATTAGTAGAAAACACGGTTTATTTTAATTATAGTGGACTGTATTAACACATGACCGACGTAGGATCCAACGATCGCTACCGATACCGTCGATGGTAGAAATTCAACTAACTATAGCGCATTTAGTTCACCACTGGACTATCGCACTAGTTTTCACGAGTGCGAAAACGCTAATAAAAGTGCGCGATTGCATCAAATCAACTCGGTGTCTTCAGAGCACTTGTTCTCCATAGATTGAAGAAATAGTGCGCCGAAGACATCAACCTGATTTGATGCAATCGCGCACTTTTATTTACGTTTTCGCACTTATAAAGTCGCAGTTCGCAGTCCAGTAGTGAACTAAATGCGGTATATATTACATTATCTCCTATTGGAGATGCTGCGAGAGCACATCTTCTAAACCTTGCCGGCTATTTCTCTCGTGCAGCTATTGACTACAACAGATGCGGTCACTCAATATACCGATCTATCTTGTGCCACAGTGGCGCGTAAAATTCAAATCTTAGTAATATCTAACATCCTCTATTAAGGAAAAATAGGAATATTCGTATTTGAGACTTCATTTACAACCTAGAACATCCTGAACACCATGAAATTTGGAAAAACGAAATAATTGACATACCAGTTGTTCTAAAAGCTGAACTTGGATATGGGTTACGTTTATATGTATTCATTAACCCTTGGTCAAGAATATCAAGAGATGATTTATATTCTGGGATGTTCTAGGTGTTCCAAATTGTCCTAGAGTGATGTCCTTCAAATCTACAAGAATAATTTTATGTATTTTCGCCACAAATAATAGCATTGCATATCCTACTGTGATCCGTGAAGCTCTTGACATCTACAATGTCATTTTGAGACACTATGGGGATATCCCAGGTCAGCCAAACTATCTTGGAGTTCAGAGCTTCAGGTCTACACTCGTAACAATAGCCATATCTTTCTTATATCTTTTTTATACTGAGTAACGCTGCATAATCAACCGCGGTTACTGCAGCAGTCTGAAGTCTACTGGCTCATTATAATCCTTTGGGTCATTCAGGGTAGTCCAATTTGTTATATAATGAAGTCCTTCAAATCTACAAGAATAATTCCATGTGTTTTCGCTATAAATAATAGTATTGTATAATCGGGTGGGATCCGTGAAATTCTGGAAATCTCATTCATGTTCAAATGTCATTAAGAGACACGATAGGGATATTCCAGGTCAGCCAAACTACCTTGGAGTTCAGAACTTCAGGTCTACACTTGTGACAGTAGCCATATTTGTTATAATGAGTAACGCTGCATAATTAACCGCGGTTACTGAAGCAATCTGGAGTCTACTAGCTTATTTTAACTGTTTGGGATATTAACGGTCGTCCAAAATGTTCTATAATGAAGTCCTTTACATCTACAAGAATAACTCTACCTGTTTTCGATATAAATATTAGTATTGCATAATCTGCTGGGATCCGTGAAGCTCTTGAAATCTCATTCATGTTCAAATGTCATTTAAAGACACTATAGGGATACTCCAGGTCAGCCAAACTACCTTGGAGTTCAGAACTTCAGGTCTACACACGTAACAGTAGCCATAGCTGTTTAACTGAGTAACTATGCATAATCAACCGTGGTAACTGGAACAATCTGTAGTCTTCTTGTTTATTATAACCCTTTGGGGTATTCACGGTCGTCCAAACTGTTTTATAATGAAGTTCTTGAAATCTACAAGAATGTCTTTATGTGTTTTCACCACAAATAATAGTATTGCATAATTTGCTGGGATCCCTGAAGCTCTTTTTTTTTTTTTTTTTTTTTTTTTCCTCCCCTGTTGGGGAATTTAAGCCACTGCGTCCAATAAGCTGAACTTTTGTGGCATGTCCCGTTTTGATATTCGCACCTAGCCAGCTAATTACCATGTGTCAAGTAATCAGCTTCTGCCACGACGCGTCGTCTCCCAGTCAGGTGCAATGGAATTAATAAACCCCAAGACCTTCCCAGGTTCTGCAGACCAGATCTCACTGGGTTGCAAGCAACCACTATTTAGAAATCTTTGCCTGCGCATGTATAAAGCACCACAACTGCAAAGCAGATGTTCCGAGGTTTCACGTTCCGTATTACAGAAACGACAGATATCACTCTGAATCTGGCCAATATTTTTCAAGTGATACCTGCTCGGACAGTGTCCAGTTACTAGGCCAGTGTATGTACATAGAGCTCTCTTGGTGAGCTCTAAGAGCTTTTTGGTTTTATAAGCATTTGGTGTTATAAATCGTTTTGACTGATCGCAATTTTTGACATCCATCCAATTGGATATCACCCTCTGCTCAGCCCAGCGTTTCAGATCCATTTTAATTGTACAGTTTGATATACCACAGAATGGTTCTGGGCCAGCAAACTGTAAATTGGAACCACTTTTAGCAAGCTCGTCTGCCATTTCATTTCCTTCAATGCCACAGTGACCTGGAACCCAGTATAAGTTTACTGAATTCCCTTGGCACAGCCTGCGCAGTGAAAGAATGCATTCCCAGACAAGCTTTGAAGTACATTTGTAAGCGCACAATGCTTTTAGTGCAGCTTGACTATCTGAGAAAATACAAATATTTGCATATCTGTATTTTCTCTCAAGGCAGATATTTGCGCATTTCAAAATAGCAAGAATCTCTGCTTGAAACACCGTAGGATAGTGTCCCATCGCCACTGATGTTTGTATTCCAGGGCCGTAGATTCCTGCTCCCGTTTTTATTCCAACTTTTGAGCCATCTGTATAGAATTTGATTGATCCTTGACGAACATTGGGACCTCCGACTTCCCAATCTGCACGAGTTGTTTCGTGCAACTTGTAAGGAACATCATGGTTCTCCACAGGTTTCATCCAGTCTTTAATCATTTTCATTACTGGCCTATTTTGGAAGTATTGTGAAATGCTCAGGTGACCTACAAGATCACCTGGCATAAACTTTTCAACTCGTTCAAGTCTCAGCAATTCCTTTTCTGCTTCTAATTGCACGTACTCGTGCAAAGGTAGCAGATTGAGAATCGCATCTAAAGCTTTTGATGGAGTGCTACGCATCGCTCCTGTAACAGCAATGGACGCAAGACGTTGAATTTTCGCAAGCTTTGATTGCGTGGTAGCCTCTTTTGTTTTTGGCCACCAAACAAACGAAGCATACGTCACTTTTGGGCGGATTATGGCAGTATAAATCCACATTATCATTTTTGGTTTCAAGCCCCACTTCCTGCCAATAGTTTTGGAGCATAACCAGAACGCACTTGTTGCCTTACCGATCACGGACTCAATTTGAGCATTCCAGTTCAGTTTGGCATCCAGAATCAAACCTAAGTACTTGACTCGATCACTAGGATGAATTTGTATCCCTCCAAGCCGAAAAGCTTTTAGGTTGATCTTCCTTCTCCTAGTGAAAGGGACAATTACGACTTTTGACGGGTTGATGCTAAGGCCCTCCTTAATACACCATGAATGTGTATAGTTTAGGGCCCTTTGCATTCTCTCCGAAACAGTTTCGTCATACTTTCCTCTCACTATTATGACTATATCGTCTGCAAAGCCCACAAACTCGAAACCTCTTTCCTTCAAGCTTTTCAGAAGATCGTCTACAACTAAGGACCACATTAGTGGTGAGAGGACTCCTCCTTGAGGGCAACCCTTTGTTGCCCTTACTGTTATAGAAGAACTTCCCAGCTCAGAGGTGATTTCTCTTTTTGCAAGCACAGTATGAATCCAATGTATGATACATTGGTCGAAGTTTTTATTCTCCATGGCACGCTTCATAGATGAATAGGAGGCATTATCAAATGCTCCTTCTATATCTAAAAAGGCGCATAGAGCTATTTCTTTTGCTGAAAACGTTTTTTCCACCTTTGTTACTAGCGAGTGAAGTGCCGTAACCGTTGACTTACCAGATTGATAAGCAAACTGGAAGTCAGACAGGGGATGCTCTTTTATGTAAGAAGAATTGATAAAATCCTTCAAAACCTTTTCCATAGTCTTCAACAAAACTGAAGAAAGACTAATTGGTCTATATGCTTTCGGATGCGTTTTATCTCGTTTCCCCTTTTTCGGGATAAAGATAACTTTTACAAGTCTCCATTTTGATGGAACGAAATTCAATCTCAAACTAGCCTTGAACATCTCAATTAGTGATGGAACCAACACCGTTTCTCCGTTTTGAATCAGTGCTGGAAATATCCCATCAACTCCTGCAGATTTAAAAGGCTGAAAAGATCTTATCGCATTTTCCACTCTGGCCTTCGTGAAGATTTCATCAGCTAAATCTGAGGCGGTGTTTACTGTACTATTTGACTCCATTGAGTTTATACTAGGACATCCTTCACCTTCCAGAGATATAGTATCATTGGAATCCACACTTAGAACCGAACCTGGAAAATGGGTTTCCATCATTAAATCCAAAGTTTCACGAGGAGTTTTGGTAAAAGCTCCATCGTCACGCTTCAGATTTCCCAATTCATTTGCATGATCTTTTGCAAGCGTTTTTTGTAGTCTAGCAACTACAGGAGTACTGTTTATGTTTTCACATGTCAGCACCCAAGATTTTCTTTTAGATTTTCGAATTTCGTTGTTGTACTCAGTCAGGGCTTTCCTATACTGAGTCCAATCTCCCGTTTGTTTCGCTCTATTGAACATTTTACGAGAAAATTTTCTTAGGCGATCCAGTTTAAAGTTCCACCATGGCACGTCTCTAGTAGAAGACGATTGTATGGTGGGACAACTGCTGTTAAAGGAATTGATGATACTTTCATTTACTCTTTGAGAAAATGATTCCAACTTTTGGGTTGAATCGATAGTTTCCTCCATTGTAAATGAATGCGAATTCAACAATTCCACATATTGATCCCAGTTTGTCTTCCTGGGATTTCTAAATGCAGTTCTAGAATAATCTCCACCGCTCCAATTGAAGATTATGTGTTTATGATCAGATAGAGAAATCTCATCTGACACGTGCCAGTTTGTGATCTTGTCAAAGATTGCAGCGTTGCACAGTGTTAGATCCAAGACCTCTTGTCTGATTGCATTTAAGAAAGTAGGTTTATCACCATTATTACAAATGTCTATATTGTTCGAAGACAGATACTCTAATAGTGACTCACCTCGACCGTTAATATCCGTACTACCCCAAACCGTGTGATGCGCATTGGCGTCACAGCCAATGATGAACGATTTGTTGTTTTCTTTACAGAATTGAACAAATGATGCGATCTCAGGAGGAGGTACCTCAGGAACATCACCAGGAAAGTAAGCTGAAGCCACAGCGATCTCAGTTTTACCCCTAGTGGTTGGTACCTCTACCATGACCGCAACAATGTCCTTTCTGATAAACTCTGTAATAGGATAACATTTTAACGTTTTACGTACTAGGACAGCAGTTCTGGGAGAATCTTGTTGCTCATCATAAAATAGTTTACTATTTTGTGTCAGAACACCAAGAATCTTTCGTTTATTGGACCATGGCTCTTGAATTAGCGCCACTTCCAGCCCTTCTTTTTTAAACCTTCGACTCAACACAGCAGAAGCACCTTTTGCGTGATGAAGGTTTACCTGTACAAACTTGATTCCAGTCATGAAAATATACATTTACCCACTTTTGTTAAGCCTCGGAATTGAGACTTAAGAAAAGTAGCCGATTATCCCGGAGACAAATTAGGTCCACTGCGTCATTGCTCCGTTTAACACAGTAAGGGCAAAAAATACTGTGGAGGGTGCCCTGGTACTCCACAGGCACCGTTAGCGGCTAGGTTTTTATTAGACCCCCCTAACCATTCATTCCTAGGCACGGTACGCATTAAGCCGCTTGACACCATGAATTAGGGGTCACCTGTTAGTGGACTCTTACCACCGGAACAGACGGTCCGTAGTGTTATTCTTAGCCAGTTGAAGGAACTGCTACCGACACTACACGGTAGCTGAAACCTGAACCTGAAGCTCTTAAAATCTCAAATGTCATTTAGAGACACTATAGGGATATTTCAGGTCAGCCAAACTACCTTGGAGTTCAGAACTTCAGAACAGGTCTACATTCGTATCAACAGCCATATCTGCAATACTAAGTAACGTTGCATATTTATCTGTGGTTACTGGACCAATCTGAAGGCTACTTTTTATTATTAATCTTTAGGGTCGGGCAAACTGTTCTTAAATGGAGTCCTTCAAATCTACAAAAATAACTTTGTGGTTTCGCCATAAATAATAGCATAGCATAATCTGCTGAGATTTGTGAAGCTCTTGAAATCTTAAAAGTTATTTAGAGACACTATGGAAACATTTCAGGTCAGTCAAACTATCTTGTAGTTCAGAACTTAAGGTCTACACTCGTAACATCAGCTATATCCGACATACTGAGTAAAGTTTCATAATCAATCGCGGTGATTCTGTTTTAGATAGTAACGTTGTACTACCAAATAGGATCTATGAACCTCTAAACTCTCAAGGGTTACTTCATGATAATTTTTGTGATAATTCCACCACATCAGCCAATTTGGACAAGTTCATGGTTTGGTGCTCGGTCAATAATTTTGAGTTCAGAGCTTACGTCTACAATTATAGTAAATTAATTTTACAATGGGTTGAAAAACGTTCAATAATCAACAATGTGCACTGAACCATTTTGTCAGGTAAAATTGACTACTTTTGGGATATTATAAGTTGTCCAAATAACTTTCAGCTCAGTTCTCAAGATATGCAACCGTATTAGTAGGTGTTTTCACTGTAAACATTACGGAACACAATCAACTATATTGCATCTTGGAATTTCAAAAGGCATGTCAAGATACTATAACGATGTCAAGCAGACTTACCTTAAATTTTTAGTTTTTAACTATCAATTCAGCATATTGGATGAGAAATTCAAGCAATAGTCAAGTTAAGAAATCATATTCGAAAATGTTCCAACTGTCTATTGAACTTCCAGAAGACTTACTGGACATGATAGATTACAAACCAAAGCTTTGTATAATGAAAGAAGCTACCGTTACGCCCGTAGACAATATGATGCTAACCGAAGAATAATTTGGATGACCTAGGATATCCCGACTGATGTAATACTCTCTATTGAACTTTCAGAAGACTTACTGGACATGATAGATCACAAATCGCAGTTTTGTATAATGACAGAAGTTACCGTTACACCCGTAGACTTTAGGATCTAAACTCTAGAACAGTTTGGATGATCTAGGATATCCCGACTGAGCTGATGCTGTCTATTGAACTTCCAGAAGATTTACTGGACATGATAGATCACCAATCGTTGCTTTGTACAATGAAAGAAGTTACCGTTACACCTGTAGACTTTCGGGTATAAACTCAAGAACAGTTTGGATGACCTAGGATAACCCGACTGATCTTATACTCTCTATTGAACTTTCTGAATACTTACTGGACATGATAGATTACAAATTGAAGCTTTGTATAATGAAAGAAGTTACCGTTACATCCGTAGACTCTAGGGTCTAAACTCAAGAACAGTTTGGATGACCTAGGATATCCCGACTGATGTAATACTCGCTATTGATCTTTCAGAAGACTTACTGGATATGATAGATTACAAATCGTAGCTTTGTACAATGAAAGAAGCTACGGTTACACCCGTAGACTTTAGGATCTAAACTCAAGAACAGTTTGGATGATCTAGGATATCCCGACTGAGCTGATGCTGTCTATTGAACTTCCAGAAGATTTACTGGACATGATAGATCACCAATCGTTGCTTTGTACAATGAAAGAAGTTACCGTTACACCTGTAGACTTTCGGGTATAAACTCAAGAACAGTTTGGATGACCTAGGTTAAACCGACTGATCTGATACTCTCTATTGAACTTTCTGAAGACTTACTGGACATGGTAGATTACAAATTGAAGCTTTGTATAATGAAAGAAGTTACCGTTACATCCGTAGACTCTAGGATCTAAACTCAAGAACAGTTTGGATGACCTAGGATGTCCGGAAAAAATATTCTGCATAATATTCTACCTTTTTTATACTATTGAGCACCAAAACTACAGAAATACGTAAAAAAAACTCCATAATAACGCTTGGAAAAATTCCGGCTTCAAAGGGTTAAACATTTTTGTAGACAAGGTGTAAATAGTGGGCCGGTCTCAGCGAGAAATTGAGTTATAACTCCAATCATTTCCCGTCATGTGATAAACTTGCAACGATGGGCATGTGTCCATTTTTTGAAAGAATAACATTTTTAATAGGTGTCGGAAATGCCATTGCCATATAGGGTGATTAAGAGTATAATCTGCAGGTTTGTTGTCCTCGTCATGGGGGATTTCTGTGGGCCAAATTACCTGATTTGTTTTATATAACTCAGCTTGGTTGGGGAGGATTGGAGGCCAACTCTGAGGTCAACAAGTTAAAAAAAACCCTACATGACGAAGAGAACAAAACTACCGAAAATGCGTAAGTTTCCCTACATAAATTTTTACGATTTTTTTGTCGTACCGAGTAGAACTAGCTGTCCCGGGTAAACTTTGTCTTATCTACTGCTTTTTTTTACGATCCACGTTCAAGTCCACAATTTAAACAAATGAAAAATAAATTTATTTTCAAAAATACTGGAAGATTAGTTTACAGTGTTTCACAATTCCGGCATAGTCTTGGGGGAGGGGAAACATCAGGATAAAAGTGTTGTTGCCGATCCCTGGAGGTTCACGATGATTTTTAGTAGTGAACTGGTGTTCCCGGAAGAAGTATAGTAATTTCGGAAGGAATCATGGGTTTCGGGAAGATTTGAAGTTAATGATTACAGTCCGACGTTGAAGTTTCCGGATGAATCGTAGTGAGTACAATAGGTTGCTGATAAGGCAACTACCTACCTTACCTTGATAGGATTATTATCTTATTCCCGTCATACTAAGCATTATCCAATCAGGATCAAGTTTAACCGTTATGTGTCCGACAAACTTTTTGCTTTTTTCAACACCGTGCTTTTTAAAAGGACGCTGGGTACCCGGGTACCCTGTCGGCCACATAAGGGTTAATCTTGCACCTCACCTGATGCCTCATAACCAATTTGATACCAAATTACTATTCCATAAATCAACTTTCATATCATGTAAAAATGCTGTTGATATAATAAGATTCAATAATTGTCCCTCAAATTCAATTTTCATCTACTCCAACTCTATTTCGGCCGCAATATCAATTCAATTTCCGTCACACCTTCGACGTGACACGTCGTATGAATAAAAAGTAGTAAACTTGAGTTTTATACATTTTTGGTTGTAAATACTACTTGTGCAACATGTTCGTATGAGTAAAAACGAGTTTTACACTACAATTTTCGAACATACTACAAACAAAGTTTTCGGTATGATTAAAAGTAGTGTTTACTACAAGTTTTGAGTAACAAGAATAAGATATTGTCACTGGTGGTGTAGTAAAGGTGGGATTTCGATGAAAATACTAAGGAAATACGGGAATTAGAATGGAATATCAACAAATTCGTATAAAAACGGGTGGTACCGTAACAATTTTGACTAATTCGATGGATTCTAGTGAAATCTGGAGAAAACTTGGGATCTCAAGAACTCTTTTAGTGATTACTATTTTCTTCAGATTTTTTCATGGATATATTTTAAAATCGATGCATAAATTCTTTCGTAATTCCTCTGAGGATTCTTCCCAAATTTCTATCCAGGATTTTCTCCTAAGACTCCATCCAGGGGTTTTTCTCGATTTGTTCCCAGAGTTCTTTCCGGGATTTTTTTGGCGTTCTTACTGGGATTTCTGTGAGTAGTTTATGGGATTTGTACATACCAGAATTCCTTCTAGAATTTTTGCAGGAGTTTTTAGCAGGGTTTTTGCAAGAGCACTTCCCAGGATATGGTAGGGTAGAAGCTACTCTCATGGAGTTTCAGATGGTTTCATTGGGGTTTCAGGGGCGTTTTACGTGGTCTCAGGGTATTTTTATGTGTTCTCAAGAGGATGTAACCCTTCAGCGCGCGCTGTTGTAAAAAATACAACACTACCAAAAATCTACGCTCGCCGTATGCAGTGCGAGCGCGGTGTAGTTTCGGTTGCTTGATGGCGCGCGTCCTGAAAGGTTAAAAGGGGATTTTAGAGGAGATCAGAGGGTCTCATGGGTATCTGAGAGGATCACAGAGGCGTGTCAGGGCAACTCAAGGGGTCTTAGGAGGAATTCAGGGTTTCATTAACGTCATAGGATAGTACAGGGGATTTTAGGGGGTTTCTAGTGATTTCAGCACCTTTCGAGGGGGTTTTAGGGGCGTTTCAGGTCGTCCAAGCGAATTTTAGGTGATTCCATGGAGTTTCAGCGGTTCAGGATGTCTTGTCTGGAGGAATTTCCGTTAGAACTCTAAGAGAGTTTTTCGAATGAATTCCTTGGGGATTTTCCGGCTATATCCTTGATGGTTCCTGCAGGAATAATAGAAGCAAATGTAGAAGGAAGCCTTGAAGAAGGTTTTAAATATATTTTCAGATGGATTCCCGCAGAAACGGTTTTAAAAACTTTCGAAGAAATTTCCAAATTCCAGGAGTTTCTGAACCAACTTACGGAAAATTTCATAATGAACTTCTGGGGGACATCCAGAATGAATTTCTATTGGAATCCTAAACTAAATTACTGGATGATTCTCATAGCAATTTCCGAACGAACTTTTGAAGGAATTCTCATTGGAATTCGAGAAGGAGCTGTTGAGGAAAGTTCTGAAGCATTTACCGAATACTCTAATAAACACCTGGAGGGGTCCTCGATAGAATTCAGCAGCCTACACAGGAGGATCAGGTTAAAGTTTACATAGGAGTTTTGAAATGTTTGTTGTTAATATTATGCTTTTGGTCGAAATACAAAGTGACCGAACGTGCGAAAATTGATTTTTAACCTACTTAGAAATGTCGCAACTCAATTTGGATTAGTGCATATTGTTGCTCTTAATTAGCTTAATGATGCGCAACAGAAAAAATAGATTCAAATTTACTTCGCAGCTGCAACTTCGCATGTGCTTCTAGCGACGACTTCGATTTGGTGGTGCGACGATAATATTACCATGAAAGCAAGTTGTGCATGATTTAGGTTTTATGTTTATTTCTATTTTGAAAAAGTTTCGTCAGGAGCTGCCTAGAAGGCTATCTAGCTACCTTTTATGAACTTTCAAGTTCCGTTACTACTCAAACATGAAGCTGCTTAGAATGCTAACGACCAATCTCTAACAAGCTGCTTAGCTAATAAAGTTCCTACCCTCTTAATTGAGCTTTTGATTATTTGGGATCTGTCCCTCGGGCCGCAAGGTATCGTACACACATTTTTGCCTCCTGGTTCGTACGGCTTGATTTGTTTTCAAGTTATTCAGAACTGAATTTGAACATTTTGATGGAAGCCGCCAAAAGGGAAAGGGGTTTCAAACCTTTTTAGATATGTTTCCTCCACATCCCAAATTTAGTTCCATCTGCTAGATTGGTTCTCAAGTTAGGCAAAAGTTGCAAAAATCCTCTTTTCGTAAGCCGAAGGGGTCTAACACCACCGTTGAAACATTCCTTGCCATTTAAAACTTCCACATGGCAATGTTGGTTCCATTTGCTCGATTGGTTCACAAGTTATGTAGAATTTTCCTTCTCATTTGTATTGGAGCTTACCTTTTCAGAAGGAGAGGTCTTGCGTTAGAAATAATCCTCAAACCACATGACAAATTTAGTTTCATTTGCTTGTTTGGTTCTTAAGTTATGAAGAATATTTTGTTTCATTTGAATGGGAACCCCTTTTTAGGAGGAGGGGCCTCACACTTCGATAGAGCCATTCCTTGCCATCGAAACCCTCCACATGACAAATTTCTCCCTCCCCAAAACACCCGCATGCAAATTTTTCAGACATATAGAAATTAATTTTTATATACACACTGGAACCTCTTTTTTATGCCATGGGCATAAATTAACAAGGGTTAGGGTTAAACGGGAATTTTGTGCATTAACTTTAGTAAGGGTTTAAAGTTCGCGAGATCAGGTATTGCTTCTGAAGTGAGTTCGAACAGGCTTCAGGGGCATTTCAGGGAAATTAAGGGCGTTCGAACAGATCTCGTTGGCGTTTCAATTGGATTACGGGGATTTCGGGAACGTTTCAAAGAGCTTCAAGGGTGATTCAGGGGGAGTCTCAGGTTCCACGTGCCTTTAAAGAGCATTACAAGGGGTTTCCGGGGTGTTCCAAAACATAGCAGAGACATTGTTAAGCGTTTCAGGGGATTTGGGAACGTTTTCAAGGCTTTCCGAGAGATTTTAGGGGCATGGTAGCATTTCAGGGTCGGTTCAAAAGATAATCGGATGCATTTCAGGGGGTTTCTGTATATTTTTAAAAGCATTATAAAGTTTTCAGAGGCATTTCAAAATGACTACGTGGATTTCAAGGGCGTTTCAATGGGATTATGGAGGTTTCAGGGACGTTCCGAGGTATTTCAAGAGCGCTTCAAGGGTATTCAGGCTCGTTCAGGGGGTATCATGAACCTTTCAAGGTAATCCAAGGGGTTTTAGAGGCATTTCATCGGGACTATTGAGCGTTCAGTAGTGTTAAAAAGCATGTCAAGGAGTTTCTAGGGTACTTTTTGAGAGATCTCAGAAGTTTAAGGTCGTTCAGATGTGTTTCAAAGAGATTACGGAGATTTTGGGAGCGTTTCAATAGTATGAAGCAACCCAGAGTTTGCCTCAGAGTCTCCCTAAAACACTTCTGAGAATCTCTGGGACGCCCTTGAGATCCCATGAAGCGCTCATGAGATCTTCTGGAACCCCCTGGTACAGTGGTACAAATTCGTTTAAACGCACTTGATTTTTGAACGGTTAACTTTACTTGAAGGTCATCTGTTGCTGCCAGCACTGCCACTTAACCGACCGATTTTGACACTTCAGTTGCGAGGTATCGTCAAATGCGATAAAGAGTAATGTTTAGTGAGAAGAGAAAGATGATACGAAGAAAGAATCATCACTGTTATCCATTAGTGACATTACATGCAGTTTTTTCTAGTTCAAGAATGTAATAGAATCGAAATAATTGATATTTAACAGTTTAACTTAGAGCTTAAATGATGTTTGAACTTAAACTAGCTTAATCTAAACATAACTATTATCACAGATTTCTATCACAGATCGTAAGTAATTAATTATTATCGATATTCTTAGTTCTAACCTAAATTATTATCACAGGAGCAAAAACGAACACAAAACGAATATGGAACAACCTAAAAAGTAGCTCAACACCGAAAATTGTAAGTGAATTCAATCATATGTAAACCTAAATCTAAACAATAATAAATTACAGTTTATAGCTTTCTCACACCACAAAATTGAGTTTGTGAACTGCTCAGAAAAGTCGGACAGAGCTACTTGTTCCCGCAACAGTCATCTGTGTTTTATAGGTATACATTTTGATAGACACTCATGTAATATACTATCTGCACGAGTAACGAAAAATTCTTTTCAATTCGTTTTATTTTCATCAGGGAATAACCACAACGGCGTTCAAACCCAGGACGTTAGGCAAAGGGGTCGTCGTTGTGATTGTGTTGTTCAATTATGGCCCTCTGTTAATTTTCTCTCGTCGCACACTTGCGATTCTATCCACCGTTTCTTTCATTACTTTCGTTACTCCCTCCTTCTTTGAGTAGTATTACGTTCACCGAGAAAAGCCAATAAAATTCAATTATCACGTCCGTGAGACATGTTCTACATGTTCTACAAAAGCTTATGTTACTCCTATATAACCAAATTTGGTCATATAATAGTCACATATACTAATATAGAACAAATGTGTTACTAGGGTCCTAAAACCCTGTGAAATCCCCAAGTCGATCCTGAGCCCTCATAAACGTCCCTGAGATCTCCTGATATCTCCTGGTACCTCCTTGATACCTCCTGGGACCTCTTTGAAACGCCTTTGAGATCACTGAAGCCCCTTGGGAAACCCTGAAACATCCCTGCAACATTCCTTTGCTGTCCCAAACGGCCCCTGGCCACCATTATATTGTATTCTTCTATTTTAGGTGAGGGAAAATGGCTATGTGTTGATGATAGTGGAAAACACAAACACGGCAAAACTTAAGCGAGGTTTCTTTTTTTTCGTTTTTTAGGATATTTCGGCTTAGGAAAACTTGCATTGCTCCTCGGTTGATGCAAAAATGGATAATTCACGAAACTCAGCGCAAGCACAAAATCTCATTTAAATGGATAAATATCGCGTCATATTTTTCGCCATTTGTTCTGAAAATGCTCTATATGGCCATCATCACCTTTTGAACACCAAGTTTACACTTGTATGCACCCTAGTGATTACTGACTTTGCACATTCTACTCCGTTGTGTATTTAATATGCCATCCTTCATTTTACAAAAATTAAAAATGTTTTAAGTTCGTTATTGGAAAATGATCGTTTTAACTAAAAAATGATGTGTCAAAACTTAAAGCCTGTATCTCAAAGCTAGTGGTTCCTCAAAGGACCTAAAGTTCTGAAAAATTGTATGGGGTCAAAAAAATATTTTTTTTTCTGCTATATTTTAGAATAACGTTAACAGTATGTTTCAACCTTTCCTTATGGATGCCTTCAAGCAAGCTCTTGTTTTCAGCATCTTTTCGCTGATATTTGGCATCAGAAGTAGCTCAAACATTGATTTGAGATGCTTCCCTTTGATGGAATACTTAGGTAGTACAGTTCATGGTTAACTTAACATAGAATTGCACCTAACCCAACTCTGCATGAGCAGAATTTGTCATGAGTTGACTGATTGGCATGTGTCAGATGAGGACTTTCCATTTGACCTTTTTGCACTTTGGAGTGTTCCTTCGCAAACTTTGCGTATTCAGGTGTTCCTGCTCAACAAGCTAGGGAACCTGTAATAATTGGTTGCGATCACATTTTATGGATAACTCGCTTCCTGAGAGGTATTCCTGAAAGAAACTCGGACCTGTTCAAGTTCTAAATATCTTCGGATAAACCAGTCTTTTGTATAGCTACGAATCTTTGGCTTCTACCCCGAGGATTGTAGCTATAGAATCGATCTAGTGGGCACTATAAAAAGCTCTGCTTACTTCAAATCTCCTGGAGCAAATGGGGCTTTGTCCTATTTTTCTCCAGAAAGATTTGAGTTTTTCAAACATGTTTTGAACTCTTGTAGTTTTCTATTGGGTATTTTCATGGCGTGAAATTACTCTGTAGTTTTATCCCGAAAGGGTGCGTGCGTTGTAAAAAGAAGGAATAAGTTCCAGATTTATCTGGTTACGTCGTTCTTTCTGAAATGCTCGAAACGCATTGTCGATTATCACATCTGTGATGTTCGTATGGCTAACATGCCTGTTCATGTGAACTCACATGTCTCCCAATTTGGGATGTCCACAGTGACTCTTTTACACAAAGTTGTATACGTTTTCAAGGAAGCACTCGCTCAAACGTAGTTTTTGCTTGGGTGATTTCTTGAATATTGAGGATGCTTTTGATGATGTGCCTTTCTATGTCATATTGAAAGTCGCATGACGTCGCAAGCTACCTCCAATGAGCTATAGGCTCTTTTTACGCTTATGCGTTTTACAGTGTCCTTTTCAGGGCACTGATTAACCCCGTTGTGGTATGAGCTATGAGCTCTCGTTGCGCTTATGCGTTCATTCCCTCTTCTAGGGCACCCCTTCCTATTTCATCGCCTTTCCCTTTCCCAATTCCCATCCCTTGTCCCATTCTCCCTCAGGTAAATGATGAAATAGGCTCATATGTATGGCGATGGCACAAATGTCCCAAATGGAGGATAACGTGCCTCTGGAGCCGGCCTTCTGATACCTGATACCTGCCATGAAATCGATATATTGAAACAAAATATTGTGCCGACACTAACAGTGACGGACCGCACAAACTTAGGCAAAATACTGACGCATAGTTAAGGATCAAATCAGTGTGGCCAGCACCGTAAGGTGTCGAACTGTA
Organism: Aedes albopictus; assembly: GCF_035046485.1. Lineage (NCBI taxonomy): Eukaryota > Metazoa > Arthropoda > Insecta > Diptera > Culicidae > Aedes > Aedes albopictus. Next base: position 284,606,113 of record NC_085136.1, on the reverse strand, counting down.
CAAAAATGCAGGAGATTTTTTTTAAACACAAATTTAATTGAAAAATTTGGCCAGCACTTGAAGTGACGAACTTTGCAGTTGTTGTTGAGTAAATATCTGAAGGATGATTTTAAACTAACAGATAAATTTACTGCATCTTTCAAAGAAAAACAAGAGCTTGTTCACCGAACACCAATCATTCATTCGAGCACCCGTCGACCTATCGCTGAAACGATACAATCGTGCGACACTATTTCTCGACAGTCACACGTACAACAAAGAACAACACAATACTCGCTGATTTCTTGAAAGTTTATTTTTTTTCAATAACTCAAAAACGTGTAGAGATTTCGCATTTCTTAGCACATTTTTGTCCCTTCAGAATCTTAAAACCGTTAGTTTTAGTAGAATAGCTTGTTTTTATTGTCGAAAAAAAAAACAAATTTTGTAGTCCCATACATTTTTTTTTAAATTTTTTGTCTAAGGCCCCTAACTTAAGAACGGACTTCAAATTTTGACATTGTAATTTTTTTTTAGCTTTAAAGATCATTTATTGAAAAAAAAAACTTTTAATATTTTCATTTTTTTTGCAAAATAAGGAACGGCCTATTGTGTATTTGCAAATAAGCTTGAAGCAATAAGTTAAGCATTATACTTTTGGGTCCCCTGCTTGTATGGCCGCCCCATAGTGGTCAAAAACAATAAATTCGTGAGAAAGGATAAATTCGTTTACACACAGAGTTTTCCATTTTCAAATCTAATTTTGCTATGGAAACATGCAAATATATTCCAATTTTTTAATCCAGCAATCGCATAGTACTGAAGTTTCCAAAATACCTCACCAAGATTCGTCGCACGTATGCATACTGAGCTGACGTTTGATCGTCAGCCTCGCCTGTTCCACTTCCCATCCCAATTACTCTCCGCATAATCTGAAACGATTTGTTGTTATCTGTATCTATACCTACCTATCTGCGTTCTGATGGTTCGTATTTTTATATTTACAATTCCAATTTGCATTCCATCCATCGCTCGCTCAATCAAAAGTCGAGTGCATTCGAGGAGAACATTCAAATCTCTCGAAGCACCACAAACATCACTAGCAAGAATCCAGTTTCGGGTTTTAAAGTCGTCTGTGTATATTTACTAGTTACTCATCGTCATCGTTGTTTTCCATTACCACTATCAGCCAGCAGTAGCTCGACGTTCGCCGTTTTGAACCATCTTCAGGTCTCTCCTCGGCACGGCCCAAGCTCAAACATGAAAACCGGCACGTTCGGCGCACTTTAGTAGTTATAGGTTAGCGTGTTATTTGTATTGCGCCGCCCGTCCCGAAGCTATTAGTGTCGCGACTCTTGTGCTCAGCTAACCAGTCTGGTATAGTCCGGTCCCGAGGAAGGTTCGTGCCTATAGTGAAAGTGCCTCTCCATTAGAGTTTACAACAAAACATTAAATCGATACGCACAACTCGAAACAAAAACAACCAACAGTGTTCAACATGGAAATGAAACCCATCTCGGCGAAGAAACGGGTCTCGGCAGACCTGTCGGCCCTGGCCGCTAATGGGAGTGACGACCACAACGGTCAGAAGAATGGTCATGAAGGGGAAAGTGCTGGAACGCCGAAGGAAACCCTGAAACCGGGATCGAAGATTCGCCCGGTTGTTACCGAGGACGAAGTCAGGAAGCTGCTGGAACGGCTCTACGGTATCATAGTGCTCGAGATGGGCGAGATGGATTCGTACGACGATAAGAACTTTCTCGTACAGGCCGATACGTAAGTTTTGTTCTTTCTCTGGGTGTGGGTCTTCTACAGGTGCTAAGGATCTGCGCGTGCTACACCGCTAGTCAGGTGTGACTTAAGGTGAAAAAATGTCATCCCATTGCTCTCGGCATAGCGAGCGAGGCTGGCCACGTGATGTGTGTTATGGGGTGGGATAGAAGGGGTGTGACAACGGGCCCGGGCCCGAAGATTCCAGTGAAGCAGAGAGCGAAGCGCTTATTTTTACCTCCGGGTGATACCTATTTTTGTGTTATCTACAGGGAACTGTTATGGTCTTCTTGTTTTCTTACCCCGCATTAAAATTATGCTGCTGTGTTGAAAGATAGGTTGTCAGCTTGAGCCCTACGCTTGAGCCGCTGTTATGCTGGCTACGAAAACATTGCATTGGCGGGATAGGGATGCCAATTCCTTGGTTATCTACTGTATCGCTACGAGCGAGCGAGCGAGCGGTGTGCTCGTGGACGATGCACATTGGAGTAAATCACATCAAAACCTGATCATAAGTGGAAAAACTCAAAATGAAGTAATTGGGGTTTCCGTTGTGTTTTTGCCACGTGTAGTTATCGTGTAATCGTTTGACAGCTAAGCAGTGTACAAATGTTTTGTTTACGCTTATCAGAAGAGGTTAAGTGAAGCTGAAGTTTAGCCGTTTTCTTTGATATAACTCACAGCGCGTGCTAGGTTTGACCGTACAAAGTGAATGAAATTGATAGTCAATCAATTCAACAATGCAGTTTGTTAAAGAAGGTTAATGTTGTTATTCTGTTAATTTGAAACCCAGACAAATTGACGTTGAATTTACATACAATATATAAAAATATTGAAAAAAAAATATTTGATGGAATCCTTTACCGTACATTCAAAATGAGATGAGTTGATTTTCCGGCTGTTTCCGGAAAATCTGCGTTTAGTGTATGATAAAACTATTGTTCCTCTTTCAAATGCAGAAAGAAAACCTTCCGGATTTTTTCCGATTTCAAGAGTTGCAACACTTTGAAAAAATCGTGATAATTATATTATTATATGATATTATTTGCCTTACAACACTATTTGGCCCTCTGAACGTATTTTTGCTGAAAACTAGAACTCAACAGCTTCCAAGCAAAAAAAAAGAAGTTTAAAATCGGTCAACTGGTTCAAAAGTTGTGATTTTTTGAAAAATTTTAGTTTCGAAAAATCTTGACTTTTACAATCATAAAATTGGTTACCCTAATGACGAAATAAAAAAATACGAAAACTATGAAATACGTTTCATTACTAATTTGGGTTGCATTTGGGTTGTGGAAATGCGTCAAAATAGTTTTGATCAGTTTTGATGTACTAGGTGCTCCACTGTGCGATGCAGCAAAGCAGCGCAGTCGGATTTGTATGTAATCTGGCGCGCACCACAAATTAGGGTCGTGAGTGAGTGCAATTTCGTGATAACCGGCTGACAGATTGGGACGACGGTGTGTATGTGTTCGCTTCAGTTTATGAAATTGTTGTTTATTGGGTAATTTTTCGTAATTAAATTTGGTCGGGCTGTGAAGGCTGTTTATCATTTATGAGTGACAGATTTATATTGATTCAAATAGGGCTGACACTGGGGTGACGGAGTTTTGCGCCTTGGCAACTACATGGGATGGGAATCAGTATGATTGCGCTTGTCGGATGGATAGTATTAGATTGTGGTCTTCGTAGACACTTATTTAAATCAACTCAAATGCAAAGTTGGATTAGTTATCAAACTCGACAAGGATGGACATTCGAGTGGCTTACTAGAAACACTGAAAATCTTGTTTTATCATTTGTTACTCACAAACCTCTACGACGAAGGTTACAGACACGTGCAATAGAATCTTTCTTCAACGGATTGTCAAAAAACATACTGTACCTACAGAATCGATATAATTTCGCGCCTGAAAAAATGATCAGAAAAGCTTTTCGCCATAAAGTTTCTAAACGTTTTTTGTTTTGATATTACACGAAACACTTTTTACACAATACGTTACGTATGTAATGTATATTACGTTCATGAAGAAAGTCGAGTGTATACTACAAACTAAGGAAAATTGTTCATACTGTTCAACAGCCAATTGAAAAAAATAAATAATTTTTTTGTCAAGTGTTATCGAAAAAGACGATTAACGAAAATAACATCAAAAAGTTCAACATGCATGTTGTTGCATCGTACAGTTCTTATATCTAATCACTTGCTAGATTTACATGAGATACCCTTATGACAGCCTCACAGTTTCAAAATGACACAACCATTTATCTTATCTTGTTGTTAGCTGCTTGGAAAGAAACAAATATTTTGACTCTGGTGGGAAGAAATTTTTAATATTAGATAGAAGAAGTAATTTATGTCTAAACTGAGCACTGCTCATTCATTTAAACCTTCAATGTGGTAAAGAATCGCGAGTGCATAAACGGATTTGTTACATACCTGAATGTAATCAGGTTTGAACTTAACGTTATTATAAAGTCGCAGGAAAGTCACCTTTTCAACGCATTAAGGTAAACTATACACGCACTGAATATTGAATACCGAATACGGTAACTTTTTGACGAAAAACAGCTGAACACAGCAGAAATGGATTGTTTACCTTTTGTCCACGTTTTTGACAATTGGTCTTCTGAACCTCAGTAAAATAGATTACCGAAATACTTAAATCCAAAAGCTAGACTTTACAAATACTCGCCTGAGTAAGAAATGGACAAATTTGAGTGGAATTTTCGAAAAAGTCACTCGTCCTCTCGGTGAGACTCGAACTCGATCACGACTCCTACTGACTAGACAGGCGCGTTAACACTACACCACGAGACGACTCGAAGATGTGAGATGACCCATGACTTCAAAAAATTTTCAGGAATGCGTTTTTAGCCAAGCAAAGATAACTGTACACATCGTATTTGCTACATCGTGGTTGACCAGAACAATCGAAGTTGCACAGAGAATCAAATACATGATATTTAGGACTAGCTACACACTCTCAATGTACACAATTCGAGAGTTCAACACTTGAAAGCACACGCTTAATACATAGTTCCTTCTTCTTCTTCTTCTTCTTCTTCTTCTTCTTTATGGCTCTACGTCCCCACTGGAACTTGGCCGGCCTCTCTTCAACTTAGTGTTCTTTGAGCACTTCCACAGTTATTAATTGAAGGGCAATCTTTGCCTGCCATTGCATGAATTTGTACATTGTGAGGCAGGGACAATGCACAGTGGAAAAAAACAGTGCAAACCTACACTAAATTCTGTATCTCACGAACGCATCCGGCTTTTCTAATGAACAAAACGGTTTTAGGCGTAAAATTGTCTGGAGAATCGAATGGAAGTGTTAAAACAGACCGCACGGATCATTATCTTGCTCATTTTGCCCTAATTCCCCAATTTTTATTAACATTTATATGAAACTAGCTCTAAAACAATTATGAAACATGAATGCGGTTTGCCTTGAAGGACTTTTGTGAAGGATTAAGATGTAAAGAATCGAATTGAAGTGATTGCAGTGACCGCATGAATGTATTTATGCTTATTTTACCTTAATTCCCCTCATATAGAATTTTGTATGAAATTAGCTCCATAACTCGCAAGGAAATTATGAGTGGTATGCAAAGAAGGCTCTCTTTAGTGAATTATGATACAAGGAATTGGTGAGAAGTGATTGCAGTGACCGCGCGAGTGTAATTATGCTCATTATACCCTAATTCCCCACATATATTGAGTTTTGTATGAAATTAGCTCCTTACTCGCAAGAAAATTATGAGTGGTGTGCTAAGAAGGCTTTCTTTAGTGGATTATGATACAGGGAATCGACTAGAAATGGTTGCAGTGACCGCGTGAATGTTATTATGCTTATTTTACCCTAATTCCCCACATATATAGAGTTTTTTTTTATGAAATTAGCTCCATAATTCACAAGAAAATTATGAGTGGTATGCTAAGCAAGAGTTTTTTAGTGGATGATGATACAAGGAATCGATGAGAAGTGATTGCAGTGGCCGCGTGAATGTTAGTATACTCATTTTACCCTAATTCCCCACATATATTGAGTTTTGCATCAAATTAGCTTTATAACTCGCAAGGAAATTATGAATGGTATGCTCTGAAGGGTTTCTTTAGTGGATGATGATACAAGGAATAGATTAGAAGTGATTGCAGTGTGTGTGCAAATGTAGTTATGCTCATTTTACCCTAATTCTCTACATATGTTGAGTTTTGTGTAACATTAGCACCATAATCCGCAAGGAAATTATGGCTGGTATGCAAGAAAGGTTTTCTTTAGTGGATTATGATACACGGTGATGAAAAAATATTGCAGTGACCGCGTGAATGTAATTATGCTCATTTGACCCTAATTCCCCACATATATTGAGTTTTGCATTAAATTAGCTCTCTAACTCATAAGAAACTTAAGGGTGGTATGGTATGGAGGGTTTCTTTAGTGAATTACTTATACTACATGGAATTGATTAGAAGTAATTTCAGTGACCGCGTGAATGTCAGTATGCTCATTTTACCCTGATTCCCCACATATATTATATATTGTGTTTTGCATATATTAGCTATATAACTCACAATAAATGGGTGGTATGTTGTGAAGTATTTCTTTAGTGGATGATGATACAAGGAATCGATTAGAAGTAAATGTAATATCCGCGTGAATGTAATTATGCTTATTTTACCCTTATACACCACACATATTGTGTTTTGTATAAAATTAACTCTTTAACTCGCCAGAAATTTATGGGTGGTATGTTAAGAAGTGCTTATTTGGAGGATGCGGATACAAGGAATACATTTAAAATGATTGCAGTGACCGCGTGAATGCTATTATGCTCATTTTACCCTAGTTCCCCACATATATTATGCCATGAAGGACTTCTTTAGTGAGTTATGATATAAACAATCGAGTAGAAATTAATGCAGTGAGCGTGATTATTATTTTGGTTATCCTACCCTAATTACCCACATATATTGAGTTTTGTATGGTATAAGCTCTATAACTCACAAGAAACTAATTGATACCATACCATAATTACATTAACGCGGTCACTGTAATCACTTCTAATTGATTACTTGTATCATAATGCTTCTTGGTATATCACTCATAATTTTCTTCTGAGTAATGAAGCTAATTTCATACAAAACTCAATTTATGTGGAGAATTAGGGTTTAATGAACATAATTACATTCACGCGGTTACTGCAATCATTTTCAATCGCTCCCGTGTATCATAATCCACTAAAGAAACACTTCCTTGGTATACCCATAATTTTCTTGTGAATTACGGAGCAAAACTAAATATATGTGGGGAATAAGAGGAAAATGGGCATAACTACATTCGCGCGGACACTGTAATAACTTTTAATCTATTCCGTGTATCATCATCCACTGAAGATATCCTTCATAGCTTACCACTCACAATGTCCTTGCGAGTTAAGAAGCTAATTTCATGCAAAACTCAAAATATGTGGGGAATCAGGGTAAAATGAGAATAATAACATTCGAGCAGTTACTGCAATCACTTCTTATCGATATCATCATCCACTAAAGAAACCCTTCTTAGCATACCACCCTTAAGTTTCTTATGAGTTATAGAACTAATTTTATACAAAACTCAATATATGTGGAGAATTAGGGTAAAATGAGCATAATAACATTCACGCGGTCACTGCAATCATTTTTAATATATTCCTTGTATCATAATCCATTAAAGCAAGCCTTCTCAGCATACCACTCATACTTTCTTTGCAAGTTATGGTGCTAATTTCATACAAAACTCAATGTATATGGAGAATTAGGGTAAAATCAGCATAATTACATTAGCGCGGTCACTGCAATCACTTCTCATCGATTCCTTGTATCATCATCCACAAAAGAAACCTTGCTTAACATACCACTTATAATTTCCTTGTGTGTTATGGAGCTAATTTCATAGAAAACACAATATATGTGGGGAATTAGGACAAAACGAGCATAATTACATTCGCTTGGTCACTGCAATCACTTCTAATCGATTCCTTATATCATAGAGAGCCTTCTTAGCATACCACTCTTAATTTCCTTGCGAGTTATGGAGCTAATTTCATACAAAACTCAATATATGTGGGGAATTAGGGTAAAATAAGCATGATAACATTTACGGGGTCACTTCAACCATTTCTAGTCGATTCCCTGTATCATAATCCACTAAAGAAAGCCTTCTTAGCATACCACTCATAATTTTCTTGCGAGTAAGGAGTTAATTCCATACAAAACTCAATATATGTGGGGAATTAGGGTTAAAAGAGCATAATAACAGTCACGCGGTCACTGCAATCACTTCTCATCGATTCCTGGTATCATCATCCACTAAAAAACTCTTGCTTAGCATACCACTCATAATTTTATTGTGAATTATGGCGCTAATTTCATAAAAAACTCAATATATGTGGGGATTTAGGGTAAAATAAGTATAATAACATTCACGCGGTCACTGCAACCATTTCTAGTCGATTCCCTGTATCATAATCCACTAAAGAAAGCCTTCTTAGCACACCACTCATAATTTTCTTGCGAGTAAGGAGCTAATTTCATACAAAACTCAATATATGTGGGGAATTAGGGTATAATGAGCATAATTACACTCGCGCGGTCACTGCAATCACTTCTCACCAATTCCTTGTATCATAATTCACTAAAGAGAGCCTTCTTTGCATACCACTCATAATTTCCTTGCGAGTTATGGAGCTAATTTCATACAAAATTCTATATGAGGGGAATTAAGGTAAAATAAGCATAAATACATTCATGCGGTCACTGCAATCCCTTCAATTCGATTCTTTACATCTTAATCCTTCACAAAAGTCCTTCAAGGCAAACCGCATTCATGTTTCATAATTGTTTTAGAGCTAGTTTCATATAAATGTTAATAAAAATTGGGGAATTAGGGCAAAATGACCAAGATAATGATCCGTGCGGTCTGTTTTAACACTTCCATTCGATTCTCCAGACAATTTTACGCCTAAAACCGTTTTGTTCATTAGAAAAGCCGGATGCGTTCGTGAGATACAGAATTTAGTGTAGGTTTGCACTGTTTTTTTCCCACTGTGAATGGTACACAATGCCCAGATAGTTGAGAAAATTTTCCCGACCAGAACGGGAATCGAAGCCGCCGTTTCCGGATTGGTGATTCATAGCCTTAACAACTAGGCGAACTGGAGACCCCTACATAGGGTAGTGGAGGTATTTTGGACCGGGCAGGTATTTTGGCCCACCTAGAGAGTTTTATGATATTTATCACATAATCTCTACTAAATCTTAGTAATTTTTAATTGGAACACGAAAAGTATACAACTATGTGATGGCCTTTATTTTGGATGTCAGTTAAATATGCTGTTCAGTATTAAAAATAGAGAACATGTTTTCACTTCCAATGAAACGCACGGAAAAGCACCAAAAACAAAGAATGTGACAAATTTGTAGTCGGCTTCGAAGAGGTATTAAATTTAACAAATAAATATTTATTTCATGTGAATGTAGTTAGGGCATTGTAAGAACTCAAAATAAACTGTTCTTAACCTCGGTGGAGCGATAATATTTACTAAAATGGAGGTTTAAGCTATGGCCAAAATATGTTCAACATAATCAGATGTGAACATATTTTGGACCACCTGTCAGATCCATCTCTCCAGTTCCTTCATTCATGCCAATGTATTTAATGTACTCTAAAAACAGATAAATAGAATAAGTTGGGACCTCCCGTGATCTGGGTTGTTATACGTTTATTTTACAATGAGATTGTTGTGGGTTCGATTTGTTCTAACAACTTTTCGCCAAGTTAAAAAATTTGATTTGATTTGTGTTTTAACAACTTTTCAACAAGTTGAAGTTTTCAGGTGTTCAGTCACCTAGTTTAGAAAAGTTGTCCTTCTCGGCAATCAGTTGATGACTGAGACAATGTGTTATCTAATGTATGTTTGACAATTTACGTTTCATTCAAATTACTTTATTTTTGATGGCCTTTCCACTCATTACAATATGTGTGGAACGCCTTTATATTTAGCAAAATCACTAAACTTTTACACTTCTAGAAAGCGTTACGTAATTTATGCATGGTGACTGACGTCATGCAATAGTTAATAAATACACGTTTTGCGTAACATTTTTTTATGAAACATCATACTACAATGCGTAAAAACTGGCAATTGCAACAACATTTCATCTTTTTTTGCCGTTACCTAATTTTTAAACGTTCCCTGCCTAAAAAATGAATAGAAAAGATGTAAACTTCACGTAGTTTTAACTATGTTTAAATTTTTGCGGAGGTGGCTTTCATTTCATCAATCAATTGAAGTTTAGTTTGGTGGGCCAAAATATGTGCACTTGATGGTCCAAAATAAAATCAGGTGGTCCAAAATACAAGCCCGAGATCCTTCAGCAGTTTTGATATTTATTGTATTTAATACAACAATTTTAAGTTCTGTTTGGCCTTTTTCGACAGAAAACATGTTGCTCTACGTAATGCCTACTGAAATTATCCATATTTTGAAGGGGAAACTTTCTTTTTTCGCTGAATTGTTCATCCACTTCCTAAAGGGGTCCAAAATACCTCCCTTACCCTAGTTAGAAGACTCCAATTTCTTGTTTTTTACATGCAATACAAAATCAATACGCCCAGGGCAATAAAATCAAGTGACCGATTATCCGGATACTCCAGAACTGGCTCCGGTAGGGACTGGGAAGGACTTCCTAGAACATCTTGATATTAGCGTCCAGTAGCTCATACTACAAGATTTTTCAATAGTTTGTAATTCAAACAATCCGTGTGCTAAGTGCAGCAACCCTGGGATTTCTTTGGAAGTTTCTCCAGGGATGCCTTCAGAAATTCCTCCAGATATTTCTTCAGGAATTCCTCAAGGAATTCAGTGAATTCCTCTAGGAATTGCTACAAAGGGTTCTGTGGAGTTTAGGATTTCTCTGGGAAGGAATCACCCCTCACGTGCAGCACACACAACTTACCCAGGCTGACGTTGGTTCGCAAGTGGCAAGAGTGAACGCGGTTGGGTGACGCTAAAGACACTGTATGCTAAAGACACGAAATCTGATGATTGTTGCTATTGATGATGATTGTCGCGTGATGACGATGATGCTGTCGAGCAATGCTTTTAAAGCGCGTTTGACAGGTCTCCTGCTCGATTGGAATGACATTGACAGCAAATTTGGAATTCCAATTGGAACATTTCGTGTCTTTGCATATAGTGTCTTTAGGTGACGCCTGGAGCTGTTGCTACGCAAGCAGGGATGCTCACATTGTCTGCTTGACAGTTCACATCACATTCAAATGCGCTACACGCTAAGATCAGTTTACCTTTTTTCCAAAAAGTGCACAACCGCAAATATGCGTAAATGATACTCAAATATAGATAAACAAAACTCAAATATGAGTAATGTGGACACAAATATAAGTAATTGTAACCCAAATATGGGTTAATATTACCTATAAATGCGGTTGTGCACTTTTCCAAAATATGAGTTTTATTTACCTATATTTGCGTAAAGTTTACGCAAATTTGAATAAAATTTACCCATATTTTAGAAAAAATAGGTAAACTGATCTTAGCGTGTATATCGCCTGCTGTGATCATTCTCTTTATCACAGCTTAATTCAGTACATCTTATATCTCACATCCTTCTTCTACTCTAAAGAAGTTATACACATTTTTAACATAAAATTGAATTTCCGTATCTCAATTTGGAGTATTTACTTACAACCATTCAACATAATTAACTGTTATATTATATCGTCACATACGTTGCAGCTGCTGCCATGGCTACCGAATACAGTTTTCATTGTGAGGTACCATTCTGACTATGCTGCTGCTACTTTGTTTTCCAAAAAGATCGAACATTTTAGTACTTAATTGTAGGAATGATGTTTTCCGACGACCAATGGTAGCTTGCACAGTGACGTCATCATTATCTCTCTCTCTCTCTCTTTTCCTCTCGTTCGGGGTCGCTCGATACAGCCGTCCTTGCTCTCAAAATAGTTTTGAGGCCAATGCTTAAAAATCATATGTGATTGTGTTGAAGTTTTGTTTGTAATGCAAGGCTCTATACTTGTAATATTTAAGAAAATTACCGGTTTGGTACTGGGTGGTTCTGAAAAAAATCTTGCTTGTATATCGCCTGCTGTGATCATTCTCTTTATCACAGCTTAATTCAGTACATCTTATATCTCACAGGTTCCTCCGACAATTCCTTCAGGGATGTCTTGAGGTGTTGCAGAATTCCTCCAGAAATTTTCTCAGTGTTTCCTCCATGGATTCCTTCAGGAGTTACTCTAAGGTTTTATCAGACATTCCTGGATTTCTTTCCAGGGATGTTTTGAGAGGATTCTCCAGTGATAGTTTCAGTGCTTTTTTTTGTAGAATTAGTTCAGAATATTTTCTTCAGAATATCCTATAAGAATTTTCAACAGATACTTTGAGGTATTTTTTTTTCTACTTGAGGGATTTCTTCAAGGATTTCCTCATGTATTTCTTCAAGAATTTCGCTAGAGATTCTTCCGAAATTCGCCTATGAAGGCTCCTTAAACACCCGGGAATTCCTCTGGAATCATCTGAAGCCTCCTGAAATTTCCCTGAAACGCCTGTAAACGCCTTGAAACCGCTTCATTATTCCACTGGATCTCTCCTGAAGCTCTTCTGAAATTGAAGGCTTTCCCGTTAAAACTTAAGAAAACACCATTAAACGCTGTAGAATATGAAGTTCCGTACCGGGAATCCATCTGAAATCCCCTGACCCTCTTGTAGCTGATCTGAGTGTTCCTGAAAGTTAAAGTTCCCTAAAACTCCTCGGAAGCCCCCTGAAATACTTTGAAATGCATTTGATTTGCTGAACGTCATGGGTGTGCTGTTGGAACTCGAAGAACCGTCCTGCTTTAACTATGGATAAAAGCGAAGGAGACCACAAATGATGGGATCAGAGGAAACCCCTCTTCTTCCATCTTTCGATAGTGTGGTATGGATTCTATTCATGTTGGGGGATTGAGGAACCAATCACAGTTTCCAACCACTTCAAATATTCTCTGAACCTCCGGGAGTACTAAGGAAACCCACTCAAACGCTCAGAAATGACTTTAAACGCCTTTAAAACTCTCTTGAAGAAGTGTAGTATTAGCGTTATGTTAAAATACACATAAAAAAACTCTCTTGAAGCTCATCTGAATGTCTATGAATCCCGTAAAACCCTCGAACCCCCGTTTGAAATCTCCTGAACACGCCTAAAATTCATTGAAATTCATTGAAATTCTTTGAATAGCTTCGTAAACCCTTTAAATTTTCTCTGGATCTTTTCTTATGCTCCTCTGAAAGCCTCTTAACTCCTTGAAGATACGGAAATACCCTGAAATGCCTTAAAACATGTGGGGGGTAAACAAAGATTGGGTGTCCTTCCCCTAACTAGAATCGATGACAGCAAGCATCACGACGAAGTGGGCAGTGTGATGCTACCTCATTGAGGAGTGGAGCTTTGGCGGAGCAAGTCACCTGCATCGCGAGGTCTCGTATCATGCCAAGTAATTCTACTGGAATTTGCTAAGATGGCTGGGAACGGATTGTTCCGGTGAGTTACACGATGCTCACAAAACTCTTCTGAAACACCGTGAAGGTTCTAGAAATGCCTTTAAACGGCCCTCACAACTCTCCTAATGCTTACGTGAATGCCTTAAAGTCCCCTAAAACTCCCGGGAACCCCCTGCAACTTTCTACCTTTCCTCTGAATTTCCTGAAGACTCATGAAACACCCAGAAACCCCTTCCGAGACCGCAAGTGAACCGCTATGAAAGAACTTGCAACGGCTTTAAAACCATTATTAACGCTAAGGTAGGCCGGAAGGATGAAATAAAACCGGCGATCAGAAAGTTCAACGTCTTCCAGCTGCCGAACGAGAACGGCCTTCGACTCATCGATTTCGTCGCTTCCAAGCTCATGGCCACATGTAAGAGCTTCTCCAGCACAGCTTCCGTTTTTCGTTACACCTAGAGATTGTAACCGTTTGTAAACTGTTTACGAGGTATTGTAAAAGTTCGATGACTTAAGCGCCACTCTCAAGTTCAATTTTGCTCGACTTTGCTAAAGCCGTTTTTGCTTTGGGACGGTTTTGAATAATGCATGAAAAAATATGTTGAGTTTCTTCTAAAATACAAATAATACTCCAACTCTTTCACAACTTAAACAATTTTAAGAAAACCGGATGGGATTTTTGCAGACCGTCAGAATCTCAAGGCAGCGTTGTCATTCAAGGGAAAGCTCTATGTATCTCCTCCAGAGGACTGCTAGCTATTAACGGCGCATGGGAAGCTGTCGAAAGAACGAATGGTTTGACGAGGAGTGTAAAGCGAAGAAGAACGCAACGCGGGACGATACAAGATTTGTCAAGAATTTCCTTCAGAAATTCATTTTGAAGTTTTTTTTATTCTTAATCACTTATCCTAATTTACAGCTCTTTTGTCCACTTGGGTACTACGTGAGCGATTCCAATTGGACGCTGCACTTCCACTTTGTACAGCGCCTAAATGTATTCTATTCTATTCTACTGTATTGAACTGGTTGCCTTCGTGCTTCTTTCATTCTTCTACCTTGTCCATGGTAGAATGATGAGCACGATGATGCTGATGTGTGGCTGCTGTTCCTTTTCCAGTCCGATTGGGGGTCCATTATGAGTTGCGGTTCGCCGATATCCAAATTCCGGGTCCGTTAGAGCTATATGCTCCGAAGAGGATCTGGTGCCAGCTACTCTCGGGGGGAAGAGCAGCTGACCAAAAATTGAAAGTGCCGAGGCTGGGTTCGAACCCATGACCATCCGCTTATGAAGCGAACGTGTGGACCACTGCGCCACGGGCCCCGACACCTTTAGAAGTTGTACCAGAGATTCTTTCAGGAATTCACCTAAGGTTTCATTTAAGGTTTTATCCTCAGATTACTTCGAAAATTCATGCTGAAATTACTGCAGATATGGCTTCAAGAACTCCTCCATGGATTCTGTGAACAGTTTTTCTGGGGCAGGAATTCCTTCAGAAATTTATCCTGGGATCAGTGCCGAATTTAGGCTTCGGGGGGCCCGGGGCAAACCCTAAAGAGTGGGCCCCCAAAAGCAAGATTTTAAAGATATAAATCACACATTAACTTTTTTGTCAATGTGTGTAGTTCGTATTTTTTTTTTATTTTAACTGTTTTTTGTGATTTTGGAAGAAACTATGCTACTGTTACGTTTCATTTCTTTTCAAATGCTTTTGTTATGTACTATTGTTCTTTGAAACATTCAGGCCAACTTTTGCGTACTTTCGATGTTCTATAAAAAGTTTATCTCTGGGTTAGGGCTTTAGTAGGCAAACGTAGCAAAAAATGTTCAAAAACGTTGGTGAACCCCAAAATATAGATATGCATAACCGTTGCTCCGAGATGTTTTTGGAAACTAGGTTCGCAAAATTGATCCAAATTTGCCTAACATCTCCAGGAATCATTATCATACCTTTCCCATGATAACATCTGTCCTCGACGAAAATGATGAAGATGGGCTCAATTGTTTTCAGAATATAAGGTTCTATTGAACCAAATACAAACTTTCAAGAGGTTTTCGAGAAACTCGCGTACACCAAAACTAGCAAGAAACATTTTTTTTTTCTAATTGTTGAATACTGTATATCTCTTTAGAGATGAATTTGCTGCAATCAAGTGTTAAAACTAATTCCTCAAAATAGTCATTCTGGGAAATACACTTCCCAACTAACAATCACTCATTTAACAGGCACCATTATGACGAATTAATTCAGCATAATGTTGAATAACATTTGAATTATTTTCACGTACAACCTATGTTCGGGTTTTGTTCACACAAATTTGGAGAAGTTATAAAGCATCATGTTGTGCACCAACTTAATTTTTTGTTGTTCAAAGCGTTTTACAAATGACAAGAAAGTTGTTATTAAGCTTTGGCAAAAATGACTGAAAATAAAGAAAATGCAAAAATGTTGAACTCTCACGAGAGTAATTATTTGCTCTCATGTTGAGAACACCTATTATGAAATAAGAATTACATATAAAATTACCTAAATTCGGATTAGAACTCGAGACCTGAAGATTACCAGCCGCATGCCTTCCTATCTGCGTCATCCTAGAGATGGTGAGATGCAGCACCCAAAGCAAAACATAATCTTCCCATGACTCAATAATGATCACTCCTGAACTTGTGTTCAGCAGTGGTGAATTAGCACAGCACGTGGTAATCAACTGAACAATGCCTGATACTCAACAGCTGTTCAGCCCAAAACACGTGTTTTCCATTCTGATTTCGCTGTCAGTATTTTTATCGCACGGTGAGAAAACTTGTATCGAATGCGGCCAAAAAGTGTTGGTCCTTATTGAAGATATTGTTTCCAGACGAACTAATTGCGATATGAATATGTTTTTATTTTTATTATTAAATATCGATCTTTAAAAATGTATGACAATATGTGGTGCGGTATGGTCTTGGACATGGTGCATTCACAGCATCTGTTCAGGTAATCTACTCATGCTCAGTCGAAGTTCATTGATATTATGTTTAATAAATAGTGCATAAGGATGTTTAGGGATACTTGAAATGTGTCGATTTCTGAATGCTGTTTGGTTATCTAAATGACTGTGGGAACAATATTCAATAAACACGACAGCACTGAAATGTCAAATGCATCGATCCAAGCGTCTCGTACAATCGAACTGCTGCGGAAGATAAAAATATAATAATTAAGGTACAAGATATCTTGTTACAGACTAATAATAATAAATAAAATCCTTATTTTTACGTTGATTACGTCTCTTGGCACTCAATGTTAAACTACATTATTCTATCTTGTTTTATTTTATGTGATTCGTTTAATATTTTGGTTCTTTAATAACTTGGTTGTCTAAACAGTTTTAGCCATGATTTATCCCTTAATCCGAACAAAGTTCCGAGTCAAACTATGACGGGCTGAAGGCGTTTATTTGACAAGTGAAAAGCACATTGTTCAGGAGCATGTGCTTATCGATACATCAGCTTAATAAGATGCAGACAAATGTTTTGTTAAACTCTTTTGTTAAGGAATCAATGCTTGTCGAATAAATTTGTTCTTAAACTTTTGAAAAGTGTTTTAATTTATCATTGTTGATACCGATGAGGAAAGTCGAACATTGACTATTTTCTCAATTGAAAAATCATTTAAACAGTAATGTGTAGAGCATACTTTTAGTTCAGCTAACATTACCATTATTAAGCAACAATTCAGCAAGCTTGCTTGTTTGTGACTTGCAATTGTTAGTTGGGTAGCGCTCAGTTTTTAGAAAGCAAAATAAATAAAGCCTGTATCCGTAATAATCGGGACACAGAAACATGGCTGTAACTCTGCAATAGATATATTAAAATTGCTCAAATTTTGCCTGATAATATCTTGAGACGGCTTCATTTCACCTGCAAAATTTCATGTGAATCGGTGAAGTACCTTTTGTTGTAGCAATGAAACAGTAGAACGCGAGCAATTGCATTTTGTACAGCCCTTGGTTTAGCTTGTCAGCGCTGTAACTTTTGAATTTGTTAAAAGAAATGGCTGAAATTTTGAACACAAACCTCTCAATCTACTTTACTTGCATAGGCAAAATTTCAAAAAACAATCGATGCACTGTCAACAATTTTATAGTCGAAACATATATTGGGGCTGACCGTGATTTTAGCCCTACAGACAACAATTAGTGAGCACCCCTTATTGTTTCGATTGTATTGTTGAAAGTACTACACCAATAATCATTAAATTTTGCAGGATTAATATACACATAATCAACTACCTTCTGTGAAAGTTTCATAAAAATTGGCAGAGAAATTCAAAAGTTATGAATAGGCAAACATCGCACATAAAAAACATGAAACATTTTCACTAACACTATCCCCTATCAACACCAGTAACTTTCAATCCAATTGATAAAAGTTGATGAAATTTTGCAAGAAAGTGTCTCCATAAGTATCATAACTGCTCACGAAGTTTCATAATTATCCTCACAGAACTTTGAATTGTAGCGGAAAAGAACCATCTAGTATGCGAAAGGAAATTGGTGATAATTATACAAAATCTTAAAAACCACGTCTGTTTGTTTCTCATCCACAGTTAAAAGTAATGCATCGATTTTTATGAAATTTTGCACAAATAATAAACATACATCAAAGAGTTCTCAGTCAAATTTTGGCCAATTTTTATTGATTCAGTACAGAGTTATTGCCGTACTTCTGTGTCCCGATTATTGCGGATACAGGCTTTACCTGAATACCGATGTGTTGCTGTTACGAAGATCACTCATTGGTCCTCAACTTCCAGGGATGGAACACAATTTCCATCATGTGTCCCAGCCCTGAGCGCCCTTACGCTCTCTCTCTCTTTCTCTCTCTCTCTGAAATGAATCAAAACACACACAAAATCCTCGGGGGATCCATGCAACAGCAACACCATCCCCCCCACACACATAATTTTAAAAAATGGTTTACGGACGCCCCGAGAGAAAAGTCCCTTTTGAGAACTGCAGAAGCTTGCGTAAGACTCCTGAAACAACCTGAATGTCCGTGAAATCCCCAGTAAGTTTATTTTTAATTCTTTCTGTAGGAACCCTGAAATACACTGACGCAACTTGAAACGCCTTGAAACTTTCAAAGCCACCTGAACTCCTTTGAGCCCCATTTGAAACCCCACATAGTATCACTCTCCTCCTAGCCACCCGAAGAAATGCATGGAATATTTCTTTAAAGAATACCGGGAGGACCTCCTGAAAGAATCTCAAGAGGAATTCCTGAATGCATATCGATAAAAATCCTGGTGGAATACAGGGAGAAGTCACTGAAAGAATTACAGGGCGGAAAGAGTTGCATGTATATTCTTGCATGTATCCCAGGCAGGCCCGGATTTAAGGGGAGGGCAAAGGGGGCAGGTACCCCGGGCCCCCCGATTGAGGGGGCCCCCCACTAATCTCGAAGCACTATATATATTTGGTTCCAAGAAACCATATAAAATGCACTTATCCCAGACTAGTTGTAATTGGGTTCCTTGAGGTATCCAGATATAGGGCCCATATAGCCGAGGCGGTAAACGCACGGGTATTCAGCATGACCATGCTGAGGGTGACGGGTTCGATTCCCGGTCGGTCCAGGATCTTTTCGTAAAGGAAATTTCCTTGACTTCCTTGGGCATAGAAGTATCTTCGTGCCTGCCACACGATATACACATGCAAAATGGTCATTGGCAGAGGAAGCTCTCAGTTAATAACTGTGGAAGTGCTCATTAAACACTAAGCTGAGGAGTAGGCTTTGTCCCAGTGAGGACGTTACGCCAAGAAGAAGAAGAAGAAGAAGAAGAAGGTATCCAGATTATTTCATAATCCAAATTTGGATTTGAGAACAAATCAAAATTCTAAACTTTATAATTTGTGGTGCACTGGAACTATTTTTAGAATGGATTTACAGTTTTTGTGTGATTTTTCTTCAGTATGAGCTACCATTAAACATTGTAAAATAAATATTATAAATATTATAAAACCATTAAACATGTAAAATAATTTGGCCATTTCATCGGAAATTGGGTTTTTAAATTTTAAATTAATTTATTGATTTTAAACAAAAGAGCACCTTTTTCTGAACCACTATGATTTTTTTCAGATTTTTAGAGCTTTATTTTAGTGCCTAAAATCGATTTCGAAGAGATTTTCCGGAATCACCTTTTGACAGCTGGGCAACTACTTGACAGCTCCGCCCAGTACAAAATGCGACGAGGGGTGATTCGACAAATCGCTCCCATACAAACTTCAAATTGATTTTAAATAGGTTCCCGGGCACCAAAATTCATGAAAATTTGGATTTTGGCTCAGTTTTGCATGCAGATTCAGAATATAACCCAACTAACAATTGCAAGTCACAAACAAGCAAGCTTGCTGAATTGTTGCTTAATAATGGTAATGTTAGCTGAACTAAAAGTATGCTCTACACATTACTGTTTAAATGATTTTTCAATTGAGAAAATAGTCAATGTTCGACTTTCCTCATCGGTATCAACAATGATAAATTAAAACACTTTTCAAAAGTTTAAGAACAAATTTATTCGACAAGCATTGATTCCTTAACAAAAGAGTTTAACAAAACATTTGTCTGCATCTTATTAAGCTGATGTATCGATAAGCACATGCTCCTGAACAATGTGCTTTTCACTTGTCAAATAAACGCCTTCAGCCCGTCATAGTTTGACTCGGAACTTTGTTCGGATTAAGGGATAAATCATGGCTAAAACTGTTTAGACAACCAAGTTATTAAAGAACCAAAATATTAAACGAATCACATAAAATAAAACAAGATAGAATAATGTAGTTTAACATTGAGTGCCAAGAGACGTAATCAACGTAAAAATAAGGATTTTATTTATTATTATTAGTCTGTAACAAGATATCTTGTACCTTAATTATTATATTTTTATCTTCCGCAGCAGTTCGATTGTACGAGACGCTTGGATCGATGCATTTGACATTTCAGTGCTGTCGTGTTTATTGAATATTGTTCCCACAGTCATTTAGATAACCAAACAGCATTCAGAAATCGACACATTTCAAGTATCCCTAAACATCCTTATGCACTATTTATTAAATATAATATCAATGAACTTCGACTGAGCATGAGTAGATTACCTGAACAGATGCTGTGAATGCACCATGTCCAAGACCATACCGCACCACATATTGTCATACATTTTTAAAGATCGATATTTAATAATAAAAATAAAAACATATTCATATCGCAATTAGTTCGTCTGGAAACAATATCTTCAATAAGGACCAACACTTTTTGGCCGCATTCGATACAAGTTTTCTCACCGTGCGATAAAAATACTGACAGTGAAATCAGAATGGAAAACACGTGTTTTGGGCTGAACAGCTGTTGAGTATCAGGCATTGTTCAGTTGATTACCACGTGCTGTGCTAATTCACCACTGCTGAACACAAGTTCAGGAGTGATCATTATTGAGTCATGGGAAGATTATGTTTTGCTTTGGGTGCTGCATCTCACCATCTCTAGGATGACGCAGATAGGAAGGCATGCGGCTGGTAATCTTCAGGTCTCGAGTTCTAATCCGGATTTAGGTAATTTTATATGTAATTCTTATTTCATAATAGGTGTTCTCAACATGAGAGCAAATAATTACTCTCGTGAGAGTTCAACATTTTTGCATTTTCTTTATTTTCAGTCATTTTTGCCAAAGCTTAATAACAACTTTCTTGTCATTTGTAAAACGCTTTGAACAACAAAAAATTAAGTTGGTGCACAACATGATGCTTTATAACTTCTCCAAATTTGTGTGAACAAAACCCGAACATAGGTTGTACGTGAAAATAATTCAAATGTTATTCAACATTATGCTGAATTAATTCGTCATAATGGTGCCTGTTAAATGAGTGATTGTTAGTTGGGTAGATACGAGATGTCCCCAGTCCAGTGTAATTGTGGAATCAATAACGCAATTTCACAGTAGGCCAGGCTGGTTTTATTTTTCGTAATGCTGCAATCATTAATAATGACCAGAAAAATGATAGAATTAATCGAATCTATCATTTTTCATGTTCCGTCAATAAATGACTATGTGCATAGACTAGACTCAAATAGCTTAGGATGGTCTTAAGGGGGGTTCAAAGGAGTTTCAAAGCGTTTCAGGCCATCTCTAGGGGTTCTACGGAGTTTCGGAAGAGTTCCCGGGTGCTTCATGATGGAGCTTTCAGAAGAGTTCAGGAAACATTCAAAAGGGTTCCAGGTATCAGAATCAGAAGGCCGGCTCTAGAGGCACGTTATCCTCCATTTGGGACATTTGTACCATCGCCATATATATCAACTTTTTTCGCCATCTACCTGGGGGAGGAATGGGATTAGGATGGGGAAAGGATATGAAATAGGAAGGGGTACACTAGAAGAGGGAATAAACGCATAAGCGTAACTAGGGCTCATAGCCCACACCACAACGGGCCAGTGACCTGAAAAGGTCACAGCAAAATGCATAAGCCTATAGCCTATAGCTCATTAAAGGTAGTTTGTGATACCATGCAACTTTTAATACGACATTGAAAGGCACGTTATCGGAAGCACCCTCAAAAAATCAAGAAACCACTTAAGCAAAAACTACCTTTAAGTGAGTGCTTTCTTGAAAACTCTTACAACTTTGTGTAGAAGAGTCACTGTGGACATCCCAAATTGGGCGGCATGTGAGTTCACATGAATAGGCATGATAGCCCGACGAACATCTCGGATGTGATAATCGACAATGCGTTCAAGTATTCTAGAAGGAAAGATGTAACCCGAATAAATCTGGAACTTTTTCCTTCTTCATACAATGCACGCACCCTGGAGTTTCGTGTGTGCGTTGGGCCGTATGGATGCCGCAGACCGATGCTGCTGACGGCGGTTCGATTTTTTTTCCATTCTCTTTCATCGCGTCGTCCGACGATCCGCGTGTGAGTTCGTGGGGAAGAAGGGAATTCAGTTTCGTGTGTACGTTGGGCCGTATGGATGCCGCAGACCGATGCTGCTGACGGCGGTTCGATTTTTTTTCCATTCTCTTTCGTTTCATCGCGTCGTCCGAAAATCCGCGTGTGAGCTCGTGGGGAAGAAGGGAATTCAGTTTCGTGTGTGCGTTGGGCTGTATGGATGCCGCAGACCGATGCTGCTGACGGTGGTTCGATTTTTTTCCATTCTCTTTCATCGCGAGTGTGCGGTGGATGCGTCGCGGGTCGAGTCGGTTCCGGATTTTTCGCTTCCCATCGCGCTGCAGTGTGAACGAGAAAGAATAAAATCGATGTGTGAATGAGAAAGAATAAAATCGATGTGGTCGAATTCAGTGTGCGGTGGATGCGTCGTGCATCGAGTCGGTCCCGAATTTTTCGCTTCCCGTCGGCGCTAGTTCCCAATACACTTTAAGTTCATATGTAATAAATATTTTCTTTCATTTTTTGCATTCACACAAAAGAGTGAAAAGTGTTAGTTCGGGCTCGCCGGTCGAGAAAAAATCCGGGCGCTGACAAGTGAGTCGCGTTCAGTGTATTTCTGTGTGGAATAGACTAAAGGTTTCTGCTCCCTAGTGGAGTGGAGACGCGCGACAGAATTTTCTTTATGGCTAGTTTTTGCGTCGAAAAGTGGTCGGTTGTTAACGGCAGTTTGTGTATATTGATCCATTGTCAAATCATATCACCAACCATAGCTGACTCCCGGACTGACAATGTACCTTACCCTACTAACAAAAAATCCTTCCTGAGACAAACGTGGAGATGCAGCGATTCGCGGTCTTTTTAACAACGTTTGTCTTACTAACATTCTCTCCCTTCCTCGATGACCGTAAGGACGTGGCCGGCGCCTTTATTGACATTAATAAAGTTGAGAGCTCTCGAACTGTGTACATTGAGAATAGTAAGCTAGTCCCAAGCCCTATTCATTGGTTCCTTGTGCAATTTCGATTGCTCTGGTCAATCACGGAGTAGCAACTACGAATTGTGCGGTCATCTATGCTCATGCTCATGCTCATACAATGCACGCACCCTTTAGGAATAAAAAAAATTAAGTTATTTCACGCCAAGAAAATACCCTATAGAAAAACTACAAAAGAGTAATTATTCAAAACATGTTTGAAAGACTCAAATCTATCTGGAGAAAAATAGGACAAATCCCATTTGAAGGAAGCAGAGCTTTTAAGTGTCCACTAAATCAACTATACAGCTACAATACTCTGAGCGTATGCTAGAGATTCGTAACTAGGCTGGTTTATCCGAAGATATTACCCATTCCAGAGTACCTCTTGCGGTCCTAACACACCGAAGAGGATAAGCATTTTTTTAAAGCAATAGTTATGGAAGACCACAATGAAGGGCTTTGCAGTAACAAAACCTTATATGTAGCATGTTGGTTTAATCTAGGTAGTTCTTGGAGACCCTCTATATAGTCATTGAACTCATCACCACATGACCGATTATAGTTGCACGAGGCTGTGTGAGCATGAATTTTGTTCATTTAAGAGATGAACCAGCCTCGGGTTGCAAATCTCTCTAATAAAGACACCTAACCTTTTGTTCATTTAGCTTCAAATAAGTTATGCTCGTTGATCTTTTTACCTATACTCAAAGCAATTTTTAAATACACTATGACAGCTCAACAAGATTTCCGTGAGAACCATCCCTTCTGCATTTAACATGCTTTAAATTACCTTTAACTCACCCAGCTGTTTATTTTCCATAAACACTACTTCAACCTCACCTTAAGTTCCCCAAATGCTCTGAATACAATTCATTTAATTTATGCAGAGTCGAATGTACAAATGTACAAATTTTGACAAAACTTCTGTAGGAATTCGTAGAAAAAAAATAGTAGAAAATGTAATACTGGAAGAAAACACAAACACAAACACAAAGTATTTTTTGAATGAAGAAATTTCCAGAAAATGATATAGCAAAGCATAGCATAGGCGATTGTACACATCGTGGGTGGCTATACAATGCTCAGCTTCATATATTTTGAAAAATCTTACACGAAGTGTCGCTAAAATAATGTTTGGGATTAACGCCTTTTTCAACGTGTTAGAGTTGGTCGAAATAAGCGTCACATTGTATACCTGGCCACGTCCTTACAATCGCTAGGAAAGGGTAGGAATGTTAGTTTGACGTCTACTTGAAGATACAGGGTACCCCAACTATCTCCATATATGTTAAGGAGAAGGAATTTTGTTAGGAGGTTGGAATTGTTATGAGGAGCTCTATTCGACCATCTAGAGCGCAGTTGACATTTGATGGATGGTTTACAGATCTGTTAAATGAACTTACCTTGATATTTCTGAAAGAAAGTATATTAGTATACAAAAATAAAAATATAAATAACATACACATCTGCATATCAATACTGAAGATAATGAAGGGGCCGAAGGATTGAGGCAGCCAATCAATGTTTGACAAACACAAGATTGAAGTCAAAACATTAAATAACAGAAACATTACAAAAACACATCAAGTGTCAGCCGATGATCCCAGTTTAGGCAGGAAAATAGCTGAATTGAAACTTGATGTGGTAGATCTTATGCCATAATACCCCAGACAGACATACGAGTGTGATTCCTGTACAACGGTACGCAGTGTCAAGAAAACTCTAACAAGACTGACTTAAACTGAGAGAATTTCCATTGTGGCACTCATTTCAAGCGCAAATGTACAGTGATTCTTGTATCACATGTGTGTCATAAGTATAACGCACCATTCCAAGATGATCTACCCACGCACAATGGGAAAAATAGGTATAAAACGCGAATAAATTCAATATCTCTGCTCGGAGTGGATGGATTCTAATCAATTTTTGACACAAACTGCAAAAATCTCGACAGTTTCAGATAAGGAGGGAGTCATTCTCCGCACGATGCTGGAACTCAGTGTATCGGGCCCGTTTTACCCCATTTTCTCTCTTTTTCACCTTTTTATAAAAATCTTGGAGTGCAAAATAAACCGTTTTTTTAATTCGTGTTTCTGCAAAAACATCCGTAGTATCGAATTGATTTGGCGCACCGCACGGCCTTAAAAATTGAAATATCTTCAAATAACCCCGAGATCCCCTATTTCTTTGAAATTTCACATGCACAGATAAAAATAATGAGATTTACACGTCATGTAAACTTCATTTTAGTCAGGTAAACTTAGTGTTATGATGGTTTACAAGATATATCATGTAAATTTGTGTTATATGTCATGTAAACTCTCAGAGTCATGCTGAATTACATGACATATAATGGAAGTTTACATGTTATTTCATGAACTTTACATGATACGTCATGTAAACTTCTGTGATATCCCACGCTCCAATTATGTGCATCATATGTCACAGAATTTTACACTCTCTTTTCGATCTGTGCACCCTTAAACGAAAATACATAGGGAATGAGTAACTTGCGAAAAGACAAAGGATTTTTCACTCATATTTGCGTACGACTGGTTCAGCACAAAAAATGTGCTGATCCGGTGTTACACAAATTTGCGTAAAATTTCACACAAGTTTGCATGAAATCTTTTGTCTTTTCGATCGCTGCGTGAAAGTTACTCCTTGCTCTGTGTGCATCGATCTTTCCGTGTGTGCATCTCCGCCCGAAGTGGAACGCAATCGATAAGAGCAAGACCAACCCTGTGTCAATTTGCCGATACTATGGAAGTTTTTGCACAAATACGAGTTAAATAAGTCATTTATTTTGCACGCCAGTTGGAAGTAAATGAGTATTTTCTCAAAAAGATGTATGTGAGAGAGAGCGGGGTAAAACGAGCTCAATACATTGATTTCCAGTATCGTGCGGCGAATGACATCTCCCATATCTGAAACTGTAGAGATTTTTACAGTTTGTGTCAAAAATTCATTCAAATCCATCCACTGTGCCACGTTACGGCACAAAACTTCCAGATAAATTATATGTATCATAAAATTCTTGAAGGACTCTCTAGAGTTGTAGAAGAAATCCTTGATAGAGTTTAGTGCAGTTTCTCAAGTGAAATTTCTGAAGATGTTCAAAAAGATGTTGCTTCGAATCGTAGGATAAACTCTTAGTAAACATGCATACATAATTTCTGATGGATTTTTTCGCGAGTTAAGAATTGAGTCAGAGCACAGATTTTAAACCATTGTTTGTTATTTATAAAGAAATTCCTGAACGAAATCAAAATTGAATTATTTCAAAAGTTTTTTTTTTGGAAAATTGGTAGATGTAATTCTTTAGGAATTTTTGGTAGATTTCTAGAGAAACTCTCAACTATTTCTTACCATATTGAAGTAATTCTATCGGTATCAAAGAAGAATGTTCAGCAGAAGATCAGATGTAATTTCTGTGTAAATATCTCATGAAGATGCAATTTGAAATATTTTTCAGTCGAATTCAGGGAAGAATATATAGGACTCGGCAAGGTTTTGCTTTAAGTATAAATAGAAAAGTTTGTTAGTAATGATTATTGTGGAACGATTACCAAAAATATGTTTGTTTTTCTTGATATTATTTTTTCTGCACAAAAAAGTCGACATTAGAGGTGAAGAGGTGAAGAGGTGAGGAAGCCTGGAATTTCCAAGAGCACAAATCTGAAGAACCAAATATTGGTTTACGCTAAAAAGTTGATCGATTAGAATTTGGCATAACATTAGATCAATTTTCTTCTCTTTCCTTCCTGGAACTATTTTCAATAAACCTGCAAAATGAACCTAAAAATAAGGAAATGTAAATTCGCCAAAGAGGAATACACCCAAGATAATTCACACAAAAGCATTGTCAATAAAAAATTATTTCAAGAAATGATTCGCGTTAGAATAAACAAAGCTTTCAGATGATGTCTTTCAGTACTAGCAATGATTTTACATCCTATCAGAAATAGTGTAATAACTGCATCTGAAGCGTAGCCATTCACCAGAAACTACTTCCAGAAATATCGTGAAAATACATATTAGGTAGTACTACAATCACTACAACTGATATCTCACGCGACGCACGTTTCCGTCACGTAGATATTCCGCAATACATTGAAATAAACCTCTTGACTCACTATCTTCTGCTCCGGTTACCTCGTGACCCGCATTACACACTCCGGTCAACAACGTGTCCAATAAGCTGATGCCATGAAGAGTTTTTAATGTTGTTTTGATTCGTCCTTGATTATTATTGTTTCCATTTTTCTCTGTCGGTCGATTAGATAAAGTCTAGCCGGTAGGTGCTGGCACTAACTGTTTTGGAAGCAGTACGCAGTTTACACGATTTAGTTGATTTCCTCACCTGTACCGTTTACGTGCAAACCCCCACGAATTAACGGTTTGTTGTTGTTGATGATGAGGGTTTGTTTTTTTGTTATTCATTGCTTCTGACCTGCCTTGAGACCTTGAGATGTCTATTTTCGTGGTCGTCGTCGTCGATGTAAACCGAACTGGAAGAGAGGTCACGTGATGCGTATGGAATAGTTTGGGAATCACGTGCCGTCGTTCACATATCTGATGTATATGTGATCCAAAGTTGATCTTCTCTAAATCTGGGCCTTTGAACTTGTTTATGTACACTATTTTCGTAATCCGATTTGAGCCATCGCTAGTCAGTTTCTATTTTACCCATCTTAATTCGATCTAATTATCACCGTTTAACGTAGCCATGTGAACAGACACTGATGATGCAATCGTAACTCACAAACAAACTATTTCTCTATTCCAGGTTGATCAAAAACCCCATCCTCAAAACATACTGCCCCAATGGGTACGTGCTGAAGATTGCCAACACCCTGGACTCGGAGGATGAGGCGTTTTTCGAAGGTCAGACGGAAATTATGCAGCTGCTGCAGGCCCATCACATCATCTGTCCGGTGCCGGTGCAAAATATCTTCGGAAAGTATCAATCGCTGGAAAAAATTGGCGACGGAAAACACATCGTACGCTTGCTGGAGTACGTCCCAGGGAAGGTGTTCCACGGGGTTCCGCATCACGACCGATTGTTTTACGAGGCGGGAACGTTTATTGCGAGAATTGATTCAGCTTTGAAGGTATGTCCTATTGATGAAATCCTCAAGTAATTGAATCATTCTAAACATCTCATTCCCTTTTCCCAGAGCATCAAACACGAAGGCATCCTGAAGCGGCAGTCCATTTGGATGTTGGACAACGTTCCTCAGTTGAAGGATTTTCTGTACGTGATCAAGGATGAACAACACAAGGACATCATCGAGCAGGTGCTGGAGGCATTCGAGAAGCGCATCATGCGAAACGTGGACCAATTCGAGAAGGGTGTGATCTATGGTGATTTCAACGAGCACAACATCATCGTCAGTCGAAAGGACGAACAAGCGAAGGAGTACGAAATCACCGGAATAATTGATTTTGGAGATTGTTGCTACTCGCGGTATGTGTTCGAGCTGGCCATCGCTATGGCCTATATGCTGCTGGAGTCCAACGATCTGGACACGGGCGGTTTGGTCATGGCCGGGTACAGCATGTTGAGGGTTATTCCTCAGCACGAGAAGGACGTGCTGCGGGTGGCTATTGCGGCCCGTTTGTGTCAGAGTTTGGTTCTGGGGCTGTACACGTCTACGGTGGATGAGACCAATCAGTATATCCTGTCGACCCAGGCTCGTGGGTGGAAGATCCTGGAAGCGCTGTGGACCGAGAAGGATAAGGACATCTTGGAACGGTGGGAAAAAGTGGCAGATGAATATCTGACTCGAAGTTAGGTGTGAAATAGTAAATCAAAGATTCCCAAACGTTTTAACGCACAAAACAACGGTGTCCTCATGGATGATTAAGCAATTGAAACTACGATACGTATTTAGTAGAGTGGTAGAATGAAACTGAGATCAATTATACATGTTAGACTTAGTAGTGTTTTAGATGCAATGATAATTTTGACTTTGTTCCATCCTCATTCCCATTAGTGTGTAAGTTTTACCTATCTTAGTAAGAAACTAGCATTTCAATAAAGCTCGATTTGTTTTAGCCAAAGAACAAAACAATTTTTTATTTGGGTTCATATGCTTTTAAGTACAAATCAGGTCTGTTCTCTGTGCTTGTAAAGCCACTTGATAACAAAAGGTAACATAAGTTTTAAAACGCACCTCAACCCTGCTTTTTCGGAAATTTATTTAGTGTGTAACCATCCTTGACATAAACCCTATAAGCGTAGTTTCTCTTTTCCACCGTAATATACTATTTGGCGCTGCAAGCATATTATACTGCTGCTAGTTATGAATTGCATATGCCTCTTTGCCTAGTGTGCTGTTCGTGATGAACAGTGAGTGTTCTTATTGGTACTTTTACTCATGTTTTGAATAGTTAGCAGTGTATCAACATGCAGTGTCGAGAGGATTATATTTTGTATGTTTTATGCCTGTGTTACTTAACATAGGCAACCGCCCAACGATCATGGTATCTGCTAGAGAGGAAGTGTTAGACATAACGCTTTGCTCTAGCAGAATTGGGTTTTTAAATTAAGAAAAATGTATTGATTTTAATATTTTATACGAAAGAGCACCTTTTTCTGAGTCACTATGATTTTTTTCAGATTTTTAGAACCTTATTTTGGTACCTAAAATCAATTTCAAAGAGATTTTTTGAAATCACCTTTTGACAGCTGGGCAACTGTTTGACAGCTCCACCCAGTACAAACTGCGATGAGGGGTGATTCGACAAATCGCTCCCATACAAACTTCAAATTGATTTTTAAATAGGTTCCCGGGCTCCAAAATTCATGAAAATTTGGATTTCGGCTCAGTTTGACATGCAGATTCAGAATATCGAATTATTTCAACACCGTTAAAAAAGCCAATTAGTGACGAGCTGTCCAATTGGCATGTGTCAGATGAATAATCTTTATGTGACCATCGCCACATCTTTTTTGAACATGTGAATGTTACTTCGCAAACTTTGCGTTTCAGGAACCCTCGGTCAACCATCTGGGATCTCTTTACCGATTTGGTTGCAGCCAAATTACATGGATACTCACCATCCATTGACAATTCAAGTGATTTAGATGATATGTTGACACTACAACGGTCTTCATCATGGAAGCTTTCGAAGAAGCTTACCCTCTGCGGTCTGCGAAGATCACAAGAGGAACCCCTTGGTGGAACTCTGATCTGGCGAAACTCAGGAAACAATGTAGAAAGAGTTGGAACAGACGACGTTCGGCTGGTTCGGAGGCTTTCAGGTCGGCTCGGAAGGCCTACAGGAAAGCTCTCCGGTCTGCTGAACGATCCGGCTGGAAAAACCTTTGTACAAATGTTTCCAGTTTGAGTGAAGTCAGTCGGTAAAACAAAATCCTTGCGAAACCTAAGGATTTCCGAGTGAACGAACTTTGTTTGCCAAATGGCGTTCTGACTTCTCTGATGAGGAAGTTCAGGAATGCTTATTCAGCACACACTTCCCTGGATGTGTGGATATTACATCTTCGGATGTCCCTGGCCTCGGCTCGGAGTATTGTAACTATAGAATCGATTGAGTGGGCACTTAATAGCTTTGCTCCTTTCAAATCTCCTGGGGCAGATGAGATTTATCCTATTTTGCTTCAGAAGAGATTTGATTATTTCAAACATGTTTTGAATAAAATACTTATTTGTAGTTTTGCTACAGGGTTATTCCCAAATCTTGGCGGGATATTACTGTGAAGTTTATTCCGAAAGTGGGTCGTGCGTCGTATGAAGAAGCAAAGAGTTTCAGACCTATCAGTTTGACCTATTTTCTTCTGAAATGCTTAGAACACATTGTGGATCATCGCATTCGTGATGCTCATCTGGCCAACGCACCTCTTCATGTGAACCAACATGCCTACTAATCTGGTAAGTCCACTGACTCTTTTACACAAGGTTGTTTACGATATCGAGAAAGCATTCGCTCAAAAGCAATCTGGTTTGGGTGTTTTCTTAGATATCGAAGGTGCCTTTGACAATGTGCCTTTCGATGCCATATTGGAAGCCGCACGGAGTCATGGTATATCTCCAATGATTTCCAATTGGATTAATCAAATGCTCAAAAATTGATATCTCTTCTCGACATTGCGTCTAGCAGGGATTAGGAAATTGTGTGTTTGTGGATGCCCCCAAGGAGGAGTCTTGTCGCCGCTTTTGTGGAATCTCCTAGCAGATACGTTATTGAGGCAACTCAATAATAGCGGTTTTCTTACTTATGGTTTTGCCGACGACTACCTAACATTGTTAGTTGGTATGTGTATCAGCACCCTTTTCGACCTGATGCAAAGTGCCCTTCAGGTAGTTGAGGGTTGGTCTCGCCAATATGGCCTTTTGGGTAATCCGAGTAAAACATCTATTGTTCTTTTTACGGAAAGGCGAAAACGTAATGGCGTTTGACCTTTGCGACTCTTTGATTCTGAAATCGATGTGACTGAACAGGTAAAGTACCTTGTATGGGTGCCTGGCCATTCTTCCATCGCTGGAAATGAATTGGCTGATGAGTTAGCTCGCACTGGAGCATCACATGACTTCATAGGCCCTGAGTCAGCTATTCCAATTTCGAAGTGTTGGGTAAAGCTTCAGATTCACTCCTGGGCTGCCACTCAACACAGACAATACTGGAATAGTTTGGAATCATGTCGTCAATCAAAATTGTATCGTACTGAGCCATCTCTAGGGGTTGCAAAGTACCTAACAAATCTGTCAAAGCAGAATTGCAGCATTCTGGTCAAAGCATTGACTGGCCACTGCCGACTCAGCTATCACCTGGCGAATATTCAGCAAGCTGATCACTAGCGTGCGCAGGGTTCTTGCTTAGGGGGGGGGGGGGGGGCACTATAATAATGGTGCAATATATGTATGATCATGGTGCAAAATAGAATGATGGTGTTACACGCAATATGAATTCCCAAGTAGGGGTTTCAACATGTTGTGGTGCCAACATCACCAAGTACTTCATATTGGGATTCTAGAGAAGGCTTCGGATGGTAATGATTTCAAGGCAATACGAAACTTAAATATGAAGTCATTATCTCGACTCTTATAAAATTTTATAAACGTATCAAATGCAATGGAGAATATCTAGAAAATTATCAATTATAGAAAAAAATATGGTCGTTGTGAAAGAATTTTGATCCTAGACAATCAATGATGCTAGGAGAATGTCAGAACTCCTAGATAGAACATTTTGATCGGAATCCTTATTGTAATCTACAGATATTCCTCCAGGATTTCTCCAAAGATTCGTGCATGAGTTCCTCCAGGAATTCCCTCAAAAAATCTTCCAATAATTCCTTCAGAAATTCCTCCAGGAAGTCTCATATATTTCTTCAGAAATTCCTCAAATAATACCTCCAGGAATTCCTCCAGTTAATACTCCAGGAATTGTTCCTAAATTACCTCCAGGAATTCCGGCTGAAATTTCTTCTTGGAAAAATCCACTAGAAATGTCTGCCCCCAATTCCTCCAGGGATTCCTCTAGGAGTTGCCCCACGGAATCCCCCAGAAAATCCTAAAGGAATTTCTGAAGAATATCTTCCTGGAATTCCTTGAGAAATTCCTCCAGGAGTTCCTTCAGAAAATTATCCAGGAAATTCTCAACGAATTTCTACAGGAACTCCTTCAGAGATTCATCCATTAATCATTTCAAAAAATCCTTCTTAAATTCCTCAACAAATTCCTCCAGAAATTTCTCGAAAAATAACGCCAGAAATTCCTACAGGAATTCCTAAAAAAATCCTCCAAGAATTCCTCATGAAATTCCTCCAGAGATTTCTCCAGAAAATCCTCCAGGAATTTCAGCCAGAATTTCTCCAGAGAATCCTAAAAGAATGTCTCCTCCACGGAATCCCCTAGGAATTTCTCCAGGATTTTTTTCCTGAAATTTCTTCAGGAATTCTTCCAGGGATGCAATAATTAATATCTTCAGAAATTCCTCCAGATATTCCTTCAGAAATTCCTCGAGAAGTTCCTTCAGGCATTCCTCCATTAATTTTCCAGGAAGCCTCATATATTTCACCAGAAATTCCTCAAATAATTCCTCTTGTAAATACTACAATAATTCCTCCAGAGATTCCTCCTGAAATTTTCTTTTAGGAATGACTGTCAGAATTCCTACAATATTTCATCTAGGGATTCCTCCAAGAATTGATCCTCGCATTCCTCCAGATAATCCTAAATGAAACGGAACTCTTCCAGGAATTCCTCCTAGAATTCCTCGAAAAATTCCCCCATGGATTCCTCCAGGAAATTCTCAAGGCATTTCTTCAGGAATTCCTCCGAGGATTCATTCATGAATTTCTTCAGAAATTCCGCAAAAATTCCTCCGCAAAAATTCTTTCAGAAATTTCTTAAGGAAGAGCGCCATAAATTCTAACAGGAACTCCTCCAGGGATTCCTCAGAAAATCCTATGGGAATTTTCACCAGGACTACAGGGATTTCTCCTTGCATTCCTTAAGGAATTCCTCAAGAACTTTTTCTAGGAGTTTCTCAATGAGTTCCCGCAGGGATTCGTTAAAAAAATTCTTCAGAAATTCTTAAACAAATCCTGCAGAAATTCCTCCAGAAATTCCTTCAGAAATTTCTCGAGGAGTTCCTTCAGAAATTTCTCCATGGAGCCTCATATATTTCTCCAGAATTTCCCCAAATTCCAGTAAATACTCCAAAAATTTCTTTAGAATTACCTCCAGCAATTCCTCCAAAATTACCCCCAGGAATTCCTCCAGAGATTCCTCATGAAATTTCTTCTAGAAAAAATCCTTTAGGAATGTCTGCCAGAATTTCTTCAATATTACTTCCCGGAATTCTTCAAGGAATTGCTTTACAAATTCCTCCAGAAAATCCTAAAGGAATTTCTCCCGGAACTCTTCCAGGAATTCCTCCTGGAATTTCTCGAGCAATTCTTCCATGGATTCCTCCAGGACATACTACAGGAAATTCTCAAGGACTTCTTCAGGGATTCATTCCTTCAACGATTTATTCATGAATTTCTTCAAAAATTCATCCAGAAATACCTCCAGGAATTACTCCAGAAAATCCTCTAGGAATTTCTGTCAGAATTCCTCCAGAGAATCTTTAAGGAATGTTTCCCGGAACCCTTCCTAGAATTCCTTCAGGGATACATCCATGGATTCCTCCAAGAATTTCTTCAGGATTCCACCAGAAATACATCAAGGCATTCATCCAGGAATTTTTCCAGGAAATCCTTCACGGAATCCTCCACATAATCCTAAATCAATTTCTCCTAGAACTCTTCTAGGAATTCCTCCAGGGATGCTCCATGGAATATTCATGAAATACCTCCAGGGATTGCTGCCCGAATGCCTACAGAAAGTTCTCTAAGAATTTCTGCCAGAATTCCTCCAATATTGTCTCCAGTGATTCTTCCAGAAATTCCTTGACTGATTCCTCCAGAAAATCCTAAAATATTTTTTTCCGGATCTCTTCCGAAAATTTCTCTAGGAATTCCTCCAGAGATTTCTTCATGGATCCCTCCGAAATTTCTTCGGGAATTCATCCATGAGTTTCTTCAGAAATTTCTCAAAAAAAATCCTTTATTAATTCCTCGAGAACATTCCTCCAGGAAGCTTTAAATATTTGTCCAGAAATTCCTTAAAGAAGTCATCCATGAATTTCTCTAGTTATTCCTCTAAGAATTCATAAATGAATTCCTCCAAAAAAATCTGGAGGAATTTATCCAGAAATACCTCCCGGAATGCGGATTCCTGAAGAAAATCACCCAGGAATTTCTCCAGGAATTCCTCCAGGAATGTTTCGCAAAAAATACATCAAAGAATTCTTTCGGGAATTCCTCCAGAAATTCCTCCATTCATTCCTTCAAAAATTTCTTCAGTAATTCCATCTTGAATTTCTACAGGGATTCCTCCAGGAATTTCTGCAAGGATACCTTAAGGAATTCCTGCTCGGATTTCTCCAGAAAATCCTGAAGAAATTTGTCCCGGAACTTTTCCTGGAATTCCTCGTGAAATTTTTCCAGGGATTTCTACAGAATTTTTTTCAGGATTTTTTTTTTCTGGAATTTTTTCAGGAATCTCCTGGAACAACTATAAAAATTTCTCTAGTTTGCTCCAGGAAATTCTCTAAAAAAATCTTCATGGATTCCCTCTAGGTATTCCTAGAATTCCTCTTCTTCATTCCTCCAAGAGTCCATCCACGGATTTCTCCAGAAAAAAAACTTCTCCCGAAACTGTTCCAGAAATTTTTCAAAGAATTCCTTCAGGAAATCCTCCAGATTTTTTTTTCCAGAAATTACTTCATTTTTTCAGGAATTTCTTCAGAAAAATCTTTAAGGATTCTTCCAGAATTTTTTCTAGGAATTCTCCAGGGATTCATCCTAGAATTCCTTCACAGATTCCTTCAGGAATCCCTCCTAGGATTACAGCAGGTATTTTTCCCGGATCTTTTCTGGGAATTTCTCTAGGAATTCCTTAAGGGATTTCTCCATGGATTCCTCCAGGAATTTCGTCGGGAATTCATCCAGGAGTCCATCCATGAGTTTCTTCAGAAATTACTCAAAAAAAATCCTTCACAAATTCCTCGATGAGTTCCTCTAGACATTCCTCCGAGAAGCCTTAAATATTTGTCCAGAAATTTCTTAAAGAATTTATCCAGGAATTTCTCTAGTTCCACAAAAAATTCCTCAGGAATTTATCCAGAAATACCTCTCGGAATTCAAACATGGATTCCTCCAGGAATTTCCCCAGGGATTCCTCAAGAAAATCATCCAGGAATTTCTCCAGGAATGTTTCGCAAAAAAATTCTCAAAAAAATCTTTTGGAAATTCCTCCAGGAACTCCTCCATTATTCCTGCAAAAATTCCTTCGTTAATTCCATCTTTTTTTTTATCTGTATTAACGAGATTTTTAGCTCTAGGCTAGTTCATCTCGGGACCCACGCTTTACTTCACTTCCGAAGGAATACCTTCGGGAATTTCTACAGAGATTCCTCCAGGAATTTCTGTAAGGACTCCTAAACGAATTCCTGCTCGGATTTCTCCAGAAAATCCTGAAGAAATTTCTCCCGGAACTCTTCCAGGAATTTTTCGAGAAATTTCTCCAGGGATGTAGAAATGACATTTTTTCAGGATTTTTTTCTGGAATTTTTCAACGAATCTCTCCAGAAATTTCTCCTGGGACAACTATAACAATTTCTTCATTAATTGCTCCAGAAAATCATCTTAAAAATTCTTCATGGATTCCTCCAAGAATTCCTCTAGGTATTCCTACAAGAATTTATCCACGGTTTTCTCCAGAAAAAAAACTTCTCCTGGAACTGTTCCAGGAATTCTTCGAAAAATTTCATCAGCTATTCCCCCATAGATTTCGCCAGTAATTTCTCCAGGAATTCCTCCAGGGATTCATCAATGATTTTTTTTAGATATTCCTCAATAATCCCTCTAGGAATTCTTTTGCTCGAGGAGTTCCTTTAATCATTCCTTCAGGAAGCCGCAAATATTTTTCCAGAATTTTTTCAAAGAATTCCATCAGGAAATCCTCCAGAAATTCTTCCAGGAATTCCTACATTTTTTGTTAGGAATTTCTCCAGAAAAACTTCTAGGGATTCTTCCAGAAGTTTCTCTAATAATTCTCCGGGGATTCATCCTTGAATTACTTTACGGATTCCTTCAGGAATTCCTCCTAGGATTACAGCAGGGATTTCTCTATGAATGTCTCCAGAGATTCCTCCAAGTATTCCTCCTGAAAATCCTCCAGAAATTCTTCCAATGATTCTTGAAAGCATGCCTCCAGAAATTCTTTCAATAATTTTTTCGTGGATTCTTCCAAAAAATCCTTCAGGAATGACTCCACTGATTTCTCCAGAAATTGCTCCACAAATTCCTCCAGAGATTTTTCCAGTTATTTCTGCAAGGATTCGTCATTGAATTCCTCGAGTAATTCTTCCACAAATTCATGCAGGAATTTTTCCAAAAAATCCTTCAGGAATTCCTACAGCAATTCAT
This sequence comes from Aedes albopictus, assembly GCF_035046485.1. Taxonomy (NCBI): domain Eukaryota; kingdom Metazoa; phylum Arthropoda; class Insecta; order Diptera; family Culicidae; genus Aedes; species Aedes albopictus. The sequence goes on along the minus strand of NC_085136.1, from coordinate 284,568,887 downwards.
CCTGGAATTCCTCCATGAACTATTTCATGGATTTCTTCATGGATTCCTTCTATTACCCCTCCAGTGTTTCATCCTGTTATTCCTTCACGGATTCCTTCAGGAATTCCTTCAGGGATTACGTCAGGGATTTCTCCAGGAATTTCTCATAGCTTCCTCCAGGAATTCTTCTAGAAACTCCTCGAAATGTTGTAACGTTTTCTCCCGGTGGTAAAATAAATAAAGTAAAAATCTAGGCTAAAAAAAATCAAAACAGAATCCTCGTTTCAAAAATTCCAGCTTTAGCGCCATTCCTGAAAAGGAATGCTGAAATTTCATTTAAGGGTTGCCCAGCTCTCAGTCGGGAAGTCGTAGGTCCGACGCAATCGCAATAGAGGAATTCCATAAAAAAACAACATAAAATAATCAAAAACACAAAGAAATCTTTATCACAATTAGTGTTCTCACAATCACTACATATAATTTTCTAGGCTTATGCATTTTGATTAACATTTGCACAAATTTATTAATTTGAAAAACCTAGACCTAACTCGCGCATTTTTCTTCGTGCATTTTTCACAGTGCACTCTTCTTGCTTGCGTATCTGCATCGGTGGCGTACAAAAAAAAACCGACCGCCCGTAAGCGCTGTTAGAAAGCACACATTACTGCATTGTTTCACTGATTTGCAGGCACAGGCTACTTACGTCGGTCTGCGGATCCGTGATAGCCACAAAGTTCCCTTCGGTGGACCAACATCGCTCTGGACCGGCGATAGGGAAAACATTCTGATAACTCTCTTCTGATTTCTCATGCAATGAGAATTGCAGAGATCAGGCATTCACAGGCACCAGTTGGTCGTTGCTGATCGGACGGACGCCTACCAGCGTATGCACAGCAGCTCTCGATCGGCTAGGTCGTTCGGCGAAGCTGCTCACGTTCCACGATCGGCAGGCTGGATTCGGTCGTCACTGGCCCGAAGGGTGCACAAATACTTTACCTAATGCGCGTTGGTAGCCTCTATTTATACTATAGCGCGGAGGCTCCCTACTGATTCTACTGCGTAGAAATCTGTGATTGGTGAGAAAACTTAATTTATGATATCATCGACAGCCAATCTGATGGTGGTATCAAGAATCTTATACCAATCAGAGGACGATGTTTCTTTTTATTATTTTTATTATTTTAACAGAAAAATCATTACAATGTCCCTCCAGAAATTTCCTCAGGGATTCCTGCAGAAATTCCTCCGGACATTCTGTTACGGGTATAAATATTTGTTACAATTATAAGACAGAATAATTGTTTAATGTGTTAAAAGTTCATTATTTGTGCGTTCTTTGTGATGTATGTTATATTTTACATTGTACATATTCACATAATTTTAATGCACATTTATAGGGTTCTGGAAAAATAGAGGCCCATGAAATGCAATCCCACTTTGATTGCCAACTTGCAGGCTATTCCGGGCAGCGGTCAAGTACTAGAGATGAGAGAATCCTCCAGAAATTCTTCCAGGAATTTCTCCAGGGTTTCTTCCAGGAATGCCTCCAGAGTTTACTCCACGGGTTCGTTAATGAGCCCCTGCTGGAACTCTTCCAGAAATTTGTCCAGGAGTTTTTCGACATATTTCTCGACAAATTCCTCCATGAAATCTTTCACGAATTCCTCTACGGATTCCCCCAGGAAATTCTTCAAGGATTCCTTTAGAAATGCCTCCAGGGAATTCCTTCAATAATTTTTCCAGCAATTCCTTTAGTAGCTCCTCCTGCAAATTCTACAGGAATTTCTCTAGACTCCTCTTTCAGTTTTTGAGAGCTACGTTCGAGAATTCTTTCAAGCACTTCTTTAGTAATGCCTTCAGGGATTCCTCCAGAAAGTCCTTCAAGGATTCCTCCTGAAATTTATCCAGGGATTTCTCCTGGAATGCTTTCACAGATTACTACAGATATACGCCACGATTACGCATTGAAAGCTTTAGTAATGCATAAAATTTAACGATGGTGCATTATTTCGCAATTAGACACATATTTGATTCAAAGATGGTGCGTGAGATGGTGCCTGGATGATTCAGTGAACATCATGGTGGTGCATGGAATGAATGATGTATGTATGGTGCATTAGCTATGATTCTGTTATACTCGTCATGTTTCATATTAAGGTGCACATGCAATTCGTGCAATGGTGCAGGAAACTCAATGTGGCACAGAAATCAATATGTTCCAGGTACGTGAATTACTATTTTGTATGCGAAATGCCAAAATAGTGCATCAAATTCAAATGTAAACCACATCATAATGGTGCATAAGATACCTAGATGGTATAATGAATGCCAAAATGGTGCATGAAAAGCTTTGAAGAAGGCGTATGATGCTAGTGTGCTGCATTGATTGTCGCCGTTATTCAAAGATTATCAATATGTTGCATGGTTAGGTGCACGAATTGCAAAAAATGGTGCATAGAATACAAAATAAAAGTATTTTATGTGATGCTCACAACACAATGGTGCAGCAGATGCCTAGATGATATGATAAACGCTGAAATGGTGCTTGGAAAGCTTGGATGGTGCATGAAATTTAACGATGGTGCATATCGGTATGATGCATTTGATTTCTAGTTGATTAAAAGATAGTGCATGAGATCAGCATAATGCGTGGATACCTAGTTCATTCTGTGGACGCTTTGAAGAAGGTACATGATGTTAGTGTGCTGTATTAGTCGTTACCGTTATTCAGCGACACTCGACATTGTGTATGGCAAGGTGTACGAATTGCAAAAATGGAGCTTGGAATTCAATGTGGTGCCGAAGTCACCATGGTTCACGTACATGGATTACAGTTTTGGAATACGAAATGCCAAAATGGTGCATGTTATTCGAATATGGTGCTGACATCACTGATTAGTTAAAAGATGGTGCGTGAGATTAGCCTAAAAATGATTCTGAGAACATCATGGGTGTGCATGATATGCTAAGAAATTGTATGTATCAGGGGTGCATTTGTTGCCACCATGATTCAGTGATTCTCAACATTGGGTGATTAGATCCAAAATGCAAGAATTACAAAAATGATGCATAGAATTTATTGTGGTGCGGAAGTCAACATGGATCAGGTACATGGAATACAATTTGGTGTACGATATGACAAAATGGAGTTTATGAAATTCAAATGTGAATTATATGCTTAGATGACGCGTGAGATGGTGCTTAGATATTTATGTGATCATCATGGTGGTGCATGAAATGCAAAGGAGCTACATGATGTTTGTATGGTGCATTAGTTTTACCATGATTCAGTTATACTACTCAACAAATACCATATGTAGGTGCACGAATTGTAAAAATGGTGCAGGAAACTCAATACGGCACAGATATCAACATAGACCAGGAACAAAGAATGCTATTTTGTATGCAAAATGTCAGAATGGTACATCAAATTCACTTGTGAACCACATGATAATGGTGCATAAGATGCCTAGATGATATAGTGAATGCCAAAATGGTGGTTGGAAAGCTTTGTTGTCACCGTTTTTCAAAGCTTATCAATATGGTTAGGTGCACGAATTGCAAAAATGGTGCATAGCATACAAAAAAATGTATTTTATGTGATGCTCACGGCATTACGGTGCTTTAGATGCCTAGATGATATGATAAACGCTGAAATGGTGTTTGAAGACCTGTGATGGTGCATGAAGTTTCATGATGGTGCATATCAGTATGAGGTATTAGATACTTAATTGATAAAAAGACATTTCATGCGATCATCATAATAAGTGGATACCTAGATCATTCTGTGGACATCATGATGGTGTATTGAAAGCTATGAAGAAGGTGCATGATGTTAGTGTGCTGTATTAGTCGTCACTGTTATTCAGTGATACTCGTTATTTTGTATGGCTAGGTGCACGAATTGCAAAAATGGTGCTTAGAATTTAATGTGGTGCCGAAGTCACCATGGTTCACGTACATGGAATACAGTTTTGGAATACGAAATGCCAAAATGGTGCATGTTATTTGAATATGGTGCTGACATCACTGATTAGTTAGAAGATGGTGCGTGAGTTTAGCCTAGATGATTCTGAGAACATCATGGTTGTGCATGAGATACTCAGAAATTGTATGTGTCAATGGTGCATCATGGCTCAGTGATTCTCAACATTGCGTGGTAAGATCCAAGGTGCAAGAATTGCAAAAATGGTGCATATATTTTTTATAGAAGGGGGGCCCCCCTTGCCCCCCCCTGTGCACGCTAGTGAAGCTGATTCATTTGCATGTGATAGCTGTGAATCCGATTATGGAACTTCGTATCATTTGATATGTAACTGTCCAGTTTTTGCGCAACTGCGTTTCCGGGTATTCGGTTAACACTTATGAGGTGAACCTAACTTCAGAAACCTGAATCTTCAGGATATTCTGTTGTTTTTAACCCACTATGGTAAAGAGCTATAGGCTCTCTTTCACTTTATGCGTTATTACAGTGCCCTTTTCAGGGCGCTGTTTGAGCCCATTGTGGTATGCTTATGTGTTACTACCCTTTTCCAGGATATTTTTCCTATCTCCCCCTCTTTGATAGAGACGAACCAGCCAAGGGCTGAAAGTCTCTTTAATAAAGACAAATCAATCCATCAATCCTATTTCCCTACCTTATCCCCATCCTTATCCTTATTTCCTTCCTTTTCCCTCAGGTAGATGAGTAAATAGGCTATTATTATGGCGATGGCACAAATGTCCCAAATGGAGGATAACGTGCCTCTGGAGCCGGCCTTATGCTGCCTGATAGTGTAATTTCAAAACATTTTCTAGTGAAATCTCTTAAAAAAATCCCAGAAAAAATTCAGATATCTTAGCAAACTACGGTAGAATCACTTGGTACAATACAATAGCTCACGATGAAGGCCAAAGCTCCACTACTCAATGATACAGCATCACACTTACAACCTCGTCCAGTCACTGATGCTTGCTAAGGGGGGAAGGACAATCAAGGGGAATGTCACTTATCATTGTTCACACCCCACATCAGTATAAATCATCTAAAACATTCCTGGACGTATACCTAGGAACTGCGAGAAGAATCCTTGGTACTATTTTGTTATGTCGCCAAACAGGTTTCAGAAAAAAAAAAATCACGAACTGGCTATTTCCCCGGGGAAACCGGGAGTACCTCTGGTAGTGGCGGTTACCCTACGACGCTCCGGAATATATCCGGACCAATGGTTCCTAAAATAAGAAGTAATTTGTGATTAGTTATTGGAATAAAAATTTGAAATCTGTTAAAAATGGCTGAGAACCAGCCATTTCAATTTTGAAATTGTCAAATAAACTACCTGAACTTGACAAAACAAAACAGGAAAAACAAATCAGGTGAACCAAATCCTATTACAAACCAACCATTGAAGAACCCGGATTCGGAATAAAAGGAAGAAATTGAAAAATGCTTCCTGCTAGTTACTGTAGTCCTAAGCAATAGTGATGAAGAGAATTGAAAATCTCTTACCATTCCCTTTCCGCCTCCGGCACCGAAACCTGACTATTCTATTCTAAGAGCTGACTCCACCACCAAACAAACTGTATATACCCATGAAAGTGAGTCTGTGTGTGCATGTATTTTTGGAAGGATACACGCTCGGTTGCATACAATTTCTGCTTTCAATTTATCTCCGTCCTGACCGGAGGGCAATTTTCACAGGACACCCAACGAACCCACTGAATTCAGTTTTCCGACTGAGGTTGGTGTGATACAACCATAACGGTCGAGTAGCAGTAAAGAAACATCTATAACTACTGTGTGACATCGGGTGAGATAGAAAAAGCATATTGCATGCACATGATAAACAGTACAATATTCAAGTCACTACCGCACTACTGCACTCTTCGGGTTAGTTTTGTTGAGCGGTTGGTAGCATTTATGAGAAATGAGATGATTTTTCACCGAAGATTCATGCAGCTGTTGAAATCGAATGGAAAGCACTGTAAATGGGATGTTTCGTTGAGGATTCAGTGGCGTAGCTAGGAATATGGGGGCCCGGTGCGGAACGAATTTTGTGGGCCCCTATGAAAATTACATATTTTACAATGATAAGTCTATCCTTCTAACTCTCAAATTATCACGCCGTATTTTGTATTTTGTACAGAACGTTGAAAACAATCTCGACTTTCGAACTCAGCATTAGCGTGATGCTGGTGGTGGTGGCCAACTGACTGACGGAAAAATTTAAAAAATTAAAGGTGAAAAGTTATTTTCTATATCCTTTTATGAATTTCTTCGGGGATTTCTGCAAGGATACATCCCGGAGTTTCATCAATGAGCGCAGGATTATTTTCTAAGAACAATGTCGAACTTATTAAGAAATTGCATCAAGTAATCCCTTAGGAAGTCCTTCAGAGATTGCTTTACCGTTTTCTTAAAAAAAAACCCTTTCTGAATAATAATTTGTCTTTGAATGAATCTTTCAAGTGGTTAACGCAAGAGTGTCATTCAGTATTTCGCTAAACACTCCATCAGGTATTCTTACAGTGTTGTCTCCGAGCATGTTTTCAAAAGTACTTTTTTTTTTTCTTTTTTTTTTTTTATTCATATCCAGATACAATGCTTTTATACAAACTACTTACTCCTAGTGTTAACAAATATTCATAAACCTTTCGAAATGTTTCTCAAATGATCTCTTGTTTGCCCATCTAATTTCCCTAATACTTTTCTGGAAGCAGTACAAGCTTCCAGTTTGAGAAGAGTTTATCGACCAACCTATACTGTGCACCACAAGCCAAAGAGCAGATTTTTTCCTGGGATCATTTCCAATGCTTTCCCATGCTAAAATATCGTCAAACCGCTTGAAATGAATGTTTAATTTGTTATTTATTACTTCCTGTGTCCATTTGCGAATAGCCTCAGTTTTTATGCATTCTGTTAATCGATGCAGATTATTATCAGTTTTTCCACAATATTCACAAAGTGAGTCCTGTAGTCTGCCAATGCCATATGCTACCAACTTTTCCTTAGTTGATATAACGTCATTGATCAACAAAAACAAATTGGACCTGTCCTCGGCGCACAGAAAACTGTTACTCAAATTTCTCCACAATGTTACCCAATCAACTTCTGGGTGATCTTGTTTAGCTTTCACAGTGATATTCAAGGAGTTTAGGAAGTGTCTACCCTTTAGAGTACTTTGAAAAATTCATGCAAAGTCTTTGTCAAGTATTTCTCGAAACATTTGTTCAGGAAGTCCAGGGATTCAGGGATTCAATAATATCCCTGAGGATTCATCTATAAAAACAAATAATTCTTAAGAAATTCTAGAAAAACCACTACAGAAGTTTTCCAATGATTTTTCTTGGAACCAGATACTTTTCCAAGAAATTACATCGGAATTCCGTCAGAGGAAGATAAGTCCTTCTAGAATTTCTTCAAACATTCCTCCATGGTTTCTTTCAGGAGATCCTCCAAATATTTCTTAAATGATTTTTCCACGGAAATCAAGCATTTCTCCATAGATATATCAAAGAATTTATCTTGGCATTTCCTTCAGCAATCATTACTCATCTTGGCGTTCCTTTGAATATTTCATTAGAATTTCTTCCAAGGATTCCTTTAGAAATTCCTCTAAGGATTCCTCCAATAATTATTGCAACGCCTTTTTGTTTCAAAAAAATAAATCTGCAAGGATTCTTCAAGGAGTTTCTCTAAAGTTTTATCAAGAGATTCATCTAAGATATCATCGAAGAAATTTCCAAAGAATCCATTGGATAATAATAAAAAAAAAATCCTCCAAGGATCCCTACAGAAGTTCCTCTAAGAAAATTCTTAGATGAACTTTGGTAGAAATTCCTTTCAAAAATCCCTCTGAATTTCTTCGAACGAATTCTTTAATATCCATCTACTCTAGGAGTTTCACCAAGGATTTCTTCAGGAATTTTCGCTAGAATTCCTCTAGGAGATCTTCTAAAAATATCTTTTGCGACTTTTGATAAGACTTCTTAAAAATTCTTTCGCAAAACCTTTTCAAAAAGTTTCCATCAAGCATCTCAGTCAGGATTTTTTTCAGGATTTATGATTGATTCCTCAAGAAATTCCTCCGAAATTTCTAAGGATTCCTAGTAGGATCAACGTGCCTAAGTAACCATACAATCTCAAATTTCTAATATTCGAAAACAAAACGATTACCGCACCGATTGATTACGTAATTTTTGTAATCATTCGTCAAAAAAGCGCTTCATTCCTTTTTTTCAGTAGAATGAAAATAGTAAAGGAACAGGTACCTGATTTGATAAAATAAAATCGAATAATTTCTTCAGAAGTTTCTCCAAGGATTACTGTTTTTCCACTTTCTTCTAGAATTCTTTAAGTATGCCTTGAAGCATCTTTTAAGTGATTAATGGAAGCTTAAGATTTCATTTAGGATTTCCATCGAGAATTCTTCAGGAATCGCTTCAAGAATTCCTACGGGATTTTTCCAGGGATTTCATAAATATTTCTTCAAAAAAAAAAAACCTTTCGGATTTTCATCAAAGATATTGTAAGAAACCTCTGCGAAGGTTTCATCAATCAAATAAAGCATTCCTTACTTAATTTATTCAATAATTTGTACAAGAGCTCTGCAGAGGATTACTTTTGGGCTTTTCCAGGGATCGCTTTATGAATTCTACCAAGGTTTTATTCAAAATTTTTAAGGAATTCTATCAAAGAGGCCTTTACAAACTCCTCCCAAACTTTCTTCAGGAGTTTTTGCAAAGATTTATTTAATAGTTCATCCAATAAATTCTCTTGTAATTTCTCCAGAGATTCAACAGATTCAAATTTTAAAAAAATGTAAGAAATCTTTCAATTCTCACAGAAATTCCCCAAAGAAACTCTACATTTTTCTTAGATATTTCTTTTGAGATTTTCTTCGGCTTTCGGCTCTCGACATTAAAGTTACATAAAAAATCTTCAGCCGTTCCATTGTAAATTCTTGTTTTTTTTTTAATTCGCAAGAGTGTATATCATAGAATCTGAAATTTTCTGAGAATTTTCTTAAATTTTCTAAAATTACCACTTCAATTTACAAACGAATTGACTGAAGAATTTTCAGATTACGTGCCGAATGAATTTTGAAAGGAACTATTGAAAGAGTTAAAAAAATAATTGTCAGGTATATTAGCAAAGGGACTGCTGGTGAAACTTCCAAAGAAATTGCTAAAGGGAATCCCGTAGGGGTTGCCTGATAAATTTCTGAAGCTATTGTTTCGAAAAGTAATGCCGTAGATATTTTCTAAAATAAAAACCTACATCAATTTCGAATATTTTTGCCCAGAAATTTCCGAATGAGTTACCGAACCAAATTTCGAAGAAATTGCCAAAATTGTTTTCAAAAAAAATGTCCAAAATATCCCAAAAATAATCTCATGGGAATTTATAAAAAAATGCTGAAAGGATTTCCAAAGGTTTTGCCAAAAAAACTCCGCCAAAGGTAATATGGAAAATGTTCACGGGGTAGCTCACAGGAAATTCGCCGAATGCATTTCTAAAGTCAATGCCAAATGAATTACCCAATCAAATTCCGTGTGAATTTCCTGGAAGAAGTTTCAAGAAGAGTGTTGAAGTTATTCCCAAAGTAATTACTAGAGGACTTTTCAAACGAGTTTTCAAAAAAAAAAAAAAAACCTACGAGAAGTTGTGAATGGAATTTGCAAAGAAATTTCCGTAGAAAAGAAATCTGAAAAAGTTCGCAAAGCCATTTCTGAAGCATTTCCGATAACTGATTGAAGAAATTTCAAAAGGAATTGCCTAACAATTTCTCAAAAGAGTTGTCGTAGGAATTTTCAATGAAACTTATAACCGAGTTCCTGAAAAAATCTTGAATATTTTTACCAAAGGAATTGGGAACACAATAGCTGAGACATTTTTCAAAAGAATTGCCAAAGAATTTATTTAAAAATAATGAAGAATGAATTCAGAAAAAAAATACTCAAGGAATTCCCAAATCAATTTCCGAAGGAAATTTTCAGAATAACTGAAGAAGAAATTTCCAAATAAATTTTCAAAGGTATTCCTTAACGAGTTGCTGCACGGACTTCCAAAGCAATTACTGAAAAAGATCCAAAGGAAATTTCCGAATGAAATTTCTAATAAACATTGTAAGAATTCACTCAAGAATTCTCACAGAAATTCCTCCAAGAAATTTTATTGGAATTCTTTCAATGAATTCTTCCAAGGTTTCCATCCATTGATACCAATAAAGATTTACTTAGCGAAAACACCAATTTCGTCCGGATTTCCTTCACGAAGCTTTTAAGATTTTTTTAACGATTCCATCAAGCATTTGTTCCAAACAAGGAACTCCAAAAGATAACTTTTTCGATTCATCTAGGGATTACTTTAAAGACTTCTTAACAAATTCTTCCAAGATTTTATTTTAGAAATCCCTTCAAGATTTGTTTTTAGAAATTTCTGCAAGGGTTATTTTTGCAATGCCTCAAGCGGTTTTCTTAAAGTCCTTTCAAGAATTTCTTACGAAGCATTGTTCAAAGAATTCTTCAGAAATTCTTCCAATAATTACTGTATGAAATCGTACAAAGATTACGTATTTTTTTGAATTTGTGTAGCATAACTTGAAAAAATTCTTGAAAAAAAAAGATTAAATATTTATTGGATTTTCTTGAAGGATTCATGAGCGAATTGTGAAAGCTCATGAATCCTTCAAGAAAATCCAATAAATATTTAATCTTTTTTTTTCAAGATTTTTTTCAAGTTATGCTACACATATTCCTTCAGGGATTTCTCAAAGTTTTCCTTCAGATAATCCTACAAGGGTCCATTCATCTCCAAAGGATTCCTGCACAAATTCCCTTAGGAGGCCTTAAAGGAATTCCAAGGCTTCTAGCAGAAATTTTTCCACTGAAATCTGTGGGAATTCTTTCGAAAATTGTTTTTTGATTTGCATCAACGAATTTCAGAGGAATTCTTTGACATTCATGCCATTGATATCTTTGAAAAATAATCCAGGCATTTCATAATTGATCCTTCCAGAACTCCCTTCGCTTTCAAAATTTCTTCAGGAATCCTTTACGTAATTCCTCATAAAACATCTAGTACTTCTACTACTTCTTTATAGTACTGTAGTAATCCGTCAAGAATGTTATCAAAGATATTTCCAAAATCAATGATCTTTCCGAATACATCTTAGAATTCATCTAGAAGATTCTTCGAGGGTTCCTTTCAAATTTCCTCCAAAAATTCCTGCAAGCATTTCTACAAGGATTCTTTCAGGAATTCCTCCGAAATTCCTTCAAAAATCTCACAAGGATCCCTTGAAGAGCCATACCTGAGCAAGCATGATCTCAGAAATTCAACAAAGATATTTTGCAACATTCTTTCTTTGAGAAGTCTCTAAAAGGATCCTTGGAGAAATTCCTTAAGGTTCATATGAAGGATTTGTTGACGGACTTCATGACAAAATCCTTGAAGGACCTTATGAAGGGATCCGAAGAGGTATTCCTGAAGGAATGCTTGAAAGAATTTGTAAGGTAAAATAATCCTTGAAGGAATTTTTGGAAGGTTCCTTGATACATTTTGGAAAAAAAAATCCTGAAGAAATTCTTGGTGGTGTTCCTGAAAGAATCAATTCAAGTTTTCCAAAATCGATGCTTAAAAGAATTTCTAAAGCAATCCATGAAAAAAGTTCTGAAGTAATCTTAGAGGAATTTTTGTAAAAGTCTTTGAAGTAACTGATAGTTAGTATTTACCTTGCCCGAAGGAATTCTCGTAGAAACCCTTCAAGGAATACTTTGAAAAAAAAAATACTTGATGAAATTTTTGGAATAAGTACATTGCACTTTTTTATACGAAAGCAAAAAAAAAACGACAAAATACTGTTATTACGGTTTTGACTTGGCATGTGTTTAGATCATTATTTTCATAAATGTGGCCCCTGTATTTTAGCTGCTACCTTAGGCTAAGTCAACAACTATTTTTTGTCCTGTTATCAGGATATCAGGGACGTTTTCACAATGCTCATAAATTTAACTTCCAAATCGGTTATTAATATCGTAAAATCCACATTTAATTTCTAACACATTTTTCTTGTAATTTTGGGAACATCCTTGTGCCCCATGAAAACCACAAAGGGGCCCCCACATACCTATCAGCGGTTCTGCGAAGTGTTGAACTTATACTTATAAAGTACTTTCGCTATTTAAAGAACTTAATTCAAACTACACTCTGTCCAACTTCTATAAGACCACCTCCAAATTGTTTCAAGTCAACTATAATAATAACAATTTCGGGTCAATGTGCGTATAATTGTATAATGCATTATAAGTTATTTTTTGTCCTAAATTTATTTTGATTAAAAGTTCCTTCTATTACTTTTGTAATAAGACTTTATATTTTCGAGGTGTCCAGTTTCTATAAGACCATCTCAAATATTATACATTTTCATTAAGTAGAACTTATGAAAATCAACATATTGTAAGTTCAATAAACCGTAGCTTTGCCATTTCGATTAATGATTTGGAAAAATTCGATTTGGCATACTTTTCACTAAATTCAGTAGAACAGATTTCTCAATTTTGTCCCATTCTGTTGTTATAGCGGATTTCAACTCATCAACGGTGACATACTGCTTTCCTTCAGTATAAATCCTACGAACCAAAGTCCCCCAAAGGTTTTCGACTGGATTTAAGTCAGGTGAACACGCCGGCCAGTCGAGTAAATCGATTTTTTGGTCCCTGAACTATTGCTTCGTTTCGTTGCTGGTATGAATAGCGGATAAGGCATGTTGGAATGTAAACTTCTTCCGATGATATTTGCGCAAAAAAGGGAGAAGATGTCCTTCAAAAATACTGATGTAGTCCTTACTATCCGTTTTGAAAGACGTTAACCAGCTTTTCGATTACACAAAAGCCTGCCCACGCCATGCATGAGTGACCACTGAAGTTCCGAGTTGAAAAAAAATCCGCCAGTATCCAAGCCGCCCGGACCATCCAAGTTAAACTTCTTTTCGTCGCTGAAAATGGTCTAAATTTTTTTTAAGCAATCTAGAATATTTTACAAGTTTCAGAGTTATATTGGAATATTGAAGGTTTCGAAAAATAACATTTAACAAAAGCTTACCAAAGTCCACTGTCTATTCATGTGAGTATTTACAAAATTCAGCTATTTTTCAACATAGATAGCTGTAAGGTTAGGAGCTTCAACCTTTTTTGCCCATTTAATATGCGGGCTTTTTATCAAAACTTGTGAAACTGTCTCCAGGCAAACCTTTAAATTCAAAGTTTGCTTGATTTGCAACAAGGATTTAGTGGAGTTCTAAGCTATTCTACCCGCCCTCTTCTCGCGGTCAGATAACATGATTTCCATGGAGCTCTTTTGTTTTTTTTCGTAACCTTCAGGATCAGCGAGATAATTGCTTGATGGAACCGGACTGTTTGTTATTAAGACAAATTTTTGCCATTGAAGCGGAAGCCGGACATTCATCCAAGGTTGCTACGGTTCAAGCTGTGTTGGTCTTTTGTTGGGCTTGTTTGACCAAATATTTGTCATGTCTAAACGGACCTTAATTCCCACTTTTTCTTGGTGAAATGCCTTGATTCTTCCCTTCTCCTTCTCCATGAGCACTTTACTATTCGGCATTTTGATGCAGCAAAATGAAAACATGTGAATCTGAGAGTGGTCTTATACAAAATTGACACGGTAAATCGCAAAAACAGTAGTTACCGCTTGGTGCGTTCGCACACACACGGTTATTTCTATGCATGGCACAGGTTTTACTCACACAAATATATCGTGGTATAAATTGAAGTGATGTGTTTTCTTCCTGAGAAATAGCAATCAAAAATCATCTGGTCTTATGGAAAATGGACAGAGTGTAGTGTAATACCCCGGACAGACATGTGATACGAGTGTGATTCCTGTACAACGGTACGCAGTGTCAAGAAAATTCTAACAAGACTGACTTGAACTGAGAGAATTTTCAGTGTGGCACTCATTTCAAACGCAATTGTACAGTGATTCTTGTATCACATGTGTGTCATAAGTATAAGAAACCTTCTTTGATTTGGAGCCCCCCTGAATTCGGGGGCCCGGTGCGGACCGCACCCATCGCACCCCCCTTGCTACGAAACTGGGGGGATTTGAATGGCTTTGCCAGTTTGTACAATGGTAAGAACTTTAATGGTGGATGCATATAGTTTTACTTAGGGGAACTGCGGGCATAACGCCCCCCGGGGGCAAAATGCCTTCACGCGATTTCATCATAAAGGGCGAACATGATGAAATTGCCACACAGAAAATATTGTATAACTTTTGATTGCGTTCGCCAAAATAGCTAATTTTTTTGACCATGAATAGTATATTATGTGTAGCTAGTACCATAAAATTTTCATTAAAATCGGTTGAGTATTGGCGGAGATATCGTTGAAACAAGGAAATTGCCATATGAGAATCTTGTGCAAACAAACATTTTGGAAAATTTCACTTTTTTGCCGTTTCAACGCTGGCGCCAAAAATACTGAACCGATTTCAATGAAAATTTTTATGTGCGTAAAGTATGTATGTAGAAGTAGTTTGTCAAAATTTCATTCAATTTGATCATACCGTTAAAAAGTTATAGCCATATATGTCGCACTATGTCACAATAAGCAGATGTGGTTTTTGGTATAGTGAAATTCAAGCTGCTCTTACTTTGAAAGTACACACTTAAATTCAGAAATTGATCTCGGTAAACGGTTTACCGAGAATCCAACAGCTGATATCTCGGTAAAATATTTACTGATTCTCGGTAAAATTTTTACCGAGATTTCGGTAAACCATTACCGAGTCTCGGTGAACTTTGCCGAGATCTCGGTAAAAAGTTGGATTACCGAGATCTCGGCAAAGTTTTAACGACATCTCGGTAAAACTATTACCGAGATTCAGTGAAAATTATTACCGGATTCTCGGCTGTTGGATTCTCGGCAATCCGTTTGCTGAGGTCGGCGATTTAATTTAAGTGTGTACTCTACAAAAATGGCTGAAATTTTCACTGTAAACAGTTTAACACAACAATTTTACACTGTCAAAGTTTTATGAAAATCAGGACAGTGTTACCAGTTCTACAGTCAAACTAGTGCACGCGGAACTAAAAATGGTCAAAAAGTACCTAAAGTTTACCTTGAAGCGATTTGAGCTTTGGATATTTCAGGCCAAACATTTCAATAGGTCCTATCTGCATTTGAGAGGCTCTCTTTGTTCACTTTCTCTTTCAATGATTGCAATGTAATGGTACACTTTTCAACTATTTTTGCAGTACAAATCAAAAGACGATTGTTTTGGTCATCCTTCAATGCAAGCAGACAATCATAATACAAATAAACAGCTGAGATATCAACGAAAGAGAGGGGAACCAAAGAGAGCCTCTCTTTTGCAGATTGGACCTTTAGACATGTTTGGCCTGATTTACTAGAAAAAGTACTGAACCGATTTCGATCAAATTTTTACCACTTAATTGATGCTATGTTAAGAATATCGAGTAAAATTTTCAAACGTTTTGATGAGGTAACAAAAAATTTATAGCCTAAGTAATTTTTTGAAACGGGTGCACAAATTTTCTAAAATCTCATTTTTTGATATCAACAATATATGCGCCAATACTCAACCGATTTAAATGAATATTTTATGGTGTTAGCTACATATAATATACTATTTATGGTCAAAAAATTAGCTATTTTGACGAACGCAATCAAAAGTTATACAATATTTTCTGTGTGGCAATTTTATCGTGTTCGCCCTTTATTATAGGTTTTCGTTAGATGCAAGCAAACTAGAACTCAAATTGAGCAGGTTAAGCCCAAGAACGGCTGCTATTGTCGAAAGAAAAGCGTGAAAAACGAAGATTTTCCACATTTGGAAAGATTCTCTAATTTGCAGCGCACAGAAATTAAGACATTGCGCGCTGATTATATGGAATCAACCCATGAAACTACCACGCCCCTCCTACTCCTTCATTTGCTGCTGGGAAGAATTCGATGGAGCCCCTTGGTATTTCACAACAAGTCAAAGCGGAAAATGCCAGCGGGCGTTTTGCCTCACCCAAAAAGGCGTTTTGCCTCCTGCAGTTTTCCGGCACCTAAAAAGTAACACTTTTTTGAATTGCTTATTTGAATGAGAAATTTTGTGGGCACGCGTGCCAAAAGTTGAAGTCTCTTAGGTAATGGAGTAATCTGCTCTCCAAGGCAGAAAACGACCTTAAAATAAACATCATTTGAGGTTTATGGCTTCATATGCTTAGCCGAGGCGTTATGCCCCTCTTTCCCCTATTCGTTTATTTGGGCGGTTCGCCAAAACTTCTTTAACGAGTTACCGTTTGTTTTCCTCGGATCCGGAGAATTTCGTACAGCTCAGACCAGACTTCACGATCACGATGCTCATCGCATCCCCACACGACATGTTCGATATCTTGGTAAGCCCATACAGCTGTAAAGGCGAGGGTATTCAGCATGACCATGCTGAGGGTGATTGCTTCGGTTTCCGCTCAGTTCAGGAACTTTTCGTAATGGAAGATTCATTGACTTCCTTGGGCATATGAAGATCTTCGTACCTGTCACCTGCCACTGGTTATGTTATTGTTCTTTACCTGAATTTAAAATTGGGTGGAAATCATTATTTTATTCAATATCCACGCTGTTATAATTTGTTCTCTTTCAATACCACTTCTCGACCGGATTGACTTCTACCTACGTAATACAATTATAATCGAATTCAAACTTATGAATCCCTATAAAATCCCATTCTCAACGTTCGTTTGAAATAAATAACGTTCTCTTTCAATTTTCAACTCCATCGCGGAAGGAAAGTACCTACCATTTATGATTCATCATAAAACTCAAAATCAAGCATCATTGAAAAGTTCTCGGAAGCTCCACTTCACACAAATGCATGATAATCAACCCCTCCAAAAAATTGAAACTCACTACGAACGGTTTTCATCACCGAAAAAAAAACGACTCTTCCGAGAAAAGGAACATACCGAAATGAAAAACTTTTTAATAAGCCTATTCTGGGTGATTCACAAATTTCGCTTCTTATTTCCGTTTCCCATTATCGTTTCTACAAAAGACTGCTTTGAACGAGAGAGAAAAAATAGGATTCACTCCTGTAAAACTCTCGGGAAAAGTTTACTCACTGTGCTGAAAAGCAATTATCATATGTAGAGAGGTAGACGAAAGCCCAATCCTCCAGGGCGCTCTACTGGTTTCCTCCTGTCCCGGTTCCCGGTCGCGGGCGGTGGCATGGAGCATATTTTTTAGCAACCGCCGCCGTCGCGCCACCACATGGAACCGACGATTGTGTGGCCTAGGGATTGGGGATTTCTCGCATTCACATGTCGGACAAATTTTCCTGAATGTAATTCAATTTCCCAGTCATCGTGTTCGTATACCTGCCCAACATGTTGAAGCAATAAAAGCAGATTTAAAAACCGGTCCCCTTGCTTTATGAGAGCCGAGGATGTGTTTCCAGGTAAGGTGTCCCCGGTTGGACTTGTGAGCAAAGCAGTCGGGTAGGGTTTTTACAAACCGTGGGTTCATTTCTCAGACAGTTGTTTTCAGGTTACGATTGTTTTTGTTTTTCTGACATTTGAGTTGAGTACTCTACATGACGAACCAATTTATTCCATTCATTCTTTTTATTCTCTTGCCTGCTTCTCAGCTTAGTTTTTTTTCTCTGTGTACTTTTATAATTATGCCAATAACCATCAAACCGCCTTCAACCCAGAGGTTACACAGACTATGAACAATCACTAACATGAGACAACGGACAACACACGAGACACCCAGTCACTGTCAAAATTTCCATTGGGCGCTGTCCATAAACTACGTAGACTCAATTTTGGTCATCTCAGACCCACCCCATTCCCCCTCGTAGAGTTTTGTTTATCCAAAATTTTAAAAATTTGTATGGACCGTAGACTTTGGCTAGAAGCCGAAGATAATCGCGTTTGAAGTTTCAAGTATGCACTACGCGCCCGTAAGGAAGCGAGGCGCAAAACGCTTTTATGTATCTTTGCTTGTACTGCTTGGATCTTTATGAAAATTTGATGCAGCATTCTTAGGAACCCATACTTTAAGATAAAATAATAAAAAAAAAAATCGATTTTGTGCTCGACCTCAACATATATATAATAGTGGGTCATCGTTTATATGGAAAAATGAAAAATTCAATGGTATCCCATCAGATCAAAGCTTTTTTGATCCCATTTCAAGACCCAAATAAGTGTACAAAATTTGGGCACGATCGGTTATGTCTACGTTTTGCGCATCGCGTTTGAAGTTTGTATGGGGTTTTACATGGGAAAACACCCGTTTTTGCATTTCTCTCATAACAAGCTTGAATTTTACTAAAACCGTGTGACCGATAAAGTGAAAACATGGCCTAGAGTGTCCTGAAAAACTTTGTTGAAGACCGCGAAGTTATCCGATGCTTATGAAAAAAGTTATAGCGTTGGCATTGCTTGGCGAAACAGCATGATTTTGTTGCTATTGTTATTCCTTTACATGTCAAAACATAAACACATGCATGCGGTTCGTTGGTTATAACTATTTTCACAAGCATCGGATCGCTTTGCGGTGTTCGACTAAGTTTTTCAGAACATCCTAGGCTATCATTTTACAGTATCGATTAAAAAGTTTCAGACAAACTTTTTCAACTTATGGCTAAAATGCAAAAAAGTATGTTTTCCCATACAAAATCCCATACAAATTTCAATTGCAATGCGCAAAGTGTAGACGCAACCAATCGTGCTCAAATTTTGCACAGATACTCAGGACCCGAAACGGAACCAAAAAAGCTTTGATCTGGAGAAAACGGTTCCGATGACCCACTCTAATATATAATGCCTTAAGAATTTTCTACATCGATTCAATGTTGAAACTTTCTACAGGAATTGCCATTTCTAGACTAACATTTGAAAATAGCATAACAGCTTTTGCGAATTTCTTACCCTCCCGTTCCTCTGACCAATAACAGGTAGAGCAGACTCTTCTCTGTCTGATAACGGGATAGGTTTTCATGACTAAATTGAAATACGCCAAGGTGAGACGGAAGAAGCCGAAGCGTGTCATGGTTGTTCCGCCCTTTTTACATGTTGGTCTAGATTTGAAAAGTCTTGTCTTCGCAACTGCGTACTGCTATGGAAGGAAAATCGTTTCTTGCGCGTTTCAAGCAAAGAATTTTCCATGCATCAAGATGCCGAGCCCATGCCCATGCCGAGCAACTCTTTCAAAGTGCAAACTGTCCTTAGGGAGGTAATTTACGTCAGAATCCACAAAAAAAATCAACAGATGCAGAAGAAGTTTGTAGAAAAATCCAAAACTTTAAGGGTTTTGCAAAAAATCTTAAACAATTGATTGTAAATTTGTCCGGGATTTCCATCACAAGAACTCTCACAAGAAACTTGTTCAGATGTTGAAGTGATAATTATCATTCGGGGCTCATCAAGGGACTTTGGCTAAAATCTCTACAACAATTTACATCAGAATTTTTTTTCAAGAAAAAAAAAGCACTTTAGGTTCCGTTCCGGAAACAGGGATGGGAACACTCACTTGCAAAGCATTACACTCAATTGCTTTTTTCTCAGCTCAGAAGCGTGCAATCAACGAACGATGTATGGATGACTTTCGCCTTGTGATTTTATTTGAAAGTTTGCCGAATAGAGTAGGGGTCGCATACGCATATCTAAGTCGTGACAGAGCTGTGAAAGCGACTCTCCACGCGGTGAGTGTAATTTACATTCACCTCGTGGAGAGTTGCCTTCGTAGCTCCCTCGCGACTTCGGTATGCGTGTGCGACTTTTACTCTATTCGGCAAACTTTTAGCCAAAACCACAACGCAAAAGTCGTCCATACATCGTTTCTTTACTGCAGGCTTTTGAGCTGAGCAGGGTGCAAAATGTTCAGTCATTGACTGAAAACAGCACGAATTTGATTATTTCTGCACTCAATATTCAAAACAAATATCTTCATTCTTCTCTTCCTCACAGTCAATCATTTCGTGATCAATGAATATGAAGTCGATCGAGCAACATCTTCAGAATTACCTACGTTTATTGCTACGATTTCTACATTTTCTAGAAATTTATCACATATTTTTGCCATAAATCCTACTCCAGGTCCAAGCATTTCGATTAAGTCTGTGGGATCAATGTCATGAACAATCTTGCTTAAAGCTTTTTGTTTTCACTATATTTCCTCAATCATTGGTTTACATCTGAATTCAAATGCTGGCATTTCACCATACCTAAAATTTTACTACGTTGCTCGTAGCTTCATTTTTTTTACTACAAGATAAGTTATTTACTGTAAAAATGATGATCAATTGTTCTCTTTGTTTCTTGTCCGTTCTATATTAATGTATCCAAACAGTTTACAACTGTGTCAATAAGGTCTCTTCTTAGACTACAGACATAACTGGTACTCGAGAATAACCAACACATATAATATGTAATGCATATTTTTTGACTGTGCTCACTAAAATGACATTGTTTTTTGGGCATAAATTGTATATTATGTATGTACAAGTAATACTTTCAACATGTCATGTAAATCGGTTGAGTATATTAGAGATAGAGGGTCTTGCCCGGGATTTCCCGGGACAAAAATCCCGGGATATTCCGGGATCTGAAAAATCCCGAATTCCGTGATATTTTCCATAATTCTCGGGATTTCCCGAAAACCAAAAAATGACAATAATGTGTTCTACTTAAACATAACTTTTAAATCTTTTTGCCTTTATTCCATCCAGTTCGACGCTATCTGGTAGGAATAGTTTATTTTTTCACTGACATCAAGCTTTTAATGAAAATCGTAGTAATTATACCAAAGATTGGCAGAATATTCATTCATCCATTTTTTTTTATTGATGTGGCATTACAATTATAATAAAACTGAATCGACAAGCAGAGTATAGAAAGGATTTATTTAAAGCTATTACTAGATTGTTTAGTAGTATTCCTGGAATTGACATGTTCAACATTTTTTGTAGCAGATTTTGCATACATTTTTGAACCAAATATGTGAAATATGAAAACTTCTGCAAAGTTTTCTTTAAAAATATCTAATGTACATCTTTTTAGATATTTCTGGAGTAATATCTTAAGAATAATATATTGTTATACAATATTCAACTGCCCTGAGCAATTGCTTGACGCATTTCTGGTTAAATTATGGGGGAAATTCGCCGAATTTTCAGAGGCTTGAAATTCAGGAAAATGGATCAACAATTCCTAACTTCTTCAGGACTTCGATAATCTTTGAGATATTTTTTGACGGGCAGACATCGTTCAGCACCCCAGAGAATCGTGCAATATCTAAGTGCAAAAAAAAGAAATAAAGCGAATCGTGTGTTGAGGCAGACCCTCGCCTTGAATTACTCTGGATTCTTTACCACAGTTTCCTTAATATATTTCACCAAATGACCAAAATTAACATGATTTAATTTCCAAATGTAATTGAATTTCCTCACACATTTTCTTAAAGAAAAGCCCAAAATGATGACCGAAAATCTTAAGAAATTTTTGTTTGAATTTTTAATATTACCATTCTATCCTTTCTTCATCCAAAGAGAGATCCCATGGGTTAATTTAATAATTGCTGCAGGAATTCTATTAAGTCTTTAGTCATTTATTCCTCTAGAAATGTAAATTTTGTCAAAAACGAGATGAAAAATCCAATGAAAGCTTTTCTTGGAATTCCACTTAAAACTAATTCATGCGTCAGGGTTAATTATAAGGGCTTTCTTTAGAAATATCATCAAGTTCTGTCAAAAACTTCGATTAAAGAAATATGGCAGAATAGCCCAAGCCAACCTATTTCGGAAGAAGATGTGTACTTTATTTAAAAATCAAATGTCTTTATATTATGTATTTTATTTCGAATATATTATGTAATAATAATTTGATCGAATTTAATTAAAAATGTTTTAGAAATCGTTCTATGAGTTTTTTTATCGTATTTTGGAAAATTTTGATTTTCCCGGGATCCCGGGAAATCCCGGGATTTGAAAAATAAAAATCCCGAATCCCGGGATTTTTTTTCAGTCCGGGAAACAAGACCCTCTAATTAGAGATATTGTTGAAGCAAGAAATTTCCATTTGAGAATCTTTAAAAATCCATAAGATGCACTTTAAAAGGTTCATGAATTTTTTTTATTCCCTGCAAATGTTTGTTTAGGCTTACGATAATTAACTCTGGTGTTGTTTTCGGCATTGCATTTTGCGTTTTGAAAATTATATCTACCACAGATCAATCAAGTCGGATTCACCCAAAATAGAACAGAACTCACTGTGCTGATACTTTTTAAAATTATTAATAATTTGTTGAATTGCTTCTATTGCTCGCATGGTTACTGGAATGATTTCTTATCAATCTTGTAAACTGCTACAAATACTGCAGAACCTCTATCATATATTTTCTTCTTCTTGAAACTTCAAAATTAACAATCTGTAAAATCGTTGAACAATTCTGAAAGTTCGGGAAGTATTTTTCGAAAAGATATTTAATTGAAGAAACACCTAGAAAATAAAAAAAATATTGTGAAATTTCTAATGAAGTTTATTGATCGCTGAGAATTTGTAATATAATATCTAATCACACTGGTGCACTCAATATGATACACCACGCGGCCTTTGTATAGCTTCCAAAAGCGTATTTGCACGAAATTCCACTCAGCCGCACTTGAGGAAACGTCGCAATGTGAACTCCCATAAGAATAATATAAAAGGGGTACAAAAAACGTGGTTGTTCCTTTCCTCAGAGATAAGCCACGTGGAATTTTAAGCAAATTATTTTGGCCTTTTCAAAATTCTGAAATAGAATAGAATTTTTATTTTTGAAGTTTTGCGGACGAGTGCTATTGAAATTCCTAAAGAAGTATACGATGATAAAATAAAAATATTCTTAGAAACTATTGAAAAAAAAAATTTTTCTATAACGGAAAAGTTTTTTTTGCGGAATGCCAAATATGAAAGTCTTTACGGCATAAAAAATTAATAAATAAAAACTTTTGCACATAAATATGTAGGCAACTAGAGTCCAAAGGGACACCAGGGCAGAGGTCAAGTACTGACGATCAAAACGTGCTATTGGTTTGATTGATAAAAGAGGTAACAGTACTGAAAATAATAGCAAAAAATGTTCCTAGGACGTCTGACCAATAGCAAAATTTGCCATTTGAACATTAACCGAATAGCTCGCTGCTATAGGTTAGCTCTCAAAAGAGTTAAATTTGTTATGATGATGTTGGTCGAGGAGTAATTTTTAGCAATTATTTTCAGTACTCCAGGGACCTCTTATATCAAACAAACCAATATCACTTTTTGATCTCCATATCAAAATATGCTTTTATTGAGTTTTTTTTCTTCTGCTCGGGCAATGCTACGATGCTGAGTTTAAGACATAATGTCTTTTGGAAAGTTTCTTCTACTTTTTGGATCTTTATCCTCATCTGAAATGAAGTGAGTTTAGCTGATCCAAACTTCTTCGTGGTGTGTGGTCGTGCGGCTAAGGTCACCAAGCCTTTAGTCGCATCGTGCTAGGGAGCGCGGGTTCGAATCCCGCCGCAACTGTCAGGAAAAGTTTTCGGCTGTGCCACTGGGCGTTGCATGCTTGTCCCGTTGTCTAGTGTCGTGCTTCCTTCAAAGAGCAAATAGCTCACTGGAAGCATTAAACGTGTCTGTGTCTTTAACTTTTTATACGTTTTTGAAATGTTCTACAAAGTTATATAAGAACTAATTTGGAGCAAGTTTGCTGAAAAAACTATCATTTTATCTATTATGGTTTCAAACTTATTTTTTTTGAAACAGTCGTGTTAGAATGATCCCTAAAATTCAGTTTTCCTACAAAAACTTTTAATTCATTCGTGTCCCGTAAAAACTTTTTTCAAGCACTTTTCGAACTATCACCGATGCATATGTTTTTTTCCCAATGTTCTCAATGTACTATCTCCCATAGTTAAAAAGCTATTTGCTTATTTGTTCGAAATTTTTTTATACTTGTTTGCTATAATTTGCTTGAATTGTTTCGTTATCCATATAAAAATTGATTTTTATTCAAAATATGTTTTGTGTCAATTTTTTCGCAATATTCATAGCATTTAAAAATTCAAGACGCTAAGTTTGCGTCTCATCGATTCTCAGTGTTACAACTCTTTTTCCAAACAGAAAACCTTATTTTTTTTTCAAATTCTATAAAATGCTTCAAACAAGGTACTTGCAGTTTTTTCACCATGAATAGAACAGAGTACGATCTTTTCAATGCCATCAAGAGATTGTAAATCTATGTGTTCCTTTTTAAGAGATGACTTTTAGAAAAAGCTTTTCGACTACGCCACCCGGACTGCACTTCGCGAGTGATTATAGAGTGGCATCATATTTCGTGCATACAACACAGTGAAAATTCCGGAATTTCTTCGAAAGACGAAAGCAGTGGTTCAAAGTTTTGTTTGTTTATATCGAGAGTGCCATATTTTGAGAATAGCAGAGTTTGTAATTTCGGGTGAATTCCAACCATTGACACAGGTTACATCCCGAGAGTGCAATACGTCCGCTCCATATGTTGGGATCGGGAGTGTCATGGTTTAACCAATGCGATGGAAAATGCTGCCTAGGGTGTGAATTGCGATATATGCGTTCTGAAATTTTGGGGCGATGCTGTTTGCGTGTGTAGCATGAAGGGACATAATCTAGCCGAAAAGGTGTTGATTTAGAATGATGAAATCAGTAATAAATTTTGAAAACGACGTATAATCATTGGTGTAGCATTGATTATACGTCGTTTTCAAAATTTGTTACTGAAATAGTGCTCTACAGTTGGCTATTCAAATTGATTCAAGAATCATGAATTGTCTAAATATTCCTGTAATGCTGGTGCTAGCGGAAGATACTAGAAAACAACTACTGTTACCATGGCAACCGGCTTACCAACTGGTTACCATGAAAAAGCGGGATCGGGATTGCTGTGATCAGTTTTGTATAGTGAAAAAAGAAACCGACGATTAAAAGTCATTAATTTTTGCTGTCCAAATCAACAATGCAAAGTGGTACCGTCATAGGTCAAAAATCATTTTTTTCTTCGCGGCCGTATTTTTTCTGTTTTGTGTTTATATGGATTTTTATACTTGGTAATAGAAATTGGAACGCGGTCGAGTGAAAAGCAAATCAATAGAGAAAAACACTGGCAAGAATTTTCTGCAGCGAAACGTTCCGGAACCTTGCATACATGCCGAAGATTGCTGTTAGTGGGTGACTGCAACATTTTCTTAGTTTCATTTAAAAAAATCAGTGTGGTTGATTAGAGGGAAACGGAATACCTTCCTGTTATTGAGAATGGCCTACTCCAATCGATGATTTTGGTGAGTTTGTTCTGATTTGAATTGTATGTTTTGTCCTGTTGGGGTATTCATAAAATCATATGTTTATTTAGTAAAATGTACTTCGGGAAGGGATTGCTCTATTTTCTTCTCGTTTCAGAGAGCGAGTAATGGCGCTTAAGCCTAGGCTTTCGAGCCTGGACATCAGGGTGAAATTCCTATGTCCCATCCCAGGAAAAGGAGCATCGACGGGGTGACATTAACTTTCTTAGCAAAAGTCACTCCCAACGTATTTACTTCACATTTATACTACATACTATGCTGAGCGGTTGGTACGAGATGTCCCCGTTCTGTAGCATTATCTACAACAAGACGCTGCACAGTAGGCCTGGCCGTTTCAATTCTTGTATTACATCTCCGATGTGCTGCAAGCATTGATAATGACAAGAAAAATGATAGAAGTAGTCGATTCTATCATTTTCCAGGATTCTTTCAATGAATGGCTGTGTATGTGTAGACTAGACTAGACTAGACTAGACTAGACTATGACTTTTAGAAAAAGCTTTTCGAAGAAACAAGCCAATAAACTTTAAAACATGAGAGATAGCACATTGAGCTCTTTGGTAAAATATGCATCGTTAATAAATCTAAATGTGCTTGGATTAAAGTTTTAACGAAAAACGAATGGAATAAAAGTTTTTGTAAAAAAACTGAATTTCAGTTAAACGCTTTACATAGTCCTTTAAAAAATAATATGAGTTTGGAACCATAAGAGATGAGATTATCATTTCTTCGGCAAATTGGCTCCAAATTAGTTCTTCTACAATTTTGAAGGGCATTTTGAAAACGTTTATAAAATTATTTAAAAGCATATGTATGGGTTAGAAAAAATAAAGGGCCACCCTAATTTTATAAAGATGAGGATAAAGGTTCAGATAAGAGAAAACTTTCCCAAAGACATCATGTAGGTATCTAAAACTCAAGGTCTAGAGGCACGAACATTTTTGTCTTCGTAAAAACGGCTCGGGACCCATTGTGGAATGGAAGTACGAGCCGTAGGACGGATGGATTTCCGAATCAGATTGGGCCGGTGACAAGGGGTTTCATATTCTTCTACGGTGAAGCTACGGTAAGTTGGACTAGCAACAGACAGGATCTGGTAGCTATATCATCGTTGGAGACTGAATTGTGACTTACCTTCGTTACGCCCGCTCAGTCCCAAGGACTCCCAGCCCACTCAGGGTCGGCTCTCACCGTCGAGGCTATGCGAGAAGAGGGAAACATAGGATTTATGTGTTTTGACGGCTTTATTTGGAATTGTCCCAACGTCCCTACGGCCCTATCTATGCCCTAGCACTGTACCTACGATCGAGTATGTGAGGTGTCAGTGTGGGGCCCTGATGACGCTGCCTGGAATCGCGCGGCCTTCCTAACGTCCTAGCTGTCGCTGGCCCGTTAATTCGCCGTGAGAAAATATTACACTTTATAACGTCGTATTAAGTATCAATATATTGTTGATAAACGTTCAAAATTTCATTCAATTCGGTTCACTGGTTTCTGAGATATGACAGTTCAAAAATTTCATGTCTAAATAATAGAGTTTTACCCTAACGGTTCTTACTTCGCGAAGAATTAATCAATCGAGCCCAATTTGTACCAACGATGCACATATAATAGGTTGAAAAGCAGTCAAAATTTGAGATTTATTGATGCACTTTATGAAATGTTACAGCATGTTGAATTTTTTGTGAGAGGAAAAAAGCTGCCTATCCCAAACATTTTGGCCACCCCCTGTATATCTGGTATGGTAATCGAATGGGTTTTGTTTGTATAAAGATGCATGTTTTTTATAATATTTTAGGTATTTGTTTATTTATTTATTTTTTCTTAATATTAAGTATAACCTTCCCTACTAGCTAGCTTAATAAATCCTTTGTTTTTCCTTTTCAATTTATTTATACCACTGAGACATGACTGAAAATCTTTGGAAAAGAGTGGATATCGCGAAGCGACTGGTCACAGAATGCAACGCCCCGAGCATTATTGGTCTGCCAAGAAACGATAACTACATCGAAGGCCTTTGGTGGAGCCTCAGGAGAAACCGCAAGTTCTCTAGGAGGGCAACATGGAATGTTTGAGTTTTGCTGTTTGAGTCAGAGGTGTCCAGTGGACGGGTATAACACATTGGCACAGGAATTTTATACGTTAGCTGTGTGAACCATACACTGAAATAAATTTTGTTGTAGAAACTACCGATTTCATAGTTAAATTACTAACCGTACCTATGATACCCAACCGACAGCTATTTCCTGTTCATTTCACTAAAATACTGTCAATTTAACTAGCAGTGCTGTTAAAATTATTACCAACAATAATCTAAATTTAACAGCTGAGTATTGTATTTTTAACCATACCGTGTTGTAAGATGCGTGTCCAGGAAAAATTGACAATGTTTTGTTGTCGAGGCGACTACGCTTTTAGTCAAATTTACTGCAATGGATTGTTACTTCAATCATATTTCAGTGAACTTTACAGATTTTTTTGTCGGTTGAGAACCCACTAACCCCACTCTGAACTACCGTAGGTGCAAAGGACTGACAGTAGTATATTAAATTCAGCTGCTAATATTCCCATCGGGTGTTTATCCTTCTCTATAAAATATTTACACCGATATTACCTGTTCTACTGAAATAGTAGTAATTCTCGTTAATCTGCTAATATATTGATAGGATATTGTTTTTGTTTTCAAAGTTTCATTTAGGAAACTTTCGTTAAGACCTTTTGTACTAGGTCAAACTTCTTTCAATCAAACTTTTTCTCAGTCAATGGTTCATTTAGCCCAACATCTGTAAGTCAAACGTCCGTATGTCAAACAGGGTATCATCGTTTAAGATATTCTTGCACAGATATTCCACAACATTCACGGAGTGGCATCTATGAATTGAAGAAATGGTTAGTTTAATATGCTCTTTAGCACACTCGGAAAGGTAAATACGAGAACAGTTTACACAGAGGAAATCCACCATTAGTGGATGGTCAACAGAACTTTGTGTCGGTTAAATACCTACTCGCAGTCGCTCAAAAAGAGCGCAACCCACATGTTTGTAGCAAGCACGTGGAAATTACGAGGGTTGCCATCAAATCCAGTGCTCAGCTATCACAATCTCTCTCTCTGTTGGATACTGCATGGTTTGTAGAACGTCCTTAAATTACGTTTGTTGTAATGATGATCAACGGATTCAAATCCGGTAACGTGACTTCGTTCGATATTTTACTTATAAAAATTAAATTCAATTGTGAAAGTGAAAGTATTGCATAACTAATGGACGTTCCCATTCGTTACCGGTTCAAATCTGATGCAAGCTGCATCATGGAAAGGTTTTACTTTCCCTCGGTAACCAATCCGACGGACGATCCATGGATGGAAGCAATAAAAATAAGTTAAACTTGAATATAATTTGTGTAAAAAGATGAAGTTTTCCACTTAGCCAGGGCTGAAGCCCGTCGTCGTCGGTAATGGAAGACGGAAATTTGAATGGATTCGAAACATTTGCATCCCGTTCATTCGCTTTTTCGAATATCCATTCTGGGATAGCTGCATAGAGGGGGAAGGGTGCGAAATGCGCTTTTTGAGGAAAATGATCACTTCTGTTTTTTTTCTATCTGATGTTGATGATTCTGATGAACGATGGTGAACAAAACTGGACAAATGGCTTCAAGCTTCAAGGTAGAATAAATAACTTCAACATTAACATGTGTCACCTGTCCATTGAACATTTATGAATGTGGTGATGTTCCTTTTGACCCTTGGTGTCATTTCGCTGGAGTATTTTGACCCGCTCCACCTGCTACCATTGACTACCTGGTTGCTATATCGAAATGATGATGAAGAAAACCTACATTGGCGCCAGTTGAGGAAGGTAAGAGGATTAGTAAAAAAAAGTGAAATCACTTCATCTCCCCGCATCAGTTTTCCGATGTATCGTCGGACGATCAGTGTGCGACGACGGTGGTAGCGAGCGGCAGCTTAGTTCATCTACGGATCCCGAACGATGTTTGAATGAAAAATTTCGTTCTAAGCATATAAAATGAGAATCATTTCGTTCCGGCGCTGGATGAATGCGAGAAAGCAAATCCTCCCCAAATTCGAACGCCCCAAAGATTAGGACGATTTGCATATATTCGGTCGAGATTGAGGGGAATGAGGTGAACCTGGAGAGGAGGTATTGACTGAGCAACTGTGCTTACGGTTGGCTTTTCCGTTCAAGTCTAAATAAAATTTCCTCGAAATGATAATAATAGAATTAGACAGATCGAAGGTCGATGTAGAAATTGATTCGTCTGAGTGTTTGGTTGGGGGGTCCGGAGTCTGTTCGTTGGAAATCAATCATTTGCTCCAACAATGGAGCGCAATTTGCAAATGGTTGAAAGGATGCTTTGTTGCTAAATTGTAACCAAATTTGCTCTGGAGCTCGTGCACACCCAACTCAAATAGACACAAAAGACTCATTGAATTCACATGTACGCTCTTTGTTCGTTCGAAATTCGCATAAATGTCAGTACATGTTGAGGAAATGAAATATTTAGCATGAAGATGCAAGTGATAAAGGTCAGCTTGAACTAGGTTGGCAGCTCCATAATTTACAACCTAAGAATTAACAGTAACTTCTTGAAAATAATGGTGAGGGCTGCTTTTGGAAGTTCTAGCAATGTATGAAGAAAACAATAGATTAGTTGACACACCAAAATTTCAAATTTTTAACGCAAACGTAAAATCTGTGCTGTTGTACGCCAGTGAAACGTGGTGTGTATCAATGACGAACACTAATGGCTACAGGCAATCATCAACAGATGCCTGCGGTATGTAATTCGTACATGGTGACCCCACAAGGACGACTTGCGGATCCTTCGCAGAGTGCGAAACTGGAGACACACAGCCATGGACCGAGTAGAATGGACACGACTCCTATGTACAACAGAGGTCACTCAGGCTTTAGTATGACCGGTAAGGTAAGGACCCCACAACCGCATCTCAAACATGACTTCCGTGGTCGAGGTCACCAAGCGTTGGACTGGAACCCAGCAAGCCCTCACAGCAGAGGTTTGTCCAGAGATTGAAGACGAGCAATCACCCAAGACGGCGATTTTTCACGACAGGCCTCGGCACCAGTAGGAGTTCCCTCTAGTAGACTGGGTCAACAAAGTCGATTTTTTGGAACAAAGCTTTTTCGATTCATTTTAGCGTCCAAAGCAACTGTGCAAAATTTGGGAGCGATTGGTTGCTTCCCCGTATTCCGCTTTGTGATTGAAATTTGTATGGAATTTAGTATGGGAAAACGAGCTTTTTTGCATTTTTCTCATAAATTGAAATTTTTCGTCTGAAACGATCTAACCATTGACGTTAAAGTATAGCCTAGGATATGCCGAGAAACTTTGCCGAAGACCGCAAAGTGATCCGACACTTGTGAAAAAAGTTATAACGTACAGATTGCCCAGTGGTGCTTAACATTTAACATGTAAAGGAATAACATCAATAATAAAATCTCAATTTTTGGCCTAAGTTACCAGGCGAATAACTTTTTTCACAAGCGTCGGATCACTTTGCGGTCTTCGGCAAAGTTTTTCGGTATATCCTAGGCTATACTTTAACGTCATCAGTTACATGGTATTAGACAAAAGAATTCAATTTATGAGTAAAATGCAAAAAAGTACATTTTTCCATACTAATTTCCATACAAATTTCAATTGCAATGCGGAATACGGGGACGCAACCAATCGCTCCCAAAATTTGCACAGTTGTTTTGGACGCTAATATAGGTTGAAAAAGCTTTGTTCCGGGTTGATTCGATCCAATTTAAAGTTTCTCCATACAACGTTGACCCACTCTACTCTAGATATACCACCAGGAGTACCCTCGGAAGATTCCTTTGGAAGGTCCCTCTGGGGATTCCTTTAGGAGCTCCTTCAAGGAATTCCTGTAGCAGTTCCTACTGGTGCTTCCTCCAGGGGATTCCTCTAGGGATTTAGTCAGAATTTCTTTTTGGGATACTGCCTGGGATTTCTTTTGCGAATACCTCAAGAATGTCCTATGGAGGTTCTGAGAATTCACTCTTGGCTTTCTACCGGGAATCTCGTCTTGTGATTCCATCGAAAATACCATCTGAGGATTCCGCTGGTAGTTTCGTCTGGGAACTCTGCCAGGAATTCTTTCTGCGGCTTCCACCAGGAACTCCTCTGAAGAATTGCTTCTTGGGAATCCGCCAGGAATTTTCTTTGGAGACTCCATCAGAAATTCTCTCTCGCAGCGAGTTGCTTTTGGAGATTCCGTGAGGAGGTCCTTTTGGGTATTCTATAGAAATTCTCTTTTTGAAGATTCATCCAGGAATTGTTTATTGTTATTATTGTTTATGGGAATTCCACCAGGGGTCCCCTTTGGGGATTCCGCAAAAAGTTCGTTTAAACCTTTTGAAGCCGGAATTTTTCCAAGCGTTATATGAAGTTTTTTCTATGTATTTCTGTGGTTTTGGTGCTCAATAGCACAAAAAAAGGTAAAATATTCTGCAGAATATTTTTTCTGAACATTCTAGGTCATCCAAACTGTTCTTGAGTTTAGATCCTTAAGTCTACGGGTGTAACGGTAACTTCTTTCATTATAAAAAGCTTTCATTTGTAATCTATCATGTCCAGTCAGTCTTCTGAAAGTTTAATGGAGAGTATAAGACAAGTCGGAATATCCTAGGTCATCGAAACTGTTCTTGAATTTAGATCCTTAAGCCTTCAGGTGTAACGGTAGCTTCTTTCGTTATACAAAGTTACGATTTGTAATCTATCATACCCAGTAAGTCTTCTGAAAGTTCATTAGAGAGTATAAGATCAGAATGTTCTTGAGTTCAGATCCTAAAGTCTACGGGTGTAACGGTAACTTCTTTCTTTATACTAAGCTACTATTTGTAATCTATCATGCCCAGTAAGTCTTCTGAAAGTTCAATAGACAGTATCAGATTAGTCGGGATATCCTAGGTCATCCAAACTGCTCTTGAGTTTAGATCCCAAAGTCTACGGGTGTAACGGTAGCTTCTTTCGTTATACAAAGTTGCGATTTGTAATCTATCATGTCCAGTAAGTCTTCCGAAAGTTCAATAGACAGTATCAGATTAGTCGGGATATCCTAGGTCATCCAAACTGTTCTTGAGTTTAGATCCCAAAGCCTACGGGTGTAACGGTAGCTTCTTTCATTATAAAAAGCATCCATTTGTAATCTATCATGTCCAGTAAGTCTTTTGAAAACTCAAATGAGAGTATAAGATCAGCTGGGTTATCCTAGGTCATCTAAACTGTTCTTGAGTTCAGATACTAAAGTCTACAGGTGTAACGGTAGCTTCTTTCGTTATACAAAGTTACGATTTGTATTTAATCTATCATGCCCAGTAAATCTTCTGAAAGTACAATAGACAGTATTAGATTAGTCGGGATATTCTAGGTCATCCAAACTGTTCTTGAGTTTAGATCCTAAAGTCTACGGGTGTAACGGTAACTTCTTTCATTACACAAAGCTTCGATCTGTAATCTATCATGCCCAGTAAGTGTTCTGAAAGTTCAATGGACATCATGAGATCAGCTGGGGCCATTCAAACTTTCCTGGTGTTCAATATCTAAGTGTGGACCAGAAGCTATGGTCTCCGAAGTAGTGTTGTTGATCTGGAATATCTCAAAACTATTTTGGAATGAGTTATGATATGCCAGGGGGCATTACAGATTACAGTTTAAAGTTCATTGTGAGCATTACTGTCAAGAGCATAACTTCACGATAGTTTGAATGATTCTCAATGTCCCAAAGGTACATATTAATATATAGTAGACCTCATGTTAATCCAGTCACCGCGATTGATTATGAAACTTTACTCAGTATGTCAGATATAGCTGATGCTATGAGTGTAGACCTGAAGTTCTGAACTCCAATGTAGTTTGGCTGACCTGAAATATTCCCATAGTATCTCTTAATAACTTTTCAGATTTCAAGAGCTTCACGGATCTCTGCAGTATGCCATGCTATTATTTATGGCGAAAACACAAGATTTTTCTTGTAGATTTGAAGGAATTCATTTTAAAACAGTTTGCACGACACTGAATGTCCCAAAAGTTAATAATAATCAAGTAGCCTTCAGATTGGCCAGTGGCCACAGATAAATATGCAACGGTAATAATAATAATAAATATGGGTGTTGTTACGAATGTAGACCTAATGTTCTGAACTCCAAGGTAGTTTGACTGACCTGAAATTATCCCTATTCCTATAGTGTCTCTAAATGACATTTGAGATTTCCAGAGCTTCACGGATCCCAGCAGATTATGCAATACTATAATTTGTGGTGAAACACATAATTAAGTTACTTTTGTAGATTTGAAGGACATCATCATAGAACAGTTTGGACGACCCTGAATATCCAAAAGGGTTATAATAAGCTAGTAGACTTTGAGATTGCTCCACTTATCACAGTTAATTATGCAGCGTTACTCAGTATAAAAGATATGGCTACTGTTACGATTGTAGACCTGAAGTTCTGAACTCCAAGGTAGTTTGGATGACCTGAAATATCCCTATAGTGTCTCTAAGTGACATTTGAGATTTCAAGAGCGACGCGGATCTCAGCAGATTATGCAATACTATTATTTATGACGAAAACACATTAAGTTATTCTTGTAGATTTGAAGGACTTCATTTTAGAACAGTTTGGACGGCCGTGAATATCCCAAAGGGTTCTTATAAGCTAGTAGACTCCAGGAACCGCGGTTGATTATGAAGCGTTACTCAGCATAACAGATATGGCTACTGCTACGAGTGTAGACCTGAAGTTCTGAACTCCAAGGTGGTTTGGCTGACTTGGATTAGCCCTATAGTGTCTTCAAATGACATTGTGGATGTCAACAGCTTCACGGATCCCAGTAGGCTATGCAATGCTATTTTTTTGTGACGAAAATACATAAAATTATTCTTGTAGATTTGAGGACTTCACTATAGGACAGTTTGGAACACCTAGAACATCCCAAAATATAAAACACCTCTTGATATTCTTGACAAAGGCTAAATGAATACATATAAACGTAACCCACATCCAAGTTCAACTTTAAGAACAACTGGTATGTCAATTATTTCGTTTTTACAAATTTCAAGGTGTTCAAGATGTTCTAGATTATCAATGAAGGCCAAAATACAAATATTCAGATTTTTCCCTAATAGAGGACTTAATTTGCAACAACTTTGCCGAAGACAGTATTTTGTTTTATCAAATGGGTGAATTTATACAGCTATTTTTATGTTGGGGTCATATATGACCCCTCCGGCTCCAAAGGGTTAATTGATTCCTCCAGGAGTTCCTTCCGTGGATTCCTCCATAAGTTCCTCTGGGGATTCTTTTGGATCTCCATTTCGAGTATTCATCAGAATATCCGCTACGGACATTTACAGAATTTCCGTTTGGTTGCTCCTGGAATAGCTTCTGGAAAATCGTTCAGGAATTACTTCTTGGAATTTCTCCAAAAGTCGCCTCTGAAGGTTCCTCCAGGAGTTTATTCTAGGTATTCACCCTGAAGTTCTTCCTAGGAATTCCACCAGGAGTTTTTCCTTTTATTTCTTTCAGAAGTTCTCGTGGAGTTTCTTCAGAAGATTCCTGCAGGAAACTTATCTAGAAATACCCTCTAGAGATTCCTAGACTTCCGTTTGTGAATTTCTCCAGGAGTTCCTACTGGAGGAACAACCAGAATGAACTCCAAGAGCTCTCTGAGATCTCTGAGATAAACTTTTGAAGGAATCCCCAAATGGATCTGCTGGAGAAATCTCCACAGGGAACATCTGGAAGAATCCCAAAAGAGTAATCCTGGAGATATCTTCAGAAGGAACTCCTAAGGAAATCCCAAGAAGGTACCTTTGGAGTGTTTCCCTATAGGGACTCCTGAACGAAGTCCTAAGGGAATCCCCAAACGGATCTCCTTGGGCATCCCTCTGGGGATTCCTCTTGGAGTTTCCTCTGGGAATTCCTGCAGGAGTTCTTCCTGTGGGTTTCTCCAGGGGCTCTCTCTGAGGAATCTTCCAGGAGTTCTCTCTGTGGAGTCCTCCAGGAGTTCACTCTACGAAGTCCTCCAGGAGTTTCTTCTGGGATTTTTTTTTTCAGAAGTCCCCTCCCTTTTTTTCCAGGGGAGTCCTCCTGGAGTTCCCTCTGGGGATTCCTCAAGAAATTCACACTGGGAAGTCCTCCCGGAGTTCCTTCTGGGGATTTTGTCAGGAGTTCCCTCTGAGAATTCACCCAGAAGTTCCCTCTGGGGATTTTTCAGGAGTTCCGTCCCGGAGTTTCCTCTTAAAAATTTTCCTGGAGTTCCCTCTGGGGATTGAGCTATCGGTAGTGCCGCAATAATGACACGCTACACAATAAGTAGTTCATCTGCAACAACCAGGCAGCTCATTGAGCCATCGTAGGATGAGCTACGAAGGAGAGCGAAAGGTAGGAAGCACAAATTTGACTGCTGGAAGGTGTCAGGCCAGGTTTTTGTAATCTCACCAATTGCTGTAGGATTTCCCGGAAGGAATCAGTGGCGGATGAAATTGACTGGAATTCCCTGGGAGACTCTTTCAGATGTTCATCTGAAGAATTCTTCTGGAGACTCCTCCAAGAGTTCCTTTTGGGATTTTTTATTTTAGGAATTCCATCTGGGGATTCATCTTGGATAGCTTTCTGTGAATTACTTTAAGAATTCCTCTTCAAGTTCCCTCTGGGGACTCCTCTTCGAGTTCCCTCTGGGGATTCCTCTAGAAGTTCCCTCTCGAGATTCCCCCAATAGTTCTCTTAGGTGATTTCTCTTGTAGTTCTTTCTAGGAATGCCTCCACTATTACTATCGGGGAACTCAAAGAATGTTCCTTCTGCAAGTTTATCCAGTAGTTTCGGATTCTACCAATAATTACGCCGGGAATGCCCTCTGAGGATTCCACTGGAAATCCCGTCTGGGGTTTGCGCCAAGAATTCTATCTCGAGATTTCGTTAAGAAGTCTCTTGAGATCTCACAAGAAATTTCCTTTGGAAATTCCTCCAGTAGTTTGTTTTTGGGATTTCCTAGGTATTCCTAAAGCATTCTCCAGGAGATTTGGGGTTTCCGTCTGAACTTCCTCTAGATGAAGTAACTTCTTGCAAATACTCCAAAGGAATTACTGGTAGAATTCTCAGAAAGGGAAAGAACACTCCTACGAGTCAGTTTGGCTTTCTATTCCGCAGAATCATTATCTGTTCTGTAGCTTAGTTGGCTAAAGCGCCGGTCTAGCGAATACGCAGTCGTGGGTTCAGTTCCCACAAGAACGCGATTTTTTTTACAATTTCATTTCTCAATTTGTTTATATCCTTTAAATTAATGTTAAATTAAGGAAGCATCCATTTAGTACCTCGCAAGGAAATTTTTAACATAGTCCACCCCTTTCATACAGGTTTTTCCAATACTTAATACATCGATTGCTACACTTTCGAGAAGCATACATACATACATTTATTTGTTCAACATCATTAAGACAAGACATAATCAACAATAGTACGCCACAACACTCGGTTTGTGGCTGCTGCTCTCCATCCTCGATCGCGCCCAATGCTCGCCAAGTCACGCTCCACCTGGTCCGCCCATCGTGCTCTCTGCGCTCCACGCCTTCTTGTGCCAACCGGATCCGTTGCAAACACCAGCTTTGCAGGGTTGTTGTCCGGCATTCTTGCAACATGCCCTGCCCAACGTATCCTTCCGGCTTTAGCCACCTTCTGGAAGCTGGGTTCGCCGTAAAGTGCAGCGAGCTCGTGGTTCATTCTTCTCCGCCACACACCGTTCTCGTGCACACCGCCGAAGATCGTTCTTAGCACGCGTCGCTCGAAAACTCCGAGTGCTTGCAGGTCCTCCTCGAGCATGGTCCATGTCTCGTGCCCGTAGAGGATCACCGGTCTTATTAGCGTTTTGTACCTGGTGCATTTGGTGCGTGGGTGAATCTTTTTCGACCGCAGTTTCTTCTGGAGCCCGTAGTAGGCCCGACTTTCGCTGATGATGCGCCTCCGAATTTCTCGGCTCACGTTGTTGTCAGCCGTCAGTAAGGATCCGAGGTAGACGAATTCCTCCACCACCTCGAAAGTATCCCCGTCTATCGTAACATTACTACCCAGTCGGATCCGGTCGTTTTCGGTTCCGCCTACCAGCATGTACTTTGTTTTTGAGGCATTCACCACCAGTCCGACCTTTGCTGCTTCGCGTTTCAGGCGGGTGTACAGTTCTGCCACCGTTTCAAATGTTCTAGCGATAATGTCCATGTCGTCCGCAAAGCACACAAATTGACCGGATTTTGTGAAAATCGTTCCCCGGCTGTTGAGCCCAGCTCGTCGCATCACACCTTCCAGCGCGATGTTGAAGAGTAGACATGAGAGTCCGTCACCTTGTCGCAGTCCCCGGCGAGATACGAATGAACTGGATAGTTCACCCGAAATCCTTACGCAGTTTTGCACACCGTCCATCGTTGCTTTAATCAGTCTAGTCAGCTTCCCAGGAAAGCCGTTTTCGTCCATGATTCTCCATAGCTCTGCGCGGTCGATACTATCGTATGCCGCTTTGAAGTCGATGAACAGGTGGTGCGTTGGGACCTGGTATTCACGGCATTTCTGGAGGATTTGCCGTACGGTAAAGATCTGGTCCGTTGTCGACCGGCCGTTGATGAAGCCGGCTTGATAACTTCCCACGAACTCATTTGTTTTAGGTGACAGACGACGGAAGATGATCTGGGATAGCACTCCCGGGTAGAGCGAAATGGCAAATGAAGGGCAAATTTTACCATTAAAATAGAATGTTTGAATGGCAAAATTTGCTATTGGTTTGTTTGAAATAAGAGTTAAAATAACAAAAATAATAACTCAATTTCTATGGCATAACAACTAAAGAATAACTGATTTTGCCATTGTAATAACAAAATAATAGCAAAAAGAATGTCAAAATAATAACATATTTTAATATGATGGTAAATTATGTTATTGTTTTGATATTGTGGCAGGATAGTATGATAGTAACATTTGTTATTATTATGTTATTATACTATTTAATAATAACTCGTCAATTGTATGTTTTACAATGATAGCATGTTTTGTAATTTATATGTCATCCGGAGCTATTCATAAAGAACTAAAGAATTGCAAATTTAGATATGACGACAAAATATGTTATTCTTTAGTTATTGGTTTGTTATTCACATCTACCCGGGCTTTGTAGGCAGCATTCAAAATAGTGATCGCCCTGAAGTTCTCACATTCCAAATGGTCGCCTTTCTTGTGAATGGGGCAGATTACCCCTTCCTTCCACTCCTCCGGTAGCTGTTCGGTTTCCCAGATCCTGACTATCAGCCGATGCAGACAGGTGGCCAACTTTTCTGGGCCCATCTTGATGAGTTCAGCTGCGATACCATCCTTACCAGCTGCTTTGTTGGTTTTGAGCTGGTGAATGGCATCCTTAACTTCCCTCAGCGTGGGAGTTGGTTCATTTCCGTCCTCCGCTGCACTGGTGTCGTCGTTTCTTCCGTTGCCGTGGGCTCCCGTGCCTACGTTCTCCACGCCGTTCAGGTGCTGATCGAAGTGCTGCTTCCACCTTTCGATCACCTCACGTCCGTCCGTCAAGAGGCCTCCGTCTTTATCCCTGCATATTTCGGCTCGCGGCACGAAGCCGTTGCGGGATGCGTTGAGCTTCTGATAGAACTTCCGTGTTTCTTGGGAACGGCACAGCAGTTCCATTTCTTCACACTCCGCTTCTTCCAGGCGGCGCTTTTTCTCCCGAAAGAGGCGGGTCTGCTGTTTCCGCTTCTGTTTGTAACGTTCCACGTTCTGTCGAGTCCCTTGCTGCAGCATTACCGCCCTCGCTGCGTTCTTCTCTTCCAAAACCGTTCTGCACTCTTCGTCGAACCATTCGTTACGTCGATTCCGTTCCACGTACCCGATGGTGCTCTCGGCTGCGTCGTTGATGGCTGCTTTCACTGTACTCCAGCAGTCCTCTAGAGGGGCCTCATCGAGCTCATCCTCGTCTGTCAACACGGGCTCGAGATTCTGCGCGTATGCTGAAGCGACATCTGGTTACTTCAGTTGCTCTAGGTTGTACTGTGGCGGTCGTCGGTACCGTACATCGTTGAGGACGGAGAGTTTTGGGCGCAGTTTGACCATCACCAGATAGTGGTTGGAGTCGATGTTGGCGCCACGATAGGTCCTGACGTCGATAATGTCGGAGAAGTGCCGTCCGTCAATCAGAACGTGGTCGATTTGAGATTCCGTCTGCTGTGGTGATCTCCAGGTGTAACGATAAGGGAGGCTGTGTTGGAAAAAGGTGCTACGTATGGCCATATTTTTGGAGGCGGCGAAATCAATGAGTCGTAGGCCGTTTTCGTTCGTCTGCTGGTGGGCGCTGAACCTACCAATCGTCGGTCTGAATTCCTCCTCCTGGCCTACCTGAGCGTTCAAATCTCCTATGATGATCTTGACGTCGTGGCTTGGGCAGCGATCGTACTCGCGTTCGAGCTGCGCGTAAAATGCGTCCTTGTCATCATCAGTACTTCCGGAGTGTGGGCTGTGCACGTTTATTATGCTGAAGTTGAAGAATCGGCCCTTGATCCTCAACCTGCACATTCTTTCGTCGATCGGCCACCAACCGATCACGCGCCTCTGCATATCACCCATCACGATGAAAGCTGTTCCCAGCTCGCGTGTGTTGCCGCAGCTCTGGTAGATGGTATGATTACCTCTAAACTTTCGAGAAGCCTCCCCCATTATAACGTGACGTACTTTATGGATGATCAATTTTAACTGAAAAGCAAAAATACTTTTTGAAATCAAAGGCGTAGCCCTACGTCAAAGTCAAAAAAATTAAAATCCTGTAACCCTTCCGGAACACATTTTAGAAGACCGATATGCTGCTAAGCGGCGGCAATATCCCCCATCTCATCCACATCGTCTCTTATCACAATCATGTCTAGCCCGGCAAAGCTTCTGTAGAATGTTATCTCGCCTCCTGACGTATGGTATGATTCGTTCCCTTCCCTGCCATGTGCAGCCGGAACGAAATGGCTCAATAAAAATTGAATTAGCCATTACATACACTTAGTTGAGTACGTTAAGTTGTTTTTGTTGTGGGAAACGAGATGCTGCCATCGAGAAGAAACAGTTCAGTTCAGTGCAGTGGAAGGAAACTCCGAGCTCGGGTATTCCCTTTGAGGAACGTTTCCCATGATACTTCTCGCATTTGTGGAAATCATGAGGACGACGACGACGATGGCGATGTCGATGTCGAAGCATGGCTGTTTATCTAAGAAACAATGAGAAAGGCAAGTGTCTACAGTTGGTTCCTCATTGATGCGATTCCTCTAAAATGGGTTCATCATTGTAAATAGTCCATCAATCGGGATCGTCTATGGGATAAAAAAAAAATCAAATGAAGACGCATGGTAGATTATGATAGTTTGCAATCGACCCCGATATACTACTACATACTTCCCCAAGGCCTCATTGAAACGCACAATTCGGAGATTTGCTAAAAAGACACAAGAAGAGTTTCCCCCAGCTGGTTGCCATTTACAGGACTCGAGCTGCGCTGGTATGAAATAAATTGAGAAGCGTCATGTTGAGTGATGAAAATATATTGACGTACTGGAGCAGTCCCTCATATCTGGAGAATTCACTTAGGTTTGGGAAAAAATGTTTGTATAAGTACAATGTAATAAATAAGACTAGGATCAGAAATTAACCGTGAAAGTTATATTGGATAACAATTGGGGTTTTCTTGGTACGGAAAAGGCTGGGGTAACGCGTAATTCAAATCGCTAGTCTTTTCTCAGCAACACCTATCTCTACCTCCCTGTGGTAGATAAGAATACAATGTCAACGACTCCAGCGAAGAAATAATTATTTTTGAATCGAAAGAAAAATCTTGAGATCCTGAACGTCCCCAGAACTCTGAGTACTGTGATAAATTACCACAAACTGCTGAGAAAAAATACCCCAGAATCTCCAGAATTTTGAAAGGAGTTTCTCTAGAATTATAAGAGAGCGAGATACTCTCACATAATTCTGGAAGATTGGAATCCCCCAGAATCTTGAGAAGAATTTCTCCAGAATCCTTTTAAGTATTCTCCCAGAATTCCCCTAAAATCCTGGGTGGAATCCTTTAGTATGCTGAGAATAATTCTGCCAGAATCCCGAAAGGTATTCTCCTGAATTCTACGAGTGATTCCCCCAGAATCCTGAGAGGGATCATAAGAGGGGCTCTTCCAGATTCTTGAGAGAAATATATCTAGAAACCTAAGATGGATATTTCCGAAAATCTAATAAGGATTCTCCCTGGAAGAGATTACGAAAAATTCTAGTATGGACTTCCCCAGCATCCTGAGAAGGAATTCTTAGAGGTATTCCCACATAAATCAGAAAAATTACCGCAGATTTATCAAAGACATTCCCCAGAATCTTTAGAAGGACTCCCCTAACCTCCTGAAGGGGTTGTCCTAGAACTCTGAGAGTGATTCATCTAGAATACTTCAAATTATTACAACAGAACCTCAAGAGAATTGCCCTATAATCTTTTCAGGGATTTTCCCTGATTACTTAGAGGGATTTTCCCAGAATCCTGAACGGGATGTCTGGGAGCAGAATACAGAAAACAGAATTCTACTGGGATTCTCGTAGAATGCTGAGAAGGATTTCTTCCAAATTCTAAGAGGAATCACAAAATCCAAATTTCACTAGAGAATTCTGCCCAGAATTTCATGAGAGATTCTTCAATAAATATTAACTCTAAAAGAAAGAGTCCTAGAATCTTGAAAAAAGGTCCAGAATCCCAAGGATTACCCCAGAAAGCCCAATTTTCAGCGAATCATGGGAAGAGTACCCGCAGCATACTTATTGATATTCCCCCAGAATCTTTAAAGGATCTTACGCAAAATCCTGGGAAGGATACCACCAGAATTTTGTGTATGATTCTCCCCAAATCCTTAGAAATATTCCCCCAAAATTCTGAGAGGAATTTCGCCACAAATCTGAGAATGAATATGATTCTCCAAGAAATCTGAGAGGAATTCTTGAGAATGCTGGGAAAGATTTCTTTAGAATTCTGAGTGGGATCCTAAGTGAGGATGTTCCAGAATCCTTAGAGGAATCAATGCAGATCATCCAGAAATTTCTCAGAATCCTGAAAGGGATTTTACCCTTGATAAGAACAGCAGGGAATACCCAAAAAATTTGAAATGAATTTTCTTAGAATCCAGAGATTTGCTAGAATTCAGATAGGAGAGGAGTCCTGAGGAATCCTCTAAAATTCTGTATGAGATTCCTTCAAAATGCTGAAAATTATAACACCAGCATCCTGAGAGATCTGATCCCAGAAAATAGAGTTCTGCCTAAATTCTATTGAAAATTTCTCTAGAATCCTGGGAGAGGTTACTCCAGTATTCTGAGATGGATTCTCTCAAAATTTGAGAGAAATTCTTCCAGAAACCAGAGGGATTGCGGCAGATTCTCGAAATGGATACTCCTTAAATCCTGTGACGGGTTGTCTCAGAACCCCGAGAGATGTTTTTCCTCGGAATTCTCCCAGATCACTTAGATGGATATCCACAGAACTCCCTGGCGGATAATTCCAGAATCCTGAGAGGGATTCGAATCCTGTGAGAAATTCTCCAGCAGTATTGAAAGACATCCTATTAAAATCCTGAAAAAGATTGCCCCAGACCCTTGAAAGGGATCCTAAGAGGGGATCTTCCACATTATTAAGGGAAATTCATCTAGAATCCTGAGAGGGATTCTCAAAAAAAAAAAAAGTCCGGGATCAAGAGGTGGACTGACCTAGAATTCTGAGAAGGATGCGCTAGAGCCCTGTAAGGGATTTTCTCGACCATAAGAAGGAATACTTCAGAATTCTGAGAAAGCTTCACTTAGACTCCTGGGAAGGATTGTCCAAGAAACCTGGATTCAGTGTACCCTAGATTATATAGACCCTCGATTTTATGTACTTCGATTTTATGTACATTTTACCTCGATTTAATGTATTTTTTTAAATTCTACAGTGCATTCCGGAAAAAAGAAATTTAATATTTTTGAATCGAAAGAAAAATCGAATGTAAAAAAACGATTCGGTCGATTTCGTGGGGCTTCAACATCGATTCAAATAATCGATTAATCGGAACAAAAAATATCGATGTTGCGAACATCGATTCAAAATTGCCCAACGCTAGTAACAGCCCTCACTCGGGACGCACTGATGATGTCAACGATGCATTTTACGCATGGCTTCAACGATATTCTTGCGACCTTCAACCCAACAAGAAATTATTTTGTTGATACGTAACCTGGACCCCAACAAAGCTCCTGGACCCGACAATATAGATGATTATTTTGTGAAAAAGCATCATCACTTATTTGCTAGCATTCTGAGCAACGTATTCAACGACATGATAACGTCTGGGCAGTATCCAGAAAGCCTTAAAACTGCAAGGGTTGTGCCACTTCATAAGTCGGGGGATCGAAGAAGCGTCAATAACTACAGTCCGATTTCTACCTTATCGGTACTCAATAAAATTCTGGAAAAGCTATTATCTACTCGGATTATGGATTTCCTGGAGTCATCAAAATTGATCTATACACACCAATATGGATTTCGCCGAGGATGCAGTACGTTTACAGCAGCTAGTGAACTGGTTGATCAAATATATGGAGCCATCGACAATAAACGCATTTCAGGAGTTCTCTTCTTGGATCTCAAAAAAGCATTCGATACAATAGATCACAGTTTGCTGTTACGGAAGCTGGAATATTATGGCATACGTGGTAGCTCGCTGGACCTTCTCAAGAGTTACCTGTCAAATAGGCACCAGTTTGTGTCCGTGAATGGTGTAAATAGTGAGCTACGGAAGATTACAATTGGAGTTCCCCAGGGAAGCAATCTGGGGCCACTGTTGTTCCTAATTTTCATCAACGACCTATCCCGCCTAC
Organism: Aedes albopictus; assembly: GCF_035046485.1. Lineage (NCBI taxonomy): Eukaryota > Metazoa > Arthropoda > Insecta > Diptera > Culicidae > Aedes > Aedes albopictus. The sequence continues at coordinate 284,524,582 of NC_085136.1, read as the reverse complement.
AACTACATGGAAGTATAAGATTCTTCGCCGATGATTCAGCCATTCTATATAAGCACGAGCAAGGAATGACAATAGCGAGTTACATTAAACAAGATCTAGTTAAACTTCAAGACTTCTTCAACACCAATGTACTGTCCTTGAATTTACTTAAAACTACGTACATGCTGTTTCATTCAATAAGAAGTAATGTATCAAATATCGGACCGTTAGATGTGAACGGAGTTCGGATTGAGAGATCATCGAGCTACAAATATCTTGGACTAACATTGGATGAAACCTTAAGCTGGAATGCACACATCGAAAAGCTTAAGCACACAGTGGCACCTATTTGCGGTATTCTCAGGAAAATTTCTTCGTTTGTCCCAGCGCACTGGTTGAAAACTCTATACTTCGCATTGGTACATTCTCGTTTATACTTCCTTGTTGGAGTTTGGGGAAACGCGAGCAAGTCAAGGCTAAGAGAACTACAATGTTTACAAAATCGTTGCTTGAAAGCTGTATTGAAGAAACCACATCTGTATCCGACTGTACAGTTGTTCAACGAAGCGAACAATTCTGTTTTGCCGATCAGGGCACTACATGAACTGCAGATCGCCATGCATATGCATAAAATACTCCAGGACGAAGGAAACACTCATAACAACCTTGTGTTTAATAGAGCTTTTGTCGGTCGCTCCTCCAGACAAGCTAATAATCTTCGGATGGTCAGACCTGCTTCAGAAGCAGGAAAGAAAAGGTTCAGCTACGCTGCAAGTAAACTATACAACGCGTTACCTGTCAACATTAAACAGTCTCCTTCCGTTCTGTGTTTCAAACGTAACTTAAGAAACCACATCAAATCCAATATCAGCCGTTATCTCCTGTGATTTTGCTCCAAGACTAACACCCACGAATATGTGTTTTTTTGTTTCCATTCCGCCTTCAGAAACCGCCGCCACCACCCACTGCCGCCACCAACCGCCACCGCCCACCATCGCCGCTCGCCACCACATCATATGCAGCTGTCGCAATAGCCACATTCACACTATTATTATTGTAATTCATATTCATTTTAGTCTGATTGTTTGTTTGTATTAGTTAATAGAGCACTCCCTTCAAAGAACTAATAGTTCATTGGAAGTAGCAAGTACACTTTGTAATCAATGAATAGAAATAAATATATGTATGTATGTATGTAGAGTACGACCGCTACTCAAGCCACGACGTCTATGTAGATCATCATTAGGAGACTTGATGGCTCGGTAGATAAGGAGGAGCAATTCAGAGCGAGGACGGAAAGTTCAAGTTGGTGGAGAAGAACGGAGTGCGGGCTGATAGTAATGCTTCAGGGTATCCCGATTACCTCAACACGAGTTGTAAGTCCTGTGACAAACTCTCCGACGAGAGCGCGCCGTTAGGTTCACTTGGGCGAGACGCCTGAAACTCTCAGCTTTACAAGTAGTTGCACCGCGCTCGATATGGACCCCACAAGGTTACCTAAGCAGACAGGGAATCTCAATCCAAGTTAAAGTTCACCCGTGCAAGGACTCCGCGCTGTTATAGATGCAGATAGAACTTGCAACCTAGAACCCAATTATCGATTATTTTACCTATATTACCATACCAGAACTCAGAAATCTGAATAAGAGTCGTAAGTCCAACACCGATCTTCTAATACTATTTATGAAGTCGGGCGGGTGGGCATCCCGGGCACCTACACCCGGGCTGTAAGTCCCACCAAACCCAAAATTCGTCCTCCAAGCGAGGAACTTGGATATCCTGGGAACCTGAACTATGGTTGTCAAATCCAACGTCCAGACCAAAGCCATCGCCAGGGTATGGCCCTGCAATGGAACATTAACGGCTTAACCCACAATCTCCCGGACCTGGAGATCCTCCAGGATATGCATTCCTCGGGAGTGATCGCTATGTAGGAAATTCATCAAGATACAACAGAGCGTATGAAACGAATTCATCGGGATAGTTACCGATGGTATATCAAAGCTGAGCAGATGATGTATCACTTGGTTGCCTTGGGGATTACCATAGGATTATCCTCGGAGCTTAAAGACATGAACACCGTACTGCCTATAATTGTGGTGTGGATTACATGGCCATTCCCGCTATCGGTTATTACTCTCAACATCTGGCAGAATGTTCTGAGGTAGATACACTGCCGATCCAACAAAAATTCGCTCTGACTATCGGCTTTAGAGGAGTTGGATATCTACAAAACACAGTTAAAGGGACCCATCCGCTATTCAATAGTTTCCTTAGCCGAGGCGGCAGCGACATCGCGAGCCGTTGCTCACCCCCGCTCGGTCCCACTACTAATCGTGTCGGATTCGGTCAACGTACTTGATGCTCTGCAGGTCCCAAGCAATAAGCATCCTCTCGTCCAGAAGATTCAGGAGTAGCTGAACGTTTGCCGAAACAAAGTCACCTTCATGAAGGAGCCGGGCTAGTGCGTCATCAAAGGAAACAAGGAAGCTGACAGCCTGGTTTTTCTCGGTCGTGACAGAGCACTTCCCACCACAAAGAAACCAGGTGATTAATCTGACTCCGCAGCGTTAGTCGGACCTTCCATTTCTAAGAGACCATTGGCGTTGCTAGGGGGGGGGGGCGTTTGGATATTGGTTTGGATATTGGTAAGAACAATCAACAGATTTCTCCATGGATTCCTCCAGAAATACCTCTATCTATTCATACAGTGATTTTTCCTTTATGCATTCCTCCCGATATTTCTTAAATAAACTTCCCTTTGGAATCTCCAGGCAGTCCTGATGGCGTAGAAATTTCTGCAGAGATTGATCCAGCAATTTCTCCTAGGATTTCTTTGGAAATTCTTACTATGATACTTCTTGGAATTCTTCTAGGGATTCCTCTAAATATAAAAAAAAACTCTTGGGATTCCTTCAGGAATTCCAAGTGGAATTATGCAAGACAATCTTCCGGGGTTCTTTTCAGAAGTTCCTCCGGTGATTCTTCCAGGAATTCAATCAGAGATTATTTCAGAAATTTCTTATAGAATTCCTCCAGGAGCCTCTATTGGACTTCCTCCGGAAGTTGCGGTTAGGATTCCTCAAGCAACTCCTGCTGCGATTCTTCCAGCAATTTCACTCAGAACTCCTCCAAAAATTCTTACTGTGGTACCTACAGGAATTCTACTAGGGCAGTTCTTCCAGAGAATTTCCCTGGGATTTAAAAAAATCCCTTCGGTGTTTCTTCCAGAAATTTCTTCAAGATTAAATCCACGACCTCCCCCTGAGGTTCTTCCAGAAATTCCACAGGGGATTTCTCCAAGAACTTCTATTGGCTTTCCTCCATGAATTCTAGCTGGAATTCTTCAAGCAATTCTCATTAGGACACCTTCAGAAATACTTCTACGGATTTCTCCTGGCATACTTACTTGCTGCAATACTTACGGGAAATCTTCCAGAGATTCTTCCAAAAAATCCTCCTGCGATTCCATCAGGGATTCCTCCAGTATATTTCTACCGATTATTTCAAGGAGAACTATAGGTATTCCTTCAGGCATTTGTTAGAGGAACTTCTCTTAGGATACCCCCGGCATTGCTGATTCTAGGATTTCTCTAGAAATAACTTCTATGATACCTTCGGGGATTCAAGGAATTCCTACAGATATTCCAGCTGGGATTCCTCAAGCAATTCCTGCGGTTCTTCCAGCTATTCTTCCTCTAGAAATTCTAACCTTGGTACTTCAGAAACTATGCTACGGATTCTTCAAGAGCTTTCGCCCGTTTTTTCTTGCTGGGATCTTTCCATAGGCAATCTTCCTGGAATTCATGCAGAAATTCCTTTGGTTGTTCTACCACGGACTCCTCCAAGGACTCATCCAGAAATTCCTTCAGAGATTTTATCTAATGATTCCTCCTGAAATTCTTCATGGAATTCCTGCAGAAACTCCTTTTGGCCTTCCTCCAAGAATACCTCATACCTCAAACAACTTCTCCTGCGGTTACTCCAGAAATTCTTCTAGTGATTCCTTTACGAATTTATCCTAGCATTGTGGCTGAAATTTTTCCGGGAAATCTTCTTGATATTCCTTCAGAAATTCCTCCTGCGAATTCTTCAGGGCCTCCTCTAGAGATTCTTCCAGAATATCTCTACCGGTTCTTGCAGGGACTTCTCTAGGTATTCTTTGGATTCCCTCAGGCGTTCCTGATGGAGTTTCTCCAGAAATTCCTGTATATTTTCATCCAGCAATTTTTCCTAGGATTTCTGCTGAGAATTCTACAATGATACATCCCAGAACCCTTCTAAGAATACCTCCTGAGATTTGAAAAATGCCAAATGGTATCCACCGTGATTAGGGCACGGGGTGGAGCCCTAAGAGACACCACACCAGAGGCACCATATTTGGAATCGAACTTGTAATCACCAATCGAGCGGGCATTTAAGGTGATTGAAAGGTGGAAGCAGCTCTTCGATGCGCATCTGAATGACGAAGAGAACGTCTGCATAGGAGATCAGGGCAGCAGAGGTAATGAATATGCCAGTACCGCGGAGGACGAGAAAGATCCATCTCCCACGCTGATGTAAGTTAAGGATGCCATTCATCAGCTAAAAACCAACAAAGCAACTGGCAAGGATGGTATCGCGGCTGAACTCATCATGCTGGGCCCGAAAAATTGGCCACCTACCTGCATCGGTTGATGGTTACGATCTAGGAAATCGAACTGCTACCGGAGGAGTGGAAGGAAGTGGTAATCAACACCATCTTCAAGAAAGGCGACCATTTGTAACGTGAGAACTTCCGAATGTTCATCATTTTGACTGCCACCTACAAAGTTCTATCCTAGACTACCTTCCGTTGTCTGCACTTAAAACGAATGAGCTTGTGGTAAGTTATCAAGGCGGTTTCTTCGATGATTGGTCGACAATGGACTAGATCTTCGCCGTATGGCAAATCCGCCAGAAACGCCGTCAATACCAGGTCCTCCTAATGCATCACTTGTTCATGGACTTCGAGGCGGCATACGCCAGGATTGACCACACAGAGCTATGGGAAATCAGGGACGAGAACGGCGTTTCTGGAAAGCTGACCAGATTGATCAAAGCAACAACGGTGGACAATTTATACAACTGCGTAAGAGTTTCGGAAGAACTACATAGTCGTTATACTTACCACTACAGTGGGTCACTGTGTTACATATTAGTATCCTGACTGTATGTACTTTTATCAGCAATTGTAGTGCATATTGAAGTCGTTCCAATGCATGCATCATTAATTGGAGAACTGTTTCGAAGTATACAAAATAGATTTTGCCCGAACACGCTGTCCCACAAAGTGCACACCGCCACAATTTTGCAACACATTTGACCCAGTCAGCTGAAATGGAGAAAATTATTGGAACCACCTACTATCACGTCCAACCCAGCCCGACTCAACAGGTGGTTTATTAATGGATTTAATTCGTGCCATCGCTTTTGTCCGAACGAGCGCTGACCCATTGATTTCTATTGTTCGCCACACGGGAAAGGTGTCATCAGGGAAACGGTCCCCGGCGGATGACACTGTCATCGAGTCGGCAGCATCCGTAACGACGTGTCGTTGTTCCGATTACAGGTAGTAGTAGTACAATAATAACCGTGTGCAGCTAGTCGTGCAGTCCTATCTAAACGTTTGTGAATCCGAGTCCGGTCCCGGTCCCTATCGGGTCAGAGCAAATATACTATTGATTCACCGAACCAAATAAATGAAAGCCATTCTGGGAATATTTACCCGTTTTGGGTCGTATGGGGGCGCGGATCAATCACCGGTAGGATTATTGAAGCGCACAGTGCAAACAAAAACGGCGAGATAAGCTTGTAGGTAAATTAGGTCTACGTCGTCGGCGGCGGTTGTTCCCAGTAGTGGCGGCTTCGTTGTTGTCGGGAGGTGCGAAGGATAATGAGGATTTTGTGGATGTTTCACGCTTCAACAAGTGATCTGTGAACTATTAGCCAAACACAGGTATTATCTTTGTGTTAAATTATTTGCTAATTTGCGAGTGAATGGCAAGCACTTCACTTCCTTGCCCGTTAATTATCTCGTCTCTATAGTAATGACATGGCTTCAATTACACTAGTTTACAGCATTTTTGAACTCGGTAAGCTGATAATCATTTTTGGTGTAGAATCATGTCCTGAGTACGAAAACGCGAAAGAAAAAAAATACAGTAGAGCGGAAATTTTTTCGACTTTCCATACAAGGTTGATGATTTGAAATCGATTTTTGTTCTATTTTTAAGCAAAGTCGCTCACTTCAAACATCTTATTCTCCGTAATCAATGCTCCGATTGAGCTGAAATTTTTACTGTAACTCGCCTACATATGATATGTCAATTAAACGTTGAGAAAGAATTTTTAAGTTGGTTTTTTCTTATTGAAAAAAAAAATACATTTCTTCAAAAAAAATTGGGAATTTTGCTAAAATTTAAGAAGATCGTCCCTAAAACTCTCCAATATCTTGAAATTCATCAATCTGACGCAAAACCTGTATTCAGATGATCAAATGGTATTGTATTCAGCTTTTAATTTTTGGAAAAAGATTAAAAATTGATTGAACAAAACGCAATATATTTGGATTTTAGTAAATTACATATTTTGAAAAGTTGCAAAACTCGATAATGAGCTAAAACTCAAAAACTGTTCTACTTAAAATTTTTTGAGGGTCGGTTTCGAAATCAGCACTAAATTGTGCATCAAAAATTTTGGTCGTTGACAGAAGTTCACGACTTTCGTTTTATTTTGTAAACTTGTGTTATCAATGGTTGTTATAAATTAATTACCGTAAGCTATGTCACTGGCGGCTGAAGGATTTATTTAATCGACGAAGAGTCACTTTAAGGAAGTCTTCAATTAGGCAGGAACATTTTTTGATGCATAATTATGTGCTGATATTGATACTATTGCGTAGTTCACTGGATCAATTGATTCCCAGCCATCTTAGTAAACTACAGTAGAATCACCTGGCATAATACGGAACCACACGATGAAGGAGATTTGCTCCGCCAAAGCTCCGCTCTTCAATGAGGCAGCTTCACACTGACCACCTCGTCATGGTGCTGGCTGTCAGTGACTGCTTGCTATGGAAAGGACACGCAAGGGGAATAACACTAAACTATTTTCACACCCCACAGATAACAATATTGTGCTTCAAAAAATTTTAAGTAGATTTTTTAAACAATGACACATATTGCCCATTTTACTGGCATTTTACCAGATTTGCTGAAACATGCTGGAAAAAACTTGTAATTAGAAGGTACGAAATGTTGCTAATTGACAAATTGAGAGATGAAATTTGTGAAAAAAAAAATCGCGTTCTGGTGGGATTCGAACCAACGACTCCGTATTCGCTAGACCAGCGCTTTAACCAACTAAGCCACAGAACATGTAAGTAATGATTCTGCGGAATAGAAAGCCAAACTGACTCCGAAGCCGCACCGTGAACACTCCTATTTCACAAACTCATCTCTCTTTCTGCTTAAAATCGTTTAAAGTTTTTCCTAAAAATCGTGCTTTATAGTTTTTAAAAATGTTAAATTTACTAAAATATAAATATCTTGCGTTGTGGTCAACCAATTTCCATTTTTTTTGTATAAATAGCAAGCTGAATATAATATGTTTCGCATTTTTTGCATCAAATTAGTGGGATTCGAGATATAGGTGATTATATTGGATAATTATCTTAAAATTGAGAAAAAATTCCAAAAAGTAATGAAGATTTGCATTTTTTTTCAGTAAGAATACATTCGTAAAAAAAATTGTCAGCGTACATTTGAAACCTCAGATGTCAGCCAGTTGATTACGGAATAAGAGATGCATGAAGGGAGCAACTTTACTTAAAAATAGAACAAAAATCGATATCAAATCAAAAGCAGCATGGTATGGAAAGTCGAAAAAAAAATTCCGCTTTACTGTATTTTTTTCCTTCACGCCTTCGAACTCAGGGCATGATTCTACACTAAAAATGATCATCAGTTTACCCAGATCAAAAATGCTGTAAACTAGTGTAATATGTTCGTTATATAATCGAATCAAGCTACGACTCTGCTGCTTTACCACACTAAATTATTATTCAGGTCCAGAGGAAAAAGAAGCTAGTGGGGAACTGGGATCCCCTTTAACACTAACGAAAAAGAAGGGGCAACTTTACCAACCTAAGACACATCTGTGCCTTATACCAGTGCACGATTCTCAGATCAAGGGTCACCACTGCAAAGTAACGAAAATCCTTCCTCTTACGCTGAAGAACTATGGAGCTGTCTATAATCTACGTAGGCTCATTTTTGGCAATCTCCGACCACCTCCTCGTCCCTCGTAGACTTTTGTCCATACACACATTTCGAAATTTGTAGGAAGCGTAGACTATGGTCAGCGACTCCTCTCCTCCCCCTAGAAGTCAATGTAGTTTGTAGTCAGGCCCTTTGCATCTTGGTGGTTTGAGTTACCGACAAGATAGAGTCTACGGTCGACCTCTCTTCCTCGGTGTACCTCATCAGTCTGTTGATCCTATCGAGCATCTTTCCCCACCGTGTAGAGCAAGCATTTTCATCTATATGCCAACGGGTCTCAGGGTGGTTTCCCCGCTTTCGGTTCTACCGCTTCGAATCCTCTTTTTTCTTCTCCAATTGCTTAAGCAATAGGGGGGGGGGGGGGGCACCCAAGCCTGCTTCCAACAGTGTAGCAAGTATAAAAAGCTGATACCGTGGGCACAGTGATTTGAACATTCCAAAAGTTAGGCCCTATTAGTGAACCAACGGAAGAACGGGTATCCCCAGACGGAGAAGCGCATCGGCAATAGTCGCCCAATTGGCACTATTGAACGCATTACCTCCTCTTACGCTGGAGCGCTGTCTTGGATGTCTTTGAAACCGGCAAGATTGCTCGAGAGACCATATACATTAGACTGGGTCAACAAAGTCGATTTTTCGGAACAAAGCTTTTTCGATTCATTTTAGCGTCCAAAGTAACTGTGCAAAATTTGGAAGCGATTGGTTGCTTCCCCGTATTCCGCATTGCGATTGAAATTTGTATGGGATTTAGTATGGGAAAACGTGATTTTTTGCATTTTTCTCATAAATTGAAATTTTTCGTCTAAAACGGTCTAACCAATGACGGTAAAGTATAGCCTAGGATATGCCAAAAAACTTTGCCGAAGACCACAAAGTGATCCGACACTTGTGAAAAAAGTTATAACGTACAGATTGCCCAGTGGTGCTTAACATTTAACATGTAAAGGAATAACATCAATAATAAAATCTCAATTTTTGGCCAAAGTTACCAGGCGAATAACTTTTTCCACAAGCGTCGGATCACTGTGCGGTCTTCGGCAAAGTTTTTCGGCATATTCAAGGCTATACTTTAACGTCATTAGTTACATGGTATTGGACAAAAGAATTCAACTTATGAGTAAAATGCAAAAAAGAACGTTTTCCCATACTAACTTCCATACAAATTTCAATCGTAATGCGGAATGCGAGGACGCAATCAATCGCTCCCAAATTTTGCACAGTTGTTTTGGACGCTAATATAGATTGAAAAAGCTTTGTTCCGGGTTGATACGATCAAATTTAAAGTTTCTCCATACAACGTTGACCCACTCTAATATACATCTTCGGTGTGCCTCAATACTCTGGTGGTGGTTCCCGCCTTTGAAAATAGTACCAGGCTCTGCCGCTTCCAAACCTCTAGAAAAACTTGCACGTCCAGGAATTTTTGCATAGCAGACCTGAATATCCCTGGAGCCTCAGCGATAGCTACTTTTAAGGCCAGGTCCAGAACTTTGTCCGGACCTGGGGCATTACCTACACTTAGGCATTTTGACCCTCTACACATCGCCAGCCTCAGTCCCCAGCTACCCTTCGAATGAAGGCCTAGGGTCAGAGCATCTCGATAATCCCATCCAACATTTCTGGAGAATGCTCTGTAGGAGTCATTACACCTCTTGTCGCAGATCCGCTATCGCTTGAGTGCACCAGTAAGTCTGTGGTCTCCCATGTCTATGGTGGATTTGCCTACACATGGTCGCATCGCACGCACGCGAAAGCACCGCTCTCAGTTCGTCCCCAATTAAACCGATAAGGTTTCGATCAAGGTGGAGCGCCTTCCTGAATACCTCGTCGTTGCAATATGAAATCTTCCTAGCCCTCGTACTTGGCTTTGGCCTAGTCGCCTCTTCCTCTATCCGATGACTACTGTTGTTGTAGTCGATACTGTAGCGATCCGCCAGGTGATAACTGGAAGTGTAGCCATCGTCTACCCTCCAGTTCGAATAATTGACTCCGCTCGGTTTCAATTAAAGGGAACTTTTGGGACCGACATTTGTAACTAATGGGGCCTCCCCCTATCCGGCATAAATTAGACCCCCTTCTTCACTGCCTCAGGGTCGGCATATGCGCGTGACTCACCGCGACCAAGAAAACACTTGAAGTCCGAATTGCAACACTTATTACCCACTTTACTAACTTTTGTGCACACAAGTACCTTTATTCCTCCCACTTCCTTACAGCCTATCTCCTACCTTACTATCGCTTTCTTCTTCTTCTTCTGGCGGGGCCCCTACTCCGTTCCGCAGCCACTCCTTTCCACCTTCCTTCGTCGTCGCTGGCTCGCTCTTCTCGACCGTCGACTTCACTTCCTCCTCTCTCCCTTGATTCCATTCCGTTGGCTTTACGGTGCCGAGCGTTCACGGTCTTTGGCTTGACGATGCCTTGAAGCTCCGGGCAAAATGGCGGCACTCACAGTTGGTAACGGCACTGTGGTGGGCGGTACTCTCCAGTAGGATTTCCGGCCTACTGCTGCAGTCTCGAGTATGCTGGCAGTATGATCAACTTACCAAAATGATCCGTGCAAAAAGATTGTACAACTATGCAGACTGGAATCGAACCATAAACGTCGAGATCACTGAGCTCTTGTTTAACCCACACGGTTATCAACGCTTGAAGACAAGGTTGCAACCATTCATTTGCAAAGATTTACATTCATTTGCTATTATCTCAGTTCAGAAGCATGCTATCGAAAAACAATGTATGGATGAATTTAACCTTGTAGTTTTATCTGAAAGTTTGCCGAATAACATTGGGGTCGCACACGTATTCCAAAGTCGTTAGCGAACTGTGAAGACAACTTTCCACAGCGTGAATGAAATTTACATTCACCGCGTGGAGAGTTGCCTTCACAGCTCGCTCACGACTTTGGTATACGTTTGCGACCCCAATGTTATTCGGCAAACTTTCAGATAAAACTACAAAGTTAAATTAATCCATACATTGTTTTGCGATAGCATGCTTCTCAACTGAGATAATAGCAAATGAATGTAAATCTTTGCAAATGAATGGTCGCAACCTTGCTTGAAGATATGGTGTTGCTAAATATGCATAAAAATCAATCTGTCAGTTGACACTGCGTCATTGGGCAATATTTCTCGTTGTCATGGTCACTAAATTGGCGAACTCAGTCTTGCTTTGATGAAAACCGGTTGAGCCAACTGACATTGAAAGCGTCGCTTTAAGAAAACCAGTATTGGGCGATTTTACTGGGGGAAACATGGGGGAAAAACTGGCGTCAGAAATCGAACTGAATTTGTTCCTGAAATTTATGTCTTAGTATTAAGTCTATGATATGATGGCCGAGATCTGCGGTTATTTTAGAGGCGGCAGGACTTCTCAAGGACTTCGGGTTGACTACACGCACTCTGGGGACTACACCAAGATAAACCTAGGGGTCCTGTGGGCGGTTTGGAAATGGGTAGGTGGTGTATTATTAACGAGGACAATTGGGACTCTGGTCAAGGGTTTCTTACCTGGATATTTCTATTGCTCTGCTTCTTCCACAGTCTTTCAAACAACACTTGTTCTTTTCAACTCCCACTGACTTCGGTTAATTCTTTTAACGTACTTCGCTTTTAATTTGTGATTAATTTTTGATCACGTCTGTCTCTTTCGAGTTTTGGCTTGCCAATGATCTAGAGCAATGGCGCATCGGCTATTCAGAACCCCTTGGACCATGAGTTCCCGCTTTCTTTGAATTCGCCCCATCATGGCTCCTTATACGCCACCCCTCTTGGCTGCCTTAAGCTCCTTAGCCGGCGATGTCTGGTGGTGAGTAGCGGAACTGTGTGGTGTGGTTGCTAGTTGTCCGGTGGGTGGTGGGTGGTAGTTGGTGATGCTCAGCGGATACACAAACATCTTCTTGGTATTTTTAACGAAACACTACACCGCGAAAATCTCACGAATCTCGGACAGACAGACACACCACTGGTTACACATTAGTTAGATCAACATCTAGCATGGACAGTGTCTCTAATAGGATCTGACCTTGTAGTAGATGCCAACTCCTGGACGGGGTATTTACCCGTAGTCCACATTGCCGCCAATTTCCCTGACCCATCCGCGACCTAACTACCGTTACCGGAGGTACTCGGTATGATGCAAAACTGTTTCGACAAAGCAACTGCTGAGCTGCATCACTGTGGTTCAGGTTCAGCTGCGTTACCTGCACTGTGATATGTCAGCTACGGTTCTTCTGAAGCCCGGGTACCTTTGACCTCCCGTAGGGTGCTTGCTGTACGCGGTTTTCCCGCAACAAATCAATCACATGGTTGGTCTCTTGCAACCTTGTGCCTTATGGCCTTCGCCGCCGCATCGCCTACACAGCTTGCTCCTGTCAGAGTCTGTGTCTTGGTTCCAGACAACTGAAGCAAACTTTTGGTGGCTCGTTCAAGGTCAGCAGGCATACTGACCAGCTCACCTTGAGCTTCCCTAGTTCAACGGACTTATCTGCGTCCACCACAGGTAGATGTATCAAGGCTACCTGTGTCCCTACCGAGACCGCTGTGCCATAGCGAGCTCTTCCGTATCAGTGATCTCATCAAGATTCTACATTTTCAGAGTCGCCTCCGCTGTTAGAGCGCCCACCTTGATACTATCGCCAAGGACTTATTCCGCCAGACTTTTGTAGGCGGTACCCTTACGTTCCTTGCCACGCTTGAGCTCGAGGGTCATTTCGCACGTACGTGTACGTTCAATACTACGCACGTTGGCTCCCAAATCTACGAGCATGGCGTCACTCCGCATAACCTTCAAGACGCCCGAGTACTTAGATTGTTCGGTCTTGATTACGAGTGCGTCGCCTTTCTCGCGGCTGGAGCATGTCTTCCTACGTTTTCTAGGCTGGGTTTTGTGGTTTCTGCTTCTTCTTCTGCTTTCGCTCTTCTGGTCTAAGGAACGTTCTCCTCTCGACCCACACTAACTTGTAGTTGCTGAGAACCAATCAGTGGTATCCGTCTTTCCGGGACGCCTGGCTGGGGTCCGAGTTTTCGGTTTCACTACTGACCTTCAGGGTAACAGCCGGCTAGCTTTGTGGCCGCCATATGGTAGCTCTTCACCTGAAGGTTACCTTACACACTTCTGCGATTGCGATTGCTTGTCGTAAGCAATAGCATCTGCCACACTCTTGGGGCTATCCGCGACAGTGAAGGCCTCCGTCTGGATAGGCATCGGAACCTTGTCGAAAGCTTTGTCTTTACGAGTTCTGTCTCTTCCATGAGTTTCTTTTGGTCCTGCTCGGTTGCCGTCATTGACTCTCAAAGTCTCTTCAGGGTCTGCTTGACGTCCTTACTGATGTTAGACGTCGAGGACGTAAAGTCAATGATGGAGAGTTGATGGCTCTCATCAACCACTCTCCGTCCACTACCTCACCCGGAAACCTGGCAGGGAGAAGATCGGATTGCCAATGCTGACGCTACGTTCGCAGCTCCCTACAACTCCTTCCGCTCTTTTTAACGGAAACCTCACAAACCCGCTTCTTGCGAAAGGGTTTGTCTTGCCAGTGGCTCTACCTCAGAAACTAGACGAACTAAATACCGTTAATCCGGAGAACCAAGCGCATTCTACTAATACTGCTGCATTGTCAGTCCTACCAGCGCCCATGGCTAGTATGGCTACACACATCGTATAGCACTCGAACAAAGTAATTGATGTGCATTAAATTTGTGTAAGCTTTCAAAAGCCACAATAAAATTGATTAGCTTTCGGGCAGAATTGCCTTCCCGCGTTCTGCACTACGTATGAAGCTTTCGTCACCAGTTTTATTAGTTTCACGCAGATCCGTGTCGTCAACCAACAAGGGAGGAGGGTTTTTCATCCTACCCTTGTGGAGTTATTGCTTCAACTGAAACCAAACAAAAACGACAGCACGGAAAAACTGTATAGAATTTCAGTTTAACCCATTAACGCCCGAATTATGCCACAATCACAGAAGATGTCTGATTTTTTCTGGATTACCTCAACCCCATAAAAGAAAGTTATTGCAATCATTTAAACGGAAATCTACGGTGAAATTTTCGTTTTAATACACAGTGGGGCATATGCACGTGAAACGTTGAAAAAATATTTTTTTCTATTTTTTTTGCGCAGCTACCTTATTTCTATGAGCTATGTTAATCTATTTTAGATGACTGATCATAGTTAATATTCTCCTAATAAAAAAAGCTACAGTTTGAAATGTTCCAGAAATGGATTACATTAGTAATAACTAAAACAATTTGCTAGTAGATTATCAATGGATAGTTTTCAACAGTTTTTAGACATTTCAATATGCATCATTTTAATAATTTCTATATATAATGGGTTGATATTCGGCATTCTAGTAGTATATCCTGCCCACCGTATCCTTCTGGCTTTGCGAGCACGTGGCTCACCCTCTCCCGCCACACACCGTTATCTAGTACAGAGCGAAAGATTACCTTAGCACTCGTCATTCCAAAATTCCAAATATTTGGTGACGGACTCTCATGCCTACTCTTCAACATCACTCTGGAAGGTGTGATGCGATGAGCCTGGCTCAACAGCCGGGGAACGATTCACAAAATCCAGCCAATTTGTGTGCTTTACGGACGACATGGACATTATTGCCAGAACATTTGGAACGGTGGTAGAGCTGTACACCCGCCTGAAACGCGAAGCAGCAAAGGTCGGACTGGTGGTGAATGCCTCAAAAACACATGTACTTTGTACTGGTAGGCGGAACCGAACACGACCGGATCTGTCTGGGTAGTAACGTTACGAAAGACGGGGTGTTTCGTCCAGGATGCGACGGCCCCACGTTGTGTATTTTAAATATTACCGACGGGACACCGGGCGACGAGAGAAAGATGCGCAATCGAGTTTAATTACGTTTATTTGCACCATCGAGTGGCAGTGCTCCACTCGATGGTGATAATACGAAACACACTACAGAAACAGTTTGCTCAGTCGCCTTTTATAGGCGACTGATAGTACGGATGACGACACAAAACAGATACAAAATAATAGAATGAAAGCTGCGATGCGCTACGCCGCATGCTGCAGGGAGCCCAACGTGCGATTAGGCTGGCGACAGTATCGTACAATAGGCAGCGCAGCCTGCTGTATGAATGGGCCGTTTCTCACACGCTTCGAAGCTTGGAGCGGTTTGGAGCAGCCTGTGATAACGCCGGCCGACGACGTTGGAGCGAGATCCAACACGGGGATATCTTCGAGGTGGTGGAGGAATTCGTCTACCTCGGATCCTTACTGACGGCTGACAATAACGTGAGCCGTGAAATTTGGAGGTGCATCATCAGCGGTAGTCGGGCCTACTACGGGCTCCAGAAGAAACTGCGGTCGAAAAAGATTCACCCACGCACCAAATGCACCAGGTACAAAACGCTAATACGACCGGTGGTCCTCTACGGACACGAGACATGGACCATGCTCGAGGAGGATCTGCAAGCACTCGGAGTTTTCGAGCGACGCGTGCTAAGGACGATCTTCGGCGGGGTGCAGGAAATCGGTGTGTGACGGAGAAAGATGAAACAACGAGCTCGCTGCACTTTACGGCGAACCCAACATCCAGAAGGTGGCCAAAGCCGGAAGGATATGATGGGCAGGGCATGTTGCAAGAATGCCTGACAACAACCCTGCAAAGTTGGTGTTCGCGACAGATCCGGTTGGCACAAGAAGGCGTGGAGCGCAGAGAGCACGATGGGCGGATCAGGTGGTGCGGGCGTGACCGAGGATGGAGAACGACAGCCACGAACCGTGTTTTATGGAGAAATATTGTTGATTCAGTTTTTTCTTGAACTTGTTGTTATACTAAATAAATGAATGAAATGAATCAACATCTCATTCTCATCTATCTCAGCTTCTTCCGAAGCTCACAGTGGAAACAATGTCCACTGATGATGCGTGATCGTATTTTACGGATCACGTAATTTACAGCTGTGGTTAAATGGACCAGAGTCCTTTATGTAGATCTATTCTCGAGATACACAAGTTCAGAATTTCTATAAATCATTGAAGCCGCCTAACGGGAAAACATAAACCAACCCATTCATAATCGGATAATAAGTCTCCTGAACGAGCACGAAAAAGAGAGGAGAATGGAAGACGGTGCAACATGCTTCATTTTCCAAGGTATTAGCAAAACTTACTAATCTGTGAATAGACCATTGTGCATTCAAGTCTTCTGGCCTCTAACCAAATTGCTGGGCGCTAGTTGATCAAATAACGTTCAATTTATCTATTTACAGCTATTTTGCATGAAGCCGACTAACCAGTAGGTCGACTCCAGAGGCACGTTCGACCCAAACGAATGGCTTTGAGATGAGAGTCACAATGAACCTGAGTAAAGTTAACATAGCACGTTATCGAAAATTATGTTATCATTAGTTCAAGTTGGTAACTAATTCTTCTTCTTCTTCTTGGCGTAACGTCCTCACTGGGACAAAGCCTACTTCTCAGCTTAGTGTTCAATGAGCACTTCCACAGTTATTAACTGAGAGCTTCCTCTGCCAATGACCATTTTGCATGTGTATATCGTGTGGCAGGCACGAAGATACTCTATGCCCAAGGAAGTCAAGGAAATTTCCTTTACGAAAAGATCCTGGACTAATTATCCTGGTAACTAATTATACTATACTATATTTTGTTCAGTATTATATTTAGAGATACAGAAGTTCAGAATTTGTAGGGCTCACTAGCGCCACCTAGCGGATAAACCTAAAATGAACTAGTTAACTGTCTGTTAGCCCTTGATGTCCTGATAAACTTTGCTGAAGACTAAATTTTTCTATGAAGCCTGATTTTCGAGATTCAGCAGCTAAGAATCTTTAAAACTCCCTAGCGCTACCTAGCGGAAAAACCTTTAACCAACTAGTTCACTATCGGATAGATTGTGATGCCCTGATCGACCTTGCTGAAGACGAAGTTTTTCTATGTAGTCTGATTTTCGAGATCCAGAAGTTCAGAATTTTTGGGGCTCACTAGCACCCACAGGGCCCACTTGTGCCACCTAACGGATAAACCTAGAACCAACTAGTTCATTATCGGATAGCTCTTGATGTCCTGATCAACTTTGCCGAAGACGATATTTTTAAATGTAGTCTGATTCTCGAGATACAGATGTCAGGAATTTTTAGGGCTCACTAACGCCACCTAGCAGATAAACCTTAACCAACTAGTGTGCTATCGAGTAGCTCTTGATGTCCTGATCAACTTTGCCGAAGACGAAATTCTTCTATGTAGTCTGATTCTCGAGATACAGAAGTTCAGAATTTTTTAGAGCCCACTTGCGCCACCTAGCGGACAAACCTACAATCAACTAGTTCACTATAGGATAGCTGTTGATGTCCTGATCGAGATTGCCGAAGACAGAATACTTCTATGTAGTCGGATTCTCGAGATACAGAAGTTTAAATTTTTTTGGACCCACTAGCGCCACCTAACGGTTAAGCCCAGAAACAAAACTAGTTCACTATCGGATAGTTATTGATGTCCTGATCAACCTTGCCGAAGACAAAACTCTTCTATGTAGTCGGATTCTCTAGATACAGAGGTTTATATTTTTTAGGACTCACTAGCGCCACCTAGCGGATAAACTTACAATCAACTAATTCACTATAGGATAGCTGTTGATGTCCTGATCAACTTTGCCGTAGACGAAATTTTTGTATGTTCTCGAGATACAAAGATTTAAATTTTTTGGACCCACTAGCGCCACCTAACGGATAAATCTAGAACTAACTAGTTCACTATCGGATAGCTATTGATATCCTGATCAACCTTGCCGAAGACAAAATTCTTCTATGCAATCGGATTCTCGAGATACAGAGGTTTATTTTTTTAGGACTCACTAGCGCCACATAGCGGACAAACCTACTATCAACTAGTTTACTATCGGATAGCTGTTGATGACCTGATCAACTTTGCCGAAGACGAAATTCTTCTATGTAATCGGATTCTCGAGATACAGAGGTTTAAATTTTGTAGGACTTACTAGCGCCACCTAGCGGATAAACCTAGAACCAACTTGTTCACTATCGGATAGCTCTTGATGTCCTGATCAACTTTGCTGAATATATTTTTTTTCTATGTAGTCTGATTCTCAAGATACGAAGGCGATAGTATTGGCAATGGCTGTTGACGAAACACCTGTCAAAGCACAATGTTTCGTGATCACTAGTGCCACCTACTGGAGCGAATACGTACTAAATTACGTACTATCGAAGAGTCCTTGATCTTCTCAACAACTTTGCTGAAGACACCAGTCTTCCAAAATGCTTCATTTCTCCGCTGTTATCGCGAAAGTTACTGATCTATAAATAGATCACTGGGCGTTCGAGGCATCTGATCTATAAATAGATCACTGGGCGGAAATGGGTTAATTGTTTTGTGTCCGCAACTTCAATGGCATGGTGCAGTTTTGCGTTTTTGTTGAACTGTTCCGATTTGTGTGTGTCACGTGCAGACTGACTGGGTATTTAATCGCGATATATGTACCTGCTGCTGCTTTTGCTGCTGCTGCTGCTACTAAAGCATTGTCCAGTTAGAATCCGGACGCAAAGGATAATTTATTGTGACGCTCTCAATGATCATAATCATATTTGTTTTACAGCAGTCTGATCATAAACAAGTCCTCTATTGATGGTGGAAATTTCATCAATTTTCTTGCTACGAGTGAAAAGTTATTTCAGATTGAAGACAAGTGAAGGAAAAAAATCTTGCACAAACACGCTGAAAATTAAGCGTGGTCAGGTACGACAGTCGCGAAAAATGTTAATGTCTCCATAACCATTATGTGTGATGTGCACAGATGTTGTTAACCATGCCATGAGGAAGTGCCCAAGGAAGATTGAAGTTTATGTTCATGGATAAATCTGCTTGGAATTCCAAGATTTGCCAGGAGGTTCGAGCTCTGGACATCGTTTTCTCACATCACGATTTTGACACCAAATGTGTACAAAGATGATAACCTCAAGAATCGCGTGCTGCTTTTCAAAAATGCACACAAGGGATCTGTAGAGGTTTGAGCTAATTTGGTGAGCTATCACGACAGCCTGAGATGTGCAGTGGTGTCATCACTGTTGGATAGTGTTTATTAACGAAAAAACACTCAAATTTCGCTTCTTTTGAATTCACTGAATAACCCTTAATTTCGCAAGAAGAGAAATATTTGGCAAAGTTTCTTTGGAATCCTAATCAGATTGGTAGAGGGTCTCAGGACACTACAGAGATGACCTGATTGCTAAACAAATCCGACGAAGGGGTTGATGTTAAAATTTACTACCATTGTGCAGATTTTTAAGGAAGTAATCACGGAAAAAATGAGAAAATGTATTAAAAATTAAATTAAATAATTTTAATGATATTTTTCCATGAAACTACAGTAAATTATCTTTGTTTTGAGGGCTTCACCTTTTCTGTTTGTTATTCCACCTCTGAGATATAAGTGATTATCTGCGTCCGGATTCTAACTGGACAATGCTTTACTGCTGGTGGGCACCACTTCAATAGCGTTGAAATATCATGTGCTTGTAGTACCCCATACGACGATGCAGTTTATTCCAACAGTCGGAAAGTCGGTTTTATATTCTCGCCATCGCCGCTGGATACTCCGCACAGTTAAAAAGCACCAATCCTCACCTAATCCAATATTCACTTTCACGATTTTACGGAAATTTACAGGATAATAGTATTTGATGCTTTTTCAAATGGCATGTTATGCTTATCTACACTGAATTCAGCATCCCCTGAGCATTTCTCGCAGAAATTTACATGCTTTTTTTTACTGTGCTCTAACCTAGTTGTGCGCGGCAAAATATGTTTGGAAACAAAATGACGACGGTGCAGAGCAGACTAAGCTGGGGGGAAAAAGTGTTATGGGATCATCCCAGCTCAAGCAACGGGCACCGGAAAGTTGTTCTATGGCACGGGATGGCTCGGCCCCTAGAATTGAATTCCAACAGACTGAGGTGTGGGTTCTTTTTTTTAATAGGGGAAATGATTTATGCGTTTTGGATTTACGGGGGTTAGAGTTACCATTCATGGCAGCAAATTGTAAAGGAAGCCATTGATGGGTATACGTAATTGATTCAGTATCTACCGAGTAGTTCTTCACATTTTTTCATGTAGAGCTATTGTTTCTTCAAGACCTTGTCTTAGCTTATCGGTCAGACTATTTAAGGCTTGAGTATCCTCTGCTGTACGTAGGAGTCGTCTCAATTCTACTTGGTCCATAGCTGTGCGTCTCCATCTCCGCACTTTGCGAAGGGTCCGCAGATCGTCCTCCACTTGGTCGACCCACCTAGCTCGCTGCGCTTCACGTCTTCTTGTACCGGTCGGATGACTCTCGAGAACCATTTTAGTCAGGTTGCTATCCGACATCCTGATGACGTGACCCGCCCACCGTAGCCTCCCGATTTTCGCGGTATGGACGATGGTTGGCTCTCTCAGCAGCTGATGCAGCTCGTGGTTCATTCGCCTTCTCCAAGTCCCGTCTTCCATCTGAACTCCGCCGTAGATGGTACGCAACACCTTCCGTTCGTAAACTCCAAGGGTGCGTTGGTCCTCTGCACGAAGAGTCCATGCTTCGTGTCCATAAAGGACTACCGGTTTAATCAGCGTTTTGTAGATAGTTAACTTCGTGTTACGGCGAACTTTATTCGATCGTAGAGTTCTGCGGAGTCCAAAGTAAGCTCGATTTCCTGTCACAATGCGTCTCTGAATTTCTCTGTTGGTGTCGTTGTCGGTGGCCACCAGTGAGCCCAAGTACACGAATTCTTCAACCGCCTCGATTTCATCACCGTTTCTGGGTGGAAATCTGGGGTTGCGGGCCCGGTGTTTCCACCCTGGAGCCCTTTGCCATCATGTACTATGTCTTTGACACATTGATGACTAATCCGATTTGCCTAGCTTCACTCTTTAGTTGGATGTACGTTTCCGCCATCGTCTCAAGTTTACGAGCTATAATATTAATAACATCAGCAAAACCAATCAGCTGAACTGACTTCGTGAAAATCGTTCCACTCGTGTTTATCCCCGCTCTCCTTATCACACCCTCTAACGCAATGTTGAAAATCAAGCACGAAAGACCATAACCAAGCCGTACCCTCTGCGAGATTCGAAAGGACTCAAGTTTTCCCTGATACTCGAACTGCGCACGTCACTCGATCCATCGTCGCCTTGATCAATCGTATCAGTTTATCCGGGAATCCGTATTCGTGTATAATCTGTCATAGCTGTTCTCGATCGATTGTATCATACGCCGATTTGAAATCGATGAACAAGTGATGTGTGGGCACGTTGTATTCGCGGCATTTCTGCAACACCTGGCGGAAGGCGAACATCTGATCCGTTGTAGCGCGTTCACCCATGAACCCAGCCTGGTATTGCCCCACGAACTCTCTTGCAATCGGTGATAGACGACGGCATAGAATTTGAGAGAGTATTTTGTAAGCAGCGCTCAGTAGGGTGAATGCACGATAGTTCCCGCAATCCAACGTGTCGCCCTTTTTGTAGATGGGACACACGATACCTTCCATCCACTCCTCCGGTAATACTTCCTCCTCCCAAATCTTGGTAATGACCCAGTGTAGTGCTCTCACCAGTGCTTCTCCACCGTATTTTAGAAGCTCGCTTGGTAGTTGATCTGCTCCAGCGGCTTTGTTGTTTTTCAACCGGCCAACATTCTCCTCAATCTCTTGAAGGTCAGGGGTCGGAAGTTTTTCGTCCTGTGCACATACTGCTAGATCTGTTACCACGCCACCTTCGGTACTTGCAACGTCGCCATTGAGGTACTCATCGTAATGCTGCCGCCACCTCTCGACCACCTCACGCTCGCTCGTGAGAATATTCCCGTGATTATCTTGGCACATGTCGGCTTGTGGCACAAAGCCTCTGCGCGAGCGGTTAAGTTTCTTGTAGAACTATCGTGTGTCCTTAGCGCGGTACAGCTCTTCCATCGCTTCGCGATCTCGTTCTTCCTGCTGGCGCTTCTTCATCCGGAAGACTGAGTTCTGCCTGTTCCGCGTCTGTTTGTAACGTGTTTCATTCGCTCTCGTACGGTGTTGCAGCACTCTCGCCTATGCTGCGTTCTTCTCGTTTTTCAACTGTTCACATTCGCCGTCGTACCAGTCGTTTCTGTGATTCGGAGTCGCGAAGCCTAGTGCTGTAGCCGAGGTACTACCTATGGCGGATCGGATGTCCCTCCAGCCATCTTCAAGTGTAGCTGCACCAAGCTGCTCTCCCATTGGAAGGGCCACTGCTAACTGCTGCGTGTAGTCTTGAGCCACTTTTACGTTACGCAGCTGCCTGATGTTGAGCCTCGGCTTTCGACTTCGACGCGTGGTAATAACTGTCGAAAGTTTTGAGCGCATGCAGCGACTAGGTTGTGATCCGAATCCAATAGGCACTGCGGCATGTGCGAACATTGCACAGTGGTCCACGAACCAGATTTACGTGGAAAAGTGCAGTCAGCGCCTTCAAATGAGTTTTTAGACAAATATGGCCTTCTACAAATTTAAAGTCAATGATTCGTATGAGAGCTTGGTGATGCATCATGACACCTTAAGTAAATCATTAAATTATTTTTTGAAATTAACATATCAAATTTCTTTTGAAAGAATAGCATATCTGTAGCAATTTTACATTTTTGTTGTGCTTTTCATATGGGCTTATTTTTCTGTACATTCGGGAAAGGGATCATTTTACTTTTTTCTCGTTTCAGAGAGCGAGTGAGTAATGGCGCTTAAGCCTAGGCTTTGAAGCCAGGACACATGGAGAAATGCCTGTGCCCCATCCCAGGAGAAGAGACGTCACCTAAAACGGAGTGTGCATTAACTTTCTTAGCAGCACCACTCCCAACGATTGTACAAACACTATTCCCCTAAACGAAACGGTTGGTACGGTTGTCCCCGTTTCTTCCTTCATTCAATTTAAAAAGGTTTGTCAATCATGTTATTCATAAGTGCATAACCTGATTGCCTTAAGTTTCGTGTTCAAAAGGAATCGCTCAAGAAAGTTCTTGACCGATTCCTGGCAGAAACTTTCTACAGTGACTGCCCGAGCAGAAGGGAATAACAACAGCATAAGAAAATGTGTTATTTTGGCAAAATAACTGAGTAATGAAATAAGTTATTTTCATGTTATTAACATAACAAATTATGTTATAAACTTGGCTGTCATAAGCGGCAAAATAACAAAAATCATAACAAAAAAATGTTCCTGGAAGACCAATTTAATAACATGTTTTGTTAGTTCGATAACAACATAATAACAATGAAATGGGGAAATATTTCAATAACAAATGTTGTTATTTTAAAGTTATTGATAACAATCCGAAAGCAAAATTAGTTATGATATCGAGCTAATAACAAAGTAAGTAATAATGCTAGGGTCTTGTACCATTTGGGCAGATGTACCTGTTTTTGGCACTTGCTGCTGTAACTAAATCAATTTTATACCTAATTGGCACACGTTGAGTTACGTACAGTATCTAACCCTATACAACAATTCAAATCAATTGGTTTGAAATTGACTTAGTTACAGAGCTCCCAAAATAGGTACACCTGCACAAATAGTACAAGGCCCTATATGAATAACAACACAAGCGTTTAGAGCGCATAAAAAATCATTGCTATTTTTTTTAATTAAAGTGGCTTTCAGCCAGACGCTGGTCCACCTCTCCTCACACATAGTTATTATATAAAATCAATTGAAAATTACACAACCAAAAATACAAGATGAAAAAATTGCTAATAATGTAAGATGTCCAAAGCATGACTTGCTCACAAATTCATCAAGTAAAACAACATTCTGATGTCCACTATATCGAATAGCTAAGGAATAGCTACGAATATATGTAAATAAATACTAAAAAAGGAACATAAAAGAGGTCATAATTATCGAAGTGTTTATAAAATAATAAACTAAAAAGGAACTAATTAGATCATACACACGGTATGCTGTAAACAAAATCTCGAATGATGTAGTTTCAATTTCAAAATTTGTTATTGTTGTGCTATTGTTTACTAAACATTTGTACTCTCTCAATAGTATAATAATAACTGAATTTGTTCCATAACAAAAAATATGATTAACATATTATTTTATGGGTGTATATCAATAGCTTGATCATAACAAAATAAGGTTGTCAAACAAAACATGTTATGGAAAACTAATGCCTTGATAAGTTAATAATAACAAAACAAGATATAAAACAAATTATGTAATTTGATAGTTATTAGTTTGATATTCCCCTCTGCTCGGGTGCCATTTGAATTGTCATTTCTTCGCAACTGCGTACTGCGATCGAAGAAAAACGATTTCTTGAGCGATTCGGGCAAGGAATTTGCCATGCATCAACATAGGCCAAAAAATTCCTTCGGATCTGCAAACAGCCTCTAAGCTTAGGGTGGTTCAAGAAAATCCGGTCTTCTGGCATTAACTTTTTCAGTTTCAAATTTTCATAAAAGTCGCTCAAGAAGTACTTGTAATACATTTAAAGAAGCGTCGTTTCGCGCTGAGATGGTCGTTATCTCTTTTGGTTCAATAGTTGCGGATGTTTTTCTTTAAAAATCATAGTTTTTGGAAAAGGTGATATGCCGGGTTGGGGCAAACATAAAACATATCTTTTGCTCGCATTCGAAGGAAGAAATGTTGTTATAAAACATATAAAAAAAAACTAAAGGGGTGTTATTTTTGTAGCTCAAGTAAACAATACTCGAAAGGTGCCTGTTTTTTTTTTCTAGAAAATCATCAATATCTTTTGAACATTCTCAGTGCACGAAAATGCGCGTTTTTGGGAGCTCTAAAAGTGGTTCTAAGACTACTTTAAGGTGAATATATAACGAAGCCACACCTCGAATTTTCAAGAGCACAAATCTGAGGAACCAAAAGACGAGTTACGCTGAAAAGTTGATCGATTGGTGACCCGCTGGTGGTGACCATTCAATCAACTTTTCAGCGAAAACTAACCCTCGGTTCTTCAGATTTGTGCTTTTGAAAATTCGAAGTGTGGCTTCGTTATATATTCACCTTAACGGAAAATTTAAAACAAAAAAAAAAAGCAATAACACGATTTGTTCCAGCGTCACCCTATGAAAACTATGGGAAAATGCTTCAAATTTGGTCAAAACAGTTCAAACGCTTTATATTTTTTGTTTCAAATTTCTCATCAAAGTTGTCCATTTTTAGATCTAAACAAAAAACACACATTTTTGTGCGCTGAGAATGTTGCTACTTCATTCCTTTCAAAAGATATTGATGACCTAGAAAAAATAGGCACATTTCAAGTACATATTTCTTACTTTTACTTTTTACTCCAAGTTTCCAATCGTAGTCCTTTTTTCGTCGCGTGGGTCTTTGCGCCGATTGTATCGAGTCGTATTTTCTCTTATGTATGTTTTTCGTAATGGTGATTTTTACGGGTGGCTTATTGGGCCTACGCCAACACTCCTGTCTCGCCGGAGGGCCATTGTACCAGTTCTGTTTAGCAAACAACTCTGGAACGATCACGCTAATGGGGCTACCACCTTGGATATATCTAGACGTAATGCAGCATTTCTAACTCAGCCGCTGGATGCCAGAATAGACGCTGTTTGAGTCGCACCTCCTTGGTGAACCTCCTCAATCTAGCTGATGTCAGAAGGACAACAGTACCTAGGCTGCACTACCAGCTTAGCACACAACTCTTAGCTGGCAGTATTTGTCATCGCTTGACCCGTGGAAGCATGAAGTAAGAACTTGTGAGGATTAGAGCTATGTTGGACGCTCTCCATATCGACTCACCGTTTTGCAACCCAGATTCACTTTGTACATTCAACAAATCTATGCTTGAGCTTAGTATGCAGTGAACTCGTGTAAAAAGCGAAAAAAATATGCCACCCTTGCTTTTCCGTTGGTATTGAATCAATGTCCAACTTACAAAATATGGCTAATTTATGACCCAGCACGTTCCAGTATGCTCCAATCGTGATCGATAGAAATATATTGCTTCTTCTGCTCTGCGTGCAGTTTAATAAGTCTGTCTGCACCCATCTTTTGGGCGGATTGCTTCTTTGTTTCGTGGTTGTGTGAGCTTCTACTGGCGCTGCGAATACGTGCTCAGAACTTGGGCCTTTTAATGAGAATAATACGGGCCGCAGCTGCACCAGACATCCAGATGGCATGGGTCCTTGAACATTGAAGCAAAAGTTTCACGAAATGGTGAATCACGATGCAATATTAACTTTTATGGGTGCTCACACATAAGGGCATGGATCATTAATTGGAACGGTGATTTCTTTATTGAACTTTTCTTCTCATGCTTTGGCAGTGTCGGAAAGTTTTGCATTCACATCACGTTTTCACGTGGTGTGATATGCTGTGATAGTATCCAAGAAAGTTATCAAATTATTCAACCCGAAAACAATTTATCATTTTATTAAGCTCATATGCACACCTCTGATGGAATTTCCTGCTGGGTTTCAGTTGAAAGATTCAGAGTTGCTGACGCTTTTCCACGTCTAGATTATTGAAGATAATGGATTAAACAAGAAAAACGAACAGTAGAGCAATTTTAATCAACAAATTATTTCGGCAATAGCCGAGCCAACTTGGCTCAGCCAAGCCGCCCCGTTGGGAACAAATTTGTCGTAAGTTCACTTAAAGAGACAGCTGACACTCAGACGGTGAAAAAAATATGAGCTTCCAGAAAAGTTCCACAATTAATCGTGCCAAGTTTCGGTTCAACTTCATTTGCATACTTAAAATATGCACAGAAATCTGGTGCATCGAGCCCTGCGTTCCAGGCCAGGGCTGAAACCATCTCTAGAAGGTTGAGCTGCACACGGCTGTACTGCACTACTGACTGACTGACTGCCTGCAGCAATCGGGTGACGATGAGCAAGCTAGAATTAATTGGAAACTTTGTACACCCCGGGGTTGGTTTGGTTGGTAGAGTAATAATGACATCACACAGAAGGAAGCCGGAACAAGATGAACAGCAACTTGCTGCAAGTTTGGGGTTTGTCCCACTGCACTGCTGCTGTGTGGCAAATGATGACATTTTCCGAGAATAATTATGTAGAACTTTGATGGTGAGATGCTTTAAATTGCCGGAACAAGCAATAAACCTAGTGGAAGTTTTTATATTGTCGAACCACCCCGGAAACAGATTCTTCAAACCCTTCTTCTATAAAATTTTCTCTAAAGCCTTAGAGCGGCATTCAATGTCCAACACTAATTGCTACCGACAGTCGCACTTTCATAAAACCTAGAAAGTTAACTATCTCGACGATAATTGCGCTAGGGTTGGAGAAGTTGATTGACTCATTTACAGCTAATTATATTACTAGAAGGGCGAAACATGCCTTCCCAAGTGCTGTTGAAAGTTGGGGGCGCCCGAAAAATTATCTTCTCGCGTAATTCCGATTACCACTAATCCTCGGGGCGCTGGCTGCTTGCTTCGTCGTCGTCATCTTCGTCGGAATATTGGAAGCTGTTGCTTGGGCGGATGCTAAAGCAAGTCAGCGCAGCAAATCGTTAGTGGAACAAAATTAATTTCCCGTTATTAATGGGCTCTTGTAGTTGGGGATGTAATAGAACGCACAAGTAGTAATCAAAGTTCTTTGGTGTGCGAAAGTTTAGCAGATGTTATGGAATGTTCTTAGAGCTAATTGATTAATATGTGATATATTGAATGTTTGATGATTTACGAAGAAAGACGAACGGATAATGAAAGATTTAACCCGTATTCACCCAGGGCGAGGCTTTTTTTGGTAGAAATGCAATATCTTCTTGTTTCAAAAACTTTACACTGAAGTCTTTTTTTATAGTCAATAGGAAGAGGTTGTACTAAAAATGCATGGTACCTCTCCCCTTTGCAGCCTCCTCCTTTTGATGGTAGCCTTAAATAAGTACCTAACTGTTTTTCATATTTTTCATAAATTTCACATGATTTTGCTCAAATCATTAAGAGTTTCCACTGATCTTCGACAAACAATGTATCACAACTCATTATATGCTGTCAAACTTTCCATCTCACAAGGGACGGTTACGATGGTGTCCCCCGGGGATTTCAACCGGATTATTTTTGTTGCATTCTAAATGCAAAGCCTTTCGGGTGATGGGCCAGTGGTGTAGTCAGGAGGGGCCCTCAAAGGGGCAATTTAGGCAACATATAACATTATTGAAAGAGCCCAAACGTCATCAAAATGTGTTGCAGTAGAAACAGGCAGAATATGCATGAATACATGATTTCGTATCAAATTTAATTTACTATAGGCGTTGCGCGAGAATGAAAACAAAGATCAGTTTGATGACTTACTTTGCGTTGGACGGTCGACATTAGTTTTGTTCGTGGTTTCGTTTACGAAATTGTGTGCATTTTGAAACAGTTTGGTTTCATTCACGACACCCAGCTGCGACCGGAGGGGATGAGAGGGGATGAGAGGGGAAAAGCACTATCTTTACGTTCAGTGGGGGCGCACGGTTCACAATATTTTAAAACTATCGGGTTCGTCACTTCACTCACTTGAAGTCTATTCGCTTGTCCCATTGGTGGAGACGCGAGGTCTTTGAAAAGGTGGGAATATTGACACCAGCTCGTGATATCCTGGAATAAAGGTTGTTCAGCAGGCCGTCCCTTATTTTGTGAAAATTGGAAATGTTGAAAGTTCGTAAGGGGAACTGAGGGCATAACGCCCCCCAGGGGCAAAACGCCTACACGCGATTTTATCACATTGTGGAGGTTTTTATTACACTACTTGTCATAAGTAAAGACCCACGTATTGCAACAAAATTGCACCACATTGAATCTCCTCGATATCTGAGGACCTTCAAAGATGCTGTCTCCAGCAAAGTTATTCAGGAGCCCAAAAGCAACAACTTTTGTGAAGGCGGCATTTTTGTAGGTTTTCTGGTTTGCGAGATATCGAGGTGAGTCAGAGTGATGCAATATGTTGTTGCAATACTTTTTGTGAGTCTATACTTATTAAGGTGGTTCAAAAAATCGTTTTTGCTCCACACCGATTATTCGATTTATAGCTAGATTCTATGCCTTTTCCCAAATTTTGAGCTGAATACATCGACATACTTTTTTCTGTGGTAGTAAAATCGAATTTTCTCGGTGAAGAAGTTTTTCCTGCACGGTAAAAAATCTGCACTCTGATATAAACAGATTGGCACTTGAATTCGCACTACTGTCCAATCAGTTTGTTATCATCTAAATATCATTCTAAAAATCACATCCAATGCCTCTTCAGTTTTACTGGAAGTGCACTTCAATTCATTGTTGACAATGTTTTGATTTCAAAATAAAAAATAAAAATAAGTGTACCCCCGCAACACCAAGATTCGATACCAGGACCTTGACCATGAGAGTAACGATCTTCTCCTTTACCACTACACTACTTCACATTTGATAATGAGGTGCGAATCGAAGCGAAACACTTTCTACCACCTGTCATCTATATTTACTTTCATGCCCAAAACAGTCATTACCAAATCAAAAGCTTTTCACTTTGGATAGTATTGCTTTGTACATTAGTGCAAATCGAAGTGATTTTCAGTTGATTTCTCCGGTGGGTTTGTTTTGGTTCTCAAATCAAAACTGACAGCATTACAATTTAAAAGGAAAAGAATTTCTAATCATGTTGATTGGGACGTTAAATAGTTAAGGGATTTTTCCCTTACATCCAGCGTGCAGATTTTTTACCGTGTGGACATGAAGTAAACACTAAAAGTTGCCTTTTGAAACCATTGTTGGTTTCTAATCACTAACTTTTCACAAATCTATCCCGTTTTCTAACAATTAACGTTTTTCACGATTTTTCCATACGATTTGACAGTTCTTGACTACCATGCTTCCGTGAGCTTGAGGTGAGAATTTGAGAAAGTTGAAAACCGAGAGTAGCACAGTCGATGCATTGAATACAAGCGATGGTGTCGCCGCCGGGCTGTCAGCGCTGGAAACTAGATGCTATAAAAGTTCTTGCATGCAATTTTTACTGCTGGCGCCAACTGAGAGCAATCAATAAAAATGTAAACAGCAATCATCCCATTGATTGAAAATTGAGAGTGCACAAGCCCTTCAACGTTTGTATTAGAATTACTATGGGAAATGACGTTTTTCATTCAATTGACCGTAGCATTTCCCCGAGTGCCCACGAATGTTAGTTGACCCTTGGTACTCCTAGGCTACTCTATCAGCTAAAACTTCGCCGAAGACCACATTCAAATCGGACGTCTCATTAATTAGTTATCGATTTTTGTATTACTTATGACGGGTAGTGAAGATGCAAGCAAACTAAATCTAAAGCTTAGCATGTCAAGCCCAAAAACGGCTGACATTGTCGAAAGAAAAGCATGCGAGGCTAAGATTTTCCACATTTGGAAAGGTTATCTAATTTGAATCAACCCAATAAACCACCACGCGTCCCCTGCTCCTTCATTTCGGGAAGAGTTCGATGGAGGTTAAAATGGTCCAACATTTCCAATCATATAGGTAAACATCCTTCTGGAAGTCAAGTAGGCAAATGCACGGAAATTCTTTTGATTATCCAAAGAATTTTGGTAAATTCCGTTTTTTTTGCGTGCTTACAATTAAGGTTTTCTGATGATTTTGTTATTCGCCATGTGCTTCCAAGGAGATTGAAATGAATATGGAGGCGCATGGCTGTTATCCCCTCTGCTGACCATGTTAAGTGGCATCCATTACTCCATGACAGATGGTCTTTTTGCACCACGTCCAACCAACTTTGAAAAACGCAAAAAAAAAACAATGAAAATACATTAGTTTTGCGAATCTTTTGCTGAAGTATCAAGCAAATATTGTTAATTTGCTCTCAACACTTTGAATTTGTAAGTCATGAGAATATTTTTAATTGAAAACGACGAAAGTTTTAAACAGTGTCATCTTATCCCACTTTACGTTAAGACCATTGCATCTCGAAAAGTGAACGAGCTGTTTTTATGAATGCGTGTAGCTGTTTCTCAGTGCCGGATTTGGAGTGAGGGTGGGAGGTCAGGGGTCCGGAGCCCCTGGCCACCACAAAATTTCACTTCACGAAAAAAAAAGTCAAGCAAGAAAAAAATACATAAGTGCAAAAAACTTCTCTTGATGATTTCTTAGGCCAAAAACAAATTACTGACTACTGGCAAGATGTATGTGATATATTGTGATTCCAGATTTATGATATTTGAGAAGTTTTCTCTAAAACTTATTTACATTAATTTTTGTTTGTGGAGTTACTCAAGATAAATTACTGGTAATTCTGAAGAAAATCTGACTGAATTCGCTAGAGGAACTCCAAAAATTTGTAAATTGAAGAGTAAAAAATTACAGCTGAATTTGTTTTGTGTTTTTTTAGTTTAAATTTTTGAAAACGGTTCGAAGAATTTTCCACAGAGTTCTTGAAAGAATTATAGGATATTTTTGTTGAAATTCAGAAGCATTTTTGGAGCTCTTGGGTTTGATTTTACTTAGACAGACCCAAATCTAAGACTATTGAAACATTTTTTTAGAGGGAATTCTGCATGAGTTTGCGGCAGATTACTTAGAAAAGTTTCATAAAATCCATAGATTCCTTGCTAATAATTTGTTCATAGAAATTTGCAAATAATTTTTCCAAGTTATCCTCGAAAAATTTTCACGTGATTTAATTGGAAATTCTAATGAAAATTAAATCAGAAAATCCATTAGACTGTGTGAATCATGATAGAGTGTGGGTATAAATCTAAGCAAAATATTAAACCGTTGTTGTGAATTATTTGTGGGATTCCTGGTATTCCTGATCCCTATTGATTTCTCTCCGGAGTATTTTTTTTTTGGAATTCCTTCAGTAGCTCCTCAGAGAGTTTCTTCAGGAGGTTCTGTAGGTTTTTTAGGAGATTCTCCAGGTTTTCTTTTTCGTTCCTTCTAGAATTCCTTCAGAAAGGTCTTTGGGGCCATCCATTAAGTACGTCACGGTCCTAGGGGGGAGGGGGGATTTGTGAAAGTGTGACAAGCAATGTATTGAGTATAGGAAAAACCCGTACGAAGGGGGGAGGGGGGGGGGGTCGAAAATTCCCGATTTTAGCGTGACGTACTTAATGGATGCTCCCTTTAGTCATTTCTTCAGGAGAAGAAATTCCTTTGGAATTTCCTTTTTATACTTTATAACGAAACTTCACCAGTTTTTTCTCCTACTTTGCCCGGGAAATATTTCCAGAAGTTTCTCCAGGAGCTCTTTCATTGCTTCGCAAGTTTCGCCTTGAATTTCTTCAGTTTTCAGTTCTTCCAAGAATTCCTTCAAAAGTTTTATCAGGGGTTCCTCCGGGAAATATTTCAAGGAGTTTCCCTGAGAAGAACTTTCGGAATTTCTTCCGGAGCTCCCGAAGGAGATTCCGTCCGTAGTTTCTCGAGGTTTTTTCATCATTGCGTTCGAGAATTCCCTCATGAGGGTAATTCTTTCAGGTGTTCCTCCGGAAATTCGCTCTC
Organism: Aedes albopictus; assembly: GCF_035046485.1. NCBI lineage: Eukaryota > Metazoa > Arthropoda > Insecta > Diptera > Culicidae > Aedes > Aedes albopictus. The sequence goes on along the minus strand of NC_085136.1, from coordinate 284,491,840 downwards.
TGGAATTTTCTTGAGAGTCTCTTCTGGAGTTCCCGGTTTTTTTTTAAAGTTATTTGAAACATTCATTCCCAAGATCTTTCGAGAATTCCATCATTATTTCCTAGTTTGTGCGGGTATTCTTTTTATCCAGGATTTTCTTCAGTAGTGCCTCCGAGAAAATCTTTAGCAATCTTATATAACAAGACTTCAGATTTATTAAAACTTCTTCGAGAAAGATGGCTATTGATATTCATTGCAAACATCTTCAAAAATATTCATAAAGAAGTAAGTTTAATGAAATCTTTGAACGGGATCGGAATTCTAGCCTAGCCTAGTCTAGTCTACATATAGGTACACAGCCATTCATTGAAAGAATCATGGAAAATGATGGGATCGACTACTCCCATATTTTTTCTTGTCATTATTAATAAATACTTGCCGTGCATCGGAGATACATTGCAAGCATTAAGGCGGCCAGGCCTACTGTGCAGCGCTATTAGCCATTACTGTGAGAATCAGTTCCGAACTTGATTCCACATCAAAAAAGTGAAATGGGGACATCTCGTACCAACCGTTCCATGAAAAGTGGGATTATATACTGCTACGTTGGGAGTGACTTTGCTAAGAAAGTTTATGTCACTCCATCCCGGGTAGAGGTAAAATACTGACGATCAAAACATGATTTTTGTTTGATTGATATAAGAGATAAAAGATCTGACAATAATACCTGGAAAATGTTCCTGGAACATCTGAACAACATCAAAATTTGATATTTCAAGATCATACGAATAGCTCGCTGCTATTGGTTAGATCTTACAAAATCTAAATGTGATTTGATGATGATGTTCCAGGAGTAAATTTTTGATTTTATTTTTAGATCTTTTATCTCTTATGTCAATCAAACCCATATCACTTTTTGATCTCCATATCAAAATATGCTATTATTGAGTTCTTTTTCTCTACTCGGGATGTCATCTGGATTCCTGGGATGAGACAAAGGTATTTTGCCATATGCCCTGGCTGTCAAGCCTAGGCTTAAGCGCCTTTACTCGCTTTCTGAAACGATATCAAAAGTTATGGCGAACCATGCATAATCATTTTTGAAAGCAATAATTTTCTTCTCTTACGTAGCTTTCTTACACTTTTTCCAACGGCCGAACTGATAAACGTGGAAACGAACTAGTAGTTTACGCAACAAGGTGCAGAATGAAGATTTTTACAGCACGAGTCGTACATTTATCCAACGAGGCTTGCCGAGTTGGATAATTACGACGAGTGCTGTAAAAATCGAGTTCTGCACCGAGTTGCGTACAAGGTTTTTTGCACCTTCATAAATTACCACTTGAGGATAGTTTCTAACTAAACTTTTTCATCAAACTGCACACTGATGTTCATAGCCATGATTAAGGAAGTCTGATCATAGCAGGTTATACTGTGCAGTTGTCACAATTTTTCAAACCTGCGTCCATAAAGCATCAATAAGTTGATCAAAACTGAAAACAGTGCTGTAATGGTTCATTACGCAACGCAAATCAGTGCTGTAATGAACCATTACAGCACTGTTAATTTGGTGTGGGAAAGTAGGCCTTTTCCTGTCAGATTTGCGTGAAGTAAAATGGCCTATTACGATGAGAAGTTGCAAAAAAAATTTTACGGACAATCCAAAAATGCAACCTTTTGCGTGCACAGCTTGCTACGATCCTCTCATTGAACAGGATCAGAATTCTATGGAATAACTACCCGAGCAGAAAGGAATAGCAACAGCATAATAAAATATATTATTTTGGCAAAATAACTGAATAGCGGGAAGAATTATTTTCATGTTATTAACATAACATATCATGTCATAAACTTGTCTGTCATAAGCGGCAAAATAACAAAGATTATAACAAAAAAATGTTCCTGGAAGACCAGGTAAATAACACGTTTTGTTGGTATCAATAACAACTAAATAATAGCGAATTTGTGAAATATTTCAATAACAAATTTTGAAATGAATAAGTTATTGATAACAAGCGAAAAACAAAATAAGTTATAATATAATATCAAAATCAAAGTGGCCTCGATGCAGTGAAAGTGACTTCTTTTCTGACATTTTTGTCCGAAATGTGTAGTTCATCCTGGTTCCAGCTGATCCAAAACATAACATATATCGCACTATATATGAACTACTAGCTGTCCCGGCAAACTTTGTCTTGCCGTCTTGTGGTGGTTTGACAACTGTTAGGCTCAAAAAAGCACCGCACTCTAGATTGGTTTCATTTTTGATCGTGTTGATTTCCTTCCCAGCTCATACATAATCAGTACTTTTTCAATTTTCTTACTTTTCTAGTTGATTTTCGTAACTTTTTGTACATATAAACACAGCCACCACGAATACGAACCGAACCGAGCAAGATTAATTCTGATCGGTTCAGCCGTTCGTGACTTTTGTTGCCTCAAAGGGAAGTCAAACTCATTTTTATATATATAGATGCATATAAGCACTCGTACCCGGCTTTAGGACATTTCCCCGAATTCCATTACCCGAATGACCCATTACCCCGAATGATTTATCCGCAAGCATATCTGGAGACCTGGTCTGGGTAACTAACGGTGCTTGAAGTTGATCGCCATATTTTCAACAAAGATTTTCCTTCTTTGCGCCTATGTTGTTCTTTCTAGCAATACTACTGAGGAACTTTTAGGCATTCCAACTGCTAATGTGGTCATCAGATGTGTATCCTTCTATCAAGCATAAGCTTTTCTTTCTAGTTATTCTTTCAAGGAATTTGTTGGCGTTTCAACTGGTGATACTTTTATCAGAGATTTTTCCTTTTTTTAATCATCGGCTATTCTTTCAAGGTGTATAAGTCATATAGAATAGTGACATGACCACTAGTTTATTATTTTTATTATTCGTTATTATTCTCCGATCATATGATCTGAAACTAAAAGTTCAATAATGATATTTTCCTTCTTGTGGCTTTTGGTCGTTCTTTGGTGTTCCAGGATTTGAATATACTCTCCTCTAAGTGATTCAGTTCTCTAAAAGGCAGAATGAAATATTATCAACCAAGCTGGTTCATTCCGGGGTTAATGGCATGGTTTTTTTTCATTTCAGCAAATATAAAATTAATAATAGAGAAAAAAAATATTCGGGGTGATGGGTCGTTCGGGGTAATGGAATTCGGGGAAATGTCATAGAGTCAAAAGAGAGGAATATAAACAGTTCCTCGCGAAATGCTGTGGACAACGTTAATCTTCAATGGTGTAGTTTTGATTGCAAAGCTTGTTATTGTTGTGCTAAGAATGATCAAATATTTGTATAGTCTCAATAACACAATAATAACTAAACTTATGCTACAACAAAACATGTAATTGGAATTTAATTTAAAGGAAATATACCAATAGCACGATCATAACAAAATAAGATTGTCCAACAAAACATGTTATGGTACGGTAATACCTCAATAAGTTAATAATAACAAACCAAGATATAAAAACAGGTTTTGTGATTCCATTGTTATTATTTTGATATTCTTCTCTGCTCGGGTATGGTGATGTTGATGATACAACGTTCAAAATAAAAGTTCCGAATTAATTTGTTTGGATTTAGATTGTCTCAGCATATCTCATACCATGGTCGAAGAACATTACGCCAGTGTTACGTCTGCTCATTCGTGCTTCTATCATCTGATGAGCATACCGAGCAGAGGAAAAAAGCTCAAGAATAGCATATTTTGATACGGAGATCAAAAAGTGATATTTGTTTGTTTGAGATAAGAGGCAAAAGTACTGAAAATAATATCTCAAATTTTCTCCTGGAACATCGTCATCTTAGCACATTTAGCTCTTGGTAAGATCTAACCAATAGCAGTGAGCTATTTGACTGATCTTCAAATATCATATTTTGCTATTGGTTAGATGGTTCAAGAATAAATTTTTGCTATTATTTTCAGTACTTTTACCTCTTATCTCAATCAAACCAATAACACATTTTGATCGTCAGTACTTGACCTCTGCCCGGGATGTGACACGAGATTTGGATTGCAAGATCGGAAGGCTCTGATATATGTCCCTGATCATGATATTTTCAGCGACATAAATTAAAATCAATTGTTGAAAATATGGTAGATATGAATATCGCCAGTATTACACTGCTTGTGCGTGTTTCCTCGTCAAGATTGCCATCGCAATTCATTTTCAGAAGTATTATTTGTGTTACATATTATGCATCATAGCCAAATCGTAATCATCCCGAAAACATATTTTATATTGAAAACCTGTTTCGTGCGAAAAGAAGAAATAAAACAAACACTCTCGAATAGTTATCCTTCGAAAAACTAACAAAACAGTTGCCCACTACACAAATCTCAAACCACAACAGTTTATGCATAGCTAAACTGACATTTCAATATCGATGTGAAACAACCTCATAACCTCGTTTGTCAACGGCGTATGTCAACATGTCTCGAAAACAGCTATCAAGAAGAAAAGCAAATAAGTCAACACTACTGACACTGACTGTCTAGTGCCTATACTTCACATGAACGAAAAATATGACCATCGCGCTCCGGTGACCATATGTCCTGATGGTCAAATAGCACACTCCATCATTCGACCACTTCAAACGAAATATTTCCCTCGGTTGCCCTTCCACCACATGCACGCTCGAGTTAATCAAATAACCCTTATACCCTGGCGTTCCCGACGACTAAATAGAAAAAAGCTACAAATTCGGGGTCGTCCCCTGGTTGGTAGAGCAGCCTTATTTTCGCTGACAAATGTTCCCACACAGAGTATTTACCACCGTCGCGTCATCGAGTCGTATACCTCTCTATCAAACATACGCACATGAAATCGACCGCCATTCATCAAACTGGGTATTGGGTAACCCACGTCAACATCCAATGTGGCCAAGCTGGATGTTCTTTCGCAGTTCCCTACACCAGAGGTTTTCAATCTTTTCAACGGATTTTTTTTGTAAAGTTTTTAACGTTTACGTAATAAATAAGTGCAAATTAATCTTCTTTGCTTGGCCTCTGGATACCCTCAACCACTTTGAAGCTAAATTAAAACTATGCAATGATGATGGTTAAGGTTTTCAAAACTCAACACCGAGCTGAGGCACTCGTCATCAACTTGTTTGAAACCCCCTGATCTACATACAAACGATGACAACGACGACTACATATGCCCAAAAAATTGGCCTGCGTCTTTATTTATAACGTCATCCTTTCGGTAGGCCCACAACACAACCCGAGACTACCAAGTCGACAAGATTTCCATCCGGATGGAAGGGAGACTTTGAAGGAAGGAAAAACTCAAAAGCTCCAAACGTTGATTCGCATTTGAAACCAATTTGTCAAAGGGGTTTATCGATGCAGGTAAAGTGGTTCCCCATGGGGATCGTTCGGAGTAGGTGGGGATGAATTTCATGAATCATCTTTTTCTTGGCTACGTTTCGGGGGTGGTTCTGTACGATGTCTGACAGGGCCTACGGGACAGTGTGTTGTAAGAGAAAAAAGTAGGACTCAACAATGTATCGTTGATTTATGGACAACGATTCGTTACGTGAAATGAGATGTGGTTGATTTATTTTGGGTAGAAAGGTTTACGGAAATGTTCGTGACAATCGATTAGTAATGAAGATTTAAAAGCTATTTTTTGGTCATGGGTTTCTACTTTGGTGTTTCTGTTCTGGCCTTGGTGATATGTAGCACGTCCCTTACATTTTATGGTACATTTCTAAAAGGGTAGCCATAAATTGGAGTGTAAAACGGTTAGTTGACAAATTGGTAGGACAACATAGTTCTTGTCCTCAAATATCCTACAGGTTTACCGGACCATTGATGATGCGGTGGGAATCGACCTGCACGCAAAATGACATGGGATTCCTGTGATGGTTTCTTTCAAATTTCATTCTGACTACCTTTCTAATTACATTCAACTACGGTGGAGAAGCACTGGTGAGAGCACTACACTGGGTCATTTTAATGATTTGGGAGTAGGAACCTGAGGAATGGTTGGAAGGTATCTAAAATAACCCAATTTAAACCACCTAACGGTACTGGCGCCTTTCTCGTGCCTTCGAAAACCCATTTCTACAAAACTCAAGTGACATGTTGATAAATACAGTTTCTTACCGATTTTGGCAACGAGGTGAATTTTATGTTGCCAAAATGGAATGTTGCCAAAATCGGTAAAAAATTGTGATTTTACAACTTTTATGCGTTATTTTGACTCAATTTATCAATATACAAGTTACAAAACGCTCCCCTTAGGTGACGTTCATAAATTACGTCATGATTTAAAAAAATGTCGTTTTTGAAAACTTAATGAATTCATATTTTTTTTAAATTGAGGTAAAGCTAAAAAAATGTATTTAAGATGATTTGGCGATAAAAAATTTTATCAAAAATTTGTGTTGCCAAAATTGGTAAATAATTTTTGTCAAAATCGGGTGTTGCCAAATTCGGTGAAAAAATGTTGCCAAAATCGGTAAGAAATTGTTTCCATAAACGGGTGTTGCCAAAATCGGGAAGAAAATGTTGCCAAAATAGGAAATAGACAAAAACGGGTGTTGCCAAAATCGGTAATCACTTTCATATGTTTACCAAAAACCCATATTATGGCACCAGAAATCATATCGTTTATATGGCTTTTGATGTTTGAGCCTCATAATCTCAAGAAAAAGCCGCTATCTTGAATTTTGAGCCGAAATATTGGATTTTAGACCGCCATCTTGCCCATACCAAATATACCCATATTGCATGATTTTAGGACCTAAACCTCCATTGAACAGCCGTCATCTTGAATTTTGAGCTGCCATCTTGGATATACTGGTCGTAATTTTTGGAGTCCACACATCTTCCCCATACCAAATATACCCATATTGCATGGTTTTGGAGCCAAAAATTCCATGAAATAGCCGCCATCTTGATTATTTTGGTAGTCATTTTTGGACACCGGACATCTTGTTGCATGGTTTTAGGGCCTTAAACATCATTAAACAATCGCCATCTTGAATGTTGAATCTTGGATTCTAGACAGCCATTCACCTCCAAACACCTACCCCACACCAAATATACCCATATTGCATTATTTTAGGGTCATAAACTCCATTAAATAACCGCCATCTTGAATTTGGAGCCGCCATCTTGGATTTTAGACCGCCGGCGCCGTCTTGGATATTCTGACCGCTATTTTTGGACTCCGGAAATCTTCCTCATACCAAATAAAACCACACTGCATGGTTTAGGGCCTAAAACTCCTTTAAACGCCGCCATCTTGCTTTTTTGAGCCGCCATCTTGGATTTAGACCGCCATCTTGGATATTCTGGTCGCCACGTTTGGACTCCGGACATCTTCTCCATACCAAATATACCCATATTGCATGGTTTGGGGCTTAAAACTCCATTAAAGAGCCGCGATTTTGAATTTGGAGCCACCATCTTGGATTTTAATCCGCCAAATTGGATATTCTGGCTGCCATTTTGGGACTCCGGATATCTTCTCTATACAAAATATAGAATAACCAGCCACAGAAATCCAATGTCGCGACTGTTCGTGTGACTAACATCTAGTTTGCCTCGCCCTTACAGCGTCAGTAGCAGTACTATAAGTGTCAAATAAATTGTGTTTAGCAAAACAGAAGGTCCTCTACAAAATGGACACTTAAACATAATCACCTATTACAACAAAAGTTATTAAAATAATTAAATAGGAAAACTGAATACAGCGCCATTGGCGTTCTAGTGTATTTCTATTGGAATTTTCAACCGCCATCTTGGATTTTAGACCGCTATCTTAGATATTCTGGTCGCCATCTTGAATATTGGGCCGATATTGGGGATTTTCTGGTCTCCAGTATTAATTTCCGCACAAAATTCGTCAACCATGCTAAACGTTACAAAAATCGGCGCAGCTTGATGGGGCTTGGTACAGTTTTATATATGACCAGTTCCACCGGTGCTGGTCCGGATCACTAAAATGGCCATAACTCTAGAACGCCTTGACCGATCCTAACCATTTTCAATAGCAAACAATGCGGCAAAATTCCGGTTCGATTCGTGCTACAATCCGTAAAATCGGTCAATGGGAAGTGCCTATAGGTGTCAATGGGTGGGACCATATAGCCGAGGCGGTAAACGCACGGGTATTCAGCATGACCATGCTGAGGGTGACGGGTTCGATTCCCGGTCGGTCCAGGATCTTTTCGTAAAGGAAATTTCCTTGACTTCCTTGGGCATAAAGTATCTTCGTGCCTGCCACACGATATACGCATGCAAAATGGTCATTGGCAGAGGAAGCTCTCAATTAATAACTGTGGAAGTGCTCATTGAACACTAAGCTGAGATGCAGGCTTTGCCCCAATGAGGACGTTACTCCAAGAAGAGAGAGAGAGAGGGAAGTGCCTTCAAAGTGAGTGACCTTTTTTGTACAGACATACATTCACACATGCACACATACAGACATCATCTCAATTCGTCGAACTGAGTTGATTGGTATATGTGACTTGAACCTCCGAGCCTTCTATCGAAAATTCGTTTTTTGAGTGAACATATAGTCTTTTAGTACACTTTGGCGTACGAGAAAGGCAAAAAAAAAAGATCCGTCCAGAAAATGGCTGGCATCCTGAATCGCGAACCACACTGAACTCTCATCAGCTGACCCGTGGAAGGATGAAACACTCGTGAGGACCAAACCTGGATGCTCCTTCCAGTCCAGGTTGTCCAGGTTGTTTGCTAGTCACGGTGTCCATGTTAGAAGAATAGAGTTCAATATTTTAAAGTCAATATCGTCGCCGGCCACGTCCTTACGGTCATCGGGAAAGGGGAAGGATACAACCGTGAAAACCGACTTTCCCAGGAAAGTTATCGCGCGCTTCTGATTTCGCATTCAATACTTGCGTCCCCATCTCCCTACCGAGAAAACCGACCGACTCACGGAAATACTTGCGCGTTTCCCACAGTATTAAACTTAGAGTATATCGAGAATAAAACTTTAAAGCTTTGATAGCTATTTTCGAATCATGTATTTTGCTAAGAGTAGTCCCTGTGATCGACAGCCGTTGAGGTAATTATGCCGATTATTTTAAATTTGCTTAATGATTGTTGTGAACTGCAATCACTTTCTTCTAACATTTTTATCGCTTCAATATTAGGCCACCACCGGAGCTACAAGATTAATTTGCAGATATTACAGACTCCAGGGGTCCTCATGAAAACGCATTGGCGAAATTACTCTGACTTCTTCTAGTATGTAAAGAAAATAAAAACTCGGAATGATCTCACCCAGTTCCATGTCGTCGGATGACCGCAACCACTCCTTGACTCTTTCAATTTTCTGCAATACCATTTGCTACCAAGTGTGCATCTATTTTTATCACTTCACGAAGAAGGTCAATATGCACCTGCCCAAACACGTGTAGCTTTTCTTTCGAACAATGCAAGCCGATCGAGATCCCCATCGCAACTTCCCCAAACACGCGTCATTTTTCACTTTTTCCTTCGAACAATAACAGTGGGCAGAAACGGGCCCGTAATCGAACTTATTTAGAAGCCGCTAGTTTCGAAACGCGAACTGATGCATTTCCCATGGAAAATGGGCCGATAAATCGAATGGTGATGTTTTCATCCTGTGCAGACCTCGGGAAGGGATTCATTTTGTCCTATTTTACCCTAAATTAGCCGTTTTCAATGGGTATACTTCCATAATTCAACACGCCGCTGATTTTTTTTGTATATAAATTGACGAATATGGTATTATTATGTTTACATAATAGACTGATAAAGAGTTCATGCAGTGCTGAGCCTTAAAAGTGACCCATTTTGCCCTATTTCACCCTATATTTATTGTTTTTATGAATATATGCATGTAACTTCAATTCATTCAGATTTTTTAGTACATGAATAAAGAAATTGGCGTATTTTACCCCATTTCCCCCTATATTAGTAATATTGATGAATATAACTTCTATATCTTCAATATCAGCATTGGCGTAGCTAGGGAGGGTTCCAGGGGTGCCTGGCACCCCCTAGAACAAATTTGGCACCCCCTAGAATCTTTTCTTGACAGACACCTAAAATTTAAAACTTAACACAATAATTCTAATATTTTTTAATGGCACATTTCAACAAAACTTAAGTACACTCAGAATTACTTAAATACTTGTTGTACGTTTTGGCGTTTAGGATATTCAGGCCAAACATTTCTATAGGTCCTAAGTGCATATGAGAGGCTCTCTTTAAGTCACCTCTCTTTCGATTATAACGTGCTTGTATTTATTAAATTTGATTTACTTCTTGCATCGGAAGGTAGATTAAACAATTCTTTGCCGATCTCAAATTGTCAATATGTTCACAGTGACATCGTAATAATTTAAAGAGAACCGGAACAAAGAGAGCCTCTGTTTTGCAGATTGGACCTTTAGATATGTTTGTCGGCTATTGGTCAAAATCAACAGACTCTCTATGGATTTCTCCAGAAATACCTCTATATATTTATACAGTGATTTCTCTAGGTTTTCTTATGGATTCCTACCGGTTTTTCTTTCAATAAACTTCCCTTAGGATTCTCCAGCTCCAGTCCTGATGGGGTTGTACAGAGGGTTCAAAATTTCATTCAATTCGGTTCACTGGTTTCCGAGATATTACAGCTCAAAAATTAGTTGGCTTGAAAATAGTGTTTTACCGGAACGGTTCTAACTTTGCGGAAGATTGATCAATTGAGCCGAAATTTGCACCAATTATGCACATATAATAGGTTGACAAACAGTCAAAATTTGAGATTTTTCGATGTACTCTATGAAAAATTATAGCATGTTGAACTTTATTGTGAGAGAAAAAAAAGTTGCCTATCCCAAACATTTTGGCCAGCCCGTGTATATACTAGAAATTTCTGCAGAGATTGGTCCAGCATTTTCTCCTAGGAATTCTTAGGAAATTCTCGGAATTCATCTAGGGATTCCTCTAAAAAATTCTATTGGGATTCCTTCAGGAATTTCTTGCGGGATTATTCAAGACAATCTTCCTGGGATCCTTTCAGAAGTTTCTCCGGTGATTCTTTCAGGAATTCCTTCAGAGATTTTATTCAGATATTTTCCAGAAATTTCTCACGGAATTGCTTCAGGATCCTATATTTGCCTTCCTCCGGGGATTGTGGCTAGGATTCCTCAAGCAACTCCTGCTGCGATTCTTGCAGCAATTTCTCTTAGAACTCCTCCAATAATTCTTAATATGGTACCTTTAGGTATTCTACTAGGGAAGTTCCAGAAATTTTTCCGGAAAATCTCCCTTGGATTTTTCTAAAAATTCCTTCGGTGATACTTCCAGAGATTTCTTCAAGCTGGAATTCCTCAAGCAATCCCCATTAGAGCTTCTTCAGAAATACTTCTAGGGGATTCTCCTGGCATACTTACTTGCTGCAATACTTTCGGGAAATCCTCCTGAGATTTCCAGGCATCCTCCAGGCATTTTTAGGGGAACTACTTTTAGGATACCCCCGGTATTCCTGATTCTAAAAATTTCTCCAGATATTCCAGCTGGGATTCCTCAAGCTATTCCTGCGGTTATTCCAGCTATTCTTCCTCCAGAAATTCTAACTGTGGAACTTTAGAAATTATGCTACGGATTCTTCTAGAGCTTTCTCCTGGCTTTTTATGCCGGGATCTTTCCAGGCAAACTTCCTGGAATTCTTGCAGAAATTTCTTTGATTGTTCTACCACGGATTTCTCCAAGCACTCATCCAGGAATTCCTTCAGAGATTTTATCCAAAGATTCCTCCAGAAATTCCTGCATAAACTCCTTTTGGCCTTCCTTCAAGGATGCCTCAAACAAGTTTTCCTGCGGTTCTTCCTGCAATTCCTCCATAAATTCTTACTAGAATACGTCCAGAAATTCTTCTAGTGATCCCTATACGAATTTATCCTAGCATTGTGGCTGAAATTCTTCCGCAAAATCTTTCTGAGATTCCTTTAGAAATTCCTTCTGCGATTCAATCAGGGCCTTCGTTATAAATTCTTTCAAAATACTTTTACCGGTTCTTGCAGGAACTTCTCTAGGTATTCCAAGGATTTTTTGTTTGGATTCTCCCAGGCATTTCCTGTGTAGTTTCCTCCAGCAATTACTCCTAGGATTTATACTGAGATTTCTACAATGATACATCCCAGAATCCTGCAAATAATACCTCTTGAGATTTTTCCTGTGATTTCTTCAGAAGCTTTCCTGTGATTCCTCCAGGAATTTTTAACCAAGGATTCTCTCATAAGTTTCTCATGCTTTTCCTCCAGGAATTTCAGCTGGATTTCTCAAGATATTCCTTCTGTGGTTCTTCCAGCAATTCCTCCTAGGACTCCTCCTGAAATACTTACTGAAATACCTCAAAGAATTCTTATGGGGATTCTTCTAAGAATTTCTCCAGGGATTCCTCCAAACACTTGCTGGGATTATTCAAGGCAATCTTCATAGGAGCATTGCCTTCGGTGTTTCTTCCTGGAAATCTTAAAGGATTTTTTGCCTGGGATTTCTCCAAATATTTATCATTGGATTCCTCCAGAAACCCCTCTTGACTTTCATCCAGGAACTCCTCCTGGGATTCCATGAGCGATTCCTGCTGCCTCTAATGTGTCAGCAATGCCTCCTAGGTCTCCTCCAGAAATTTTTATTGTGATACCCGCAGGAATCCCTCTAAGGATTTCTTCTGGTATTCTTGCTGGGATTCTTCTAGGCAATTTTCCTTGGATACTTTCAGAAATGCCATTGATTCTTCCAGGGATTTTTCTAAGGACTCATCCAGGAGATCCTCTAGAGTTTTTATTCATGGATTGCTCTAGAAATAATCATGATATTACTCCTGAAACTCCACTTGGTCTTCTTCAAGGAATTCCAGCTGAAGAAATTCCAATATAAATTTCTACAGAATTCCCTAAACGAATTTCGGGAATAGTTGGAATTTCCAGAGAAATTCCAGGTGGTATTACTAGAAAAATATCTAGTGAAATCGTTTAGGGATGTACGGGAAAAACTTATAATTAATTCGAACCCACGACTCCGTGTTCGCTAGACCACAGTATGGCCATTTCTTTGCAAGTTCCTTCAGCATCACACACGAGACACGACATGAGACAAGACATAACACTTATCGTTCTTTCAATCATCAACAAAAGATTAAAATTGCCGGTTTCGGGCGTGATCTAGCCCATCTACAGGACAATGTATCCGACTGACTGTATTGATTTTCGTACGTTGTTCGTACACGTCCAAAAACGAAGAGTTCATCTCGGGACCCACGCTTTACTTCCCTTCCGAAGGAAGAACTCACATTGTTTTGTGCGTTTGTCGGGAGTGGGATTCGATCCCAGGTCCACGGCGTGATAGTCAAGTGATCCAGGTCCACTCCACAACTTCGAAAGTTCTAAGTTTTCCGTGAATTTCATAGGATTTTCTTCAAGCAAGCCCAGTTTAGAATTTCTGATTTTTCAATTCAGCAATTTTCGGGAGCAATAGATAGAACTAGTATTAAATCATAAAGAATTGCAAAAGTAATCACGATAAAATTGCCTGAGAAATTTGCAAAACAACTGGAAAAAATTGCTAAAATAATTTCAGAAGAATAGCTATTGCAATTATAAAAAAAACTTAAGAAATTAAATAAATTAAATTCCAATGAAACTACCACAGAAATTAAAAAAAGGGCTAAACATCTCGTTATTACAGATAAAAAAAAATCTTTCAAAGTAGTTGCAAAGGAATTCATTACCGGTGGAATTCCTAAAGAAAACATCGAGGCTTTTTTTTTAATTGGCTAAATGCAATCTCAAAATAAATTGCCGAAATATATTCTTTAAAAATTTTCACAAACAATCACAAAAAAAATCGTAGAAATCCTCAAAGAATTTTCAGAAATCATCAAAGGAGTTCCTGAATAAAATTTTGAAAGAATTCCAAAAGTAATTGCCGTAGTATCACCGAGACAGAATTTTTAAAGAATCACCAAAGATTTTTTTTTCAAATAATGCAAGTAATATCGGGATTGCCGAAGGTATTCCAAAACTATCTGCTGCAGGAATTCTTTAAATAATTACAGAAGAAATCTAGAAGAAATTTTCTAAAGAATTTTCATTACAATTATTGGAGCGATTTATAAAAGAATTTTCCAATAAACTTTCAAAGTTGTTGCCGATAAAATTTTCGAAGGATGCGTGAAAGGTGTTTAGTGTCAATTTCTAAACATATTACCAAATAAATTCGTAAAGATATTGCCGAAGAAATTTGCCAAATCCAAAGGAATTTCTGAGACATTTGCAAAAGAAGTCTAGAGACGAACCAGTCAAGGGCTGAAAGTCTCTTTAATAAAGACAAATCAATCAATCAATCAAAAGAAGTCTTAGTTGAAATAAATTGCAAAACAATTTCTAAAATACAAATTCCATGTACCTATTATACGCAATCAAGTTTCCAAACCTCACATCAGTACAACGATTTGGATTTTCAAAAAAAAAAAAAAAAACAGTTCTTTAAAATATAGCGCGTTTAAATTTACGTTCTATTTTTTCCGCGACGCAGTATATCACTATACTAAGAAATTGAGGGTGGATCGGTACTTCCTTTTACAAAAAAAGCAAAATAACCTAGAAACCACTGAAACTGGCACCCCCTAGGCACCCCCTGGGAAAAAATCCTAGATACGCCAATGAATATCAGTAATAATTTAATTCGTTGATGGATTACGACTGTTCTTGGTGTATTCTTTGGAGAATTTCTTGGCTTTACAGTCCGATTGTGAGATCAAAAACACCTTATGTTCTCTTACTCCGACGTTTCGATCCGTATCGGATCTTTTTCAAGGAACCGAGTTTTTGGTCGTTTTTTCGTCATGTAGATTTTTCAATCTTTCTACCGTCATTCGATGTTCTAGTTTCCCGTCTGTTTTCATCCGGAAAACCGTAACTTAAATCACTAGGGATCGGGATTCGGACCTCTTTCGCTACTGTATGTCTACGGATCGAAACGTCGGAGTAAGAGAACATAAGGTGTTTTTGATCTCACAATCGGACTGAAAAGCCGAGAAATTCTCCAAAGTAATAATTTAAATATGTATATAATTGGACAATTCAGATGTAACCAGCTCTACAGGATTGAATGTCATGCTGTGACAAGTCTGAAAAATGGCCCATTTTACCCCATTTGACCCTATATAAGTTATATCGCAAACAGATCTCTATAATTTATTTTGCTGCAGAATATTTTAATAACTAATCGACAAATTTTATATTATCATCTATTTTGAATTTAATAATAGTGAAGGCATGCGGTGCTGAGTTCAAAAAAATAGTCCATGTCACCCTACTTTACCATATATTTATAATTAAATTGAAAAAATTCCCCTAAATCCGATTCTGATGATTTTTATGTAAAGTGAAGTACAACATTGATGGTTTTAGCTTTAAAGAATTGGATGGTGGTGATGGAATGCGATGCTGAGTTCAAAAAGTGCCCCATTTTACCCTATTCCACCCTACATTTACAATTTTAGTGAAAATATCGCACTAAATTAGATTCTGATACTTTTTATAGTTCAAATTTGACGTAATGTTCTACAGAATAGCTTCCAGGGAAATTTTGTAAAGAATTCCTGGGGAATCCTAATATTATTATGTATACAGAATAGACTGATGAAGAGTTCATGCAGTGCTGAGCCTTATAAGAAATAACTAAGATAGGGTGAAGTGGGGTAAAATGGTCCATCACTAGGACATGTGACAGCATGGCTCCTTCATTATTCAATGCTGTAGAGATTACATATTACTTGTCCAATCATAAACTTAAATTATTGCAGTATTTGAAGCTATATACGTTATATACACTTATATTACTAATATAGGGTGAAATGGGGTAATATACTCCAGTTAAGCATAGCATGATGTCATTGTCATTCTATTTTGAAGATATAGTAGCATGAAATTTCTTCATTCATGTACAAGAAAAACTGAATGAACTGAAGTTACAGGCATATGTGCATTCAAACAAAAAAAATGTAGGGTGAAATAGGGCAAAATGGGTCACTTATAAGGCTCAGCACTGCATGAACTCTTTATCAGTCTATTCTGTATACATAATAATATTAGGATTCCCCCGGAATTCTTTACAAAATTTCCCTGGAAGCTATTCTGTAGAACATTACGCCAAATTTGAACAATAAAAAGTATCAGAATCTAATTTTGTGCGATATTTTCACTAAAATTGTAAATGTAGGGTGGAATAGGGTAAAATGGGGCACTTTTTGAACTCAGCATCGCATTCCATCACCACCATCCAATTCTTTAAAGCTAAAACCATCAATGTTGTACTACACTTTACATAAAAATCATCAGAATCGGATTTAGGGGAATATTTTAATTTTAATTATAAATATAGGGTAAAGTAGGGTGGAATGGATTATTTTTTGAACTCGGCACCGCATGCCATCATTATTATTAAATTCAAAATAGATGATAATATAAAATTTGTCGATTAGTTAGTAAAATATTCTGCAGCAAAATAAATTATAGAGATCTGTTTGCGATATAACTTATATAGGGTCAAATGGGGTAAAATGGGCCATTACTCAGACTTGTCACAGCATGACTTTCAATCCTGTAGAGCTGGTTACATCTTAATTGTCCAATTATATGCTTAAATTATTACTGATATTGAAGATATAGAAGTTATATTCATCAATATTACTAATATAGGGGGAAATGGGGTAAAATACGCCATTTCTTGGACTGAGCATAGCATGCTGTCATCGTCATTCAATTTTGTAGGTATAATAGCATGCAATTTATTTATTCATGTACTAAAAAATCTGAACGAATTGAAGTTTCATGCATATATTCATAAAAACAATAAATATAGGGTGAAATAGGGCAAAATTGGTCACTTTTAAGGCTCAGCACTGCATGAACTCTTTATCAATCTATTCTGTGAACATAATAATACCATATTCGTCAATTTATATACAAAAAAATCAGCGGCGTGTAGAGTTATGGAAGTATACCCATTGAAAACGGCTGATTTAGGGTAAAATAGGGCAAAATGAACCCCTTCCCGAGGTCTGCACAGGATGAAACCATCACCATTCGATTTATCGACCCATTTTCCATGGGAAATGCATCAGATCGAGTTTCGAAACCAGCGGCTTCTAAATAAGTCCAATTACGGGCCCGTTTCTGAAAAAAATAATTAGTATCGCTTACTAAGTCACCCAGCAAACCAAAGCTAAGAGTCTATTTTTTTATTTCGTGCTAAGTGTGAAATGTTTTATCGGGGTCATTTTCCCTTACAAATTTTGGGTGAAAAGTGAATTTTCTAGACCCCCGATAGAACATTTCCCTCTTAGCATTAAATGAAAAAGGAAGCCCTTAGCTTTCTTTTGATGGGTGACATAGCGATACTAATTTGTTTCGATATTGTTTTTTTTTTATCACAGACACCGTGTAGTACCTAGTTAACATTATCCGAATGCTTCGTTGTTATTAGTTGACCTAGTCTAGTCGTGTCGTGCTTCCTTTAAAGAGCAAATAGTTCACTGGAAGCATTAAGCATGTTCGTGTTTGAAAAAAGAATACTCTCAGGACAATCCTTTGAAAATCAATGCACAAAATGGCACTAAATTGCTGTATTTTTACTACAGTTGATAAACGACAAGTTCAAGTAAAAAGTTCCTTAGAAACTGTAAAGAAATGGTATTTCTAAATATTTAACGAAGTTTGGGTCGGCTGTATGTGCACGTATGCATTTTTCAAATCGATTCTCTCCGGTAAAAACTCGATCTCCCTAGCGCACAGGCAACTTGTTCTATTGAAAAAAAAAAAATATTTTATTCATCTATACAAACTGTTACCACAGAGAAATAGTCATTATACTCACTCTCCATCGATCACATTTTAAATTGCTGATTTGAATATTCGGTATATGGTTGATTGGTCACTTGATGTTTGATGTTTTCTCACTACTGCTTCTTAGTGTTGTTCGAACACAGCATGGTTAGAACAACATTATTGCGTTTCTGTGACTATGTTTTTTATTGCAATTTGTTCAAGGCGATAGGTCCAATTGTCTGTGCTGTTCCAGTCACCTAGAGAAAGTGGAAACTTCTTATCCACCGCTCGCTCACAGGAAAAACTGTACCCAACGGATCTTTCAACTGCTATCTTTTTCCTGTGTGACGGCGTATGTGAAAAATCTCACGGTGCACCACCGGTAAAAGAGCAGTTCCATGTAGGTACGGAACGGTCGTTATGTATGTACCAATACGACAGATCTACCCAGCGGCAGCTGAACACTGCACTTCCAGCTCAGTTCCTGCTTACTGAACCGATTTTCTGACTTGTGTGTCAGTCACGTTAGCCGGACGAGGTGGAAAAAAGAAAAGTTCTGCCGAAAGGATTAAACCATCCGGATTTCCATTTCCTTGCACGGAATCGATTGATCAACTGCTGACTGCGCTGACTGCTGGGGAACCGGTCGCAAAGGGATAGTTTCTTTTGAATGGAAACTTCTACGCTACCTACAACTTCGTACGGATTGGATAAGCTTCAAATTGTTTTCGGAAATGAGAAACTAATCGCATGGCTAGTGAGCTCTACTCTGTATGTCTTGTCGTTGTGATAGAGGGTTGAAAAAAAAAAACCGAACAAGCTGAGATCATCTCCGGCTGAATGGCTGTGCTAATGGGAACTGAGCTCTTCCTTTCGCTGGTTGAATCTAATTATTTGGAGTAAACTAGAATGTACCCTGTGAGCTGCTGGGTAATCTTTGCACCCAGATCGGAACCACTTACCGCAGGGGTTCTCAAACTTTTTCAGCTTGCGACCCACTTTCGATTTTTAAAGAATTTGGCGACCCACCAAATACGTCATTTTTATAAATTTGGACTGATTTTTTAATAAATACATTTTATCACTTCCATAGGCTTTGAATCAACTTACGTTACGTAAGTAGTAAATAGTTTGTTTTGAACTATTGTACTCTTTCTGTTTTTTTTTAGAAAAGCCTAAGTAAAATTAAGGTGCCCAAGTGTCCAGTTTCGGTAAACTCTTAGTCTAAAGAATTTGAGATAAGTTTCCAAGTTTCTAATCAAGTCTGACTTCAAGCAACACTACAAAACAGGTTTTTGGTTTTCTCTCACATATTCTAAAAATAAACAAAAAATATTTGTATAAATTCTTTGAAGATGTAGTAGCAGTTTTGTACTTCTGTAGAACTTTAAAATCTACTACAAAATGACAAAATGAGACATCAAGTTGAATTTTCAAAATTATATTTCTGCTTGATGGTCAGACACACTTATTTTATTTATATTTTTATTGCAATCATTTTTCAGTTCTGATTTCTGCAAATGTTCGGATTATCGATACTCATCAGAATATTTCCGATGTTAACCTTTACTTAAGTTCGGTAAAGTTTAGGTTTCTTGTCGAAGTTTGGTAATTTTTTGCTGGTTTTTCATGAATCTATTTTTTCTTGATATTTTAACTGCTGAACTTGGTATTTAAATATCTAACTGATAATGTAAACTGAAAGCAACAAAAAAAAAACCTTTTGATTGAAAACTCATAGTTTCAGGATCGATTTCAGAACACAGACAGTAGAGCCAATATTAAATGTACTCCAAACTAAGACGTATAATACACAATTTTGAATAACATTAAAGAGACGCCGCACTTCTAAAAATAACTGTCGATTTTCCAAGGGAGTATTTGTACATTACACAATGGCTAACTGACATAAGATAAATAAGACATTTATTACAATATTGCCCAAGCCTTCGCGACCCACCAAAAATCAGGCCCGCGACCCACCAGTGGGTCGCGACCCATAGTTTGAGAAACCCATAGTTTGAGAAAATTTAATTAAAATTAACGGATAGTTAATTTTAATTAAATTTTAGACTGTTCACATTTCGGGGTAGGGTCTGCGGTCATTTTCCAAGCAGCTTCAGAAATACATTAACGTTTTATTGGTAAGTATCTCTTATACAGAATAAAAATCTATTATCAGGGCGGCAGGATGGTTCAACCACAATATGTTTATTCTAAAAATTTCAATTATGAGTCTCGTCTCAATCCGACTGGATTCACTTTGCATCGTTGAACACCATTGAATGCAGATTTTAAGGTGTCTGCTGAAAATGGATATCTGTTACATGTTACGGGCTGGGTACGCATTACGGGAGTATTGTTTTCATGTTGCCCGCAGGTCTCAGATCTGCAGTAGTGGAATAGAGTGAGATTTGATCAGAAACTTTGCATCATCCCGTTCACTGAAACTTCTATTTACGGAGTGATAAGACAGAACGAATAGAAAATTAAAAACCGTCGATGGGGGTGACAATGGGTCTGGGGGGTGAGATTGGGTCAAAATGGAGAAACATAAAATTTGAAATAGCTCAATTACTATCGCTAATTTATATTGAAAACTTTATATTATTTCAAAGGGGAGATGTTTTCACACGTCATGATGCAGAATAAGATGTTTTGCAATAATCGTTTTTTGTTAAATTTGTGGCTAAACTTATATGATGAAACTACTAGTAAATCACTCTGAAAAAATTTCTCCTTCGTTATGTTTAACACAAGTGCCTAACCATAAATTTTGTTATGAGTTATTAGCTGTAGGTATTACCTGGTTGATGTAATAAAAAAAGCGGGCTGTCATTGCTCTTTTTATTTTAAAACTTAATATTTTCGACCCTATGTCTAAATATTAAGAATGGGGGTGAGATTGGGTCAAGCAAGTTATCGAGTGCACATAACCTTAACTAAAAATTCAACTTGTTATCCAGTCCCCATTTGACGTTAAAGTGGTGCCATGTGTACCGTATTTTCACTAAAGCACGCTCTCTTTTAAAAATATGTCGAGAAGCGTCAAACGAGTATGTTAATACGTTTAGTGCCTAAAATCATTTATAACAATACACCCATGAGTGTGGACAGCTCCTCTAATCATCAGCTAATCTTTAGTGTACTGCAATATCGTAAGCTCACAAAATAGACTTACATAATATTTGAACGACCCTCTATCTTGAGATGGAGTGATTTGCTTTAGCAATATAGAGGCCAATGATCATGTACATAAGAGTTTATAACGGAGGGTTTGGTTAAACATTTCTTATGCAGTATACAAAAACTAGCATGTTTTTTACAATCAATCTTTCATTCCTTTTTCGCCCCTCCCTCATTGTAATCTCTTCTCCTCTCATGGAGGTTGAAACTCTTAATGAGGATGATTATGATGGCTAATAATGATACAGTATACAAACGTTATTTTATCAAATTTCAACCATTTTTTCGGTTGTATTAGCCCTTTTAAGTGGATTAATCATCTTTTAAAATTACCTAAGCTTTTATTCGTCATGATAACATTGTGTTTACTATTTATGATCAATAAAATTAATTTATATTCTTAGATAGGTGAATTCGAATACTTTGACCCATTCTCACCCCCTCTAAGGGGTGAGATTGGGTCAATTTTCAATCATTTGTAGTTTACTAAGCAATTCATATAACGTGATACTTTCTTGCTAAACTATCATTACCACGTAGGAGAGTATACATACCAAATAAAAAGTTATTCCGACTTCAATTGCATTTGTTATTTAACAAACAATCTTTGAGTATCCTTTTTTGACCCATTCTCACCCCCAACGACGGAATATGAAAAAAATTGAAAATAAAGGGTAAATTAGTACATTATTAATTGTTATTCATAACCCCGAAAGCTATCATTTGACTACCATAGTACTACGGAGTACCATGGAGCACAACGATGCCCAGAAGATGTCAGGCGAAAACTTCAAATATCTTCACACTCAATGTAACTTCAGCACTAAGTTGAAGTTATAGATCCATTTTTATGATCTGCTGTTATTTCTGCATGCTCTACAAGACTATTCATAATAATGTCGCAGCTGATCACCGAGAGAGAAGATGTAGGTATTTTTGATACGAAAAAATTGGTGGATAAATATAAAATGGATAGAAATGAAAAATAGTGGATAGATAGAAAAATCTAACAAAAGTACCGGCAAATTTCATTTGCCGCAGTTTATAAGCATAAACATAATTCTCTTTATAATATAAATTTAGTGTATATTTGATAAACGCAACGTACATGAATCTGTAAAATGACTTCAAACTATAAAACATTAAGGCTCTGTTCCAATTGGAACATTAATTCATCTTCCTTCCTTCAGTTTATCCAGGAATTCTTATGTTCTCACTTCAATTCAACTGAAAATTCCTTCAGAAGTGGAAGTACTCATCAAAGAATTGCTTTACAAATTGCTGTAAAAATTATTTAAATAATACTTCTGGTAATGGCGACAGCAATTACTTGAAAAGTTCCTTTAGGAATCTATCAAGAAGTTCCCTAGGAGTTTCTGTAAGATTCTTCATGAGTACCTTCAGGAATTACTGCCGGATTTTGTTCAGAAATTCCTTTTGGAGTTTAATCAATAATCCCTGAATAAACTGGATTTTTGATTGAAAATTTCATTTGATTTAATCAACTTCGAAATGATCCTGCAGAGATTGTTTCAGGAGTTCTAAATTTTCCCAGAAGTTGAAGTTGCTCTCAATCGATCCTAATTTGGTGCGACTTTATTACACCCAAATGGCCATGCAATATCCGGAACCATTTCGGAGATATTCTGGATTGTATTGGGGTCAGGGAGGGTGCCGAAATGGCTAAAAATGATTATTTCGTGTGTTATTGTGTTTGAACTATCGATTTTCAGCTGAATTTTCATTGCGATCAATAATACACAACTGCGATAATCAGATTTGAATAAGTTGACCCATCCGGATCACTGTGACAGGTTTCGCGAGGGCCTCATTGGGGACACTTCTGGTTTTTATCAAAGACATGTCGTGCGACATGTCAAACTTCACGATTTCGAATGACTGATTCAGAAACGTTACCCTGAAGTCTGTATCAATTAATATGGCCACCCTGGAACAGCTAGCATAGGTTCCACGGGGGGGTGACATCGGGGACATTTCTGGTTTGCAACCAAAACATGCCATGCGACGTATCAATGATTTCAAGAGAATGAAGCAGAAAAAATTGACTGCAGTATGTAGCAACTGATATGACCGCTCTGGAACACCTGAAACAGGTTCCGCGGGGGCCTCTCAAACACAATAACACACGAAATAATCACCCGAATAGATTTTTATGACACATGGTATCGTACATATTATAAGATGATTATTGAAGGTATGATCACATTACTAGTAATCATAAGTCGATCATTGCATGATTGGAGGGCTCAATGTAAGATCATTCAATACTTTTCTAGAAACATAATATCAATGATAACCATTCAGTGGATAATACTGGAATAATTTAAATGACTCTATGTTTAATAGTTTGTGGGGCATTTCCATATTGTTAGTGTACGTTCAAAATTTCATTCAATTCGGTTCACTGGTTTCCGAGATATGACAGTTCAAAAATTAGTTGTCGAAAAAATAGTGTTTTACCCGAACGGTTCTAACTTCGCGAAAAATTAATCAATCGAGCCCAAATTTGTACCAATGATGCACATATAATATGTTGACAAACAGTCAAAATTTGCATCGAAAAAACACTGTATGAAATGTTACAGCATGTTGAATTTTTTTTGTGGGAGAAAAAAAGTTGCCTATCGCAAACATTTTGGCCATCCCCTGTATTACATCGATGATCCCGTTCACAGATATGTTCTGTAACTGGGCTGGGTACGCATTATGGGAGTATTGTTTTCATGTTGCCTGCAGGTCTGTCTGCAGTAGTGCAATAGAATGAAAGTTGATCAGAAACTTTGCATCATCCCGTTCACTGAAACCTGAATAGTAAACTAATGAAATTATTTGAACATAGCAGGTGATTTAGTACACTATAAATTGTTATTCATAATTTCCAAAGCTATCATTTAGCTACCGGCAGCTTATTTATTGCACCCATAAACAAATAAAAACGCTCCATAGAAAATCAAAACATATGTTCCAAGAAAATGTGTAATGTTAAACATAAATAATTGAAAACGTTCCATACTTTATAAAAGATAGAAAGGTAAAACATAAAATTTTCCCATTAAAAGTGAAATTTTGCACCAATAAATAATACTGAAATGCTCCATAATAAAAAAAATCTCCATAGAAAAATGCAAATGCTCCATAAGAAATAAAATTGTACCCATAGAAAATTGAATATTGCTCCATAGAAAAATTAAATTGCACCTTAAAAAATTTAAATTGCACCATGGAAAATAGATGAATTCTCCATAAGCATTATCAAACTGCTCCATAGAACATATGAATTGCTCCATGAAAAATTGAAAATCCTCCATAGATAGTATATTCTCATATTTTAATTCCACAGGGCTGAATTGCTTTACATTGCAATACTTTGGTGATGCAAATGTTTAAAGTTATGGAGAGTTTTCAATTTTTTATGGAGCAAATAGTATTTTATGTGGTGCAGTTTGATAATACTTATGGAGCATTTGTCTATTTTCTATGGTGCAATTTCAATTTTTGATGGTACAATTTAATTTTTCTATGAAGTAATATTCAATTTTCTATGAGTACAATTTTTTTCATGGAGCATTTACATTTTTCTATGGAGCATTTGCATTTCATTATGGAGCATTTCAGTATTATTTATTGGTGCAAAATTTCAATTTTAATGAGAAAATTTTATGTTTTACCGGTACATATTTAACAAAGTATGGAACGTTTTCAATTATTTATGGGTAGCATTGCACATTTTTATGGAACATACACTCCCGTTCAAAAGTTTGGGGTCACCCCCTCAAAAACATGCCATTTTTTTAGGCCCATATCTCCGCCAATTTGCGTCCGATTTCAAAACCCTAGGTTTCATTCAAAAGATAATAAGTCAAAGAAACTTTGAACATGATTTAAAAGAAACTTTTTCAAAAAATTTTGTATGTAAACTTAACCCAAAGTTGCCAAATTTTCTAAAAAATGAATATAAACTTACGGCAGTGTCGCTGGAAGTTGGGTCGTCCAAATTTTAAGATGAGAGCGGTAATATGACCCATTTTCTATTAGCTTTCAACTGCTTTTTACAGAACTTAGCTAAAAAATCTAGAAAAAAAGTTATTAAGTAAATTAATCCTTGATGTCATCGACCAAAAGTTTGGGGTCACCCCTCAATATGATGTATCGGCCAAAAGTTTGGGGTCACTTTCGTAAAACATGGAAAAGTGATTTGGTGATATCTTCGTCATCTTAAGTTCAATTTTAATTATTTTTGGCTCATTTCAAAGATAATTAACTAAATTTACGTTTGATGTCTTCAACTTAACGTATTTAACGATTTTTGTATATAAAAATGTTATGTAAAGTTAGCACATGACATCAAGGATTAATTTACTTAATAACTTTTTTTTTCTAGATTTTTTAGCTAAGTTCTGTAAAAAGCAGTTGTAAGCTTATAGAAAATGGGTCATATTACCGTTCTTATCTTAAAATTTGGTCAACCCAACTTCCAGCGACACTGCCGTAAGTTTATATTCATTTTTTAGAAAATTTGGCAACTTTGGGTTAAGTTTACATACAATTTTTTTTGAAAAAGTTTCTTTTAAATCATGTTCAAAGTTTCTTTGACTTATTATCTTTTGAATGAAACCTAGGGTTTTGAAATCGGACGCAAATTGGCGGAGATATGGGCCTAAAAAATGACATGTTTTTGAGGGGGTGACCCCAAACTTTTGAACGGGAGTGTATGTTCATTCTTTATGGAGCGCTTTTTGATTTTCTATGGAGCATTTGCAATTTGTTAAGGGTTGCAATAACCTTTTGCCTTTGGCTACCACAGTACCATGGAGCTCAACGATTCTGTGAATATTTAATAAACGCAACGTACAAGAAACTGATCCACAGAAGTTCTTGTAGATATTCCTCCAATAATACCTTCAGGAACTGCTGTAGGCTAGGCTTTTGGAGTTTCTTCAGCATTTCCTTCTCAAGTTCTGTAAGATGATGCTTCAGAAATTTCTTCAGGAGTTCTCTCAATAATCCCTCTGGAAATTCCATGAAAAAAATTTCTAGAAGTTTTTTAAGACATTAATGTAAACAATTGCTCCTGGAGTGAAATACATTAGATACTCTTTAGAGGTTTTAGGACTCTTTCAGGAATTTTCCAGTAGTTTAGGTTTTTTTCAGGAACCCTTTTCAGAAACTTCAAGGATGATTTTTTTAATTATTATTTTTTAAATTTCTCTCCAAGAAGAATTTTGGATGTTAATTTCGCATTTTTTTTTTTGAAAAAATTCTTGAGAAACTTCCACAAAAGATCCAACTGCTGGAGCAAGTTCAAAGATAACCTAGAGAAATTCTTACAGATAAAAGTTCTCACATCGAATTCTGGAGGGAATCCGCAAGAAATTCCTAAAGGAACCTCGAACTATTTAGTAAACTAAGTACTTTTGAAACAGTTTCTACAGGAACTCCTAGCTTATTTTCTCAAAGAATTTCTCAATAATACCTACAGAAACTCTTTGTCAAAGTAAAATTTTCATAAAATCCTACAAACATTTAAAAAGAACTTTTTCACTTGCACTATATCTATAGATATTTTGGAACAGTCATGACATTCACGAAGAACCAGATATTCCCAGAGAAACTCTTTGAGAAGCTCTTGAAGAAATTTCTGAGGAGAAAATAATTCTAGAAGCTCTAGTAGAAACTCTTGGAGCAACTCTTAAGAACTTTCTGGAGAAGCTTCTGTATGTAATTCCTGGAAGGCAATCGTTAAAAAACTGCTTCTGGAAACCTCTTTCTTGAGGATCTTCCTTGAAGCATTCCTTAAGTTATATTCACCTGAGGGATTCCATTCAAACCCTACGACTTTTTGTTTCGTAGAAATTATAGAAGCACTACATTGAGGGATTCCCTGATGATCCTGCTAAAAAGCATGAAACAAACCAGGAGGAAATTCATTGGAAAACTTTTCTAAAGTTTTTCTGAAGGAGCTCTTCTTTCTAAAATTCAGAGCGAAGAGATCTCTTGACATATCCTTGACTAAATTTCCTGAAAGAGTGAATTTTCCATTAATTTTAATTTATTTTTGATTTTTTTAGAGTAAAAGACTGTCAATATTTAAAAAAAATGGCATTTTGCTCTTAATTATACTTTAGTTAATATTCTAGAGTTTCCTTAATAATAGCACTCTAATGAGAAACTACGCAATATATTTTTTGTGTTTGTTTCGACTCTATGAATATTTTTAGTTTATTTCTCTTTTCTGAGAGCAGAAATTCAAAAATGCAAATTGAATTTTTAAAATTTCTACAAAAATCCTCACGTAATTTTACATGATTCACGTTTTTGTAAAATTAAACGTTTTTACAGAGGTTTAAAGATCTTTTTAAATTGAAGAGAGGTTCGTAACAGTGTCAGAAGAATTTTGACGACCAGGTATGCCAGTTATATATATTTTTTTAAATTTTGTATCTTATCAAAAAAATGTCATATCTAGTCCAAAAATTTGTATTTCATACAAAACATAATGCATACGAATGCTCGAAGATCTGTATAATCCAGATAAATCAGTGTATCTCTTTAGACCGCATTCTTTACGGAATGCTAAAATGATTTTGTTTGATCTTACTTTAATCTTGGTTTATATAATTGCTTCAACACATAATTCAAAATGTGCCTCATAATTTTTTTTAGAATTAGTTGCAGGTAGGTCGCCAAATTCATATCATTGAAAATGGGTTGCGACACAGAGTATGAGAACCCCTACTGTAGAATGAGTTTCTGCAGAAGTACAGTAAAAATGTCTGAAAGAGTTCCTAACAGAACCTGAATACCTACCAGAATCCTGTATGACTTTTATTTGAACTTTCTTGAAAAAAAAACATCTTAAGAACGAGAATTTCAGAGGATTAAAAAAAAGTGCATGTATAACTCCTGAAGACATTTAAGGAAAAAATGATGTGATTTTGGGAAAATTAGTCTGAAGAAATTGTGTAACTTTTTCTAGAAGTATTGCTTAGGAATCTCTGGAAGAGTGTCTTGCGAATTTCTGAAAAAATTGACGGAATTCTTGAATCAATCATTAGGAAAATTCTTTTGTGAAAGTGATAAAAGGTTTATCGCTGAGTCCTTGGAAAACCTATAAATTTAGAAGTTGTTAAGAATATCATTTTAATACTCTAATCGAATTCTTGAAAAAAAATCTAAAAAATATCTTAAACAATTTCCCAAGAAATTGGATTTGATCCTCAAGAATTTCGTCAAAAGTAACTTAAATTACAATGAAGTCTATCGCGCAATGCATCAAATACACAAAGTTCTGTACATTCTAGGATCTTGTTCCATTTGGGTAGGTACAGCTATTTTGGGCACTAGTCACTATAACTGAATCAATTTTATACTAATATCTTATTTTTTGGACCACGGTGAGATGCGTACAGTATCTAACCGTGTACAGAAACTGAAACCAATTGGTATGACATTGACTTAGTTATTAAAATTTTAATGAATTTCAAGTATTTTTCCACTTGATCGAGTGAGAATCTTGATGAAGTATCAATGAATTTAAATTACTTTTTTTTTTATAGAAGTCAGGCAAGCAAATTCTTTTGATTTCCCAATGAAAATTGGCAACTTCCGTCTTAAATAAAGACAAATCAATCAATCAATGGCAACTTCCGGGGTTTATTGCTTGCAATCAAAGGTTTTCTGGTGATTTTATTATCAGCTAAGTGTTTCCAAAGGTATTGAGAAATACATGGAGGCGCATGGTTGTTGAAGCCTACGCTATCTATGTTAGAGGTCATTCAAACTTGACGACCGTCGTTTAGGGGAGTAGGGGGTCTGTAAAATTGATGTATTGAGTTTACGAAAAATATGACAAAGTGCTGAAAGAGGGTTTGGAATGCTCGAAAAATGATGGACGTCATTTTTTAATATCGTCTTACTCCATGGCAGATGACACTGGTCGACAGTGGATCACGCACTTTGACCACTTGTTCCATTTCTGATGGATTTTGGCCCGCTGATTCCGAATCTGACTTCGGAATTGCTGTAACACGTACAGTTTTTGAGAAAAATAGGTTTTTTTCACAAAATTTCATATTTTCATAAAAAATAAACTATTGTCTTTATATTATTATTTTTTTCTGCTTATCTCAACCAATATTTATAATCGATAGATTTTGATCCACTGATTTAGAATCTGACCTTAGAATTTCAGTAACACGTACAGTTTTTGAGAAAAATGGAGTTTTATTCACAAAATTCCATATTTTCAGAGAAAATAAAATTATTGTCTTTTTAAATTTGAAGTTTTTATCTACTCATCTTAACCAATATTTTTTTATTCAATTGATTTTGATCCACTAATTCGTAATCTGACCTAAGAATTGCTGTAACACGTAAAAATTTGAGAAAAAGGGATTTTTATTCACAAAATTTTATATTTCCATAGAAAATAAAATATTGTCTTTCTAGTTTTATTTTTTTTATCTGCTCATCTTAACCAATATTCATATTCAATAGAGTCTCGTATACTGATATGGAATCTGACTTCAGAATTCTGAAACGCATACAGTTTTTGAGCGAAATACGGTTTTATTCACAAAATTTCATTTTTTCTTAAAAAAATGAAATATTGTCTTTATAATTTAAATTTTTCTCTGCTCATCGTAAACAATAATTACTTTTAATGGATTTTGATCCATTGATTCGTAATCTGACATAAGAATTTGAGTTAAACGTATTTTTTTTTGAGAAAAATTGGGTATAATTCACAAATTTTCATATTTTCATAAAAAATGAAATATTGTCTTTATAATTTATTTTTTTATTATCTGCTCATCATGAACAATATTTATATTTAATGGTTTTTTAGTCACTGATTTGTAATCTGACATAAGAGTGTGTGTAACACGTAAACTTCTAAGAAAAATAGCGTTTTATTCACAAAATTTCATATTTTCATAGAAAATAAAATCTTGTCTTTATAATTTTAAATAACTGATTCAGAATGTGACTTAAGAATTTGTGTAACACCTAGAATTTATGAGAAAATGGGGTCTAATTCGCAAAACTTTATATTTTCATAAAAATAAAATACTGTGTTGTTAATATTATTTTTTTATCTACTAACTATAACCAATATTTATAATCAAACGATTTTGTTCCACTGATTCGGAATCTGACCTAAGATTTTGTGAAACACGTACAGTTTTTGGAATGAGTTCACGAATTAGCGCGATACGTATCCCCGGCGTGAAAAAAAACCTGACTGTGCAAATAAGGACAATTCGCTGAATTCTTATCATACCGTATAATTTCTGTAGCACGTACAGATTTTGAGAAAAATAGAATTATATTTACAACATCATATCTCGCGTTTAGTATCATACAGGCGTATCTACAATGATCGATTTCTCTTCGTCGATTTTCTCTTCGGATTATTCCGGAAAATACGACCATTTTTCGGATGATCTCTCGGTGTATTTCGGCGAAGGACGACAAGGACTAGCATCTAAAACAACGAAAACAACCCAAAATGATTTGCAGGCCAAGTTGTTAGCCAAAGAGAAAATCGATGAAGAGAAATCGATCATTGTAGATACGCCCGTATGATACTAAGCGCGAGATATGGTCATTGAAAATAAAATATAGTCTTTATTTTTAAAATCTACTGCTCATAGAAACAAAAATTCATATAAAATATTATTTGATTAGCTGATTTAGATTTATTGCTCAGAAATTCTGTAAACGTACAGTTTTTGTGAAAAATAGGTGAAACACATTTCTTACAAGAAAAACAATGAATTTAAGAAAAAAAATATTTACGATCAGCAGATAAAATGAAATAAAATCAAAAAGACAATATTTTATTTTCCATGGAAAATATGGAATATGATGAATAAAACCCTATTTTCTCAAAAAATTTACGTGTTACTGAAATTCTTGGGTCAGATTCTATATCAGTGGATCAAAATCTATTGGTTATGATGAGCAGATGAAAAATTCAAAATTTTAAAGACAAGATTTTGTTTTGTATGAAAATATGAAATTTTGTGAATAAAACCCTATTTCTCTCAAAAAAAATTACGTGTTTCAGAAATTCTTAGGTCAGATTTCGAGTCAGTATATGAAAATCTAATAAATATAAATATTGGTTAAGAAGAGCAGATTAAAAAAATAAAACTATAATGACAATAGTTTACTTTCTTTAAAAGTATGAAGTTTTGTGAAAAAACTACATTTTTCTCAAAAAATTCACGAGTTCCTGAAATTCTTAGGTTAGATTTTGAATTAGTGGAACAAAATCTATTGAAAATAAATATTGGTTATGATCCGCAGATAAAATAAAATAAAATTATAAAGACCATATTTTATTTTATTTTTATCCATGAGAATATGAAATATGGTGCATAAAACCCTATTTTCTCAAAAATTTTACTTGTTACTTCTTATGTCAGATTCTGAATCAGTGGATCAAAATCTATTGAATATAACTATTGATTATGATGAGAAGATGAAAAACTCAAAATTATGAAATTTTTTTAATAAACCTTATTTTTTTTCAAAAACTTTACGTGTAACAGAAATTCTTAGGTCGAATTCCGAGTCAGTATATAAAAATCTAATAAATATAAATATTGGTTCAGAAGAGCAGATGAAAAAAATAAAAAAAAATAAAGACAATAGTTTATATTCAATTAAAATATGAAATTCTGTGAAAAAAAAACATTTTTCTCAAAAAAGTTACTTGTTACTGAAATTCTCCGGTTAGATTTTGAATCAGGGATCAAAATCAATTGAATATAAATATTGGTTATGACTCACAGATAAAAAAAATGGTATGACAATAGTTTATTTTCTATGAAAATAGGAACTTTTGGGAATAAAACCCTATTTTTCTCAATAATTTTGCGTGTTAGAGAAAGTCTTAGGTGAGATTCTAAGTCAATATATAAAAATCTAATAAATATTAATATTGCTAAAGATGAGCAGATAAAAAAAATGAAAATTATAAAAACAATAGTTTGTTTTCTATGAAAATATGAAATTTTGTGAATAAAAACCTATTTTCTCAAAAATTTCATGAGTTACTGAAATTATTTACTCAGATTCTGAATCAGTGGATCAAAATATATTGAAAATAAAAATTGATTATGACCAGCAGATGAAATAAAATATAATTATAAAGACAATATTTTATTTTCCATGAAAATATGAAATATGGTAAATAAATTCTTATTTTCTCAAAAATTTTACGTGTTATTGAAATTCTTAGGTTAGATTCTGAATCAGTGGATCAAAATTTATTGAGTATAACTATTGGTTATGATGAGCAGATGAAAAATTCAAAATTATAAAGACAAGATTTGTTTTTTTTCGCCGGGGCCCGTGGCGTAGTTGGTCACACGTTCGCTTCATATGCGGATGGTCATGGGTTTGATTCCCAGCCCCGGCACTTGCAATTTTTCGTCAGTTGCTCTTCACCGAGAGCGGCTAACACTGACCCTCTTCTGAGCCCCATGGCTCAAACGGACCCGGATACCTGGACATCAGCGAATTGCTACTCATAATGGACCCCCCAATCGGACTGGAAAGGAACAACGGCCACCTATCATCCTTGTGCTCATCATTCTACCATGTAGAGTAGAAAACTGAAAGCAGCAGAAAGGCAACCAGTTCGATAAAGTATAATAGAATACATCTAGGCTCTGTGCAATACTGTAGGTACAGCTGTCAATTGAAATCGCTCACGTAGTGCCCTAGTGGACAATAGAGCTGTAAATTAGGTTAAGTGATTAAGAATTAAAAAAAAGATTTGGTTTGTATGAAAATATGAATTTTGTTAATAAAACCCTATTTTTCTCAAAAAAATTACGTGTTACTGAAATTTTTAGGTCAGATTCCGAGTCAGTATAAGAAAATCTAATAAATATTAATGTTGCTTAAGATAAGCAGATAAAAAAAATAAAATTATAAAGACAATAGTTCAATGAAAATAGAAAATATAAAATTTTGTGAATAAAACCGTATTTTCTCAAAAATTTTACGTGTTACTGAAATTCTTAGGTCAGATTAAGAATCAGTGGATCAAAATCTGTTGAATATAAATATTAGTTATAATGAGCAGATGAAAAATTTAAAATTAAAATATCAATATTTTATTTTCTATGACATATTAAATTTTGTGAATACAACCCTATTTTTCTCAAAAACTGTACGTGTTGCAGGAATTCTGAAGTCAGATTTGAAATCAGCGGGCCAAATTCCATTAGAAATGGAACAAATGGTCAAAGTGCGTGAAAAAAGTTTCAATTTTGTCGACTAGTGTGATCTGTTTGCACCGCTTCCGTTTTACGAACCAACTTTGAAAAAACGCTTAAAAATCGATGAAAATGCATTCGTTTTGTAAATATTTCTGCTGAAGTATCAAGCAAATACTGTTTTGTTGTAGTTACCACCTTGAATGCCTAATAAATAAGGATATCTATCATTGAAAACAATGAAAGTTTGTAGAATGGTATCTTCCCACAAATTACCCCATCGTTATGTAGAAGAAGGAGTACCAACAATGGACCATCATTGATTACCATAGAATGCCACGAAGAACCTTGCCTAAAACGCCTCTGTGCGAGTTTTGGTTACTTTCACTTAGCCGATATTGGTTCCACTGTCTAACATCTCCCGAATTTCCTAAAATCCTCCCTGCAAAAATGGTGCCAATTACCGAGATATTCACAGTTCCATCCCATTGTCAAAGTTGTTCTTGTCGTTGTCGGATTGGAGTTAGGTTGAAATCCATTGTGCATCCGAACAAAGAAGCAAACATGGAATATGCTGATTCGATCCCTCGTCCACCCCGCCAGAAACCACACTCTTACACAGTTCCCTAACTCACCTAACCATTCAAAAGTCAAACCAAATATGAATTCATATGCGTTCGGTTCAATTCTCATGGTAGGTATCCATATTCCCCACCCTGTGTAGGTGATGATGCTGCTGCTGGTCCGACACGACTGGTTAAATTCCCAAAATGGAACTTCCTGCTGCTGATGTCGCTGCTGCTGCCCGTCACATGGGGGCTGTTGCTTTCCCTGTCAGCGAGGTGCAAGAATCCAACCGCATAAATGTATAATATTTAATGTATGTGTAATGTGTACGTGTGTGATGCTAACGCCGCCGCTGCCGCTGCCACAATCCATTTGCGGTGGTGACGACAAAAGTATATGCCGTAAAACGTGTAGCATAGAGAAACAGACGTCATACCCTACTTTTTTCCCTCCCCTGTTTCAGCTGTATATTCTTCTAAATGTTACTTCTATTTGTCTGTGCTTACAGCTTACTTGGAGCGAGCGGTGTTAGGTTAGGTACGCGAATGTGGCAAAATTTCAGGAAAATGGCACCTTTGCAGAGAATTTCCTATACTGTCGAATGCCTCCTCAGCCGCTGATTCAGAATAAAGTGGGTAGATATTTAGCTGTGATGATGTTTTAACGCATGAAAAGCACATTGTGCAGGTCCGGTTGGAACACGGGCTACATCGCAAGTCGAACTGGTTATTCAAGAGACCATTTACACCCTCGGTGTGCCTCAACAATCTATTGAGGATGATCTTCGCGAGCACCTTCTCCGCCATGACGATCAAGTATATGCCCACGGATCTCCGGGTGGTTTCTCCTCCTTTGGCAATAATACCAGACTCTGCGGCTTCCAAACAACTAGGAAAACCAAAGCATTTTTGCATGGCAGACTTGAACATCTCGGGAGCCTCTGCAATAGCTACTTTTAAGGCCAAGTTCGGAACTCCGTCCGGACCTCGCAAGTTCCACATCGGTGACCCTCTCCTCATCGTCATGATAGCCCCAGTCTCCGGCTGCCCTACGAATGGAAACTAAGGACTAGAATCATGACGCGGAAAAAGCCCTTCGATGATCCCCTCCAACATCTCTGGAGACTGCTCTGTAGGAGCCTTTATACCTCTCGTCTTGGCCATCCCAATCCTGTAGGCATCATCCCACGGATGCACATTGGCACTTTGACAGAGACCCTCAAAGCACTCATCTACCCGCTGGCTGCTGTTGTTGAAGTCGTTACTGTGGCGAACCATCAGGTGATCGCTATGAGTGTCGCAGGGCCGTGACGAGCTCTTCCGCGTCAGTGATCCCGATTAGGGTTTTCACCTTCAAAGACGCCTCCGCTGTGAGAGCCCTCACTTCGACACCGTCGTTAAGGACCTCTCCCGTCAGACTTTTCAAACCTAACTTTACCAAACACCGTATGTAACATATGTAAACAAAAAAGATATTTTCACATGAAGCGCTGAATTTCGTTGATGACTAGTTGTATCACTCACCTTCGGGGATGATTTGTGAAAAAATATCCGGATTTTTCACGTTTCAGGGATGCTCACTGTATAAGTTGCTATGGGAACAGCGAACTTCCCCTTCACTTTTCTCCTCTCGTGGATTTTGTTGGATACGGTGTTTGGTAAAGTTAGGCTTGTTTTGTAAGAGACGCTCTTGCGCTGCTGAATTGCAAGACAAAGAGAATTTTTACAGTCAACT
Source organism: Aedes albopictus (assembly GCF_035046485.1). Lineage (NCBI taxonomy): Eukaryota > Metazoa > Arthropoda > Insecta > Diptera > Culicidae > Aedes > Aedes albopictus. Next base: position 284,456,272 of record NC_085136.1, on the reverse strand, counting down.
GAATGTTGACGTGGATAAGATTCCAAAAGGTGATAAATATCTAGATCCTCATGGACGACTTCAACGCGAAGGCTGGTTCCGACAACTCGGACTATGAGCACGTCATGGGACGCCATGGTCTCGGAGAAATGAACGAGAACGGTAAAGTTTTGTGGCAACACTGACATTTTTTTTTTTTTTTTTTTTATTAAAGACGCTTTAACCGCGTGGGTCATTCGCGTCATACTTTATTCATTTTAGTTTTATAACATAAATTATTTTTACAATATTTTGTACAAATCTATTGCTTTGATGAAACGAACAATTTTATCTTCTTTTCTTTTATCATTTTGCAGAACATTTTTAAGTGTACCAGAGATACCGATAGATTTTCTTATTTTATCGTATGTTTTACAATCCAATAACAAATGTTTTATAGTTAGTCTACAGTTACAAGTTGAGCAAAGAGGGGTATCAGCATACGGAGTGAAAAGAAAATCGTGTGTAACGCGAGTATGGCCAATCCTGATCCTGGTTAGAACTTTCTGATCATATTGATTTGTTTGATCTTCCCATTTAAAAACACTCTCTTTAATTGCATTTAGTTGAGTACCAGGATTGGCTGAACTCCATTCTTGTTGCCAAGAATTCCAAATAATTTTTGTTAAAAACAATCTAGCATCTCTTCCAGGAAGTTTACCAGCAGTTAAGTCAGATGATCTTCCATCCTTAGCCAATTTGTCTGCCATTTCATTGCCCAATATTCCGGCATGCCCAGGAAGCCAAGCAAACGTAATTTGTTTATTTTTAATCATTTCTTCGCAGTGTTGTATCCAGGGGTGTTTTGAGAATCCTTTCTCTAGTGCTCTGATGCTACTAGCACTATCAGTGAAAATTACGGTTTTACAATCATCGGGTGATTTTTGGATGGCAGCCTTTATTGCCATTACTTCTGCCGAAAATACCGAGCATTCATCATGCAATCGGCCCTTCTCAGAATAATCTATTGAGTGAACTCCGTACCCGGTTTTCCCGTCGCCTTTCGAACCATCTGTGAACATTTTGTAATGGGTTTCGTATTTGTATGAAATTTCATGAAAACATGCCTGTGCTTTTGCTGGGCAATCTCCGGCCCGTATCTCTTGACTTATGGACCAGTCTACTTTCGGAGATTTATAATCCCATGTTTGGGGTCCCCAGCGAAATAATGGAATAATTTCAGGAAAGCCCCTTCCGGTTATAGATTCAAATGAAGTTTTAGCTCTTTGTATCAATACAAGATCTTGAGATGTACGCCCCAGTTCCATCATTCTTACAGCTGTGACTGACTCTATCAATAGAGCAATATATTCAAAAGGTAGTTGGCCAGATTCACAGCAAAGAGCTGCTATGGGACTTGTTGAAAAAGCTCCAGAAGCTAACCGGATTGCTTTATTATACACCGGTTGAAGTATAGGAAGAACCAAATCTTTTTTCCTGCTAGCGAAGGAGAACGCATAAAATAAACGAGGTATTATCAGAGTTTTAACAATTTTTAACAGAGTTTCACGCGAGCATCTTGTCCTTCCTCCTAGAATCTTGAGTATGTTCAGGGCCCCAGTAGCAGAACTTTTTCTTTCTCCGGCATGTTTCAAAAAATTGAATTTATGGTCTACTGTTAGTCCCAAAATCTTCAATTGTTTAACTGTTGGAATAACAATATTGTCCAAATGGACATCTGGAACTGAACCACGATTTCGACGATTCGTGCAAGCATGGAGTAATTGGCACTTTGAGATTTCAACTTTGAAACCTATGGATGAAAGCAATTCGATTGTTTTTTCTGCGGCTTTTTGAATTTTAGCTCTAAGGCGTTTTCGTTGTTTGCCGTAAGCTACGATAAGAATATCGTCAGCGTAAATTAAAATTTGAACATTAGAAGGAATAGAAGCAAATAGGGAGTCCATGACTATCAAAAATAATGTTACATACATTGTAGATCCTTGCGGAACTCCTCGACTCGTACATCGAGCTGAGGAAAGCTTAGAGCCAACACGTACTTTGAATGTACGGTTGTTCATAAAATTTACAATATATTGAAACATTCTCCCGCGGATTTTCATTTTAACAAGGGAATTTAGTACTGCTTTCCTGCTCACTGTATCAAAAGCTTTGGAAATGTCTATAGAAAGAAGCTCACAGTGTTGATTTTGCTTGATAGGATTATCCAAAAAATCCTCAAGTTCGGAAAAATAAACATCTGTTCCCAGTCCTGCTCTGAAAGCATATTGTCTCGGATCTAACAAATTCTCGTTTTCTATATAGCTTGTTAATCTTCTGTTGATAACTCTTTCGAGGACTTTGGCCATGCAACTAATCAAGGAAATTGGTCTATACTCATCAGGATGTCCTTCTTTTCTAATTTTCTTGGGAATGGGCACAATAATGGATTCTTTCCAACTGTCTGGAATTTGTCCTGTACTCCAGACCAGATTATAGCATGCTAATAAGGCTATTTTTCCAACAACCGGTAAATTTTTGAGTAATGGATAACCTATGTCATCCAACCCTGTACTTTTACTGGTGCATTTGTTCAAAGCCCAATTTAGCTCCTTCAGAGAAATGTCTTGATTGTAAGCATCAGTAGAAAGACCATCATCAGATTGAATGTCAAAGTCCAATTGGTTATCTGTCGAGACTTGGGCCGATAGCTTTTCATAATGGTCAGCAAAAATTTCTGATATTAACTTGGGATCATCCGAAATATCGTCATTGACTTTGATAAAAGTTTTAGGGCTCTGAGGCCGTCCTTTCAGTGCATTTACTCGTCTCCATAACTCAGATGAAGATGATTGAATATTTATACCTTCTACAAACTTCTGCCAGCTGCACTCCTTGGCGTCGTTAATAACTTTTCGAGCATTATTACGTTCTTTTCGAAATTTTAACAAGGCTTCCTGGTACATGGGATTGTTTTTATCTAACCGACGAAGTGATCTTAAGGCTTTGCGACGACTTTTGATTGATACTGCAACTGTATCGTTCCACCACGGAACACGCTTGTGGCCATTTCGTCCCGTAGATCTAGGGATACAGGAATAGGCTGTGTCTGTTATCAAATTTGTTAAATCACTGGGTGAATAGCTTTTTCCCGGGTCAATAATCATTTCAATTCTTTTTTGGTATTCGGCCCAATCTGCTTTTTCAAAAATCCACTTGGGTGTTCTGAGGTCTGTAGTGCTAATGCTACAGGGGGAAAGAAAAATCGGGAAATGATCGCTGCCTCGTAAATCAGTATCGACACTCCAGCAAAGGTTATTCAAAGTATCAGAAGAGAGGGTTAAATCTACGGCAGATTGACTTCCGTTTGCTGGACAAAAGAAAGTCATTGAATCGTCGTTGCAAATTGTTAACTCATAATGACCTATCATTCCTATCACGGTTCTGCCACGGAGATCCGTGTTGCGTCCACCCCAAATCTCAGAATGAGCATTAAGATCGCCCATTATTACAAAAGGCTTGGGTAATTGATCAATTAGTTCGAAAAGTTCGTCCTTCAAAGAGTTGTTGTCATGAGAGGGAGGGATATACAAGGATACGTAAGTACGTTCGGTTGGTGATTTAACTTTAACAGCTATCGCTTGTAAACTTGTTGTGATGGGAATTTTTGTGTGAGGGATATTTTTTGAAACTGCTATGGCTACTCCTCCCCAACCGGTTATTCGTGTTGGGTGTAAGCAGTAGAAAGTGTAATCGATCGAAAACGATGGGCAATTTGGCTGGCAAAGTGTTTCCTGAAGACAAACTATATCGGGCTGGTAAGATTTTGCTAAAATTTGAAGTTCTGAGCGTCGTGCACGATAGCCACGCAAATTCCATTGAATTGCAGTGACCTTTTTGAAAGATTGCTTTGAGTTAGGTGTTGAGTGTGGCATGCCTGTGTGAGTACTATTAGCGTTGTTAGATATTGAAGAATTCATAATATTATCGTCGTTAAGATTGGAATTGAATGGTTGTTAGTAGAGTTATACCAGGCAAACTCACGGGGCGGAGCTAAAGATTAAGCTCCTTGAACTCAGACTCACTCCCACTGTGAGTGGGAGAGATGCAAAACGATGATGTGCTGTGGATACTGTCTTCCGGGGTTGGGTCCGTAGAGCGTTCCTTGGTTGGTATGGTCGGTGAGTGAGCGTTTCGATTTTTACCTGATGATTTCTTCATGGGCGGAGAATTCCTACCATGGTCGCATGAGTTATTCGGTGAAATATCCTTGCTTCGTTGACGCTTGGAATTTTTCTGCTCCTCGGTTGTGTCCATTTTCTGACCATCTTCTGTTTCCTTGGCTGTTGATGCTGGTTGTTGGTTTTGCTTCTTGAGATCTGCAACTTCCCTGATCAGATTCTGCAACAGAGTTCTCAATTTGGCAATTTCCTGATCCTTTTCCTCTAACTTCTTCTGCAGATCGTTGACGGTCGAGCTCATTGTTGGTCCTTGTTCTTTACGGGATTCATGGATCTTCCGAGCCTCCGCGTACGTTACATCCTGATCAACCTTAATCTTAACAATCTTCGTCTCGCTGATTTTGACTGGACAATCCCTTGACCTGGAGCTGTGGGGCCCGCTGCAATTGATGCAGAGGGGATCAGCTGAGCAAGGCGTTGATTCATCGACGTGCTCCGAAGAGCAATCCGCACACAATGCAGCCTCCGTACAGTATTTTCGTGTGTGTCTGAACCTGTGGCACTTGGAGCATTGTAAAGGCGATGGGTAGTAGGGGCGAGTGGCTACTTTCTCATACCCGAAGTAGATGTACTCGGGGACGGTGGTTCCCTGGAACGTCAAGACCATGGTATTTGTTGGAACAAACTTCTTCTTATCCTTCGGATCTCTTCTGGTAAAGCGTCGTACATCGATAACCCGTTGCGAACCTAGACGTGATGTCAGGACACTGTCAGAAAGGTGCTTACCAGAATGGCAGGTCACCGTGCATTTTCTGATATTGAGTGTTTCATGGAACTCAATTGTGATAGCCGTATCATCAACCAGCTTACGTAGCTTCAATAGCTTCTCTATTTGGCGCTTCTGTCGGACCTTCAGAACATAGCGAGCACCTCTTGCTTCAGGGCGGGCATCTTCGATGGCACCCACAGCATCCTCAATGGACATTCGAATAATGAAAGGGTCATCGGGCAATGTGCTGTTTGTGGTAGGCTTCATTACTAGGATCGAAAGTTCGCCGTCGATTGGATCCATCCACTCTGGTTGTCTCTGGCCGGCAAAGCTACCATCAACCGTATTAGAAATCGCGTTCCCGTTGCTCCATGCTTTTTTTCCTGAGGGGTCGGGAGGGAAGGGATCACCTCCGTACGCCTGAGATGGCCCCGAAGCCATCTCTAGGCCGCTCACTTCACTTGAATGGCACCCAGCGAGAGAATAATAGTAGGTATCTCACACTCTCAATTCGATTTCTCACTATTGTTCGATGCACAATAAACACTTGTGTGTTCGGAACCACGTGTTCCTACCGACAGTTTTGCACTAATTAAGGCAGTTATCCAAAAAATATTCTTTTTTCTTTTAATCCGAGTCCACTGTAATCTCTTCACTTTGTCACACACTGCGGAGATAATCGAAGCCCGCTCCAGAAAAATTTCGACACTCGAAAAAAGAAAAAGAATCAATAGTTCAACTCGATGTCTCCGAAAACAGGACTGTTCTGCACAGCTTCACAGAGCGAACTGAACACTGACATGGTGATTGGGGGATCGCTCTTTCCTCATTAACCAGTGCACAAAGTGACATGGCGTCATGGTGATGGCTTCACGAAAAATCAAATCCACCACATCTGCATCAGCCAGAAATGGAGACGAAGCCTTCTTGATGTGCGGAACAAACGTAGCGCCGTTTCGACGAGATCCGACTGTGCATTGCTAGGATCCATCGACAGGAGGAGAAAATCGGGTGCTGGTTCAACACACACCGACTGGAAGACGCTGCGGTGAAAAGATCCTACGTCGAGGAGCTGGAGAACAATGTTGCTGATATTCCGGACGGTGAAGCCGTTGAAGATCAATGAAGCGCTATCAAGAACGCCTTTATCACCACTACTGGCGAGAATAATTTGAGTAAGCTACACACCCAGAGAAAGCAGATCGCACCTGCAGGAAGTTATAGGAGCAAAGGAACGCTTAAACCGCGATAGAGCGAGCGAAAACACGAGGAACCAAAGCCGTAGCTTATCAGCGGTATTCGGCTCTCGGGAAGGAAGTGAAGCGCTCATGTAGGCGGGACAAAACAGCTTGGGCGGACTCCCTAACCGACGAAGGTGAGAAAGTGTCTCATGTCGCCTTAGTGGGACTAAATAAATGCAACGATGCTCGCGAAAGATACTTTTGGACTACTATTGACCGACCCGGCTGACCAGCTGAAACGCTGATTTGAGCAGTTTGAAAACCTTTTTCAAGTATTCAAGTATTCGACGTTCGACGAATTACCTGTGCCAACACCGAAGCTCCATCATTGCAGAAACAGCTATCCGTAGCAGGAAATCGAACAGGGCCCCGCAGGTCGATCGCATATCAGCCGAAATGCTCAAAGTTGACTCCGATTTATCTGCACAACTGCTGCATCAATTACTCTGCAACATATGGGAAACAGCGACATTTCTGGTCGACTGGATGCAAGGCGTCTTAGTAAAGCTGCTAAAAAAGGGGATGACCTGATTTTATGAGATAATTGGCGTGGTATGATGGGCTGCAAAACGGTGAGTCGATAAGGAGAGCGTCCACACAAGTTCCTACCTCATGCTTCCACGAATCAAGCGATGACAAAGACCGCCAGCATAGAGTTGTGTGCTTAGCTGGTAGTGCAGCCTGGGCACTGTTATCCTTCTGGCTTCAGCTAGATTGAGGAGGTACGACCCGAGTGTCTGTTCACCAAGGAGGTGCGGCTCAAACAGCGTCTGTTCTGGCATTCAGCGGCTGAGTAAGAAATGCTGCACCACGCCCAGCTAGATCTAAGGTGGTAGCCTTAAGATGGCGTTTTTAAGATGGTGGGAGCTTAAGATGGCGTTTCTTAGGCGAAGCATGTTCTAACATCAGTGAGGACTCACCACCTTTGGCATCGCAAGGTGACCGAGCATCATGTGCGCTGCACACGAACTGTTCAAGCGGGGTTTGCCTAGGCGTGGCGGGGGTTCAGCAGTGGGCTCTGCTGGGCCTCTTCAGAAATACCACACATCCGGAAGCATCAACTCTGTTCAAGCGAACCGGCACCGCTTCCAAAGTGCCACAGCCTAGTCAGGGGTGCCTCGGGCACATCAGGAGCGATGTCAGTAAGCTCCTGATTACGATATACTGGCGCGCGACGTTACTGGTCAATGAGATGGTACACTCTAAGAGGACCGCGGAGTAGAGGAGTGCTGGTGGTGACGGCATTCTATCCTCTTAGTAGGGCCGGGTGACACTGACCTGAAACGACGGATGGGCTAATGTCGGAGCCGCCTTCCGTCCCATAAAACCTTGGCAAGGCCTTAGAGTACGTTCCCGAACTGTATCCAGCTTAGGAAACTAACTGGGTGGAGGTAGGTTCAGTTGAAGTATCCTGATTTGCGCTGATCCTGGCTCTGAGCTCAGGTCCCATAAGGGCCTGTGCCAACCCGTGGGTGGCCTCCCTGCTTGCATAGATAACCACCGGGATCCTTGGGCGACTACTTCAGTGGCGGTGAGGGATAGCGGCTCTAAGGGGGACCCTTACAGCAGTGATGGAGACGTATCTAATTAGGGAATCTGAGAACGTGGAGGGTGAGGTGATCAACCCGTTCGCGAAAAGCGGACTGGTCAGATCACCAACGCAGGCGTCGTGGGTAGAATCCCCGCAAGTGTCGGAGTACGGCACTCCGAGGGTCGGGTCGGCAATAGAGGACACGCAGATGAGTGGAGCCGAGCTCACGCGTGCGCTGACTCGCAATAGGGATGGACTTCCGAAGCTGCTGGTGGTCTCCGAACAGCTCGACGAGCTGATCGGATACACCAGTGGGCGGAACAACATCAGCAAAGACCTTAAAAAAGGTCTGCTGAGGCTCCGCGATTCGGTCGCCCAGGCCCGGAGGGAGTACGATCTCCTGTTTGATCGTAGTGCGGGTAGAGAGGAGAGGTCCACGCAAACGGACCGCTCCTCCACGGAGAGTGTGTGCAAGGTGCAGCCAGGTGGGGCTGCAGAGAGCGGAAAAATCTCGGCCCAAACCAAACGGCCGAGATCGATGGACGAGGAGCGGCCGGTGAGTGGCAAACGCCCGCGTAGTGCGAGCAACGCCAAGCCGGTCGCGAAACGGGCTCGGGGCAAAGAGCCGAAACCCCGAGGCGAGACTGCTAAGAGCGGTAGCAGTGACCAACCGGTCCAAGGGAAGGTGAACCCTTGGATCACGGTTGGCAAGCGCGGGCGCGTAGAAAGGGAGAAGGTTTTGAGCAAAACCAAGGCGAAGCCTGCGCGTAAGCGTACCAAAGGCGACGCACTGGTGCTCAAAGCAGAGGGCAATAGCTACGCAGAGGTGCTGCGGGCTATGCGGAGCGAGGTTCGTCTCTCGGGACTAGGTGCGGATGTTAAAAGCATCCGGCGCACTAGGACTGGAGAGATGATGCTAGAGCTGAAGAAGAATGCCGTTAACAAGGGCTCTTCCTACACGGCTCTAGCGCAGGAGGTGCTTGGTGAAAAAGTGCGGGTGAGGGCTCTGACGCCGGAGATGACCATCCAGTGTAAGAACTTGGATGAGATCACCACCGCGGAGGAGCTCTCTGCTGTTCTTAAACAGCAGTGTAATGTGGACGCGCCATGCGCATCGATCCGCATGAGGCGAGGCCCAGCAGGTATGCAGATCGCGACGATCAAGCTTCCAGTCGGGGAAGCGAAGAAAGCGACTGCTAAGGGCATGGTCGAAGTCGGATGGTCGGAGTGCCCGCTCAGTGTATGTGAGCCGCCGGAAGTGTGCTTCAGGTGTTTCGGACGAGGCCACAAGTCGTGGGCATGCAAAGGCCCGGATAGGAGCAAGCTCTGCAGGAGATGCGGAGTAGAAGGCCACTTCGTCAGGGAGTGTAAATCGGCGCCAAAGTGTCTGATTTGCACGACGAACAAGGGCCATGTGACGGGTGGGCCTAAGTGCCCAAGCATAAGTGGACGTAACGGCCGAAAATGACGCAAGTCACGCAGTTGAACCTGAATCACTGTGAAGCCGCGCAGCAGCTGTTGTGGCAATCCGCCTCGGAGTCGAGTATAGACATCGCGCTTCTTTCGGACCCATACCGCATCCCCCCCAATAACGGGAACTGGGTTGCGGATAAGGCCAAGAAAGCGGCGATCTGTACGACCGGTCGGTACCCGGTCCAGGAGATAATCTCCACGACGTGCGAGGGCTTCGCGATTGCGAAGATCGGCGGAGTCTACTACTGCAGCTGCTATGCCCCACCTAGGTGGCCGATAGGTCAGTTCTCGTCCATGCTAGATTCGCTGTCAAGCGCTCTAGCTGGACTGAGCCCCTTGGTCATCGGTGGGGACTTTAACGCGTGGGCGGTCGAGTGGGCAGTCGCTCTACGAACGAGAGAGGTTGGGCTCTACTCGAAGCTATGGTGGGATTGAACGTTGAGATCGCGAATGTCGGCAGTGTAAGCACTTTTAGCAGAAACGGTGCGGAGTCCATCATTGATGTGACCTTCTGGAGCCCAGGGCTTAACCCTAGCTCAGACTGGAGAGTTGATAACGGGTACACGCATAGTGATCACCTGGCGATTCGATACAGTATCGAACAGGGCGGTAGACGGCAGCAGTCGAGGATAACCGACACTCACCGAGGATGGCTAACCTCGAGTTTCGATAAGCCAGCATTTGTGGAGTGGATGCTCATGGAGCAGAATACAGACTACTTGTCTAGCGACGGTCTAGTTGGTACCTTGAGACGAGCGTGTGATGCGGCAATGCCGAGGCGATCCATACCCAGGAATGGACGAAGACCGGTGTACTGGTGGTGTCAAGAAATCGCGGAGCTCCGTGCATCTTGCCACAGGGCAAGGAGAAGGATGCAGAGAGCCCGGACCGATGAGTCGAGAGCGGAGCGAGAGGTGGCATACAGGGCGGCAAAGTTGGCACTGAACAAAGAGATCAAGGCGCGTAAGCGGGCGTGCTTCAACGATCTCTGTCAGACGGCCAACACAACCCCCTGGGGTGATGCGTACCGCGTAGTCATGTGCAAAACGAAAGGCACATCTGCACCACCGGAACGCTCTCCCGCGATGCTGCAGAGGATCGTGGAAACGTTGTTCCCGCACCACGAGGTGAGACCATGGGCACCCACACCACAAGACCATCCTGGTCCGAGTGAGGTTCCCCCAGTGACGAATGAGGAGTTAGCCGCAATTGCGAAATCACTTAAGCTGAACAAGGCCCCGGGCCCGGATGGCATTCCGACGGTGGCTATCAAAGCGGCCATCGAGGCTAGCCCTGACATGATCAGATCGGCTATGCAGAGATGCTTGGATAGAGGCGAGTTTCCGGAGAGGTGGAAAAGGCAAAAGTTGGTTCTACTGCCCAAGCACGGGAAGCCACCAGGCGACCCGTCGGCTTATAGACCAATTTGCCTCCTGGACACGGCCGGGAAACTCCTGGAGCGGATCATTCTGTCAAGGTTATTGGTCTATACCGAGAGGTCGGACAACGCGGGGCTATCAGACAGCCAGTACGGGTTTCGCAAAGGTAGATCGACAGTGGATGCCATTAGGTCGGTGACTGGATTGGCCGAAATTGCGCTGCAGAAAAAGAGGAGAGGCATACGGTACTGCGCGATCGTAACGCTAGACGTTAGAAACGCCTTCAATAGTGTAAGCTGGGCCGCCATAGAGAGCGCCATATCTCGCTTAGGGGTCCCGGCTGGCCTAAGGCGTATTCTGGGTAGTTACTTCCAGAACAGGGTGCTGATTTACGACACCGAGGAAGGCCAAAAACAGTACAATGTCACTGCAGGTGTACCGCAAGGATCCATCTTGGGTCCGGTACTGTGGAACGCGGCATATGATGGAGTACTGAGGCTAGCACTACCACCGGGAGTAAAGTTGGTTGGCTTCGCCGACGACATTACCCTGGTGGTATACGGTGAGTCGCTCGAAGAGGTGGAATTGACGGCAGCGCATGCGATTGACATAGTGGAGGGCTGGATGAGGTCGAGGCAACTGACACTCGCACACCACAAGACAGAGGTGGTGGTGGTGAACAACCGCCAGTCTGCACAGCAGGCAGTGGTCACCACGGGCGGGTGCTCGATCGAGTCCTGTCGCTCACTGAAGCTCCTTGGAGTCATGGTCGACGACAAGTTGAGCTTCAGTAGTCATGTCGAGTATGCTTGTAAGAGGGCGAGTGTAGCGGTTATGGCATTGTCTAGGATGATGTCAAACAGTTCGGCAGTTGTCTCGAGTAAGCGGAAGCTGCTCGCGTCAGTCGCGGTGTCCATACTACGGTATGGCGCCGCCGCATGGTCGAACGCGCTCAAGCTGCAGAGGAATGTTGACCGACTAGAGAGTGTACATAGGCTGATGTGCCTCAGGGTGGCCAGTGCATACCGGACTGTCTCGAAAGACGCGGTATGCGTGTTAGCGGGCATGATGCCGATAGCACTGGTGTTGGCCGAGGATGTTGAGTGCTACGATGAAAGAGGTACGAGAGGTGCGCGACGAAACGCCAGAACTTCGTCTATGGTGAAATGGCAAAGAGTCTGGGACTCTTCAACAAAGGGTAGGTGGACACACAGGCTCATACCGAGCGTGTCCCGGTGGGCGTGTAGACCCCATGGCGAAGTGAACTTTCACCTGACACAATTTCTGTCGGGCCATGGGTGCTTTAGGTGGTACCTGCACAGGTTCGGGCATGCAAACTCACCCTCATGCCCGGAGTGTGCAAGCAGGGCGGAGACGGCGGAACATGTACTCTTCGAGTGCCCGCGTTTTGCGGAGCAGAGGTCGAGCATGTTAGAGGTATGCGGCAGGGATACTACTCCCGATAACATTATTGAGAGGATGTGTACGGGGGTGGACGAGTGGAATGTCGTGTCGAACACGGTATCCACAATCGTGCTCCACCTCCAAAGGAAATGGCGGGCCGACCAACAGTTAGTCGAGTTGGCCCCCTAGAGATATGCCGAGTGTGATGGCTGACAGATGAGCGAGAGTGCGAAAGCACAGTCCCCCCCTCCTCTACGAAGTAATCCCTAACGGGCGTGCCGCGGAGCAAGGTCAGGTAGTGCAGAATGTGGTTTTCCTACGGTGTTGCTAACCAACAGGTTTCCTCATTCTATAAAAAAAAAAAAAAAAAAAAAAGGTGGTAGCCCCATCAGCGTGGTCGTCCCAGTGTTGGTTGGGACGTTAAACAGAACAGGCACGATGGCCCTCCGGCGAGACAGGAGTGTTGGCGTAGGCCCAATAAGCCACCCGTAAAAATCCCCATTGCGAATAACATAGGAGAAAATACGACTCGATACAATCGGCAAAGACCCACGCGACGAAATAAGGACTACGATTGGAAACTTGGAACATGGAATTGGAAGTCACTAGGTTTTGCAGGATGTGACAGGATAATCTACGACGAACAACATCCCCGCAACTTAGGCATCGTGGCGTTGCAGGAACTTTGTTGGACTGGACAGAAAGTGTGGAAAAGCGGGCATCGAGCGGCTACCTAGTACCAAAGCTGTGGAATCATCATTGAACTGGGAACAGGATTTATAGTGTTGGACAAGATGCGACAACGTGTGATCGGGTGGCAGCCGATCAACGCAAGGATGTGCATGTTAAGGGTTAGAGGCCGTTTTTTCAACTACAGCATCATCAACGTCCACTGCCCACACGAAGGGAGACCTGATGACGAGAAAGAAGTGTTCTACACGCAGCTAGAGCAAACATACGATGGTTGCTCGCCGCGTGACGTGAAAATCGTTGTCGGCGACATTAACGCGCAGGTAGGAAGGGAGGAAATGTACAGACCGGTAATCGGGCGAAACAGCCTGCACGCCGTATCACGGTGCCCCCACAGACCGTTATTATAAAATAAAAATGTCCATCAAAACTAAGTTCAGGGATCGAATCCTGGTGCCATTCTGCACCTCTGGGCAATTTTTTAAAATAATCCCTAGGAGGAATCTCGAGAAATCTCGATTTGATGTTTTATACTAAGAAATTTCAAAGAAATCCATGTTCAGATTGGACAATATCGCTTAAATACCTACACAAACTTTCCCTAAAGTGTTCAAAGTTGTTTCAAACCAGTATTTATTTAATAACGTTACTTCAATTATACATATTTACTACTCATCTAAATCAATTAACTGATTAAACTGACATAAGTATGTTTTTCCAAGCCATGCATCGGTTTTAACGTAAGCATTAAAAAGCGATTTTTCTCTATTGTTTTATGAACATATTACACATCCCAGTGTTATACATTAAAATTTTCCCTAATTCTACAACATGTTTACTATATTACGAGGAACCAACACTCAGAAGACCACAAAGGGATTTAAGATATGTGGAAAAAGTTATTGTCTGAAAACCGAATAGCAAGGAAACGCTGTTTAACATGTAAGGAATAACAATAAATAATCAAATCTCGTCATTTTATCGATCGCGTAAGGCTTCATAACTTTTTTCCATGAACTTCGCATCGCTTTGCGGTCTTCGGAGGTCTAATTCATCGTGAAGTTTGCTACAGAAATCATTCATCGAATTATTTTTGGGGACCAAGGGGTGAGCCTAAGCGATTTTTCATTGAAGAAGTAAATTTTCTCATAAAATCGTCTGAAAAACTAAGAATAACGGGCGCAAAAAAAAAAGTTTTCCCGATCAACCTGATATTTTGCACTGTTGATATGGGACCAAAATGGAACTCAAAAAGTATACAAGAACTAGAGTTTTTGCATTTTTTTATATTTTCCCATATAAACCGTGTCCCATGTTATTACATATAAGTCGTAGTTTCCTGTTCTTCCAAAACTGGTGTACTATTAGATCTTTATTTAACACATATTTCTCAGTAATTTTCTAGTGTTCATGTGCAAGAATATGTAGCACTTTTCATTCAAAAAAATGTTCAAAATTCTAGGCGAAGCAAATCGAAGATAATCGTACACACCGTAGTTGCTACTCCGTGATTGACCAGAGTTGCACAGAGAACCAATGAAAGCAAGGCTTGGGACTAGCTAACCATTCTCAATGTGTACAATTCGAAAGTTCGACATTTGAAAGTCATTAACGGCGCTGGCCACGTCCTTACGGTCATCGGATCGATTATGTGTTATAATCGCCCCATATAGGAACGATACATTTACAGCAAGGAACAATACGATTGCTAAACACTGAACGCCCCTGTTCAAAATGCTAAGCAATATCGAAAAAAAGTATAAATTTGTTTTCGACTATTGTGACTGAGAACGTTATTCATTTTAAGAAAACTGCCTTCAAAGACCTGCTCCAGTTTTTCTAACCCTAACGTGGGTAACACTAGTTTACAAATAAAACGAAAGTCGTGAACTTCTGTCATCGACCAAGATTTTTGATGCATAATTTAGCGCTGATTTCGAAACCGTGGTTCGAAAACTTTAAAGTAGAACAGTTTTTAAGTTTTAGCTTTATATCGAGTTTTACAACTTTTTAAAATATGGAATTTAATAAAATTCAAATATCTTGCGTTTTGTTCAACCAATTTCAAATCTTTGTCCATAAATTAAGAGCCGAATATAATGCCATTCGATCATCTGAATGCAGGTTTTGCGTCAGGTTGATGAAATTTAAGATATTGGCGAGTTTTGGGTACCATCTCCTTAAATTTTAGCAAAATTTCCAAAAATATATGAAGAAAATTATTTTTTTCTATAAGAAAAAAAACAATTTAAAAATTCTTTCTCAACGTTTATTTGACATATCATATGTAGGCGAGTTACAGTAAAAAGTTCAGCTCAATCGGAGCACTGATTATGGAGAACGAGATGTGTGAAGTGAGCGACATTGCTTAAAAATAGAACAAAAATCGATTTCAAATCATCTACCTTGTATAGAATGTCGAAAAAATTTCCGCTCTACTGTATTTTTTTTCCTACGCGTTTTCGAACTCAGGGCATGATTCTACACCATCGCAACCGCTTACCGAGTTCAAAAATGCTGTAAACTAGGGTAATCAAAAGCACACATGACAAGCAACTTTTTTTGCATCTTTTTTTCAGATTTTTGTACACTGCCAAATGTTTGGTAAGTCAGTTTAATCAGTTAATTGATTTAGATGAGTAGTAAATATGTATAATTGAAGTTACGTTATTAAATGAATACGGGTTTGAAACAACTTTGAACACTTTAGGGAAAGTTTGTGTAGGTATTTAAGCGATATTGTCCAATCTGAACATGGATTTCTTTGAAATTTCTTAGTATAAAACATCAAATCGAGATTTCTCGAGATTCCTCCTAGGGATTATTTTAAAAAATTGCCCAGAGGTGCAGAATGGCACCAGGATTCGATCCCTGAACTTAGTTTTGATGGACATTTTTATTTTATAATAACGGTCTGTGGGGGCACCGTGCGTATCGAATGATAACGGCCAGCGATGCGTAAACTTTGCAGCCTCCCGTGGTATGGTGGTCCGAAGTACCTTCTTCCCCTGCAAAGATATCCACAAAGCCACCTGGAGATCACCCGACCATCAAAGAGAAAACCAAAACGACCACGTTCTAATCGATGGTAAATTCTTCTCGGATATAACCAATGTCCCGCACATACCGCTGTGCGAATATAGATTCGGATCACTACCTCGTCGAAGTCGAACGCCGCGGCTCAACATCGAGCAGCTGCGTAACGTGGAAGTGGCTCTAGACTACGCGCAGCAGTTAGCAGTGGCCCTACCAACGGAAGAGCAGCTTGGCGCAGCTACACTAGAGGATGGATGGAGGGACTTCCGATCAGCCTTAGGTAGTACCTCGGCTACAGCACTAGGTTTCGAAACTCCGAATCACAGAAACGACTGGTACGACGGCGAATGTGAACAGGCAGCAGCATTACGATGAGCACCTCAATGGCAACGTTGCAAGCACCGAAGGTGGCGCGGTAACAGGAGTACGCGCGCAGGACGGAAGATTTCCAGCCCCTAGCCTCGAAGAGATTGAAGAGGAGGTTAGCCGGTTGAAAAACAACAAAGCCGCTGGAGCAGATCAACTACCAAGCAAGATACTAAAACACGGTGGAGAAGCATTGGTGAGAGCACTACACTGGATGGTTACCAAGATTTGGGAGGAGGAAGTATTACCGGAGGCGTGGTTGGAAGGTATCTTCTGTCCCATCTACAAAAAGGACGACAAGTTGGATTGCGGGAACTACCGCGCGATCACACTACTGAGTGCTGCCTAAAAGATTCTCTCTCAAATTTTATGCCGCCGTCTATCACCGATTGCAAGAGAGTTCGTGAGGCAATATCAGGCTGGATTTATGGGTGAACGCGCTACAACAGACTAGATGTTCGCCATCCGCCAGGTGTTGCAGAAATGCCGCGAATACAACGTGCCCACACATCACTTGTTCATCGATTTCAAATCGGCGTATGATACAATCGATCGAGAGCAGCTATGGCAGATTATGCACGAATACGGATTCCCGGATAAACTGATACGATCAGGCACCAAATTTTTCCCTCACTCACGCGAGTAACGATCTATCACACGGCGATATTATCCGGATAAAGCAGCCTGTGATATTTTCCTTGCACCCATAGCCGATCGAGAAGGCTCTCACTCCGGTTTCTTGGCGTGATAAAAGTATGCTCTCTCCAACTAGTGCTCACTCACAAATCGTTTGTTCTCGCAGAAGAAAGTGGTTGCTAAGTCTGCACCAACCCATGTTTCCACCCGGTTGGCGTCTGAGCGGTTCCGTATTATCTAGATGGTCATGAAAACAAGAACAATTTATGTAAACACGGCAGTACTAAATGTCAAAACGTGCATCGGTGGAGACGGTATGTGACTCGGAGACGGAGTGAAAAAAATGAAGCTTTGTTGTTTATCCGTGAGTTGCACATGGAGAGAAAGAGAATTATCGCGAGCGCTGGAGTGAGAGACTTTTATTTTTCACCCCATGCAGTGAAAAATCATGATCGCTTAGGTGGATAAATCCGAGGAATCCGATCACGTGAGTGAGAAATTTGATGCCTGGATACGATTGATCAAGGCGACGATGGATCGAGTGATGTGCGTAGTTTGTAATTTCCGACTAGCCCCGTGGCTATACCCTCTCAGGGTCGGCGACAGCTTGCAAAAGGATCACTCACCCCACCAATGACGTGGACATCGCACTACTCGAACCATCACAAAATAGAGGACAATCAAGGACATAATGGAAGGATTGACAAACACATCATTCATAACTTAACATAAACAGTTTTATTAACTTAATATTTACAAACATATAGAGAGCTCGTTGCGGCCGTTTGAAGAACCGGTGGGGCCCTTGACGTGCAGAGAGGGGGGGGGGGGGGCGAGACGGATGATACAGGAATTCATACCTTGGTTATTCGGTGTTTACTTGCCCATTTCCAGGCAGGTCCTTTGTAGAGACAATGCCCCACGGCGAATCTCTCCGGTCGGTGGTCTTCCGGACACTGGCCGCCCGTGGAGGGGGGGGGGGGGTTTCGATGGACAATGAGCTTTCCGGATCCTTATGTAATGCATCCGGCGGTTTGCGGTTGAATGAAGGGGTTGCAAATGTCGGCCTTCCGAATGGCTGATACCCAAGAACGTTGGGCACCCTAGCGATGGCAGGTTCGGAAACCTCAGACTGCCGGAGATTTGGGGATTTCCTCCCGGCGGCTCGTCATAAAGAGTATTGGGAACTATCGTTGAACCACCGTACAGCGTTGGCTCCTCGTACGACGCACTGTCGACCAGTGAGATGCCTTCGAACAGTGGGTAGCCAGGTGATGGCAGGCGACCCGAGAACGGTAGGCCGGCGGATTGCCGGGTAGTTGTTGAGGAAGGTCCATTGAACCGCAGACGACCTCCAGATGACGGAATTGTGGCTTCAGGGCTACTCAACGACCAATAGATCCACTCCGGTGGCTGAGGGCGGCTCGAACTCAACAGGAAAGTGCGGCCACTATCTAGATGACCGCCGTAGAACTCCGAGCATGTCGGAGCCATCACGTGTGTGGACTCCTTGTAGTCAAGATGGCGTCACCGACAGGAAATTCGACTCATGGATAGGAGGGGGTCAGTCTTCCTCACTCTCCCAAAACATCGTCGATACGGCTTTGATTATGTCCGATAAACGGCAATTTGCACCAGCACAACCCGAAGGTATCACTTTTGGATTATCGGCCTGGTTCCCGCGATCAAATTTCGTCCGAGCCTATCCACCTCTGCTTCGTTTGGCAGCCTTTCTTCAACTCCACGCTCATCTCGCTCACCATCCCCTGCTTTCCTTCCCTTCCTTCACCCTCTATCCTCCATCCCTCTGCGCCTGTTATTCTTCTCTATTGATTCAAGTAAAGTGTTACCCTATCGCTATTTTGAGCTCAAAAGATGTGTCGTTTTTTTATAGTGCGAGGGGATTGCTATGCTATAAAACCTTTTTGAATATAATTACTAGGCCTGTTCAAAGTTTGCTAACTTCTGTGAAGATTTAAATGAACTTTAGATTATTGTTAACGCACACTAGAGCCCTACCTTCTTGATTATTCTACCTTGTGATGGATATTAACCGGTAACAAGTTCGAGTATCAGGGACACTCTCGAGTCCCTTCGAGTCTCACAGAGGGTTACGGCAAGGTGATGATCTTTCGTGCTTGCTGTTCAACATTGCTTTAGAGGGTGTAATAAGGAGAGCGGGGACAAACACGAGTGGAACGATTTTCACGAAGTCCGTTCAGCTGCTTGGTTTCGCTGATGATATTGATATTATTGCTCGTAAATTTGAGACGATTGCGGAAACGTACATCCGACTAAAAAGTGAAGCCAGGTGTATCGGATGTTTCTCATCGTAATCGACAAGATCCTGATAGGTTCGATTGATCATGAACCAAATAGTGGGTTGCTGTGGCATCTTATTACCATGGAGCACCTTAATGACTTCGAACTGGCTGATGACGTTACCCTCTTAGCTCAACAGTCACGCTTGAGCGGTTCATTTCACCTGTAAGAGAAGTCTAGAACTGCGAACGTCGGTTCCCAGATCCACGAGCTTGGCGTCGCTCCTCATTGTCTTCAAGACTTCCGAGTATTTACTAAAACTTTTCAGTCTTGATGACGAGCACATCCACCCTTCTCGCGATTCGCATCTGCCCTCCTACGTTTCTTAAGTCCGGTGCCAATACTACACGTCTGAAGGTTTTGTTTCTTCTTCTTCCGTTCAACTGTGATCCTGAGAGCGTCCTTTCCCTGACCCGCCCTAATTTGTAGTTGCTGCGGACCTATCATTGGTCTCAATCTCCTGTATTCTTCAATCAGGTACGGACCGGCCTTTTCAGGTTCACCCTTCCCAGCTTTCCGGGACGCCTTACTTGGGTCCGACTTACCGGCTTGGCTGTCTACATCCGGAGTTGACTAACCGCCTAGCCTTACGTACGCCGCCTGGATGCTCCTCACCTGATGGCTGCTTCACACGCTTCTGAGATTGCTTGTCATAAGCAATCACATCCACCACACTTTCGGGGCTACCCGTGAAACTGAAGGCCTCCGTCTGGGTAGACTTCAGAACCTTCGACTTCACGTGTTCTGCCGGCAATGGTAACAGTGCCATGAGTTTATCATGGTCTTGTAACAATGCAACATGTGCTTTATTTTTGAACTTTCTACTGGTCCGGTCCTGGCTTCCGCTAATGATTATGTCAAATGGTAAATGCACGACAATTGCGTGGATGCGTTACCCCTCTCCTGGTGCGTAGGGATTTGGTCGGTTGCATCTCGATAGGTGTGCGGTCTCACGGGAAAAATTATGCACCAAGGTTTGCCCTGGAGCTGATTGTGGTGTAAAGTGTAGCACTCATCCAGCACTTGGCAGATAAACACAAAATGCTCGGGGACACAACACCAATTGTAACGCTAATGATTGCCTGAGGGCTCGAATGGTTGCCCATCTCGCCATTCGCAGCGGTTCCTGGTTTTGCTGTTTATTTTTTAATCGTGGTTGAAAGACACCGGTTCCAGCGATGGACCCAGTGCGGCTTGTCTGTGGTTTGTAAAATTCGTTTGTGAAATGGATATTTCCCTGATTTTCCCAACTGTGATAGCATAGCATAACATAGCATAGCATGATACTTACACAAATCTTGGATGAAGTTGCAAAGTCGAATATTTCCATTGACATTGCTGATGTCGCTACTATCTACAATGTCATAGATTCACTCAGTTCCACACACCTGGCAAGTCCTTGCAAGCATTTATAAATCCCTTCATCAACTTAGAAAGAGCCCAGAACTGAAGCATCTTCCAATAGATGAAAGGATGTTGAAAATAGCGAATTTTCAACTTATAAAAAAATAAAGTGTAATAGAAATAATAAAGAAATGTGAGTTCCTATCTGCATTGAAATCTTTAGTTCAAATGCAAACTAAGAAGAACTAAACTATAGTAAATGCCTTGCACTGCATCTCCTTTCCCATCGGTGCTTCGAGGAAAAAAATAACGAAAATCAATTCCGCTGTACGTGAGGTTCCAAAAATAGCTCATGCAAAACTTACTCCATTCTTTTGCCCAACGACGACGACGACGACGCGATGGCAGCGTACAAATCCAGTTCATGGGACGCTGGCTACGACGACGACGACGGCATGATTTTTTCATGGTATGGTATACTTTGTTTTCCACTCGATTGCACTCCATCACACCGCAACGGGGTTGAAGCTTGAAGCAGGTAAGTAAAGTACCCTGCTATTCAAAATTTCCACGAACCGGTCGTCGACGACGGTTTTATTTGGGATTCAAAATCCTTTCGGTACCGTTGTTGTTGGGCACATGCTCGCTCAAGGTATGTGTATATGGTATATGGTATGTTTGATGCTTTTTCGTTCACAAATGTTCGCTGAGTTAGTCGGAAGTTAGGATAGCTAACCATCTTTGCAAAAGCACTACTTTGATTCAAATAAAAAAATCACTTCCGAAAGCATAAACAAGAAGTCTGATTGTTTGATTGTTCTTCTCCTTCCAGGACAATCGAGAATTGTTTACCTTCGGACGAGACAGGAAGCCAAAGTTGGGCGAAAGTGACTGCCTTTGGGGTTTGAAAGAGAAAGGATGAAAACTTCGGTCATAGTTTGGACGTTAATAAGACTTTGGTAGTCCTTCATGGTGAGTGATTTTGGTACTTTCGTCGTTAAAATGAAATTTGAATGTCAACAAGGATCATTCAGAAATAATGCTGCAGGCTTTCTTTCTTCTATCTTAAATGCATACCTACTTGTAAGCCTATAAATGCTAGAACATTTTGTCTTTTATTGTGAGCCTTGTTTTCAAAAATTATCAGTGCAGTGGTAGTGTGCAAAATTATCATTGACAAAAGAGCTCTTAGTTGATTTTTGCGCCTTTGCTAATGGTTTAAAAATTTTCAATAAGCCCCGTTCCCTACGGGTTATTCTCTGACCTTATTTTAAGTCCGTTTATTTTACGCCGAATTGATTTACGTCCATTTTTGTACGTCCAAAATTTAGATTAACGTCCATTTCAATCATGTCTATTCTATTCTAGTACTTGCACAGCCAATATTGAAAAGCATACTGGAAATATCAAAATTTCTTCTGATATTTTCTTGTCAGCATTAATGTTTGCAGTATTTCAGAGATGTTACAAAATAGTTATTTATGTAACGAGTTGCAAAAAGTTGATTTTTTCAGCACGAGTTGTACATTTATCCAACGAGGCTTGCCGAAAAGTGCTGAAAAAATCGAGTTTTGCAACGAGTTCCATACAAAATTTTATGCAATGATTTTTTCATAATGCAACCCATTTGAGTTGCATTATGTTCATAATGCAACTCAAATGAGTTGCATTAGGAACATTATACAACTATTTTTCATTATGCAACTCATTTCAGTTGCATAATGAACCAGTTCGGAAAAATTGGCCATTATGATACCAAAATGAGTTATATAAAATGTAAATTATGATACTGAATTGCATAAAAAATTGTATGCAATGATTTTTTCACTATACAACTCATTTGAGTTGCATAATGTTCATAATGCAACCCAAATGAGTTGCATTATGAACAATATGCAATTTTTTTTATTATGCAACTCATTTCAGTTGCATAATGAACCAGTTCGGAAAAATTGGCTATTATGATATCAAAATTAGTCCTATAAAATGGATATTATGATACTGAATTGCATAAAATAATGAAACGGCCTGGCCCACTGTGCAGATGCAGACTAATGGTTTTGAAGATAATTCAAAAAACTTAAGGCAATTAGGTTATCCATTTATGTATAACATGATTGACAAACCTGAATTGAATAAAGGAAGAAACGGAGACAACCGTTTCGTTTTAGGGGAATGGTGTATGAACACGTTGGTGGTGCATGGGGAGGTACTGCTAAGAACGCTAAAGCACACTCCGTTATAGTTTGCGTGCCTTCTCCTGGGCACAGGTATTCCTCCATGTGTCCTGGCTTCAAAGCCAAAGCTCAAGCGCCATTGCTCGCTCTCTGAAACGAGAAAAAAGTTATAATGATCCCTTCCTCAAATGTACAGAACAATAATAAGCCCATATAAAAGGCACTTAACGTCCAATTCAATCATCCAATAGTTTTCTCAATATACACATGTAAGTTCAGTTATGTTCGAAGGAACAACAAAGGCCAACCAGTATTAGCTCTTTAGCTTCAGCTTAATAAAGTAGATGTCAAACGCAATTTTATGTTGCATAGATAAAACCAAGTTTGTTTTTGACAGCTGTCACCACTGCTGAGCTGTAAATAAAAATCTGAATATGTAATTCACTACAATTGGGATAGTGTTTATAATCATTGTAGTTTGAAGTAACGTCACACATTATAAGCAAGTCATCTAGATTGTCCTTGAGTATTTGTCTTTGTAAGATTTGGTTCTTCAGAATTATCTCTGCAACTTTCAACACTATATATTACCAAACATCGATCAACACGGTCTTGAGATAATATATCGAATTTGATTGTTCAGTTAGATTGTTCAGATTATGTAGAAATCAAATACCATGCGTCCAGTGAACCGTATAGTACATTTTTTTCATTATCGTCGCAACGCCTTTACCGTCATGACTAATGTTGCATACTACCGTCACACACTACATTCATGCTGCCGTCGATGCATCAATGTCGTCTACCATGAATGTAGCATTTGGCACCTTGATTGTAACACAAATCAAGATGATGGGAGTACGAATTGACAGTTTTGAAATGTAGAGTTGGAGTTCCAGTGGTTCCGAAAACTGCGAAGGAAAAATGCGGATAACTCGTGCTAGAGGGTGTCAAGGGCGTTACTTGGGGTCTGAGGGGATTTAAGGAGGATTTCAGAGGCATTCCAAGAAGCTTCAGAGCATTCTCAGCGGATTTCAGAAACGTTACAGAGGCGTTACATGGCGTTTTCTGGGGTTTCGGAGGGTCTGAGATGCGTTACATGGGGTTTCTGGGGGTATTAGGGGGATTATGGAGGCATTCCAAAGAGCTTCAGAGCATTTTCGGCGGATTTCAGAAACCTTACGGAGGCGTTACATGGCGTTTTCTGGGGTTTCGGAGGGTCTGAGGTGCGTTACATGGAGTTTCTGGGGGTATTAGGGGGATTTTGAAGGCATTCCAAGAAGCTTCAGAGCATTTTCGGCAGATTTCAGAAACGTTACGGAGGCGTTACATGGCGTTTTCTGGGGTTTTGGAGGGTCTGAGGTGCGTTACATGGGGTTTCTGGGGGTATTAGGGGGATTTTGAAGGCATTCCAAGAAGCTTCAGAGCATTTTCGGCAGATTTCAGAAACGTTACGGAGGCGTTACATGGCGTTTTCTGGGGTTTCGGAGGGTCTGAGGTGCGTTACATGGGGTTTCTGGGGGTATTAGGGGGATTTTGAAGGCATTCCAAGAAGCTTCAGAGCATTTTCGGCAGATTTCAGAAACGTTACGGAGGCGTTACATGGCGTTTTCTGGGGTTTCGGAGGGTCTGAGGTGCGTTACATGGGGTTTCTGGGGCTATTAGGGGGATTTTGGAGGCATTCCAAAGAGCTTCAGAGCATTTTCGGCGGATTTCAGAGACGTTACGGAGGCGTTACATGGCGTTTTCTGGGGTTTCGGAGGGTCTGAGGTGCGTTACATGGGGTTTCTGGGGGTATTAGGGGAATTTGAAGGCATTCCAAGAAGCTTCAGAGCATTTTCGGCAGATTTCACAAACGTTACGGAGGCGTTACATGGCGTTTTCTGGGGTTTCGGAAAGTCTGAGGTGCGTTACATGGGGTTTCTGGGGGTTTTAGGGGGATTTTGGAGGCATTCCAAGAATTTTCAGAGCATTTTCAGTGGATTTGATTTCAAAGTCGTTACAAAGGCGTTTTTGAGGATGGCAGAAACCCTCAGTAGTGTCCCTATATTGTCCCAGAAACCCCAAGCGCCATATTTAATTCCAAAATGGCCAAGGATATCGTTTTTCAACATCAACTCAATTAGCCAGGTCTGAAAATATCCGTATGGCATGAGACTTTTTGATTTGTTAGACGTGGGCCGTAACTACTCAGTTGGGAGCCACTGACTTTTGTTCCCCTGCTCCATTGGTGGTTATGACCCTCGGAACGCACAATCCGAAAATCTTTGTCTCCGCTTCTTCACACTTCCAGTTCCTAAGTTATACACATGTCCCATTCGCAGTTTTCGGAACCACTGGTATTTCATTAGTTCACTCAATTTGAAAATCCACTACATTTTTTGCCGTGATTAAAAAAAATCTCACAGTCACCCATGAATATTTCATCTGGTCATACGTGAATGTTTTTGTTGCATGATAGTCAAGAGCATACATCCACGATTATCATGCAAACTACAGTTTTTGACAGTACATTTTGGATCACTGATCCAGTCCCCATTTGACGTTAGAGTGGTGCCATGTTTACCGTATTTTCATAAAAGCACCCTATTTTCGAAAATATGTCGAAGAAGTGTCAAGCGAGTGTGTTCATACGTTTAGTGCCTAAAATCATTAATAACAATAAACCCACGCGTTTGGACAGCTTCTCTGACCATCAGTTGATCTGTAGTGTTCTGCAATATCGTAAGCTCACAAAATAGACTTGATAGCGTTTTTCTTCTTCGCTCATTTTTTAAAGGAAATATCGTGAAACTACCAGACGGTAGTGGCATCCAGGAAATAGGGAATCGCGCCACTTGGGCGGTGGCTTCTATATTCGTCTGTTTTCCACTATAGCTCAGTCAAATTTGAACCAATTGACACAACTTTTGGAATGTGGTAAGATAGGTATAGTTTCTACCCGTGTACAGCATTTCAAGTCAATTGGTTCAAAATTGACTGAGTTATAGTGGAGAACAGACGAATATAGAAGCCACCGCCCAAGTGGCGCGATACCCTATCGGGCCCGTAAAACCGGTAACATGACAAAATTTCGGAAAACGAACGAACGTTGGAAAATATCATGATTTTTTTCAGTAAATATTTCTATGCGCCTCTTATTCACTGTAATCCCCCCCTCCCCTCCACTCATGGAAATTGAAACTTTAAATGAGGATGATTATGGTGGCTAAAAATGACGATACAACATACAAACTTTATTCTATCAAATTTCAACCATTTTTTCGATTGTATTAGCCCTTTTAGGTGGATTAATCATCTTTTAAAATTACTTAAGTTTTTTTTCATCATGGTTACATTGTTTTATAAGTAGGTTAATTAGATATGATCAATAAAATTAACTTGTATTCTTAGATAGGCGACTTCAAAAACTTTGACCCATTCTCACCCACCTCTAAGGGGTGAGATTGGGTCAATTTCCAATCATTTGTTGTGTGGTAGACAATTCATGTAATGTGATACTTTCTTGCTAAGCTATTACTACCATATAGAAGAGTATACATACCAAATAAAAAGTTATTCTGACTTCAACTGCATTTGTTATTTAACAAACAATCTGTTAGTATCCTTTTTTGACCCATTCTCACCCCTAACGACGGTACCGCATTTAGTTCACCACTAGACTTCGCACTCAGTCTTCATAAGTGCAAAAACGTAAATAAAAGTGCGGGATTGCATCAAATCAAGTTGATGTCTTCGGTGCATAACTTCTTCAATCTATGCTGGATAAGTGCTCTGAAGAAACCGAGTTGATTTGATGCAATCGCGCACTTTATTGGCGTTTTCGCGCATGTAAAAACTAGTGCGATAGTCCAGTAGTGAACTAAATGCGCTATACTGTTGTGTGCAGAGTTGCACTCTGTCACTGTCAATAGGGCACTGCACTGTTTTGATTTTGTATGGGATTTTGACGTTTCGTGGCCTTGTTGTTTACAACATTTCTGTAAGAGTGAAAGAGAAGGTGAGATTTTCATGCAGTGACCTATGGTAAGCAAATCGCTGATATTGATAGGCCGACTACGATCCAAGTCAGCGTGCGCTCTATTGAGTCACCGTCACTTTTCTTGTTCCATCAGAACTGGATTGACTGTGATCACAGAACAGATATACAAGATCCTTATAAAACTTTTTGCTGATTTGGAAACGCAACACTAGCGGTCCTGGTGGCGAAAGTCAAGCTTTCTACACTGTTAATTTTTTTGAATCCTATGAACTTAGACAAAAAACTCGTCTAATAATGTAAACAAAAATCCTCCATCAAGGTGATTGCTAAAAGAGGTGTTCTAACCCACTGGCAGCTTTCCGATAACTGAAAACTGTTTTCTTGAGGAAAAAAAAATGTGTATTGCATTGTTTACACCACATCGAACTGCACAGTATAAAAGAGTGATGGTTGAAAAGTGTGACGATAAGTGCACCCGTCTCAAACGGTTGGCCAAACTTCGCCACACGAACGACCAATTCGCCCCGATTGACACAATGTTTGTCACAAACGATCAAACATAGCACAGGTCTGTGCGATTTGGTCGGTCGTGTGGCCAGGTTTGACCAACCGTTTGTCTGATATGTACTACCTGTGATCGCATAACTGTCCCATATGAATAAGAAACCTCGCAAAGACAGTATTTTCACGTCGAGAAATGTCACAAATGAGCAATTGTCTGATTATATCTCAATTATGCCCTGATTCCTCTTTATCTGACAAATCTCCTATTCGACCTTTACTCTGCTTTTCTCACCAAAGTCGTTGCGGGGTGACCAGTTATGCCGGTGTGTGCGTTTCTTCTCGTGAAAAAAGTTTGTGAAACGTGGAATTTATGAAATTTATCCTTGTGAAAACACAAATGTTCGCTATGAAAATGCATTCACTGGATTCCAGATGGAGAATGGAATACACTGAATACATTTTCATTGTAAATATTGATGCCTTGAAAGAGAGTATTGCCTTCCGAATTTCAATGATGACGGTGATATCACTGACGAATCCTTCAACCTTAATAAGGCGCTCTGACGTTTATCATCCTTCTCTCTCAAGCAACAGCAGAGTTTCGTGACTTTGAAGTTGTCGAATGTGCGTGAAGGTTTACGTGAGAAAAAAAAACGAGAGGGAAATATTTTTTGTTTTTTTTTTTTCACGCACATTCTGACAGTTCTTTACGAGGTTTTTCATTAGTGCGACAAAGAGTTCGGATCTCTTTCAACTACGTAGTCGTGAAAAGCATTTTTTATTGTTTCATCTTTTGATAGGGAAACGTTTCCCAATGAAAACAAACCTATACTCTCTGGGAGCCAAAAAGAGAAAGATGATCAAACTTCAGATAGCCTTGATGTGATAGCTGTGATGGTGTGTGGAAAACACTGATCACTATCTTTAAAATTCGTTTTAAAGTCCAAATGAAGATTTACCAAGATGATATTTTAATATGTGTTACAAAATAACAAGTTTTGCATGTTGGTGCATGTTGGAGTTTTGGCGAAACCCACTAAAATATCACAACAGTTGCAATGATTGTGATCTAGAGTGCGGGTCAATATCAGGTCGTACCCTGTCATTGTCCTTTTGATATTGAACGGCCTGGAGTGATAGTGACGATTATGCAATATCAGTAGTCACCTGATAAGACTGATATTGCGCAACTCTGGTTGTATGTTTTTTTTTTCAGAGACTATTTTCAGGTTATGTAGTATGTTCTAAAAAAATAGTTTTTTTCCGCTATTTTTTCAAAATGAGTTAATTTTTTTGTCTGTATCAACGAGATTTTTAACCCTAGGCTAGTTCATCTCGGGACCCACACTTTACTTCCCTTCCGAAGGAAGAACCCACATTTTGTGAGTATGTCGGGAGTGGAATTTGATCCCAGGTCCGCGGCGTGATAGTCTTGTGTTCTAACCACCACACCAGGTCCGCTCCAGCAAAAAAAGTATGAGCTGCTTAAACTGAACTTTGAAAATAAGTGGAGTGTCCCAGACCCTTATTCAGTTGGACCTCAGTGCAATTCATACCAGTTTAGATCAATCCCGGTCCCGGAGCAGCAACCATTGATATGTAAAGTAAGTCTAAGCTAAGCTAAGATAGCTTAGAAATACTGTGACGCAGCTCAGCAACTGCTTTGTCAGGCAGTTTCTGAGTGGAGGACGGATATCGCCATCATGGCGGACCCATACCGAGTACCCGCCGTTAACGGCAATTGGTCGCGGATGGATCCAGCAAAATGGCGGCGATATAGATGTGGGTAAATACCCCGTCCAGGAGTTGGTGTCTTTCTACCTATGAGGGTTTCGTGGTCGCCAAAGTAAACGGTGTCTTCTTTTGTAGCTGTTAAGCGCCTCCGCGGTGGCCGATCGAGCAGTTCACGCAGATGCTGGACTGTATGACGACCGTGCTAACAGGGCGAAGGCTAGTGGTAATAGTGGGTGACTTTGATGCCTGGGCCGTGGAATGGGGAAGCCTTATCAAGAGTGCCTTTAGTCACAGCGGGCAGCGGATAGAGGAAGAGACGGCTAGGAAAATGCCAAGCTCTAGAAGGTGGAAGGCATCATACTTCGACTAAGGGGTATTTAACGAGGCTCCGCTCATCGAGGGGCTTTTTCCGCGCCATGATCCTAGTACTTGGCCTTCTTTCGTAGGACAGCCAGGGAGTGGGCCTGGCAATGAGTAGAGGGTCACCGATGTGGATCTTGCGAGAATATTTAGCAAAGTCCCTTAGCAAACTCCCGAACGGAGTTCCGAACCTGGCCTTAAAAGTAGCTATTGCAGAGGCTCCCGAGATGTTCAGGTCTGTTATGCATTATTGCCTGGACGAGGAAGTTTTCCCAGAAGTATGAAAGAGGCAGAGCCTGGTCCGAATGCGGAGAAACCACCCGTAGACCCGTCGACATATAGACCAATATGCTTCATCTACAAGGTTTTGAGTCCGATGTTTTGGAATGTCATGTACGACAAACTATTGAGGAGTTTCCGGTAGGAGTGGAGATCGTCGGCTTTGCTAACGACATTACGCTGGAAGTCTACGGTGAGTCGATCGAAGAAGCGGAGTTGACTACTACCCACTTCTTTCGGGGGAAAATGTGCCGCTTGGAAGAAGCGGGGTACGAGGAAATGGACTGCTGTGCCATTTCCATGAAACACGAAAATTCTATGAGAACCTCAACACATTCCGTCACGGCTTCATGCCCCGAGCCGAAATATACAGGGATTGGGACGGATGCGTCTTGACAGACGGACGTGAGGTGATCGAAAGGTGGAAGCGGCACTTCGACGAGCACCTGAATGGAGTGGAGGACGTAAGCACGGGGGACAGCGGAGGGAACGACTACGCCAACGCAGCAGAGGACGGAAATGAGCCAACTCACACGCTGAGGAAAGTTAAGGATGTCATTCACCTATGCAGGATTTCTAAGTCTAAACAAGTAAGGATGGTATGGAACTCATCAAGATGGGCTCAGAAAGTTGGCCACTTGCCTGCACCGGTTGATAGTCAGGATCTAGTAAACCGAACAGCAGGAGAAGAGTGAAAGAAAAAGTAAACTTCCCCATTCACAACAAAGGCGACCATTTGGATGGAATGTGCGATCTTCAGAGCGTTCACTATTTTGAATGCCGCCTACAAATTTATATTCCAGATCTTCTTTAGGCGTCTGTCACTTAAAACTAATGAGTTCGTGGAAATCTATCAAGCCGGCTTCATTGACCACCGGTCGACAACGGACCAGATCTTCACCGTACGGCAGCAAATCTCCAGAAATGCCGTGAATACCAGGTCCCAACACATCACCTGTTCATCGACTTCAAAGCGACATAACGACAATGCACAATGGTCCACGAACCAGATTTACGAGGAAAGATACGTTCAACGCCTTCAACCTGCAAGTATCGGAAATTGACTATAAACATTCAAAATGGTCTATCTCGACACACGGTTAGTCTTTTTATTCCGGTTATTCTATGAAATCTTCAAAACATAATGAAATTTAGAAGAGCTTGAAGAAATTTGGAAAATGTTTAGCATTATTGAAAATATGGTTCTATGAGTATACCACAAAAAATAGCAATCTGCAAACTGCATTTTTTTTAAATTTTTTTAACGTTTCAAACATTTGTAGCGAAAAAAATTTGTACGGGAAAAAATCTGGAAAATAATGATTATTACTAGCAGTTATGTACACATAACATATCACTCAAAACCAACTATTAACATTCTTATTTTGGATAGAAAAACCTCCAACATTAAGAATATGGTCTATCGCAAAAAAAACACATACATTTTGGTCGAACTTTGACGCTCTGTTTTAAGTATCTTTAGAGGTTATTAAACTCCGTTCTCTGGTAAAACTACCTCTGCAACACATTTAAATACATACCCATTCGAAAAAAAAAAATGCAAATTTTCAACTTTATGTATTTTGTATTTGCGTAATCGTTCTTTGAAGACGCATAAAAAAAGAGCTTGTCGAAAAATGGCTTTTTTTCATTTTTAAGAAGTGCCCTAAACTGCGGAGGGAATTTTTCTTGATGAAAAAAATTTTCCTATATGATGAGCATTCTGGAAAAGAATATATTTGCGCAAAAATAAGAGAAATAATTGAATATTTTCCCACAGTTTTCGCAATTTTAAATTTTTAGGAGATGTCCAAAATTTTAAAAACATATGTGCAATCTTTCAGATAAAAGTCCAAGTCAAATGATTCTCTCTCTCTCTCTTCTTGGCGTAACGTCTTCACTGGGACAAAGCCTGCTTCTCAGCTTAGTGTTCTATGAGCACTTCCACAGTTATTAACTGAGAGCTTCCTCTGCCAATGACCATTTTGCATGTGTATATCGTGTGGCAGGCACGAAGATACTCTATGCCCAAGGAAGTCAAGGAAATTTCCTTTACGAAAAGATCCTGGACCGACCGGGAATCGAACCCGTCACCCTCAGCATGGTCATGCTGAATACCCGTGCGTTTACCGCCTCGGCTATATGGGCCCAAGTCAAATGATTATTTTTTGAAAATCAGAACTGCCATTCTTTATTTGAGAGATTTTTATAGTATCTCCAAAAACAAAGTTATGTTTATATCGAACAGATTATTTTTCAGGCAATTGTGAACGTTTATAGTTAATTTCCGATACAGTCCTTAGTCGAATCTTAATCTCGGAAATCGTAAATGATTTTGTTTACATATTTGTATGATGAAGAAAAAGAAAAAAATAGTATTCATCCCAAATTTGTATTTTTGTTATTGTTGACACATTCCAACCATGGTAGTAATAATTTCAACCAAATATATAGGTTTTCATACTAGCAGATGATTTACAATAAGTGAGGGACCCAGAATCAAAGGGGTGTAACCATTTTGTAGATTTTAAGCTGAAAATATCAAAAAAATCTTCAGATTTCAAGCTTTCAGGAACTTTTTTAAGATTATTTTTACGATGATTAGAAAAATAACAATAAATCGTAGAAAATTTGGTCGATTTTGGAACTCCATACATTTTGTATAGGATGAAAAATTGGTGAAAAACTTGAAACGTCATTTACTCGAAAGTGGGTTTTTGTCACTTACACCCCTTTGCTTCTAATCCCCTCAAGTGATGTATAGACTCCAACAAAGATGTGAATTCCGGGCCTCTTGCACGGCACTCTCTTTTTTCAACTTGGCAATATAGCCAACAGAGATTGTAACGTAGTTACAGAAGGTCGACAAAAATATAATTTTAATCCAAACCTAATCGCCAAGTAAGATATTTTTCAATTTCAAAATATGGGACCAGCGAGGGTTATCGATTACCTTTTAGTAACACGAGAGTCCCTGGTGGTGGGATTTAGAACCACCAATTTAAACCTATCATGCAGCAAGCTTACTGGGAGGATCTCATCACTAAAACTAATGACGATTAGCCTCATCAGTTCATACGGGAACTGAAATGTTGTTTTTCTCAAAAGTACAAAAGAAGACTATTGAAAAGAGGGCGTCGCGTGGGTCTAGCATGGTTGAGTCATCCGATGATCTAGTATTCTCAAATCGATCGGTGAGCCAGTTAGAAGTGTCTAAGCAAATTAGAGAAAATCAAGTGTAATATAGCAGTAGTGATTGAAGGTCGATCGAAAAGTTTGTGTAAGCCCAGATTGTGACTATTAAGAGAAAATTCTTTAAATCTAAATTGTAATTTCAGTTTGAGAAACGTAAGGTGGAATTTAAGAAAGCAAAAGTTGGCCCGGTAGCAAAAAGTTTTAATCAGACATTGTGAGTGACCTAGGACTGAAAAGTGTACAAGTACATAATTGTTCAATCTGTTTCCTATTTTTAACAATTCTCGCAGAAGAAACCTGGAATTAAATGGTCTGAAAGAAAAAAAAACTAAGAAAAGTGTAGTGCGGAATACTGCACGTGTAATACCTCCCTCGAGGCTCAGGTAATGAACCGTTATAATGTAACTGTGACCACATGTGAATCCTAGTAAGACAACCGTTGTTAATGCGAACGTTTATTATATCTTTTTCCTTGAAGGACACTACTATCCTTCAAGCGAAGGTGCTAGTGTAGGGTGTAGGGGATAGCGACCAGCCACGCTGTCTCTAGGGACGAGTCAGAAGCTCGGCGACTTGTAGGCTCGCCTCGTCGTCCGCGCCAGTATTCGACCCTCGCGCACCCTGGGCCGAAGGAATCCACGCCTTCCGGAGGAATTCGGACGCTACTAACCGAATATCGCTCCATCGGTCTCGAAGGGAGATTCACACCACGTGAGCGCATTGGCACCGCCCATCACCACCCCGCTTGTCGAACCCCATCGATCGGTGTTAGCAACACGAGAACGGCTCGTAGCCACGCGTGATAAGCACAGATGGTGGTGTGATAGCCCGTCATCGTAGTTCGACTGACAGCATCCCCGGTCGAGCGATCGGACTGCTCGAATTACTTCGCTAGCCGAGAGCCGACCCCTCTCCGACCCGGCATCACGAGTGAGCAGAGAGACGGTACCGCGCACGGTGTCACGTGTACGGATCGACCGGTAGTCCACCGGAGTGACGGCGACATCGCAAGGATACAGCCAGGACCCTCACGGCTGCAAGCAGGTCAGATCGTTTTGGTTTTTTTGTATATGATAATCGTTCGCATTGAACCCCCATAGACCCATTTTTGGTCGAAGAAGCGTGCACGCATTAGGGAATAAGAGATAACTGGAGTGTAAGATTTTATTGCCCCCTACCTCATTATAAGATCTTTTCACCCTGAATAGATTTAGAACCGTTTTATGGCACATAGGGGGATTAGGGGCATAATGGACACCCGGGGCGAAATGGACACCCCTGTTTTTGCCGAAACCGTGGACTTTTATGTAAAACTTTTAATGTCTAAGTGTAAAGGAACAAGTCATGGCTCTATTTTTCAAAAGTACCATTTATATTGCTCCAAAATAACCAAAATATCATTGAAATTGAAATATGTTTTTCATATGGTGAAATTCTTATAATTTCGAAGCAGCATCAAATAAGGTATTACGAGTGTTGGAATGTGTCCACCATAAAAACAAGTGAATCGTTACCTTATCTACATGTACACGAAGATTTAGCAATGGATAAAGTATTTTATTTTTGTTAAAAATTTACTTAAAATAGCAATTTTAATGTTGTAGTCGATTCGGGGCGAAATGAACACTGGCAATTGCGAATGGATGTACGCGCATTGCATACTGTTAGGCGTTTTAGAGAGTTTGGAAAAAATCAATCTGATTATTTAAGCTTAAAGTTTATTTAATTAACTTTGATGTAATGTAAACTCGTCTAAGATGGAGTATTATATCTGTGGCATTGATCTCTGTAGGCAGATTTCTTAACTGATCGATGTAATCAAAGAATTAGCATAAAATATACAGGGGTGTCCATTATGCCCCGATGGGTGTCCATTTCGCCCCGTACCTTTCCTGCCAGCCCTAAAAAATACACGATTTCAAATTCGTTATTTCTTTACAATACAGACATTCTACCTGCCGTAAATGATTGAAATACGTAGGAAACAAGCTAAAGTTGCAAACCAACTAATAATATGCTAAATTTTTCTTCGTTATACAGGTCTAACGTACCCATTTGCTTAGGGTGTCCATTATGCCCCTAATCCCCCTACTAGTAAATTAATCGAAAGAGGAGAGAAAACTTGATCATTGGTTCAGTTGGTTTTCGTCAGAGATTTGCCCCATCGTTCGTTGGTTCTGGGTATGCGATTTGAACAGTTGACTGTTGCACGGTAGGTTCGGAATTGATCTTAACTTGTGACAAGGACTCGCCTTGAGGAGTCTGGCCGGGATACTCAAGCTGATCCACATGCAAGCCGATTGGAAGTGCTTGCTTGGCGCTTAAGTGGATGCAGTTGATACCAATCTGACTTCGTAACACGAAACCGTTACATTGCGCTTTCGGCTGTTAACCGAAAGGTTGGTGGTAAATTCGCAGGTGGAGGTGGTAAAGTATTCAATTCTCCTCTTTGTTCTTCAAGTGGAGCATTAGTCATGTTAATATTTCGTATTTCCAGTTCGTATTGCACTTCATCTGGTAACAAATCGTTCGGGTTGATGTAGGATCCCGCCCCAACATGGTTGAGGGAGTAAGCCATCGTTAATTATTTTCAGACAGGTCAGTTCAAAATTCAAAGATTCCGTAACCATTATCAAATACTAAAGGTAATAAAGGTTGTTCAAATCAAAAAAAAAAAAACTAATTATAATAAGAGAATAAACAGATCAGCCCTTCAAAATTTCTTACCGCCTATTGATATTGTTTACTATTTTAGGTAAATTCAACCGACCGACGCTAACGAGTTCGAACCCGATTGCAACAAACCTACTTTTAAGAGTTCATGTGAGTATAGACCCTTAAATAATGATTCTTAGAAAAATCGAAATTGAATGGAAACAAAACCTATTTGATACTAATCGCCCTATTATTGAGATTCGCAACTAAAAATCAAAATTTGTCGCAATTCGCATCTAGAGATCCAAATTGGTTCTTTCGCCCTAATTTTTCCAAATGCCCCACGTTGGGCGCCAAAATGTAACGGTTTCGTGTTACGAAGTCAGATTGGTATCAACTGCATCCACTAAAGCGCCAAGCAAGCACTTCCAATCGGCTTGCATGTGGATCAGCTTGAGTATCCCGGCCAGACTCCTCAAGGCGAGTCCTTGTCACAAGTTAAGATCAATTCCGAACCTACCGTGCAACAGTCAACTGTTCAAATCGCATACCCAGAACCAACGAACGATGGGGCAAATCTCTGACGAAAACCAACTGAACCAATGATCAAGTTTTCTCTCCTCTTTCGATTAATTTACTAGTATGTGCCATAAAACGGTTCTAAATCTATTCAGGGTGAAAAGATCTTATAATGAGGTAGGGGGCAATAAAATCTTACACTCTAGTTATCTCTTATTCCCTAATGCGTGCACGCTTCTTCGACCAAAAATGGGTCTATGGGGGTTCAATGCGAACGATTATCATATACAAAAAAACCAAAACGATCTGACCTGCTTGCAGCCGTGAGGGTCCTGGCTGTATCCTTGCGATGTCGCCGTCACTCCGGTGGACTACCGGTCGATCCGTACACGTGACACCGTGCGCGGTACCGTCTCTCTGCTCACTCGTGATGCCGGGTCGGAGAGGGGTCGGCTCTCGGCTAGCGAAGTAATTCGAGCAGTCCGATCGCTCGACCGGGGATGCTGTCAGTCGAACTACGATGACGGGCTATCACACCACCATCTGTGCTTATCACGCGTGGCTACGAGCCGTTCTCGTGTTGCTAACACCGATCGATGGGGTTCGACAAGCGGGGTGGTGATGGGCGGTGCCAATGCGCTCACGTGGTGTGAATCTCCCTTCGAGACCGATGGAGCGATATTCGGTTAGTAGCGTCCGAATTCCTCCGGAAGGCGTGGATTCCTTCGGCCCAGGGTGCGCGAGGGTCGAATACTGGCGCGGACGACGAGGCGAGCCTACAAGTCGCCGAGCTTCTGACTCGTCCCTAGAGACAGCGTGGCTGGTCGCTATCCCCTACACCCTACACTAGCACCTTCGCTTGAAGGATAGTAGTGTCCTTCAAGGAAAAAGATATAATAAACGTTCGCATTAACAACGGTTGTCTTACTAGGATTCACATGTGGTCACAGTTACATTATAACGGTTCATTACCTGAGCCTCGAGGGAGGTATTACACGTGCAGTATTCCGCACTACACTTTTCTTAGTTTTTTTTTTCTTTCAGACCATTTAATTCCAGGTTTCTTCTGCGAGAATTGTTAAAAATAGGAAACAGATTGAACAATTATGTACTTGTACACTTTTCAGTCCTAGGTCACTCACAATGTCTGATTAAAACTTTTTGCTACCGGGCCAACTTTTGCTTTCTTAAATTCCACCTTACGTTTCTCAAACTGAAATTACAATTTAGATTTAAAGAATTTTCTCTTAATAGTCACAATCTGGGCTTACACAAACTTTTCGATCGACCTTCAATCACTACTGCTACAGGGGATGGCCAAAATGTTTGGGATAGGCAACTTTTTTTTCTCTCACAAAAAAGTTCAGCATGCTATAACTTTTCATAAAGCGCATAAAAAAATCTCAAATTTTGACTGTTTGTCAACCTATTATATGTGCATCATTGGTACAAATTTGGGCTTGATTGATTAATATTTCGCAAAGTTAGATCCGTTCGGGTAAAACACCTTTTTTTAGACAACGCATTTTTGAGCTGTCATATCTCGGAAACCAGTAAACCGAATTGATTGAAATTTTGAACGTACACTAACATTATGTAAATGCTTCACAAACTATTAAAACATAGATACTTTTTAAACGTTGACAAAAGTTATCATGGATTGACACTTTTTGGACTTTTTTCGAAAAAATGTAATTTTTTTACATTAATGTGAATAAATTTTAGTGTTGATATCCAAAGATTTTCCACTTCTGTTCTCAAATTATCTCTGATCAGATATATTAGAGCCTATTTAGATTGAAGGAAGAACACATTTAATAATTTTTGTTTAGTATTGTAAATTTTACTTATTTTCCTCTATATGGGTTAATATTTCAACCCGATATAACTTAATTCGCCGTGAGAAAATATTACATTTTATAACGTCGTATTGAGTATCATTATATTGTTGATAAACGTTAAAAAATTCATTCAATTTGGTTCACTGGTTTCCGAGTTATGACAGCTCAAAAATGAGTTGTCTAAAAAAAAAAATTATTCGATCGAGCCCAAATTTGTACCAATGATGCACACATAATAGATTGACAAACAGTCAAAATTTGAGATTTTTTGATGCACTCTATGAAAAGTTACAGCATGTTGAATTTTTTTGTGGGAGAAAAAAAGTTGCCTATCCCAAACATTTTGGCCATCCCCTGTATATTACACTTGATTTTCTCTAATTTGCTTAGACACTTCTAACTGGCTCACCGATCGATTTGAGAATACTAGATCATCGGATGACTCAACCATGCTAGACCCACGCGACGCCCTCTTTTCAATAGTCTTCTTTTGTACTTTTGAGAAAAACAACATTTCAGTTCCCGTATGAACTGATGAGGCTAATCGTCATTAGTTTTAGTGATGAGATCCTCCCAGTAAGCTTGCTGCATGATAGGTTTAAATTGGTGGTTCTAAATCCCACCACCAGGGGCTCTCGTGTTACTAAAAGGTAATCGATAACCCTCGCTGGTCCCATATTTTGAAATTGAAAAATATCTTACTTGGCGATTAGGTTTGGATTAAAATTATATTTGTGTCGACCTTCTGTAACTACGTTACAAGATAACGCGCAGTTCTCAATCAAAGGACCTAAGTTCGATTCCCACTGAACATCATTTGTTTTTTTTTTTAATTTAAAAATCTTGAGTCGTATATTGGTACTCTCAATCGTAATAAGATCTTGCACAATCGTATATTTAGGGTGTGAACCATTTCGCTTATTTGTTTAACTTTTAGTTAAAATTTGACACTTTGATAGTTATTTGCCATCGAAAAGTTAAAAAATAACCACGACGGCGGCCCATTTGAAATTTGACAGACGAGTAGTAATTTGGAACAAAATACAGTACGCAGCCAAATCATTGCGAACAAAAAATAACTATCGAACTGTCAACACTAACCCTGCTCGGGAGTAGGGTTATTTTCAAAATAACTATCGAAGTGTCAAATTTTAACTAAAAGTTAAACGAACTAGCGAAACGGTTCACAGCCTTAGACAGATAAAATCGGCGAAATCGTAAACATTTTTTGATAAATCGTAAATTATGTTGGATGGAATCGCAGTAATCGTATGCATATATATTTCGATATGGCCTCCACTTTAGTATGTATATGCCTGTTTCGTGCATTGAATTCGATTTCTTTGGTGCTATGTATGTGTGACTAGTTCAGTTGCAATTTTGATATAGCAACCAAATTGCTGGCTGAGCGATGGGCAGACCAGGTGGAGCGTGACTTGGCGAACATTGGGCGTGACCGAGGATGGAGAGCGGCAGCTTCGAACCGTGTATTATGGAGAAATATTGTTGAATCAGTTTTATTTCAAATGAAATGAAAAATGAACCCACATCGTCTTGAAGCTACAGAGGAGGAGGGGCGTGGATTCGTAGAATGCTCAGTTCAGACGCTATACAAGAGGTGATCCTAGGGTTCGGAGTGTGCTTGTAGGTCATACCGATGCCCTTACAGCGATTAAGTGACCGCAGAGGGAACATCCTGCTGTCGTGGCATCGGTCTACTGGGCTGGATCCGAGCCCACGGAAAGGAGTCTTCGGCAATGTCAGGCAGGTGGAAGCCCCATGTCAGCACGTCCTTCTGTGTGCTGGCTAATAGGGCCTTGTTTACGGGAAGGTCAAATCGCTGTATACACGGTATTGGAATCAGGCGTGGTGTCGAACCTGACTGGTATACGAGGGCAAAGGAAGTGGTAAGGACCAGCGTGCTGCCTTGGTAGATTCCCCAAAGTGTGTCATCGATGTTCGTTACTGCAGGTCACGGAGCTAAACTTGTGCATCAGCTCCTTTCTGAAACAATGCCTTCTTGGTGGTTTCGAAGACACGAAGGGTTGGCGGCAATGGGAATGTTGTTGAGTGGGTCAGGGAAATGGTATTACTGGCTTCTACTTTGGTGGTTGTAGTTGACGGCCCCTACCCCCATACTATCTGGAACTCTCTGTTCAGGTGTCTGTTGAACAAATTATACTCTCATTATTTAGAAAAAAAAACAGCATAATTTCCAGAATAAATTCTAATCAAATTTTGTTATTTTTATATAGTTATAATGCATGACAATGTATTTAGTTGGTGGTAGAGCGCAAGCTTCGGCCTGATGACACTTACTGTAAGAGAAATCTTTCCAATGATTCCAAACAATTTCAGTACTATGTAGTGACGAACTGCCAACCGTGCCAACCAAATGATTTGCTGGAACACTATTTACGACCAACTTGAATTGGAATTCTTTCCAATCCGTGCCGAGAGAAAGAGAGAGGAGTGATCGAAGAAACCGTTTCAATCGAACCGTGTCTGGTGGACATCTTAATTTGATTGCATTCTTTTTGAAGCAACCTTCCTGCGTAGAGTCAGTTCACCAATAATTGTGACATTTTGAACCTATTTGTTTCGGAAAATTTTCATTGATTGTTTGTGTTATGCGTTATTAGAACAAATTAAATATAGGGAATCGCGCTACTTGGGCGGTGGCTTCTATATTCGTCTGTTTTCCACTATAACTCAGTCAAATTTGAACCAATTGACACAACTTTTGGAATGTGGTGAGATAGGTATAGTATCTACCCGAGTACAACATTTCAAGTCAATTGGTTCAAAATTGACTGAGTTATAGTGGAAAACAGACGAATATAGAAGCCACCGCCCAAGTGGCGCGATACCCTAGTTGGTAAATAGTTCACCAGTTTTAAGTTATGAATGCATATGAATGCGTATAAATCTCAAGTAGGCATCTTTTAGTTATATCCAGTCTTGTTAACATTCGACACTTTTCACTACCTTCATATCGTTGCCGCAGTCGGGTGTCAGCTTGCTTTGTTACATTCGTGCGCTACCGTTACCTCTTACACACAACACGAGCGGTGGAACGAAGCTCAATAAACACAAGAAAGCGTCAAATCATTATCGTCTGACACGGTGACATTTGACTAATTCAAGCTTTTCGCATAGATTTGCAGCCAATTCCGATTATGAATGGTAGTATTAGTTTATTCTTGCATGTTGCATTGAATACGACACACATTTGGCCAACACAGCTCTCATTATGGACGAATACAGGAATAACAAAAGCCGAACCGTCTCCCGAAGACGCTATCGTGGTGGAGTGCATTCATTTGACATTTTTGTTTCGTACAGTAGTCTAATTGCTTGTGTGGCGAGTGTCAGAGACAAAGGAGGCCGAATATCGACGAAAAGGTTCAAATGAACGTGATCTCTAACAAGACTGGTTATATCCCAAGGATCTTGAAACCGTTATAAAACCGCATTCTTTTTATTTTGGTTTCATGATTATTTCAAGAACCTCTTCCAGTCTATTTGAGAAATACATGTTACTTGGGATGTGTTAGATTAAATACGGTTTTACTAGAGCAGCTGTCCGCTATTGGTTCACCCACCCTAAACTCCGTTGTTTTTCCTCGACAAATCAACAAGTTTCCCGTAGGATGTGAAATCGCGCTCGCGTCGTCGTCGTCGTGTCCTTGCTTTGTTTGTTTGCAAAAGGCAATATGAAAAGGCGAAATTGGCATTCCCGCCGTTCCGAGGAAAATTAATTAAATCCTGAAATCAAAGCAATTGCATCTTCGGTTTCGTCCGAAATCAACGAAGAAGGATCGGATCGGATCGGACGGGTTGACTGACTACTACCTCGACTGTTGACACACTTTGGAGGGAAGAGCTTCAAAGCTTCCAATTGGTTAGGCGGAAAGGATGAAGCTGTGAGGTCGCGCAAAAATCGGACGACGGATTTGGACGACGACAACGAGGGTTAATTTGTTTTACAAACGGTTTTTCTTTTTCTCGTTAGGTACTAATTGCCGTTTGACTTTTGTGTTTGTTTTTCGAGAGTTTTAATCTTGGAAATGATGATTGGGCTGGGAATTGAAAAACCTAGGGCATTTCGTGGGCAAAAGGTCAGTTCAGACTAGTTTCGATTTTGTGATGATTTATGACTTTTTATTTCTTCATCAGATTTCTTACCTCTTATGTCTAAGTTCTGCATTATAACTTCTAATTTCCGATTTCTAAACTCTGATTTCTGCTTTCTGCTTTCTGATTTCAGATTTTTGATTTCTTACTTCTGATGTCTTAGTTCAGTATAACAACTCCTTATTTCAGTTTTCTGAACTCTGATCTCTTACCTCTGAGCTCTGATTTCTGCTTTCTGATTTCTTACTTTCGATTTCTGATTTCTGACTTCTGATTTCTGATTTCTGATTTCTGATTTCTGATTTCTGATTTCTGATTTCTGATTTCTGATTTCTGATTTCTGATTTCTGATTTCTGATTTCTGATTTCTGATTTCTGATTTCTGATTTCTGATTTCTGATTTCTGATTTCTGATTTCTGATTTCTGATTTCTGATTTCTGATTTCTGATTTCTGATTTCTGATTTCTGATTTCTGATTTCTGATTTCTGATTTCTGATTTCTGATTTCTGATTTCTGATTTCTGATTTCTGATTTCTGAT
The DNA here is from genome assembly GCF_035046485.1 of Aedes albopictus. Classification (NCBI taxonomy): domain Eukaryota; kingdom Metazoa; phylum Arthropoda; class Insecta; order Diptera; family Culicidae; genus Aedes; species Aedes albopictus. Next base: position 284,414,018 of record NC_085136.1, on the reverse strand, counting down.
TTCTGATTTCTGATTTCTGATTTCTGATTTCTGATTTCTGATTTCTGATTTCTGATTTCTGATTTCTGATTTCTGATTTCTGATTTCTGATTTCTGATTTCTGATTTCTGATTTCTGATTTCTGATTTCTGATTTCTGATTTCTGATTTCTGATTTCTGATTTCTGATTTCTGATTTCTGATTTCTGATTTCTGATTTCTGATTTCTGATTTCTGATTTCTGATTTCTGATTTCTGATTTCTGATTTCTGATTTCTGATTTCTGATTTCTGATTTCTGATTTCTGATTTCTGATTTCTGATTTCTGATTTCTGATTTCTGATTTCTGATTTCTGATTTCTGATTTCTGATTTCTGATTTCTGATTTCTGATTTCTGATTTCTGATTTCTGATTTCTGATTTCTGATTTCTGATTTCTGATTTCTGATTTCTGATTTCTGATTTCTGATTTCTGATTTCTGATTTCTGATTTCTGATTTCTGATTTCTGATTTCTGATTTCTGATTTCTGATTTCTGATTTCTGATTTCTGATTTCTGATTTCTGATTTCTGATTTCTGATTTCTGATTTCTGATTTCTGATTTCTGATTTCTGATTTCTGATTTCTGATTTCTGATTTCTGATTTCTGATTTCTGATTTCTGATTTCTGATTTCTGATTTCTGATTTCTGATTTCTGATTTCTGATTTCTGATTTCTGATTTCTGATTTCTGATTTCTGATTTCTGATTTCTGATTTCTGATTTCTGATTTCTGATTTCTGATTTCTGATTTCTGATTTCTGATTTCTGATTTCTGATTTCTGATTTCTATTTCTGATTTCTGATTTCTGATTTCTGATTTCTGATTTCTGATTCCGAATTCTGATTTTTGATTTTTGATTTCTGGTTTCTGATTTCTGATTTCTAAATTCTGATTTCTGATTTTTTATTTTGATTTCTGATTTCTGATTTCTGATTTCTGATTTCTGATTTCAGATTTCTGATTTCTGATTTCTGATTTCTGATTTATGATTTCTGATTTATGATTTCTGATTTCTGATTTCTGATTTCTGATTCCTGATTTCTGATTTCTGATTTCTGATTTCTGATTTCTGATTTCTGATTTCTGATTTCTGATTTCTGATTTCTGATTTCTGATTTCTGATTTCTGATTTCTGATTTCTGATTTCTGATTTCTGATTTCTGATTTCTGATTTCTGATTTCTGATTTCTGATTTCTGATTTCTGATTTCTGATTTCTGATTTCTGATTTCTGATTTCTGATTTCTGATTTCTGATTTCTGATTTCTGATTTCTGATTTCTGATTTCTGATTTCTGATTTCTGATTTCTGATTTCTGATTTCTGATTTCTGATTTCTGATTTCTGATTTCTGATTTCTGATTTCTGATTTCTGATTTCTGATTTCTGATTTCTGATTTCTGATTTCTGATTTCTGATTTCTGATTTCTGATTTCTGATTTCTGATTTCTGATTTCTGATTTCTGATTTCTGATTTCTGATTTCTGATTTCTGATTTCTGATTTCTGATTTCTGATTTCTGATTTCTGATTTCTGATTTCTGATATCAGTTACCATATATGGAAGTTATAAGATTGAGTCAATAATAAACAACACAACAAACACAACTTTTGATTGATTTTTAATTTTAGGTTCTTCACTTATCAAATCAATTGCATTGAATAGAATTCACCAGTTAATGAAACTTAAAACCAAATTAATATTAATTATCGTCATATTGTAAATAATTCCGCATGCCATTGCAATTAATGTCCACCCAAAACTTTACCGCAGCATGTCAAAAAATGGAAAAATACTCCTGGTCTTCCTGGTCATCCTGTGAAGAGAAATAATAAGAATAAAACGATTGATTGGATAATGTTATCTTTCTCTAATAACATTAAAGTTTTTAGCCGCATGTCCACATAAAGTGCAATTTGCTCCAGATACCACTCCATCCCCAAAATAAAACATTCAACTGTTAGCACAAAACTGAATTAGACCTCCACCATCCTTCTTACGATGCAATAAACTTGCAAACAGTTGCCCCTAATTTGCACCATTTTTATCACTCGTAGGCGACTGCTGCCCAACAAGATTCCTATCCTCAACAAGACGCTGGCTGGCGCTGATGGCTGGTTGTTGGTGGTGGCAATGTGGTGCTTAAAGCTGGCAATTCCCAACATGTTCGTTGTCAGCAGAAAGCTGAGAGTAAAAGTTTTGCTTTGCCTATTTTCAATCTGCCATCCGTGTGTCTCTCGGCTGGCTGCTGGCTGAAGGATCATCTCGGAACAGTAAGCTGAGCCGGCGTAACTGAAGACGGTCCGGATGAGGGAAGCAAGGAAAAGTCCTCCAAGTCGTAATAGATTGCGTGTGATCCGTCATAATTAAGAGCGTCTATTCATGTACCTACAGTAGAGTCAGCAACAGCAGTAGCTCTGCGGAAGACATTGCAGTGTAAGGCGCTGCGCTGCTGGCTGCTTTCGACGAAGTGTGCCGGGGAAGATTTTGATTAAAATTATGTAGGACAGTGCGAAATATGAGTACTCTCGGTGGTGGTGTAACTGCTAGGTGACGTGGATGCCAAAAAGTGTTTTTAACTCCTAGGACTCGGTTGCTATCTTTAGGTAAGAAGTAATTCAGGGATCGTCTGCGGGGTGCTTTGCACAATGACGTTCATTAAATTTTCAATGGTGTCATTTTTCTGACGTACTGAACGGGTACTAGGAGATGAGTTCGTTTTTCAGTGGCAGTCCTAATCAAAATTTTTGAGAGTGATTTTTTTTTATACCAGAGCAGTAAGATTTTGAGAAGTTATATGTATATATTTTCCAAGAAGCTTTTTATGTTCAGTGATTTTATTGCACAGGCCACGTTCTCGCACTTTACCGAGGACAGATGTGAATTTCAATCAGATTTTCAGCCGACGACGAATAGAATTCGATTTGCTCCACCACGTTTCCAGAATAAAATACGTCAACCCATTTTCGTTCGAACGAAAACCCAAACGAAATTATTTAAAACATCCCAAAAATATCCCCTTTACAATACAATAACCTTCATGGGAAATTGGAAACCTTCTTCCCAATCATTCATGCACACTAGTATGGGACTCGCTTGTATGGAAAAAATAAATTCTCGCTCCAGTCGACTTTTTAGATCCCATTTAGGTCCCATATGAACTGTACAAAATTTCAGCGCAATCGGTGAAACTATAATTTAGCGCAAGCGGTTCAAAGTTTTCATAGGATTTACTATGGGAAAAGTTGCACTTTCAAATAAAAAATCCCAGAGGTCGCCCCTTGTCTCCTTTATTCAAATCGATCAACGCTTCTTGTAGAAAAATCATTTATGAAACTTTCCTTCGAAGACCGCAAAACGATTGGATGCTTGTGGAAAAAGTTATTGATTTATTACCGATTAGTGATCCAACGAACGGCTTTTTGTTTTGTTTTATCAGCAGCACTGCTGCTGCCGTTGTAGCATGGGGTGGCGGGAGGCATCACCACCCCCAGAAACAGCAGCAGCCAAGGCTGCAGATACAGTGCTGCTAATAAAACAAAACAAAAAGCCGTTCGTTGGATCACTAATCGGTAATAAATCAATAACTTTTTCCACAAGCATCCAATCGTTTTGCGGTCTTCGAAGGAAAGTTTCATAAATGATTTTTCTACAAGAAGCGTTGATCGATTTGAATTAAGGAGACAAGGGGCGACCTCTGGAAATTTTTATTTGAAAGTGCAACTTTTCCCATAGCAAATCCTATGAAAACTTTGAACCGCTTGCGCTAAATTATAGTTTCTCCGATTGCACTGAAATTTTGCACAGTCGATATGGGACCTAAAAGGAATCAAAAAAGTCAACTGGAGCGAGAATTTGATAATTGTCCCATACTAATGCACACGTGACGAGAGAGCTTTTTCGATGAAACAGGTCTACGCAAATGGACGGAGCACGTGCCTCGTACCTACGAGACATAAGTAGTACCGATTTCCAAACCTGTCACTTGTCCGTCATTGGATTTGTAGAAGTTTCCCAACCATTTGGGTTCGGTCACTTTGCTCGTTCCCTTCGTTAGGTTGGGATTGAGTGCTAGCCTAGCCATTTTTGGCCGGCGGCGTGAATCGGCGTGACCAAAATATGACCATAATATTCATTGAAATTTTTGAGCAATTTCAGAAGGAAATCCAGGAGGATTCCCTAAATGAATTGAAGCAGAAACCCTATGGGATTTACAGTTGGAATCCCAGGAGGAATTCCAGCGGGAATTTCTAAAGGAATTCGAGATGGAATCCTCTAAGGATTTCTAGGAGGAAACAACGAAAAATATCCAGGAGGAATATCCCAAAAAAAATGCTAGTGAGAGTTGCCCAGAGAATTCGAAAAATAATTCACAAAGGATTTCTAGAAGAAATCAACGAAAAATACCTTAGAAACTTCTAGGAGAAATTGGCGAACAAAATCCACGAAGAATCCTCGAAGGAATTCCAGGAACACCCGAAAAATCGAAGAGGAATCACCACTGGAATTCCAAGGGGAAAGTCCAGGGGAAATCCAAGGAGGAATCTCCAGAGTAGTTCCAGGAGGAGTTCTTGTGGAAATTTCAGGAGGAATTCCCGACGGAATATAAGTAAGAATACCCGATGAAATTTCAGGAAGAAACCTTGATTTTATCCCGGAAAGAATTTGAAGAGAAATCCTCGAAGGAACTCTAAGAGGATACCTCGAAAGAATTTTAGGAGGAATCCATGAAGGAAATCCAGAAGGAATCCCCAAAGAAATTTTGGAAAGAATTTTCAAAGGAAACTGAGAAGGAACCCTCAAAAGATTTCTAGGAGGAACCATCGAAAAAAATCCTAGAGGAATCATCGAAGAAATTCCATCAGGAATTCCGGGATGAATTTGAAGAGGAATCTTCGAAGGAATTTTAGGAGGAATCCCCGCAGAATTTTAAAGAGGAAATCCAGAAATAATTCCAGTGAGAACCCCAAATGAGTTCCAACAGGACTCCCCAAAAGAATTCCAGTGGGAATTTCAAAAGGAATTCGAGAAAGAATCCCCAAAGATTTCTAGGTGGAATCATCGACAAATATCCAGAGTGTATTTCTGAAGGAGTTCCAGAAGAAATTCCTTAGGGAATTCTAGGAGGAATCACCGAAGGAATTCCAAGTGGAATCCCCAAAATAATTCCAGAAGAAATCCCATAAGGGATTTTATAAGGAATTCCAGTTTGAAGCCCCGAAGGAAATCCAGGAGGAATCTTCTTCTTCTTCTTTTTGGCTCTACGTCCCCACTGGGACTTGGCCTGCCTCGCTTCAACTTAGTGTTCTTTGATAATTTCCACAGTTATTAATTAAAGGGCTTCCTTTGCCTGCCATTGCATGAATTTGTATACATATTGTGAGGCAAACACAATGATACACTATGCCCAGGGAGTCGAGAAAATTTTCCCGACCGGAACGGGAATTCCAGTAGAAATCCCCTACGGAGTATCCTCGAAGAAATTTCAGGAGGAATTTAAGGAAGTCCACGTAGAATCCCCGAAGGAACTCTAGGAGGAATCCCCGTAAAAAATCAGGAGAAATCCCCAAAGGAACTCTAGGAGGAATCCCCGATTGAATTCTTAAAGAAATCTCCGGAAGAATTCAAGGAGCAATCTCCGAAGGAACTCCAATAGGAATCCTTGAAGAAATTCAAGGAAGAATCTTCGGAGGAATTCTATGAGGAATCTTCGAATTAATTCCAGGAGGAATCCCAGAAGAAATTAGATGAGAAATCCCTGTAGGAATCCCAGGGGCAATTCTCTCAGGATTTTTGGGAAGAATCTGCAAAGGATTTCCGAGCGGAATAATCCACGTATTTTCAAGAGGAAACCACGAAGGAATTTCAAGAGGAAACTCCATAGGAAGTTCAAGAGAAATCTTCGAAGGAATCCTAGGAGGAATCCCCGAAGAAATTCCAGAAGGGCTCCTGGAGGAATTCCATGAGAAATACTTGAAGGAAATCTAGGTGGAATGTCCGAAAGAATTTTAAAAGAACTCACCAAAGAAATTCCAAGAGGAAAATTTATAGGAATTTCAGGAGAAATCCACGACAACATATCAGGAGAAATCCCCAAAAGAATTTTAGAAAGAATTTTCGAAGGAAGTCTAGGAGGAAACTCTGAAAGAATATCTAGGAAGAATTCTCGAAGGAATTCCAAGAGGAATCCGCGAAAGAAATCCAGGGGAACCTTTGAAGGAAGTCCATGAGGAATCACCCAAAGAAATAACAGAAGAAATCCCTGTATACATTCCAGGGAGAACACCCGAAGGATTTCCGATAGGAATCTCCGAAGGAATTCCAGGTGGAATCCTCGAAGGATTTTCAGCGAAATCTCTCAAAGGGAATCTTTCCGGGTGGGGGAAGGATTTTCAGGAGGTATCCTCAAAAGAATTCCTGGAGGAATTCTTGTAGAAACTCCGTGAAGGATCCCTCAAGAACATCCTGGAAATATGCATGATTATAATTCAAAGGAAATTATTGAAGATACTCCTACACGATTCCCTGAAGGAACCCCTGTACGAATTACTACATGAATTTCTGGAGAAATCTCTGATGTAACTCCTTAAGGCATTCATGAGGCCTCCTGGAAAAATCTCAATCTCTATCTATAATCTGAAAGAACCCCAGGTGCGATCCATGGAGGAATTCCTGGAAGAATTCCTAAAGGAACTTCACGAGGAAATCCCTAAGGATACCTGAAATAATCTTAGAAGGAACTCTTACGTAGGAATCTCTGAATAGACTTAAGGGGGAAACTCTGAATTTTTCCGGAGGTATCCTTGGATCGTCATTAAAGATTCTCTGAAGGAACTCCTGGAGGGATTTCTGAAGGAACTTCCGTAGGACTCCTGAATAAATTCAGGAGGTATTTCAGAAAAAAAAAACATCTGCAAGCATCCCTGAAAATCCTGGAGGAATCTTTGATGGAACTGCTGGACAAATTTGTGTAAGATCTCCTGTAGAAATTTATAAAGGAACTTCAGAATGAATCTCTGCAGAAGCTACTAGCCTAATTTCTAAAGACCTTCTGCAGGAATTTCTGGAGAAACTTTTTACAGTTTTCTAGATGGATCTCCTGAAGGCATTAATGAATCCTCCTGAAAAAAAAACTGGAACTTCTGGAAGGATACCCTAGCGAACTTCTTCTGAAGTAGCTTAGGGAACTTCTGAAGTAATTCCTAATAAACACTTGGAGGTAGACCTCCTGGAGCTATTAGGAAGAACCCTGAAAGAACTCCTGAAGAGATCACCGGAACTGTTGGAGCAATCTATCAAAGAACTCCCCCAAGTAACACAGCTTGTTATATAAGAGTTTAAAATTTAGTTTTCATACATTACTGGTTGTATTTTTCTTGTAATTTTGATACAAAAATGTACACCTATAAACTCAAAACAGCGCAAAAAATGGCGGCTTATAAAACATCTTGCAGGTTGTATAAGATGTATTATAATACACTTGTAGTGCTAATAATTTTAGACATGACTGTCCATTAGCTCTAATCATGTTATTAAACAACCATAACAACTTGCAAAATACTTTTATAATGTGATCCAAATCATTGGTTGTAATAAAGCTATTTCAAAGTGGTATAACTTATAGAAAACACAAATAATACACAGTATAAGCATTGGTTGGAATTAAGTTATATAAGAAGGATAATCATTACAGAATTCACAATTATAACAAACAAATGAGAGGTCCATTACGCGAACAGGAGAACCGTCAAAACAAAATAAATAAATAAAAATAATGTGTTTATAATCACACTCGGCCGGTACTACATAAAAATGAATTTCCAAGGCATGAAGTGAATTGTAAACTTCTCGATATAAAAATTATGAGATGGTCCTTTCTGGGTGACATGGTAGGCATAAGGATAGACATGATGTACCTGCGGCTCGAGATTTTTGGTGAAACTTTGGTTTTTGCTTACTCGTATTTCAAGCGCCTTAGAGGTGAATTAATATTGCAACATAATCTACCAAGAATTGTCTCCCTTGAATATTATTTTCATAATCCACACGTAAAAGCAATATGGCAGATGCATTGTGAATTTTACAGCGCCGTTAGAAAATATCAAGAAAACTGAAATTTAAGCATAGATATAATTGAATCTATCGCTCTTTCAAAAATCTTTTTCAAGGGGTAAAAAATAACAGTTTAGGAATATTTCATCTGAACTGAAATTTTATTTTATTTTTTCAGAATGATTACAACGATGTAGAGGAAATAATATTGTCAATGTCATATTTTTTATTATTGTATTAAAAGTTTTATTCGGTACTGTTACCTTACCAGTTTTTCTAGAAAGCAATCATTTCTACAATTTCCTTATCAGAATTACTTATAAATAACGTTCAAAAAACATCCATCCAACTTACTGACACATAAGTTATATTTTTATTTTACAACATAAAAGTAACGCCAAAAAAACTGCTGCGCTTGCTGTGCAGTTCAGATTATCCTCGGAGAATTCCGATTTTTTATTAAATTTCGTGAATAAGTTATGTGGTAACGTATCGGGAACAATACGCGAAGAGTTCACGGGTATGAATTTTAATAAAATTAGGTAGTGTTGTTGATTATGACAATTGTATGTAATTATGTGAGGCAGAATTTTTCACCGGGAATTGATTAGGAGCTACGATCTACCTCCATCAGCTGTAAGAATGTCCGAAAATTGGTTTAGACGGCAGTAGAATGTTGGTAAACAAGCAGTGACCTATAATGCATGCCGGTCAGCACAATTTAGAGGTAAATAAATCTAGTTTTAAGACTGAGAGGGCAATAGTGTAGGGCTCTGGCTGTTTGGTCTTGGCAATAAAGTAAAGCGCTCAGTGCACCGGTTATTGCGAATGTTGATCCAGATGTAAATTGTCTTTGGTTCGTCCTTGAATAACTCTGGTGCCACAAATTCTGTAAGACAAATGACAAGTAAGAAGTTTTAATGCAAAGTAATTAAATTTTGAGTTGTGGAAGCGTTATCAGAGAATGTTGTCATTATTGACTTGTACGTTTGATGGTCTATTAATGTAGCATATTTGCAAAATGAACATTTTTTCAACATGGCTTAGACGATACGAGAAAAAAATAATATTTACGATGTTTGTATTTTGCCAACATAATTATAACTTGAGAATAACACAAGAAGTCTTCTGATGCGCTTATATTACAATTATACAACATTTTTTGAAATTTCGAGTATGAAAGATGTTTTCTGTGTTACTTGGGCCTGAAAGAATCTCCTTGAGCGATCACAACAGAATGTCAGGGGAATTCCCATCTTGCAAGTCTAGAGTAATTTCTGAAGAATCTCCTGGAGCATACTGGAAAAACTTGTAATTAGAAGGCACGAAATGTTGCTAATTGACAAATTGGGATATAAGATTTGTGAAAAAAAAAACGCGTTCTGGTGGGATTCGAACCCATGACTCCGTATTCGCTAGGCCGGCGCTTTAACCAATTAAGCCACAGAACAAGCAACGATTCTGCGGAATAGAAAGCCAAACTGACTCCGACGCCGTACCGTGAACACTCCTATGTGTCATTGTACGACCCTTGCTTGCGTCACATGGCGCAGTTCGGTCATCTGAGCGTCCGACCGCGCCGAGTTCTCCACGCATACTACCGGTAACCACTAAGCATTGCTATAGGCATTAAAAAGGTCATCCATCGGTTTTTCAGCGCCAATTGGCTCTATACAAGGTTTTATAATGCTTATAGGCCCTATATATCGTAAGCACTGAAGTAGGCCGTTTATGGGTATATAACGCTATCTTTTAATGCTTGCAGGTCCTGTGCCTATGGGCTGAGTAAGATGGCTGTCAGTGCTGTTATACGGCTTGATATGCATGACATTTATCAGTCAACATAGATTTCAATAACAAAAGAACGATGAACGTCCATGAAAACAGCAGGAATGTCTGGGAGTAAATAGATGTTAAAGAGGCAGCATTTAGTGGATCATAGAATTTGCTAGCTGTTCCGCCGAGGATAAATTCTGCAGAGAGATGTTTATTTGCAGAAAAGCTTTAAAAGAAGCAGCATGAGTTGGACTACAGAAGCCGCTACCTGTGCCCCGGAGGATATTTTTTATTAAAATTCTGGTTTGTTGTTTCTGATTTCTCTCCTTGACTACAGCCAGGGCTACATCACCTAATTTCTCTGTTCCAATCTCCAGAAGCTCAATAACAACATCCTATTATCCACACGCATTGGATCGATCGGATTCAATCATTTACTCTTTTGTGTGTGAAATTATTTATGCTGGCGGCTGGAGTCATTAACCAAGGTTGCCTATTTCTTTTAGTTTTGACAGTCATTTCTCCAGAGACTAGCTACGGAAGGCCCTAAATCAGCTGAATAATTCGCCAAATGTGGCTTTTGACCAGCCCTATCAGAAGATATAGAACCTATCAACTCTCTTAGCAATGAACTATATTCGACTATAGAACCGACTTAATGCCATGTTTACTTGGGAAGCATTTCAAGACATCGTTGATTTTAAGTCAAAACTGTCCATAACGTGTGAATGATAAAACTTACACACTTAAATTCAGAAATTGATCTCGGTGAACGGTTTACCGAGAATCCAACAGCTGATATCTCGGTAAAATATTTACTGATTCTCGGTAAAATTTTTACCGACATTTCGGTAAACTTTACCGAAACCTCGGTAAAAAGTTGGATTACCGAGATCTCGGGAAAATTTTAACGACATCTCGGTAAAACTTTTACCGAGATTCAGTAAAAATTATTACCGGATTCTCGGCTGTTGGATTCTCGGCAATCCGTTTGCTGAGGTCGGCGATTCAATTTAAGTGTGTAGCAACATGAAATGTTCAGAACAAATATGCGTCATAACTGCTTCAAAACTCACGAAGTAATTGTAAAAAAGCGTTTTTGGAGGGGTCACTCTAAGTCATAACTTAAAATTGATGTACTACGTTCAAATTAGGAGCTAAATAAAAGGTGTCTTCGGCAAAAATGCTCGCAATACCATTGCCTACAACTTTGCTGAAGAACGTGATCGCATATGACTCAACATTAAAAAGTTCTTTTCCAAATTTGAGTTAATACGAAGACTACTTTATCAAGAAGACATGGCACTCTGTTATTCTCCCATACTTAGGGCAAGCGTCACCGACGGCGCCGCCGCCTGTTGAGCTAAGGTGGTACTTTTGTATAAAAGTGTAAGAGTTTATTGGTGCGAGTATGAAGATTACGAAGATGCGAATATTGTGAAACGTATAAAATACGGCAGACTTCAGTGGGCTGGACACGTAGTGCGAATGTCGGAAGAAAGAATAGCGAAAACAATATTCAGCAGAGAACCCGGTAGAGGTAGGCGACTTCGTGGGCGGCCGCGAACTCGCTGGCTGCACGCGGTTGAAGAAGATCTACGATCCCTACACGTTCGGGGAAACTGGAGGAACATCGCCCAAGACCGACGAAGATGGTGCTCTACTATACGCTCGGCATTGGAGTAAAGTTACTTTGTAGCCAACAAGGTATCAAGGTAAGGTAGGTATGAAGATTTACACACACTATCGTGATAGTGCCAACTTCATCCCTGGTGGCGCTGCTAACAGTGACTTCCGATTTTCAGCAGTGCTGCTAGTCTTCTTGATAAAGTGGTCTTCGGTTAATACGTGGACCACAGAGAACAGACGAACATGCTCGAACAAAATTGCTAGAAAAGCTTGTGTCAAGAAAAATAAAACAAGCTCAATAGCGGCATTGACGGTGACTTTCCCACTTAAAAACTCGTTTCGACATCATGATGGCGCTTACTAAAGAAATATTGTACTAGCGCACCTCTGTGATTTCGGCTGGTACGGTTTCCTTCGTCATACGCAAAACAAGTAAAAAATTCAACTAGTAAGTGGGATGAAATTGAAACATGAAATTTCGCGTATTTATTCCATTTCCAGTGCTATACACTCCAGTACATCTTTTAGCTTCCTCTGATTTGATGAGCCATTGACAACGGTAAGTTGGAATATCTGTATTTATTGGCTGTTTTTGGTCTGATATAACGAGAATTAGCGCATCTAGCGGATTATAAAAAGAGCCACATAGATTACGGTTACGGTGGAAAGTAAATGACACATCAGACATCTGGCTGTCAGTGCAATTAGTCAATCTGACGACCGACGTCGACGAGGACGACGAAACTCTGACCCGAATCACTTCACTCTGCGTCACTTTGTTGCAGGTGGGCTATCCAATAATTACGTAATAATAAGAAAAGAGATTTTCGGGTTTTTCCCACGTCACTGAAGAATTTTTGAACTTTTAGAAAATCACATCAATGTTAGGTATGCTTTGGCTACGCTTGAAAACCGTGAAAACTGTTTCACGTCTTCAGCGAGCAGCCCCTTGTTTGAGTGACTGCAGTAAAATCAGCAGCAGTAGTTTCGGAATCAGTAGAATGGGTTGAGGGCCATGGCCTGCAGCAGCAGGATGATGATGGATCGTTCGGGCTTCAGTGGCACTCAGGTTTGGTATTGTTGGATTGAAATTGGGGGTAATCTGTTTACGGGAAACTTTCCTTACCATCACTGGCTGCGAGAGGATGAAAGATGACACTGGATTGTGATTTATTTCCTTCAAATTTGTTTCGTGGAACTCTAATTTGTTACCTCTGTTTCTGGAGTGACAACAACCTGATTTATTAATCCATTCTTTCGATTTCTCAAGAAATAAAACCACTTGAACAATACTTTCTTTTAAATCGAGTTGTATTTTCAGTTTGCTCTGTTTTGGTTTGCTGTCTGTCATGTTTCACCTCGTACGGTTGTTTAAACTATTCACAACAAAGAACAATCATAGACCTACTGTTTTATTTTGTTTATCTGTGATGTCTTCTCCTTCTTGAAGGGGTAGTATCAACCCATTTCCATTTTAACAATGGTAGTGGTTCAGTTTTGTTTTTAATTTCTCGTGTGTGTGAGTGTAGGTTCTGTACAAAATAGAGAGATTCATATTTGACTAGGATTTTCGTCTTGTTTGTTGTTTCCACGCACCATTTTTTTTTACTTTCTTTGTGTGTCTTTGTTTCAAAGATTAATAACGAATGGAGAAGAAAGTGTCTTTCAACTATCGGGGAGAGGTACCAGTAGTCGTATAACAATAGATCTGACTTATATCAGGATTGTTCGGTATTTTGTCTTGTTTTGTGTGTGTTAGTGAGCATAAGATATGGGCAAGAGTGATTCGATCGGTTCGATTATGAATGAATTATTTGCTTTTGGGTTTCTCATCAACCATGCATGCTTCTTCAAATACCATCGAAAATTAATTTTATCTTTGTGCCTTCGATACTTCGCACCCTGCGCTTGTACGTCTGACCGTCCGACACGAGTCTTGGACTTTCTGCTTCGCTTCGCATGATTTCCGTCACACATATCAAATAAACAATAATCAGTCTTATTTTCGCATAACTATTTAGTTGTGTTCTCTGGCTCCATCGAGAATCTGTGTCAATCTTCCTCGGAATGTATTTAGTCGGTTTGGTTGATTTTGGTTTCAATTGAGTTACTTAAAACTTAACACCTAAACGTAGCACTCTGAACTGATAACTATTACCAGTTGCAATTTTTCCTATTTTAAGTTAAATAGTACAATTATTCTCTCTTTTTCTAGACTCTAACAATAGGAAATTGTCATTTATTCTGCTTCTAACATTAAGCGTTTGGTTTGTTTTACTCTTGCTGTGATCACATTTATCAAGGAAAGGAACGGTTTTAGCTGCTAAGGATATGTGGAGTGTTTCACATTTCGCTAATGATTCACAGGACTTAACTTACGAGTACGGAGGGAGGGGAAATTGATTCCATATCACTAATCACCTAGTTCTAGTAGGTTATTATTTTTTTGGTAATATCTATTTGGTTTTGGTTTGATCGACTTGGTCTAGCCCGTCGATCACGGGGCTCAACATCAACAACAGCGATGACACAAATTTGTTTCTTCGGACGGGGATTTTCGGATTTCACACTTTTGTTTCCCCCATTTACACATTTTTGAACTGTCAGCTACTCGAACTCGCGTGGGTGAAGGTTTCATTATGTACAATAGCTGGATTTTGAGTTTCTCGAATCATGGAAGAATTGCCGTTTTGAACTAGAATGAAATGAGAAAATGAAGAAAGAAATCTTCCCTAGCTATCCTAACCTACTTATTTTGCAATTTTGCGACGCGGCATTCAAGTGTGTTCTACTGCTAATACTTTGGCTTCGTATGTGCACGTAAAGAGTTTTGAAATCACTCTTTGGTTTGACTAGCTTAGATCTTAAATTGCTTTTTAATCCGCTTGTTTCGCAGCTCTTTGGGTAGTTCTATGGAACTGCGCTAATAGAGCTTTTCCTATACGTAGTTTCCACGATTTCTACTCTAAAACGATGTGTTTCAGGACCGTTAATCAGAAAAGTATCGCATAAATAAGTTGATAATCGAAACATTACAATCCAAGCAGAAATACGTGACAAGCAGCATATCTGTTCACAGAAACGTGCAGTCATCCAATTTGATTTACTTAAAAAAAGTAAAAAAAATTCAACTGTTTTACAATCCAAGCAGAAACATGAGTTTGATTATTTCACTTAAGGGGAATCTGGATAAAATTGGCAGTACTAAAGCCCAGAGAATCGTGCAGCGATCCAAACTGCTCTCGTCCAATTCTGCAAGTAATTTTGCTTAAATGTAGTCGACTATGTTACTCATAGTGAGTCTAAATCACAGAGAACAGACGTCCAAGCTCATGCAGTGACACCATGGCCAACCCAAGCAGCTTACATTTTACAAACAAGTATCGACAGCGCAGGGTTTTGGTTGGACACAAGTCATTTTCAAGTTATTTGCCTTTGGGTTAGCATTACACGAATGTAGCTACTGTGCAACCAAAAATTTGCGCTGTCGACACGTGTTTGTAAAATGTGTGCTGCTTGGGAATGGGTTGCATAAATATCAAGGAAGAATCAGTTGAAACACAAACCACTGACTGCGTATTGGTAAATCAATGCCGAACCAAATTTTTAAGTGAAGAAGTCATCGTTAATTTCGATACTGTGGTTTTTTACCTTTACCGAAAATTTGGTTACAGCATATTTATCTGTTCTCTGTACTTAAATCAGTCGAATCCACCACCCGTTTGCTATGACGTAATTCTTAGGAATGCAGCATCTGAAATCATTATTATAGAACTGGTTATTATGAAAGAATTTGAAAAGATTGGGATTTGGGATCTAGTATAACTGGAGGGAAAATCATTGAGATTCAGGTTGTAATAAGTCGATGTTAATTCAGACCAGACTGTGTGTCTTCTAATGTATATGAGAGAACATCCTACAAGCACTTAAGCTATCAAGTCAAGCGTGTTGTTTTATGGAAAACATCTGTATCGAAAAGCATCGAAATTCTTAGAGCTGTTGAATTCCTGGCCAAAATATCGCCCAATCCGAGATTTTCAGGTGAGGCTCATTTAAAGCGTTCTGGGAAATTTGCTAGAACCTGCTAGGAATTTTGATCGTGACTCCAGAGTAACCCAATTTTTTTCAGGAATTTATTGAGGTTTCGTTCAGAAGTTTGCTGCAGGTTCTTTCAGAAGTTTCTTCTAAGATTCATAAAGAGGTTCCATGTGGGATTCCTCCATGAGATCTTTCCGGGATTCCTGCAGGAACTCCTCGCGGGATTTCTTCAGAGATGCTTTACGGAATTTCTCTGGGAATTTCTTCTGGAATTCCTCCAGTAGCTCCAGGAAGCAATACTTTCCGGAGAGGTCCTTCTAAGATTTCTGTACTGAATCCTATAAGAGTTTCCTTCCTTTTCAATGTCTTCAAAAGTTGTTTTCCGGGATTTCTAGAATGAAACACATTGTCACGACTATTGGAGCAAACGCAGAAGCGACTCCTCTGGGAACTCATTTAAACATTTAGTAGAAGATACTTAAGGAATTCCTGTAAGAATTTCATGAGAATCTCAGGAAAGAATTCCATATGTAACGCCTGGACTAGGGAGTAATTCCATAAGTAATTCCATGAAGAACTTAACTTTCGAGTGAACGCGCTGTTGTGTTTTGTACAACACGTTGAAAAGTCTCGCTTTTTGTTCTCAGCATAAGCGTGGTGCTGGCGGCGGTGGCCAATCACGCGTGTTTCGGAAGGCTAAGGAACTCCGAAATTAACACCTCGAGGACTTTCTGGGATTTTAATAAGAAACATCTGAAGGTATTCCAAAATGAACTTCTAAAGCAATGTCAGAACAATTTGCAGAAGTCTGAAGAAATAACGGGAGGAGTCAAGAAAATCAATTTGAGAGAGAGATCCTGGAGGATTCCCGAAAAAAGTCGTTAAGGAATCCTGGTAGAGACTCTTAGAGGAATTTCAGATGAAATTTTTGAACGAATCCCGCATGAATTTCTCTGAGGAATCAAGAACGGCTTTCCTGGAGAACTCTTAATTTGAATTTCTGAAGAAATCCCAGGAGAAACTCTTGGAGAAACTTTTGATTAAAACTATGAAAAAATTCAGGAAAGAATTACTGGAAGAATCTAGGAAGGAATCTCAGAAGAAAATCGTGGAAGAAATCCTAAAGAAATTCTTGAAGAGATCACAGAAGAAATTCTGTCAGTGGGTCATTGGGTCAGACACTTATCAAATGGGCTGCTTCTCGTTGCATAGCGTGCTCCGAGAGAAGAAACGAACCAGCCAAGGGCTGAAAGTCTCTCAAATAAAGATACATCAATCAGCGTGCTCCGACTATGATTTGCAACTATATTCACATCATTTCCATCAAAACATACACCTCTACCATCAAACATCGCTGATAAATTGCCTAAACTAACGCAAAAACTGCCGGATGTGGCAACAGGACACTATTTTCGAAGGAACCTGCCACACACTGCATACTGGGCCTCAAGCACTGATCCCAGCGGTAAGTTGTTTTACAGAAATTCGTTCCTTATAATCAGTACCTCTGTGATTAATCCACGGCACGGTAAAGGCTGGGTATGCTGCGCAATTCAGATCTCATGGTGATCCACTAGCCTCTGCCCAGCAACTCTTATCCCTACCTCCTCGCGGTACCGGCCGGAAACTTTGAGCAATCTTAGGGAAGATCGGGTAACCAACCCCGGTGGGAACTTTGGTCGTAGGCTGACAGGGAAGGAGGGTTTGCTTCGGCAAACCTGAGCGACTGTTCTCCAGGAGGAGCGGCTCACAACCGCGTCTGATCCCCATGTTAAGGGCGGCTGATTTACGTCCGAGTGCCAGAGAAGGACTCTAAGCTCAACTGTGCACTATGGTCCTCCGGAGAGTAGGGGGTTGGTGTCAGACCCTACGAGCCAGCCGTAAAAAAACATTGAAACGGAAAATCAGCAACAGAATAATACGAACCGAGACCAACGGCAACGACCCCAGCGAACAAAAAGGACTTGCGATTGGAAACTCGGTACGTGGAACTGCCGATCTCTCAACTTCATTGGGAGCACCCGCATACTCGCCGATCTACTGAAGGACCGCGGGTTCGGCATCGTAGCGCTGCAGAAGGTGTGTTGGACAGGATCCATGGTGCGAACGTTTAGAGCTAATCATACCATTCACCAGAGCTGTGGCTACACACGGGAACAGCTTTCATCGTGATGGGTGATATGCAGAGGCGCGTGATCGGTTGGTGGCAGATCGACGAAAGAATGTGCAGGTTGAGGATCAAGGGCCGATTCTTCAACTTCAGCATAATGAACGTACACAGCCATCACTCCGGAAGCACTGATGACAAGAACGCATTGCTCGAACGCGAGTACGATCGCTGCCCAAGCCACGACGTCAAGATCATCATAGGAGATTTAAACGCTCAAGTAGGCCAGGAGGAGGAATTCAGACCGTAAGTTCAACGCCCACCAGCAAACGATCGAAAACGGCCTACGACTCATTGATTTCACCGCCTCCAAAAATATGGCCATACGTAGCACCTTTTTCCAACACAGCCTCCCTTATCGTTACACCTGGAGATCACCACACAGCAGACGGAATCTCAAATCGACCACGTTCTGAGGCGCCATCCACAAATTACGTAACGCTGTAGGGGGAGGGGGGGGGGAGTATGGCCAAGCGTTACGGCCCATACAAAATTTTTCGGGTTTTCATACAAAAAAGCGTTACGGAGGGGGGAGGGGGTGGGGGGTCGAAAAATGTCGATTTTAGCGTTACGTAATAAATGGATGCCGCCTGATTGACGGACGGCACTTCTCCGACATAATCGACGTCAGGACCTATCGTGGCGCCAACATCGACTCCGACCACTATCTGGTAATGGACAAACTGTGCCTAAAAGTCTCTCCGTCAACAACAATGTACGGTACCGGCGACCGCCACGGTACAAACTAGAGCGACTGAAACAACCGGATGTCGCCTCAGCATACGCGCAGAATCTCGGTTCCGCGTTGCCAGACGAGGGCGAGCTCGATGAGGCCCCTCTAGAGTACTGCTGGAGTACGGTGAAGGCAGCCATCAACGACGCAGCCGTGAGCACCATCGGGTACGCGGAACTGAATCGACAGAACGAATGGTTCGACAAAGAGTGCAGAGCGGTTTTGGAGGAGAAGAACTCAGCGAGGACGATAATGCTGCAGTACGGAACCCGACAGAATGTGGAGCGATACAGACAGAAGCGGAAGCAGCAGACCCGTCTCTTCCGGAAGAAAAAGCGCCGCTTGGAAGAAGCGGAGTGCGAGGAAATGGAACTGCTGTGCCGTTCACAAGAAACACGTAAGTTCTACCAGAAGCTCAACGCATCCCGCAAAGGCAACGTGCCGCAAGCCGAAAGTTGCAGGGATAAGGACGGGACCCTCCTGACGGACAAACGTGAGGTGATCGAAAGGTGGAAGCAGCACTTCGATGAGCACCTGAATGGCGAAGAGAATGTAGGCACGGAGGACCAAGGCAGCGGAGGAAATGACTATGTTGGTGCAGCAGAGGACGGGAACGAACCAACTCCCACACTGAGGGAAGTTAAGGATGCCATCCACCAGCTCAAAAACAACAAAGCGGCTGGTAAGGACGGTATCGCAGCAGAACTCATCAAGATGGGCCCGGAAAAGTTGGCCACCTGTCTGCACCAGTTATTAGCAAGATCTGGGAAACCGAACAGCTACCGGAGGAGTGGAAGGAAGGGATAATCTGTCCCATCCACAAGAAAGGCGACAAGTTCATGTGTGAGAACTTTCGAGCGATCACCATTTTGAATGCCGCCTACAAAGTGCTATCCCAGATCATCTTCCGTCGTCTTTCACCTAAAGTAAATGAGTTCGTGGGAAGTTACCAAGTCGGTTTCATCGACGGCCGGTCGACAACCGACCAGATCTTCACCGTACGGCAAATCCTCCAGAAATGCCGTGAATACCAGGTCCCAACGCATCACCTGATCATTGACTTTAAAGCGGTATACGACAGTATCGACCGCACAGAGCCATGGAAAATCATGGACGAGAACAGCTTTCCCGGGAAGCTTACCAGACTGATAAGAGCAACAATGGACGGTGTGCAGAACAGCGTAAGGATTTCGGGTGAACTATCCAGTTCATTCGAATCTCGACAGGGACTACGACAAGGTGATGGACTTTCCTGCCTACTATTCAACATCGCCCTGGAAGGTGCTATGCGACGAGCCGGGCTCAACAGCCGGGGTACGATCTTCACGAAATCCGGCCAACTTGTCTGTTTTGGGGATGACATGGATATTATTGCTAGAACATTTGGAACGGTGGCAGAACTGTACACCCGCCTGAAACGCGAAGCAGTAAAGGTCGGACTGGTGGTGAATGCGGCTAAGACAAAGTACGTGCTGGTAGGTGGGACTGAGCGAGACAGGACAAGCCTTGGCAACAATGTTACGATAGACGGTGATACTTTCGAGGTGGTGGAAGAATTCGTCTACCTCGGTTCTTTGCTAACGGCTGACAATAACGTGAGCCGTGAAATACGAAGGCGCATCATCAGTGGAAGTCGTGCCTACTATGGGCTCCAGAAGAAACTGCGGTCAAAAAAGATTCACCCCCACACCAAATGTACCATGTACAAGACGTTAATAAGTCCGGTGGTTCTCTACGGACACGAGACATGGACGATGCTCGAGGAGGACCTGCAAGCACTCGGAGATTTCGAGCGACGGGTGCTAAGGACGATCTTCGGCGGCGTACAGGAGAACGGTGTGTGGCGGAGAAGGATGAACCACGAGCTCGCTGCACTACGGCGAACCCAGCATCCAGAAAGTGGCCAAAGCCGGAAGGATACGATGGGCAGGGCATGTTGCAAGAATGCCGGACAACAACCCTGCAAAGCTGGTGTTTGCTAACCATCCGGTTGGTACAAGAAGGCGTGGAGCGCAGAGAGCACGATGGACGGACCAGGTGGAGCGTGATCTGACGAGTGTTTGGCGTGACCGACGTTGGAGAGCTGCAGCTGCAAATCGACTATTATGGCGGCAAATTGTTGATTCAGTTTTATCATGAATTTGATGTTAACTAAATAAATGAAATGATTGTAACCTTCCTTAGTGCCAGTTATCCACTACTAATTTTTCACTGGAAATCATTATTTGAGCATTTCAAAGCCAATCATATCTTAGTAAAATCCATTACCAACCATTCACCGATACTTTTCAGACGGACGTCCCATCAACATAAAATAAATTGTCTAACCTACATCCTACCTCCTCCGAACAAAACACACAACATAAAACAACCTTCTACTGAAAAAAGTGCGCAATTAATGTGCGGTGGTGAGCAGCTGGCAGCCCCTTTGACGAGCGAGCCGTGGCAAGCTCGTCCCTCTATCCCTAAACCTCGGTGTTGTTGATGTTGTTCTAGTAAGGTCAGATGGCGGATACCTGTTCGAGATCGGCCGACGACCGGCCCGAGTTCATCACCACGTTTTTGGCCGCGTAGTCCGTCACGTAGCGGTCGCTGTGCCGCGGGTAGATATTGCCCATCTCCTGCGCGCAGCACCAGGAGCTCCGGGTCGTCAGGATCCGCTTGAACGCCTCGCGGAACTCGGTGTTGAAGATCGAGTAGATGATCGGATTGAAGGCCGAGTTGGAGTAGCCCAGCCAGGACAGCACCTTGAACGTCTGCGGCCCGATGCAGGTCTTGCAGAACGCGGCGATGATATTTACACAGAAGAACGGCACCCAGCAGACCAGGAACACGCCCATGATGACCCCGACGGTGATGGCCGCCTTGTGGTCCGAGACGTGGTACGGCGAGGACGCGTGGTGCGCCAGCTGCCGCAGTTTCAGCTTGTTCTTGCTCGGCTTGGGCCGCCGTATGCTGCGGTAGCGCTTCTCGCTGATCTCGCCCGGCCTCGTCACCGCTCGTATCGATTTGACGTGCTTCTGGGCGTAGCAGTAGAGTCTGGTGGGCGGGAAAGAAAGGGAAAAAAGAGAAACGGTTATTGGACGATTGATTCAAAATGAAGAGTTGCCTATATTTTCCCACAAGGCAATATACGCAATAAGTTGATAAGGATCTGAACGAAAATGGGAAAGCACTTTCAGGAACTGTGAAACGTGCTTTTTCGAAAAGAAAAGGTTGCACTTATCTTGAATTGGTATGACAAATCTAACATCCGAATTCAATATTTGGAACGGTAACAATAGCAGTACCACAAAAGCACATTTACAATACATAACTCTCAGTAGCAGTGGGTCGATTTCGTTAGACTGCCACAAGGAAAATTGGCATACCAAAGATTCAGGGCTGAAGTCAGTGAAACTAATTGTTTAAGAATTTTTTTTATTTACTTAAGTTAAATACTAGGACCTCCGCAAATTTCAAGGCCAGTGAACAAGACAGAAACTTAGCAACGTAGATATCTTCTACAATTGCACAGTGTCAACGGTAGCTTTCTACAATTCAGCAATTCATCTTGGAGGACATGATTGCGGGTAGAGACAGAGGCAGGCATTGTGGTATTGGTTCTGAAGTATTGATTTATGGTGAGGTTTTTCAAGTCATTAAAAAAATTAATAATTTGTGAGAAAGTTTATTTGTTTTATTTTTCGCCCTATTCCATTTCAACACCAAAAGAATATTTGACCTGAACAATAGCTTGAAATTCCGACTCAATTTGCCACAGGAGAATCCTGACTACGTCCTTAGTGTTCTACTGTTTCGATAGGCAGAATAAACGTAAATATCAAACTCCGCCCTCATGGTCCAACGACGACGGTGACGACTGTTTCGGAAAGGTAAGTAATCGAATACCTACTACTCGGCAGCAGTCATCCAGCATCCAGCATATGTGAACGGTGACGACTTCTCCGTGACAGGAATTGTGAATACGGGATTTATGAGACGCGCCAGGAATTCGAACTCATTTCAACATTCCTCCTAGTTCACGTGTGTGTCACCGTCTACGGAACCTATCATTTCACAGACATTCGTCGTACGCTCAGTCAGTCAGTCAGCGGTGACACAGAGCAAGAATGCTTGATATTGTTTTCATCATCATTTCCTGTGTGATTTTTTTTTTGTTGTTTTTCCTCTCGGTTGTGCCTACCTACCTGTGTATATATCGACTATTCTTGATTCATATGAGAAATGATATGGTGGTTGACGACAGGTTTCAATTTCCGGAGAAAATTCAATTTACTTTTGATTTGTTGTACATATTATCAATACAAATTAGACGGGCGGAACGTGCGTTGAGTTGTGAATTTGATAAACGCTTTTCAGTTGAGTGGCAGCATTGATTCGATGCTCTTTCGTTGTATGAAATTGCGTAACAAAATTTATTTTCAATATTTCGGATGGTATATGTTTATTGGGTCCATATAGCCGAGGCAATATTCGCACAAGCATTTAGAAAGACCATGCTGAAGGTGACGGGTTCGATTCCCAGTCGATATAGAAACTTTTCATAGGGGTGATACACAAATTATGTCACGTAAAAATCGACCTTTTTCATTCGGGATGGGGTTTCCGTTCAGTGTAGTTACGGGAAGACTTCCAAATATTATTATGATGCGATTGCTAGTAAGACGAGAGATGATTTCAACAGTATGCTAAGGAAGCTGAGAGAAGAAAATGAATGTCATTTTGAACACGATTTGTGATGGTGTCAACTTTTCGTGCCAGAACTGCGAAGACGATCACGTTCTCGATAACATTATCATGAACAAAAGCATACTGCTGCAAGGAAATTTCAACGTTGCACTCCGTGGGAGCAGTCTTCAAGATCTGCGAGATTTAGAACGATGTCGTGTTCGCTTGTTATGCACTACAGTCAGCGTGCATGACATTGGAGCTGAGGGGCCAAATACGCTGTAGTTACGCATATGTTCCTCGAATGACTCAAAGCCCCCATGGTAGGTCATGTCAGCTTGGTAGATGCCATTAGTTGATTCGTCTGAATTTGCAATGTTGATTGATGGTATCCAATCAACACTATTCACATCAGTGATGGATATTTTTTCCATTTTAGGGTCGGGTATTTTATTTGTATTAACTTACCAGAAATGAAATGTATTCCACAAATATATTTTTCCTTTGGATTGAAGCAGTCCCTGAATCCGAAAACATTCAGCCATTCGTGAAGTCTACGCTTCGACAGGTCCATTGCTGTTCTTCGCCTTATATGTGGGAAACGAAAGAATCGTGCTCCTTGGAGGCTGTTTTGGAGGCGACTAGCACTTAAATACGATGCACTTCTTAGTCATTCTTCTAAAAGAGTAACGAAAATCGAGGAAAATTCTCACGCACTTCACTTTTATTCATCCGTTCGTCTTTCCGGAAGATATGTATGTAAACATTGCACGCAACTACATTGCAATTGCCGAGTGTGACGTCACGGTGGTTAAGTTCATGGGGAAACTGTCAAAAAAGAAAAACGCAAACCTCGACGGAACAGACGCTGTGTGTTCCGGGTCACAGAGTTTTGGCAACTCCCTCGACAATGTGATAGTTTTCGCCGGCCGTTTACCATTAAGGACAACTTGTAAGAATCCCAAAATGGCCGCCACAATGGCCGACTTTGGTACCTACTCACGATTTCGAGCGCACAAATTTCTTCGTAAACAAAACCAGTGCACCTGATCTTCTTATTTTAAGCTTATTGCAAGTGAGCAATAACATAATAATGAAATGCACTGTTGTTTGAAGCTTGCTTCTTGGGATTTGTGCGTCTGAAGGCACTGTTGAACCGGAATTTCAAGACGTTTCTTCTTCTTCTTCTTCTTCTTCTTCTTCTTCTTCTTCTTCTTCTTTTTTCTGGCTAACTAGCACCGTTCGGCGCTAGTTGTGTTTTACGTCGGCTGGGGCTAGGAGCTAAGCCTTAAATTCTGACGCCCTATGGAGACAGCTACCACACCTGAGGACTCTACGTATCATACCCATCAACACATGGGCCGGGACCTAAGGCCTTACTTCCTATCCGAGGAAAGGCGTGATCACGGATTTTATGTCTCAGAAAATTCCATCGGCGTCGACGGGAATTGAACCCCGACCGACTGGGGTGAGAGGCAACCACGTTTACCACTACACCACCGACGCCGACTTCAAAACGAGTTCTTTTGATCTCGATCCACCAGCTGGTTATGTTTATACAACAAAACCAGCCGGCTGGTTCACCGATGTTTACGTTCATCCTCATTGTTCTCAGCAATCGGCTGTTTTTGTTTTCATAAACAAAATCAGTTGCTTTCGCCTGAATTGGGGAAAGAGTGCCAATAGGTGTCATAAATGAAAAGTTGTTAGTACCATATTAGAGCAAGTTCAATTTCGTCGAAATTCGTTCAAAATCAAAGTCTGTTTATTCGTGAAAAATACAGTAGCTTGATGCATATAAAATTTAACAGTTATCGTGACATTTGGATGAGACAAAGAGGTGCTACAATTTTTGTTTGTTTGTTCATAGAATAGATACAGAAAGGCTATACATAACGACACAACTACGCAACTAATATCGTGCTTGATCATTGTTTGGAATAAGAATCAAATAAGGTGTGCAAATCTTGAGATGACACACAAAGGTGCCTTAATTGTTTAAAGCGCAATTAACGACGTGTTTGATGCGCTTTAAATGTTCATTCCCTAAGCTTATGGATTTACGGGTCTTGTTTTTCCCGACACCTTTTTTTCGTCTGTTCATCCACCCGTTCATCTCGAAACGGCGAAAAATCTAAAACGCAGCCGGGAAATACTGTAAGGAATGTAACCCAGCATTATCACACCTTTTATCGTTGTTTTTTCTCACGTTCAGGTAATTACACAGTTTAAAAAAAACATGCGTTATGAAAAATTGCTTATGTTTTTCCATCAAAATTTGTTATGTCAGAAAAAAAAACGTGATACGAGTTGTACTTTTGAGAGTCTAACAGCATACAAACGACACCATTTTTTTTTGAAATCTTATTTACTGTGTACACCTTATCTAAAACATTTAATACGATGGGATAGCAAGTAGGTCCCTCCGCCCTAAGCAACCCACTAAGTGGAAGTTTTTGCGCTAGTTGGCGGTTGCCAGCCGGCACCATCATCGTGGGAAAACGGATTACCGACCATTTTCTACCGCTTCCTTCCGGGCTTCCGGGACTTTTCAGTCCGCGGGGAAGGAAGTTGCCACTGCACAGCCGTCGCCCTCATTGCCACCCACCAAGCAGTTTCAATTAAAAAAGTAGGTGAAGTAAAAAGACCATTCACTTCACGCTACTGGATAGATGGTGGCGGTTCTTTTTTCTGGCTGGTTTGTGTGGTCTAAGCGTTACCACCCGGAAGATTAGAGAGTAGGTAAATAGAAGGGATTTAGCTCAATGTGGGAGGATTACATTTTGATACTTATCGGATGATTTCGGAGAACATCGAATTCATGGAAGAAATGACAGTAAACTCGGAATTCATTCCGGCTTGTACATTCACGAGTTGAATGGGTTTGTATCTAACGAACCTTGTATGACGCTGTTGGGAGGATATTGGTTAATTCTGATAAGAGCAATAAACAGCCAAAACATGTTTGTCTATTCATAGTGCAACGTAGTTGCACTTTGTTTGCACAAATTAATTCCCATTTGCTACTCGAAAGCATCGCAAGATAACATCTACGACAAATATTTGGTTTTCGTTTGTGTATCTTTTGTTAAAGCTTTATCCCGATCCGATGATAAGTACCTACCACAAACGTTGATTACACCAAGAAATCATCAGAGATTCACAACCTTCCTATAATTTCCTTTAATTAGACCGGCAAAGCATACCGAGTCCTTCTATCATCACAACAGACCGAAATGTCTGTTGTTTTTGGAACACCTCTCTCTCTCTCGAGTGCTAAGTCCCAACACAAATAAACAGACGAGTTTCTGAGTCGTCTCTCCTCCCCAATCTGCCAACTTCACCCGTCAGACGAGTACATGAGATTCATCGTAGAACTTATACAAAATGGATTCACATGAGATAGGCCACCACCCGCCATTGTTCGACGAACAGACAACATGTCCCGTTCCCGTAAAATCCATGCCGGAAAGTGGTTTCATTGGTCTACCAACTGAAGACATACCAGAGCAAAGCACAGCAGCAACACAACACCACGATAATAGGTAAGGCAAATAGAGCATATCGCTGTCAACCCTTTTCACCGGGGAAAATCGGTGGCAGACTGGCAGCTCATGTGTTGTCGGCTGAAGAGAAGAGAAGGTCGCCGGTATCTACTGTATTGTGCTTCAACAACTGGATGTGAAAAGGAAACATTTTTACCCTTAATTAGGTTTATACTCCACCGTACAGGCATACGCATTACACACGTTGTTGCCGTGTCGTGTTCCAGTGAAAAGCCTTACACACCGGATGCATGTTCGATGTGTTTGGCTATGGGTTGTTGAACGGACTAATCAGGCAGGATGAATCGCAGTATCTCGAACCCTTTAATTATTGAACACGCAGGACGCAAATAAAGCAAAGTAATGAGGATTCAACTTTTGAGAAATCAAGTTTCTTGAATTTTCGATGTTGATTTCTATAGAAGGTAAAAGATAGAACATATTTATAAGCTAGAAACTACACTGCAATTTGTTTTGCTGGTATTCAGCAAACTTTGCTGATTTTTTTATGCTTATTGCTTGCTGAATCATCCAGAAATTTTGACAGTTGGTCAGCAACATTGAGCTGACATTCATCAAAATGATGCTGAAATTCAACATTTTCTTTTGCTGGTTTTCGGGCCCGTATGAAGTTGATCATCAATATTAACTGTCGTATGCCGCTTTGAAGTCGATGAACAGGTGATGCTTTGGGACGCACAGTGATTCAGATTTGAAAATACGAGGTAAAAATTTCCAAATCATAGTAGTCTGCTAGTTTTAGCCTAAATGAATATACTGAAACATTATTGAGCTCTCAATTTCATATTAATAGAATTTTCATTATTTGTCGATTTCTTCGAACGAATTCCGAACAAATTGCTGTTTTCCATACAATTTGGTTATATACATATCATTATGGCGCTAATGTTTTGGCAGCTCTTGTCAGCTGCAATTTTCTTTAATCAATTCTGCAAACTTAGTTGCAAGTTGTGCCACTGTCAGAAAAAGTCACTAATCTCGGTCTAGAAATGGACGAACACATGACTTGGACTCACCAAATCAATAATGTGACACAAAATGTATATAATACTTTAAGAACATTCCGCCGATTTGCTTCAGTTCTCTCTACGCAAACACACCGGAAGCTCGTTCAGGCCGTGATTATGCCTATATTCACATACTGTGATATAGTGTACTATCACGGTCTTTCTGGAGCGCTTAAGGAACAGCTTCATCGGTGTTTCAAATCGGCTGTACGGTTTGTCTACGGTCTGCGACGTCGGGATACTACAGCTGCCGTCCGAAACACCATTCTGGGCCACGACCTACCGACCAACTACCATCTACGTACCTGCAGCTTCATGAAACGGGGGTATGATGGCAGCCTGCCCGATTACCTCCAGAATCACCTAGCTCATGGGCAGCAGCAACGAACACGGTCGTTCATCATCCCCAGACATACGACAGCGAGTGGTAAGAGCGTGATGATTGCACTATGGGGAAAGTGGTGGCCAAAAATCGAAATATTGACTTGCTTTGAATGACGTGTCTTATATACCATTCGAGAGCCAGATAGTTCAAACCTAGATTCCCAAAATTTCAGCCCTCTGTGATGGAAACTCATTGCGCCACAGATATCAGACTTAGGAAAATAGTGAAAATTAAAAAAAAATGCATTTTAAACAAATGCAGTTTTCTCAGTGAAAAAACGGTTTAATTTTGGATTTGAATCCACCAATGGAAATGTTATTGTCTGAACTTTAAAATGGGTGTGTTGTTGGGGTTACACGATTAATTTAAATTAGTAAAAAATGAGTAATTATTGACAAAAACAACATTTTTTGCCTAGGTTGGTCTATATCTAACAAGCAGGGTCGAGCAGTCTCAAGAGACCGCCTCCACAGTTTAGTATGGGGTCTATAGTATCTGCGGAACGCGAATCCAGCTGCGGATAGCTGCGGATGAGCGTCATTTTGGCCCAAGCCCAAAAAATTGATTTTTTTTGTTTTTTTTTTTTGTAAACTATGATTATTGATTATGCGAGCACATACAAAAAAAATCGTACAAATTAAACAGTGCTTCAATGGTGGTACTGTTAATTGTAAAATTAAGTCTTGAAAATGTTACACACTTAATTACTTTTATGTTAAAAATGGGTAAAAACTGACCGACAATTATCGTTCCATATATAAACTGTATCAACCCATCTGGACTGAAATACTTCTTTTGTTCACGAAAATTTTGTTTAAAGAAACACCACATCTTATAAATTAATTTTACTAAAAACTACCTACTTGTACTTAAAAGACGAGGATAATATTTTCAATTTATAAGTTCGTTTTCAATCACAACGCTAGCAACGTGAATATAGCACAGTATTTAATTCAACGCAATCAAATCTGAAAATAATTGTTTGTGGTAATATGGAACATAGGAGCATCGTGTTACCACAGACAAACAGACATATCACTTGGGACAAAATTCGATAAAAATCATCATCACGAAAACATAATCGTCCAATGCTAATTGCGTTAAAAAGGGAAACGATGGGAACTGCGTAGAGTGAGACGTCTGTTTATCTGTGGTGTTACTTTAAATCTAAAAAAAATCTCAAATATTTAATGCAAGAAAAGTATTTGACTATATCAAGGCAAAATATAATTTTGATCTTGCTAAAGAAGAACGACTACAGTAGACGTTCGCTCAGTGCAAAAGCTTTAACTGCAATGCTTTTTAACTGCAAGTCCGCCAAGTGCAACAATTTTGCAGTTATTGCACCGCTATCCGTCATAATGAAATGTCAACAGCGATGCGATGTTTTTCTCATGCACTTTTGCTGCAATGTGATGTTTTTCAAATGCATATTGGCTGCATTCTGCAGCAACTGACAGCTCTTTGATATCTGCCAGTTTTTGCAGTTATCGAATTTCATTCGTAAAGTGGAACGCAAACATGTTGCAGTTACAGAACGTCTACTGTACCTCAAAAGTTGAAGTACGTAGCACAATATTTTTACAATGCATAGCAAAAGGCTCACACAAAAAAAGCTTTGAAAAATAAAATTACTATTGGCGCGACGCTTATTCGGAACTTGGAAACGATGTTATGTTTGGCGGTAATGTGGACACTATAGAAAAACTGCATATAGACATAACGATTCAAATATGGTGAATTTGATTGGCCATTTTCTCAAAAATCGTGAAAGTGAATCTAAAATGTTTACATTTTCCAAAAAATTAAATGGAATGATGTCACCTGAACAGAAAAATGAGTTGCTTGTGAATTTGATTAAGCTCTGTCTCTTAAAACTTAATTAATAAAATTTGTGATGGAAATTTATCAATGAAAATGATGTTCTGTTTAGCAGTATATTCATTCCTGCAGTATAAAACATGGAGACAAATCATCAACTTAGTTATTGAAGCTGATATGTGTTCAGTAAAATAATAGAAGCATATTAAAAAAGTAACCTTTCGACGAGTTTGAACAAATATTACAGTAGAGGTGGTGGCAGATTGGAGGGGGGCTCTTGGCAGATAAACAATTCTTTACCAAAATACATGTTCGATAAAACAATACTCTTATATAACATTTGAAAAATGGGAGGGGGGGTCAGATTTGCATCGAAGGGGGGGGGGGGGGGTGCTTCCACCTCCACCTCTCCTGTTTTATCTTATGCATGGCAATCTTATTCTAGTTTTGATTTGCATTTGAATTGCCTCAAAAATAAAAAAGAAACGTTTAACGTAATAGTTCAGGAATAAGTAGTTCCTGGGTTAAATACTAGTTACAGCTTCCAGATGTGATGAAAATACATAAATTTGACTAATGTTATGCAAATCTTACTAGAATACTTCCAAAAAATGCGGAAAAACCAAAAAAATATTTTTGGCCACCACTTTGTATGGAGCCGCCCCATAGTGGATTGCCGGAGCTTCCTGCTGGAACGGTCTACCTCTGGAAGTGAAGCTGAAGTCCACTCTAGCTGCTTTCAAAGCGGCGATCGTAAGATTAAATAGAAGCGTAAACTCATTTACAAAATCAGACTTTTAGAAATGTGTATTAACTTATTGTTAGTCAATTTGTTAGGTTTGTTTCTGGATCCTATGTATATTTTCTCATATCTGTTTCCTTGACCTGATACATGGTTTGTAAAACTAATAGGCTAACGTACCCAATAAACAACAAATTACAACTTAGACGAGCGTTTGCACCGAATATTTGCGTGGGCAGTAGGTGAGAGCGATTTGTAAGACACTTTAAAGTTGAATTACAGTAAGGACCCGATTTTGTCAGCCCCATTTTGCGACAAACTTTTCGCTCTCATTATCTTACAATCAAATTTTTATTAATTTATTATTGTTTATCAGCAACCTACCACTGAGATGCAGAACATAATGGGATAAAAAGTTTGTAAAATTATTTGAGTTTTTGTAGAGAGCAAAACATGTGTTCCGGAAAAGGGGCTGACAAAATCGGGTCAGTTATGTATAAGAATTTCTCGTACTAATAATATGTGATGTTAATTTTGTAGCCAAAAGTGTTATTTTGATCTCTTTTTCCATTGCAGGTGCATAATATACACAAGAACTTACCAATAAACTTCTGGAAGTCATTGAATTACTTATATTATTAGACTTTTGCAGTGGTTGAATTTAGGGCCCATATAGCCGAGGCGGTAAACGCACGGGTATTCAGCATGACCATGCTGAGGGTGACGGGTTCGATTCCCGGTCGGTTCAGGATCTTTTCGTAAAGGAAATTTCCTTGACTTCCTTGGGCATAGAGTATCTTCGTGCCTGCCACACGATATACACATGCAAAATGGTCATTGGCAGAGGAAGCTCTCAGTTAAAAACTGTGGAAGTGCTCATAGAACACTAATCTGAGAAGCAGGCTTTGTCCCACTAAGGACGTTACGCCAAGAAGAGGAGAGAGGAGTGGTTGAATTTGCTTGTGTTCTTTATCAAAAAATCAGCAAATTTTCCATCAGCATTTAGCGCTGTAAAAAGATACAAACTCATGATTTCAAATTTATTTAAAGGACAGTCAACGCTTCTGATATTGTAGATGAATGGTCGATATACTGAAACCCATTTAAGAGATATATATATACCGTGGTACGTGATCTCCCAGCTGGATAGGAGGTAGCATCAGCTGCGGCGATCAAATTGCGTCTGAAGATGGCTGAAAAGTGATTAGGCCGAAACGTCACGCAAAAAACGATATTGTTTTACTTGTTCACCGATAAATATCAATAAAATAGATATATACTAGTTAACGGTGATTAAACCCAACAAGTAAAGCCATTTAAGAGATGTTCAAAAGTTGAGTTTCTGCCAGCTTTTTAAATAATTGAACCATTGTGGGACGGCGTTTCTGGAGAATAGGCCATACGGTAAAGATCTGATCCGTCGACCGGCCGTCGATGAAGCCGGCTTGATAACTTCCCACAAACTTATACGTATTGGTGACAGACGACGAAAGATGATCTGAGATAGGAATCATTCAAAATAGTTATCGCTCTGAAGTTCTCACATTCTAAATGGTCGCCTTTCTTGTGAATGGGGCAGATTACCCCTTCCTTCCACTTTTCCAGTAACTGGCCAGTGTGGCTTCATGGTCGTGCGGCTAGTGTCACCAAGCATTTAGTCGCATCGTGCTAAGGAGCGCGGGTTCGATTCCCGCCGCAGCTGTCAGGAAAAGTTTTCGACTGTGCCACTGGGCGTTGCATGCTAGTCCGTTGTCTAGTGTCGTGCTTCCGTCAAAGAGCAAACAGCTCACTGGAAGTACTAAACGTGTCCGTGTTTTTTTTCTGTTTGGTTTCCCAGATCCTGACTATCAACCGGTGCAGACAGGTGGCCAACTTTTCTGGGCCCATCTTGAAGAGTTCAGCTGCGATACCATTCTTACCAGCTGCTTTGTTGGTTTTGAGCTGATGAATGGCATCTTTAACTTCCCTCAGCGTGGGAGTTGGTTCATTTCCGTCCTACGCTGCACAGGCATCTTCGCTCCATCAATTGCCGTTGTCTCCCGTGCCTACGTTCTCCACGCAATTTAGGCGCTGATCGAAGTGCTTCTTCCACCTTTCGATCACCTCACGTCCGTCTGTTAACAGTCCTCCGTCCCTATCCCTGCATATTTCGGCTCGCGGCATGAAAACGTTACGAGATGCGTTGAGCTTCTGGTAGAACTTCCGTGTTTCTTGGGAATGGCACAGCAGTTCCATTTCTTCACACTCCGCTTCTTCCAGGCGGCGCTTTTTCTCCCGAAAGTCTGCTGTTTCCGCTTCTGTTTGTAACGTTCCACGTTCTGTCGAGTCCCTTGCTGCAGCATTACCGCCCTCGCTGCGTTCTTCTCCTCTAAAACCGTTCTGCACTCTTCGCCGAACCATTCGTTCCGTCGATTCCGTTCCACGTACCCGATGGTGCTCTCTGCTGCGTCGTTGATGGCTGCTTTCACTGTACTCCAGCAGTCCTCTCGAGGGGCCTCATCGAGCTCATCCTCGTCTGTCAACACGGGCTCGAGATTCTGCGCGTATGCTGAAGCGACATCTGGTTACTTCAGTTGCTCTAGGTTGTACTGTGGCGGTCGTCGGTACCGTACATCGTTGAGGACGGAGAGTTTTGGGCGCAGTTTGACCATCACCAGATAGTGGTTGGAGTCGATGTTGGCGCCACGATAGGTCCTGACGTGGATAATGTCGGAGAAGTGCCGTCCGTCAATCAGAACGTGGTCGATTTGAGATTCCATCTGCTGTGGTGATATCCAGGTGTAACAATAAGGGAAACTGTTTTGGAAAAAGGTGGGCGTAAAATGCGTCATCGACAGTACTTCCGGAGTGTGGGCTGTGCTCGTTTATTTTGCTGAAGTTGAAGAATCGGCCTTTGATCCTTAACCTGCACATTCTTTCGTCGATCGGCCACCAACCGATCACGCGCCTCTGCATATCACCCATCACGATGAAAGCTGTTCACAGCTCGCGTGTGTTGCCGCAGCTCTGGGAGATGGTATGATTACCTCTAAACGTTCGCACCATGGATCGTGTCTAACACACCTCCCGCAGCGCTA
Organism: Aedes albopictus; assembly: GCF_035046485.1. Classification (NCBI taxonomy): domain Eukaryota; kingdom Metazoa; phylum Arthropoda; class Insecta; order Diptera; family Culicidae; genus Aedes; species Aedes albopictus. The sequence goes on along the minus strand of NC_085136.1, from coordinate 284,380,334 downwards.
CGATGCCGATTCCGCGGTCCTTCAATAGATCGGCGAGTATACGGGTACTCCCAATGAAGTTCATAGATCGGCAGTTCCACGTACCGAGTTTCCAATAGCAAGTCCTTTTTGTTCGCTGGGGTCGATGCCATTGGTCTCGGTTCGTATCATTCTGTTGCTGATTTTCCGTAACAATGGTTCTTTACGGGTGGCTTGTAGGGCCTGATACCAACCCCCTGCTTTCCGGAGGACCAAAGTGCACAGTTGAATTAAGAGTCCTTCCCTGGCACTGGGACGCTGATCAGCCGCCCCTAACATGGGGATTAGACGCTGTTGTGATCCGCTCTTCCTGGAGAACAGACGCAAAGGTTTGCAGAAGAAATCCCCCCCCTTCCCTGTCAGCCTACGACCAAAGTTCCCACCGGGGTTGGTCACCCGATCTTCTCTAAGGTTGCTCGTAGTTTCCAGCCGGTACAACGCGGAGGTAGGGATAGGAATTGCTGGGTGGCTCTTTTCAGGGTACTGTTTGAACCCATTGTGATATGCTAATGCGTATGACAATGCTATTCTTTTACCTTCCTTTTCCTCTCCCAATGGTAAATAATGAATAGGATCGTGTTCATGGCGATGGCACAATTGTCTGAAATTGGGTACACTAAGAAATAAAAGTATACGCGGAATTACTATTAATTATGCATTTTGTATCCGCATCTCTCTCACTCTCTTCCTGTTTTCATGCTATCTGCCGTTTAGCCTGGGTTGAAGAGAAGTGTTTCGTCAACCCAGGTGAAGTAGGGTATATGTACCATTCCTTGGCCTAATTTGCAAGCCGCCTTGACAATTTTGACCATAACTCATGAATTAATAGCACTATAAATAATATGTTGACCCTATTACACACTCTAGGCAATGCATGTTTCTCCAATTGGAAGTAAACTAACGAAAATATTCAATAATTTACCTAATTGAGTTGAAAAGATTCGATGCGATGGTATGCAACGTTGGTCAACGGTACAAAAATTGGCCTATTAGTGGATGCAACGTTGGCCTATTGATTTCCATGTACTAGAACCACTCATTATTTCATTTTTTCAATATTTCTACTGAGGTATTATCTCTGTTTGTTCACCAATCTTACTTTTAAATTACATTTTCGGAGCCAAATTTTCAAAAAACTATAAATAAATCACTTAAACTAAAGTTCTCTCTTAATTTAGTAACGAAAACAACGCAACCCCATTATTGTGATATATTTTTACAGTCACCGCACACAAAATCTTTCTTCCCATTCGTTCTTTCTGGTTCTTATGCAAGCAATGTTGTTGACGTCACTTTATCGGTATTTTTGACGTCACTTTACTGATGGGCCAAGATTTGGGTACATAGTGAAAAAAATGTCCTCAATATTCGGCCCACATTCAATTTGTAAAATAGTTAATATTCATTGAAAACAAATATACAAGATCAAAATAGCGTCTTTGACCGTCGCATCAAATGTTCAGTTATTGAAAAGTCAATTCGAAATGTTCCAGAATCATGCCATTTATGATCATGTGTATAGACTACCCACTAAGCTGAAGAATCATGGCGTCTACAAAAGCTAAACAAAGTGACATTTTTATTCAATTTTAATTTTCTAAAGTGCTAAAATTGAAACAAAATGTTACAGTTGTTTGGCGCATAGCTTTTCCGATATCCAGTTATGCGTGTTTGTTTGAGTTTTTGGTTTACGTTGAGATAGGCCAAACGAGGGGACTATGCCAACGAAGCATCCCGATACTCTACCAGATAGCATGAAAACAGGAAGAGAGTGAGAGAGATGCGGATACAAAATGCATAAATAATAGTAATTCCGTGTATACTTTTATTTCTGAGTGTAAAACGTGCCTCTGGAGCCGACCTACTGATACCTGATAGAAACTAGAAGCTAAAAGATAGAAGCCAGCCGTTAACTGAAGCTACAATTCGAAGTTCTTTTAGTTCTTATTTGATCTGGAGGTTCCTCATCGTAATAAAACCCAGAATCCAGTAATTTTATTCTGGTTTCATGATGGTTCTGAGGTACTGTTACTCGTTGAAATGTTTGCTTAGAGATTCAATTAAAAACCAAATTGCCTCACAATGCCATTCATAATCCATTACGCTGGCTGGTTTAAAATATGACACTTGCCGCAATTTTGCACTTTGACGACCTCCATCGAGCAGAAGAGAAAGTATACGCCATAACAATAAACATTTTCCCAGTTAGCATTCTCACTCACTCACCTGAAATGGACAACTTTCGACTGGAAGCACAAAAGTTATCCAACCGACGAGCGGACGGACGGACGGATGGATTTGCCATCATCTGCATCGCTCGTTTGGAGCATATCTGCCATGACGTATTTTCCATTCTAGAATGGACCGTATACTCTCTCTCTTCTCTCTCTTCTTGGCGTAACGTCCTCATTGGGACAAAGCCTGCTTCTCAGCCACAGTTATTAACTGAGAGCTTCCTCTGCCAATGACCATTTTGCATGCGTATATCGTGTGGCAGGCACGAAGATACTTTATGCCCAAAGAAGTCAAGGAAATTTCCTTTACGAAAAGATCCTGGACCGACCGGGAATCGAACCCGTCACCCTCAGCATGGTCATGCTGAATACCCGTGCGTTTACCGCCTCGGCTATATGGGCCCTAATGGACCGTATTGCATGAAGCGAATAATCAAACTACATAAAGGGTAGCATATAATCGTAAAAGTAAGGTGATACTAGAAGAATGCATGAAATGGCTTTATTGGCAGACTGGGATGGGCCTTAGGATGTATTAAGGGATTCTCATGCGTGGGCAAAACGATACGTGAAATTTCAGTGAAAAGAGAAGTAAAATAAACGTGAATAGATTTGATTTTTATAGCATTAGAGCAGGGTATTGACTGGATTGCACTTCCCAAAAGGAAAATAATGGAATAGACACATGATACCAAGGGGGAAGGAATAAATAAGACATTTGTATTCCGCTTCAAAGTTCCACTTTTGTCACATTCTTTCGAAAGAATAGAGTGGAAATTTACATTGTTCCATAGAAGACGTTTGTGAAGTCAAAATTCCATATTGAAACTGACCTCGTAAACTGACTTTTCAATTCATAATAATTTGATGAGCAATTCCGAAACATTATTGAAATGGAAAAGTTTCTTAAGGAAGAAGGAAATCCCATAAACTCACCATTCAAAGCAAAACACGTTGAGCTTCTTCAAGACATCACATTTTCTTGGAAGCACCCATCATTATCTTCAGCAAGCAATCAACCTGTTTGCAAGCATATTAAACAAATTGATAATCAGCACCGTAAAATTTTAACAACCCGTAAGTGAGAAAGTGATGAGCTTAGAAAGTAGCCTCAGGAGCGATACGTCGTCGTCGTCGTCGAGAGCCCGGAAGGCGGCTCCGATACAAACCAGCCACCCCATTCACCAGCCAGCTAACGAACAATATCCCCAACTGTCTGCATAAAGCATGCCCGACAGTCGTCAGAGTCGTTGTGTTTTAAATTTACGACCTTCTCAGAAGCCTCAGTGTTGTCTCAATACTCGTCCCTACTCCAGAGGAAAACCAAGGACGATGATATGGTGGAGAAGGGATTTGAATTTTCCAGTATAACACGTCTCAGCAATGGTTCTCCGCCTGTGGGTCAACACAGTTGGTAAAAATGGGCTGATAACCTAATTTTATGGAGCTTCTAGTCTTAATTGATGTCTATTTAATGTTATTCAAACATTTTGTTAGAATAACGTCACCATAACTTCTATACAATCGGAACTGGCGCTGCCGCAACTTATATATGACATGTGTGTTGCTTGGGTAAATGATAACATTGTAAAAAAGATATATCAATAGACGCAATAAATTTCAGCCATCGACTCATTTTCAACCACTGTGCACCGGCTACCACCTCTCATATCCCTAAAGCCTTCGTGTAGGACGACCCATGTAAGCTCGTTGTCGTGGGTAGCGCAGCCATGTCATGCGACGGCGATGGGAGGGTTATTGCAGGGGCGTGAACCATAGCACAAATCCGGCGAAGACAAGGGTTTAAAATCTGAAAGACTACTGGTCCCCGAGTTTTCTTCCCTCTGCTCTATGGTTCAAGCCATAGAAGCTAAACCATGAAGGGCAGGGATCCGAAAGGATGAGAAAATCTCGATGATTAAACTTGTCTGTTTGGCTCAGAAATGAAAATGTGAGCCAATTGTGTGTGCGAGTCGAGCCGCCTTGGTTGTCTACGGTCCAGACCGGCCCGGCCCGGCAACCGACAAACAACGAACGGATCGTAATTGGAAGATTAAATTTATGGCAACTAATCTCCAACAGCACTTTGTGGAAGTGTTATCCTATAGAAGGAACCGAATGTTTGGTGTGCTGATCGGGTTGGGTCGGGTTCCCAATTATCTGCCTACTAATGGGCGGGTGATAATAGTAATAATTGGGTTGTCATATAAAGTGCAAAATGCGCTTGCTTCTGGGGAAGACAATTAATCACCCTTCTCACATGACAAGAGTGATATATGTATTCAAGCGGGTCGATGATCGTTGAAACAACATAATTGAACAATACGTGAACGGTTTCAAGCACTATTCAGTATGTATAATCTTCAGAAAATTGAAGCCTGCTTGTTCCAAAAAGGTATTTCCTTGATTTCTTAATCTGCATGTTATAATTTGTTCTGGTACCACTGCTGAGCTGAGCAAGGACGATGACAACCCGAAGAATGAGAGACATAGCAGTTCGCATCGTACTCTTGTGCTGTGCGGACGTAAGCTCTCTCTGCTGCAGGAAGTTTTACTACCTAAAGCAATTCAACAGTACTTCTCAGTACTACCTACAATAGCACTTTTCAGCGCTAAATTTATACCTACTGATTCCTTTTCGATCCTTGCCTGGACCCGTGCCTTCGATTATTCGTTGGACCCGTTTACGGAAGTCAAATTCCGTGAAACGGTGGTAATCCTACTTGGACACCGATTAGGGAAAAAACCTCCTGGAAGGTCGCTTCAAATTAAATCATGGTTGCATCATCGAACAAAAGGAAGGGTGAATCCTTGAATTCACCGCTTCCTTCCAAAAAAGTCGGTTTCAAAACTGTCGCTAAACGCGGCAAAGTTAGAAGGAAAGGAGAACTTTCAGCTTCTCCGGTTCCTTCTACTAAAACAATTGTTTCGGATGAAAATTTCGTTGAAATGAGTAATCCTTATGAAACGCTGAACAATTTTTCGGAACAGCAAATTGATGATGCCTCTAGCCCAGGTACTTCAATTTCTGCTAAAAAACAACGGGTGCCGCCAATCGTGGTCAGCGTCTGTGAATTTGCTGGTTTTAGGCAGGAGATCTTGAATTCCATAAGGGGAATCAAGGTTTCCTTCCAAATTGCCAGGAAAGGAGACTGCCGCGTATTGCCGGAAACCCTGAAAGATCGGGATCTTCTTCTCAAGTACCTTACTGAGAAGAAGCATAAATTTTTCACATACGACGACAGGTCTGCACGCTTGTTCAAAGTCGTATTAAAAGGTCTCTCTAGTGATGACAAATCACCTGATGAGATCAAAACTGAACTCAACTTATTACTTGGATTCACTCCAGTCCAAGTAATAAAAATGAAAAAGAGAACCCGCTCTGAGAATCCTCGGCAGGGTATCTCTCAAGAATTTTATTTAGTTCACTTCAACAAAAGTGATCTAAATAACTTGAAATATTTGGAAAAGGCGAAGAAAATGTTTCTTGTCCAAGTGACATGGGAACATTTTCGTAAGCCTGGGGGAAATTTCCAGAACCCAACTCAGTGCCGTCAGTGCCAAGGTTGGGGGCACGGAACGAAACATTGCCACATGGATGCTAAATGCATGATTTGTGGAGGTTCTTCTCACGCCAAGGACGACTGTCCGGTAAGGGAAGATACCAGAAAATTTAAATGTACGAATTGCGGTGGCAACCATAAGTCAAACTTTTGGGATTGCCCTATCCGCAAAAAAGTTGTCGAATCACGTGCCCGGCAGATGAATGGGAACGCTAGTCGTACCCGAAACTCTGCAGGTAGAATTTCTAACAACACAAATTCTTCCATCAACGATCGGTTGAATAATTTTCATACCGCTCGTACCTATTCGCTAGAGGTAGTTAACCACCAAACAAACATTCGAGCGAATAATCTACCCTCCAGCAGTGGAGTGAGTAATATTTCTAATTTTGTTCAAACGAATCGAGCTACCTATGCCCATGTGGCTGCGGGTAAGCAAAATTCAAATAATTCCTATCACCAAACATCAAATTCGGAAAATGCACGTGATTCAGGCATGTCTGCTTCCGATTTTGACTTTTTATCTGAACAATTGCAACAAATGATTGATGCAATGTTCAAAACTCAAACTATGGCTGAAGCAGTCCAAGTTGGAGTTAAATTTACAAATAAAATAGTAATTGGATTACGTTTTGGTAATGGATCCAAATAAATTTTTGAACATTTTAAATTGGAATGCTCGTTCTCTAAATGGCAAAGAGGATGAGCTATTCCATTTTTTAACAGTTAATAATGTGCATATTGCAGTTATTACTGAAACTTATCTAAAACCTGGGTCTTCAATCAAACGAAACCCAAACTATTTTATTTATAGAAATGATCGCCTAGATGGAGCATGTGGTGGAGTTGCTATCATCGTTGACAGGCGCATCAAGCACCAAATTTTTTCATCATTCGAAACCAAAGTTTTTGAAACTTTGGGTGTTTCTGTTGAAACAAACTTTGGTAAACATACTTTCATTGCGGCCTACTTGCCTTTTCAATGCACTGGCCAGCAAATAGATTTTCTTAAATCTGATTTGCGAAAATTAATTCGCAACAGGTCCAAATTTTTCATAATTGGTGATTTTAATGCGAAACACCGTTCGTGGAATAATCTTCAGTCCAATTCAAACGGCAGGATTTTATTTGATCAGTGCTCTTCAGGATATTTTTCTATTCTATATCCCGATAGCCCCACTTGTTTTTCTTCTGCTAGAAATCCCTCAACAATTGATTTGGTCTTAACTGACTCAAGTCAGCATTGTAGCCAATTGATTACTCATGCTGACTTTGATTCTGACCATCTTCCTGTAACATTTCAAATTTCCCATGAAGCGATTTTTAATCCCATCAGCTCTACTTTCAATTATCACAGAGCTGACTGGGATACATATAAAACATACATCGATAGCCATTTAGATGTTAATGTTTCATTGGAAACACATTTTGATATTGACAATGCCCTTGAAACTTTGACTAGTACTATAGTCGAAGCTAGAAGCGCATCAATACCAAAGTGTGAAGTCAAATTCGACTCAGTTATTATTGACGACGATCTGAAACTTCTGATCCGTCTTAAAAACGTGAGAAGAAGACAATTCCAACGAACTCGAGATCCTGCTTTGAAAGTAATCTGGCAGGATCTTCAGAAGGAAATTAAAAAACGTTTCACCGAATTGAGAAACAAAAATTTTGCAAATAAAGTTTCTCAATTAAACCCCGGCTCTAAGCCGTTTTGGAAATTGACAAAAATTTTGAAAAAACCTCAGAAGCCTATTCCTGCGCTGAAAGAGGATAACAAAATATTATTAACTAATTCTGAAAAAGCACAAAAACTTGCCAAACAGTTTGAAAGTGCGCATAATTTCAGTATAGGTCTCACTAGTCCAATAGAACATCAGGTTGCCCGCGAATTCGAAAACATTCTCAATCATGAGAACATTTTCGACAATTCATTGGGCACTGATTTGGACGAAGTGAGATCTATTATAAAGAAGTTTAAGAATATGAAAGCTCCGGGTGATGACGGAATTTTCTATATTCTCATCAAAAAACTTCCAGAAAGTTGCTTATCATTTTTGGTTAATATATTTAACAAATGTTTTCAGTTAGCATATTTTCCTGAAAAATGGAAAAATGCTAAAGTTGTTCCAATTTTGAAGCCTGACAAAAATCCTGCTGAAGCTTCTAGTTATCGTCCAATTAGCTTACTGTCATCTATCAGTAAACTTTTTGAAAAACTTATTTTAAATAGAATGATGATTCATATTGATGAAAATTCTATTTTTGCCAATGAGCAGTTCGGATTCCGCCATGGACATTCGACTACTCATCAACTTTTACGGGTAACGAATTTCATTCGTTCCAATAAATCTGAAGGTTACTCCACTGGTGTAGCGCTTCTTGACATAGAAAAAGCATTCGATAGTGTTTGGCACGAAGGCTTGATCGTAAAATTGAAACATTTTAATTTTCCACTATATATTATTAAAATTATTCAAAACTATTTATCGGATCGAACACTTCAGGTAAATTATCAAAATTCCAAGTCAGATAGATTACCTGTAAGAGCTGGTGTTCCACAAGGCAGCATACTGGGACCAATCTTATACAATATTTTTACCTCCGACTTACCTGATTTGCCACAGGGATGTCAAAAATCGTTATTTGCAGATGACACGGGTATCTCAGCCAAGGGGCGAAGTTTGCGTGTCATTTGTAGTAGATTGCAAAAAAGTTTAGATATTTTTTCTTCTTATTTGCAAAAATGGAAGATTTCTCCAAATGCTTCCAAAACTCAACTTATCATATTTCCACATAAGCCAAGAGCTCTTTATTTGAAACCCTCAAGTAGACATGTTGTCACTATGAGGGGAACTCCAATAAATTGGTCGGAAGAAGTTAAGTATCTAGGGCTCTTACTAGATAAAAACTTAACTTTTAAAAACCACATAGAAAGCATTCAAACTAAGTGCAATAAATACATTAAGTGTTTATACCCACTTATTAATAGAAAATCAAAACTTTGTCGCAAAAACAAATTTTTGATTTATAAACAAATTTTCAGACCGGCCATGTTATACGCTGTCCCAATATGGTCGAGCTGTTGCAATACCAGAAAGAAGCAACTTCAGAGGATTCAAAATAAAATTTTGAAAATGATTCTGAAGTTGCCTCCCTGGTATAGCACTAATGAGTTGCATCAAATGTCTAATATTGAAACATTGGAACAGATGTCAACTAAAATCATTGCCAACTTTCGTCAAAAATCGTTGCAGTCTTCTATTGCTACGATTAGCTCTTTGTATAATTAGTTTAAGGTGGGTTAGGGTTAGGATAAATTGAAAAAAAATGTATTTCTGACAAGCAGGTGAAAAATAAAGCCTGCAAAAAATCTTAACTGCTACAGCAAATGAAATGTAATATGTTATTAATTAGTATTGATAATAGCTTAAATTTATTTCACCAAATTAGGATGATAGTGTGTTATAACACACAGAACACCTAGATTAAGTTGAAGAATGTAAAAATTGATTGAGATACTAATAAAGATTATTAAAAAAAAAAAAAAAAAAAAAAAAAAAGAGAGACATAGCGATACCTGTCAAGAACGTCATGAGTTGAAATTCACGAGGAAGATTAACAATAAGATCATAACTTGAGCGGTGGGCATGAAGAAATGCACGTGACCATTGTGGAAATTATTGTAAAACTAATTGAATAATACATGGTGGTATCGAGTAGAGTAGTTTCTTACATTTGTTTTTCTCCTAATAGATTGACAAAACTTGTCGAATTGCCGAAAAGATTTGTTTTGCCCCAATTCACCCTATGGGTTGGTAGTGGAAGATCAGAATTGTAATTGTTTTGGAGATTGGGAAATAAGCAATATACTCTGTAGGGATGACCAATACCTCTTACTAATCAACTGATAAAATGCTTAAATTTAACTAATTTGATTTGGTAAAACGAAATATTATGCATGAGTCGTTAATTTAGATGTTAATTGACCTTTAATTTATTCTTTGATTGCTCAAAAAATATATTTCCATGCTTAATGGCTTGCAGTCAAAAAAGCCCAAAATCGCACATTTTGCCCTATAAATTGAGGTATAGTTCAAAATTGTGACGTGCTGGAGCAAATCTGAGCCCGGATTCGGATTCAGCGGCCCAAAATCTGTCAGAGACACATAAGTTTGCTCTTGAGACATAAAAATGTTGTGCTGTGTTATTAATCGGTACTTTGGAAGACGGATGTTAGATAAAAACCCTACATCAGTTTTACGACGCGACTGATGTTCAGCGAAAATGGACTTTGGATCTTACCACGCAATATTGAGAATCACTGAGCTATGGTGCACCATTGACACATACTATTTCTAGTATCTCATGCACAACCATGATGTTCTCAGATCATCTAGGCTAATCTCACGCACCATCTTCTAACTAATTAGTGATGTCAGCGCCACATTTGAAAAACATGCACCATTTTGGCATTTCGTATTCCAAAACTGTATTCTATGTACGTGAACCATGGTGACTTCGGCATCACATTGAATTCCAAGCACCATTTTTGCAATTCGTGCACCTAGCCATACTAAATTACGAGTATCACTGAATAACAGTGACGACTAATACGGTACACTAATATCATGCACCTTCTCCAAAGCTTTCAATGCACCATCATGATGTCCACAGAATGATCTAGGTATCCACGCATTATGATGATCACATGAAATGTATTTTTATCAATTAAGTATCTAATACCTCATACTGATATGCACCATCATGAAGTGTCATGCACCATCACAGCTCTTCAAGCACCATTTCAGCGTTTTTCATATCATCTAGGCATCTAAAGCACCGTAAAAAAAATACATTTTTTGTATGCTATGCACCATTTTTGCAATTCGTGCACCTAACCATGCAACATATTGATAAGCTTTGAAAAACGGTGACAACTAATGCATCTAGTATCAACTAAATCATCTTGTATCATGTACCTTCTTCAAAGCTTTCCAAACACCATTTTGGCATTCACTATATCATCTAGGCATCTTAAGCACCATTATGATGTGGTTCACAAGTGAATTTGATGCATCATTTTGGCATTTCGCATACAAAATAGCATTCCTTGTACCTGGACTATGTTGATTTCTGTGCCGCATTGAGTTTTCTGCACCATTTTTGCAATTCGTGCACCTATGGAATTTGTTGAGTATAACTGAATCATGATAAAACTAATGCACCATACAGACATCATGTAGCTCCTTTGCATTCCATGCACCACCATGATGATCACATAAATATCTAAGCACCATCTCACGCGTCATCTGAGCATTTAATTCACATTTGAATTTCATAAGCTCCATTTTGCCATATCGTACACCCAATTATATTTCATGTACCTGATCCATGTTGACTTCCGCACCACATTAAATTCTATGCACCATTTTTGGAATTCATGCATTTTGGATCTAACCACCCAATGTTGAGAATCATTGAATCATGATGGCAACAAATGCACCACTAATACATACAATTTCTTAGTATCTCATGCACAACCATGATGTTCTCAGAATCATCTAGGCTAATTTCACGCACCATCTTTTAACTAATCAGTGATGTCAGCACCATATTCGAATAACATGCACCATTTTGGCATTTCGTGTTCCAAAACTGTAATCCATGTACATGAACCATGGTGACTTCGGCACCACATTGAATTCCAAGCACCATTTTTGCAATTCGTGCACCTTGCCATACACAATGCCGAGTGTCGCTGAATAACGGTGACAACTAATACAGCACACTAATATCATGTACCTTCTTCAAACTGTCCACAGAATGATCTAGGTATCCACGCATTATGCTGATCTCATGCATTATCTTTTAATCAACTAGGAATCTAATGCATCATACTGATATGCACCATCATTAAATTTCATGCACCATCAAAGCTTTCCAAGCACCATTTCAGCGTTTATTATATCATCTAGGTATCTGAAGCACCATTATGTTGTGAGCATCACATAAAATACTTTTATTTTGTATTCTATGCACCATTTTTGCAATTCGTGCACCTAACCATGCAACATATTGATAATCTTTGAATAACGGTGACAACTAATGCAGCACACTAGCATCATGCGCCTTTTTCAAAGCTTTCCATGCTCCATTTTAGCATTCACTATATCATCTAGGCATCTTATGCACCATTATGATGTGGGTTACATTTGAATTTGATGCACTATTTTGGCATTTCGTATACAAAATAGTATTTCACGAACCTGGACTATGTTGATTTCTGTGCCACAATGAGTTTTCTGCACCTTTGCACGAATTGCAAGTGCATCTTAATATGAAACATGACGAGTATAACAGAATCATGGTGAAGCTAATGCACCATACTGACATCATGCACCACCATGATGTTCACAGAATCATCTAGGCACCATCTCACGCACCATCTTTGAATCAAATATGTGTCTTATTGCGAAATCTTGCACCATCGTTTAATTTCATGTATTACTAAAACTTTTAATGCGCAATCGTGGCGTTCACTATATCATCTAGGCATCTATTGCACCATTATTATTGTATGAAGTTATGTACATCGAAATAGCATTTCTTATACGATTGTGATTTGATGATTTGATCGTACAAAAAATGCTATTTCGATGTACGAAACTTCATACAATAATAATGGTGCAATAGATGCCTAGACTATATCACGCCACGATTACGCATTAAAAGCTTTAGTAATAACAGCATTCCGTGGATCATTTTGAGAATCGTTTTACCAAATCGAGAAATATGTGGAGGAATCCGAGGAGGCATTCCAGGAGAAATCCCTGGAGGAATTTCAGGAGGAATCCCTGAAGGCATTACTAAAGATGTGATTGAAAGAATTCTTGAAGAAGCTCTCAAAAACTGGAAGAGGAGCATAGAGAAATTCCTGTAGAATTGAAGGAATTCCCTAGAGGAATTCGTGCAATAATTCATGGAGGAATTTCTGGAGAAATATTTCGAAAAACTCCTGGACAAATTTCTTGGTGAGTTCCAGCAGGGGCTCATTGACGAAGCCCTGATGGATTTTCCTGGAGTAATCTCTGGAGGTATTCCTGGAAGAAACCCTGGAGAAGTTCCTGTGAAGGCATTCCTGAAGGAATCCTTGGAAGAATGCCTGGAGGTTTCCTTGTAAGAATTCCTGGAGGAACTTCTGCAACAATGTCCGGAGGAATTTCTGCAGGAATCCCTGAGGAAATTTCTGGAGGTACATTTGAAGGAATTTCTAGAAGAACTCCTGGAGGAAGCTATGAGAAATTTCTGGAGAAGTCCCTGATGTAATCCCTGGAGGAATGCCTGAAGGAATTCATGGAGGAATTCCAGGATGAATTGCTGGAGGAATTCCTGAAGGATTTTTTGGAAAAATTCCTGCATGAATTTGTGGAAGAATTACTCGAGGAATTCAATGACGAATCCTTGCAGAAATTACTGGAGAAATCTCTGGTGGAATTTGTGGAGCAATTTCTGGAGGAATCAGTGGAGGCATTCCTGATGGAATTTTTGGAAGAATCCGTGAAAAAATTCGTGAAGGAATTTCTGGAGGCATTCTTTCAAGAGTCATTCGAAGAATTTCTGGAGGATTTTCAGGAGGAGTACTTGGAGGAATCCCTGGAGACATTCATAGAGAAAATCCTAGAGAAAGCTTTGGAAAATTCTTGGAGAAATTCCTGCTGTAATCCTAGCAGGAATTCCTGAAGGAATCCGTAAAGGAATTCCAGGATGAATCCCTGGAGAATTACTAGAGAAATTTCCCTAGAGGTTTTTCTGGAGAAATTCCTAAAAAAATGTAGGAACTCCTGGAAGAATTTTTGAAGGATTTCCTGAAGGAATTCTTTGAAAAAATTCTGGAAAAATATTTGCGGCTTCCTGGACGAATGATTAAAGGAACTCCTCGAGCAAAAGAATGCCTAGAGGGATTTTTGAGAAATATCTGAAGAAATCCATTGAAGAATCCCTGGAGGAATTTCTGAAGAAATTCATGGAGAAATTCCTGGCAATATCCATGGAGGAATACCTGAAGATTTTTTTTTTTCATTCGAGAAATTCCTGGAACAGTTCCAGGAGAAGTATTTTTCTGGAGAAATCCGTGGATAAAATCTTGTAGGAATACCTAGAGGAATTCTTGGAGGAATCCATGAATATTTTTAGATGATTTTCTGGAGCAATTAATAGAGAAATTTTTACAGTTGCCATAGAAGAAATTTCTGGAGAGATTCCTTGAAAAATTCCAGAAAAAAATTCTGTAGAAATCTCTGGAGAAATTTCTCGAGGAATTCCTGGAAGAGTTCCGGGAGAAATTTCTTCAGGATTTTCTGGAGAAATCCGAGCAGGATTTCCTTTAGGAGTCCTTGCAGAAATTCCCGGAGGTATTCAAGATGGAATTAGCGAAGGAATTGTTGAAGGAATAATGGAGGAATTCCCGAAAGAATTATTTGAAGTATTTTTTGCGAAACATTCCTGAAGAAATTTCTGGATGATTTTCTTGAAGAATCTCTGGAGAAATTCCTGGAGGAACCCACGTTTGCATTCCGGGAGGTCTGGATAAATTCCTGAAGAATTTTTTGATGGAATAACTAGCGAAATTCCTTGACGAATTCTTTAAGGAATTTCTGGACAAATATTTAAGGCTTCCTGGAGGAATATCTAGAGGAACTCCTCGAGAAAATTGTGAAGGATTTTTTTGAGTAATTTCTGAAGAAACTCATGGATGAACTCCTAGATGAATTTCCGATGAAATTCCTGGAGAAATCCCTGAAGGAATTCCTAGAGAAATTCCCAGAAAAGATCCGGGAAAACCCTTTGCTGTAATCCTAGGAGGAATTCCTGAAGGAATCAAGATGAATCCCTGGAGAAATTTCTGGAAGAATCCTTAAAGGGTTTTTTGGAGAAATTCCTGAAAAAATGAAGAAATTCCTGGAAAAATTTTTGGAGGATTTCCTGAAGGAATTCTTTGAAAAATTTCTGGAAAAATGTTTGCGGCTTTCTGAAGGAATGATTTGAGGAACTTCTCGAGCAATTTCTGAAAGATTTCCTAGAGGGATTTTTGAGGAATTTTTGAATGAATTCCACCAATGATTCTTCTTTGAGGAATCATTGGTGGAATTCTTGGCGAAATCCATGGAGGAATCCCTGAAGAAATTTATCGAGGAATTCCTTTAACAGTTCCGGGAGAAGTTTTTTTCTGGAGAAATCCGTGGATGAACTCTTGGAGGAATACCTAGAGGAATTCTTAAAAAAAAAGACACTACACCGTCTTCAACCAGAGGTTGTACAGACTGAACAAGCACTAACATATGACAACGGACAACACACAGAACACCCAGTGGCCCAGTGGAGAATTTTCCGTTTGACGAAAAGTTTTCCCCGACTGGAGCGGGAATCGAACCCACACTCCGAGGCTTACGAAACGTCTAGATGACTGACGCCTCTAGCCGCACGGCCACGAAGCCCATGGGGGTATCCATGAAGAATTTTTTAGAGGATTTAGAGGATAGAAATTTTTTTTAGGTGTCCCAGGAGAAATTTCTGGAGAAATTCCTAGAAAAAATCAAGAAAAAAATATCCTGAAAAAAATTCTGTAGAAATCCCTGGAAAAAATTTTCGAGGAATTCCTGTAAGAGTTCCGGGAAAAAAAATTTCAGGATTTTCTGGAGAAATTCGAGCAGGAATTTCTTAAGGTATCCTTGTAGAAATTCCTGGAGTAATCCCTGTAGAAATTCAAGATGGAGTTACCGAAGAAATTTTTGAAGGAATGAATGGAGGAATTCCTGGAGGAATTCCTGAAAGAATTCTTTGAGGTAGGAGAAATTTCTGGAAGAATCCATGTTTGCATTCCGGGAGGTATTTCTGGATAAATTCCTCCAGAATTTTTTGAAGGAATTCATTTATGAATTCTTAGAGGTATAACTAGAGAAATTCCTTGATGAATTCTTTCAGGAATTTCTGGACAAATATTTAAAGCTTCCTGGAGGTAACCTCGAGGAACTCCTCGAGGAATTAATGAAGGCTTTTTGAGCAATTTCTGAAGAAACTCATGGATGAATTCCCGAAAAAAATTGGGAGGAATCCATGAAGAAATCTCTGGAGGAATTCCTAGAGAAACTCCCGGAAAAGATCCGGTAAAAAAGAATTTTTTAGGATTTTCTGGAGGAATTAGTCGAGGAATTTCTGGAAGAATCCCTGAAGACGATATTGGAGGAATTTTGGTGGAATCCAAGAGGGAGGAATTTCTGAAGGAATTCCTGAAAAAAATCCTGGAGAAATTCCTGGAGGAATCCATGGAGGTATCCCTGAAAGAATTCTTGAAAGGGTTCCGGGAGACATTCCTTTAAGATTCTCTGGAGGAATTCTGACAGAAATTCCTAGAGGATTTTCTGGAGTAATTCCTGGAGGTATTTTTGGATGAATTTTTGAAGAAATTCATGAATAAATCGTTGAAGGAATGAATCCTTGAAGAAGTCTTTGAGAATTTCCTGGAGGAATCCATGGAAGAATTGCTCGATTGATTCCAGGAGGAATTCCTGGAAGAATTCCGGGAGAAATTCCTTTAGGATTTTCTGGAGGAATCTGTAGAGCAATTCCTTGAAGAATCTCAGGAGGCAATATTGAAGAAATTCTGGCAGACATTTCTAGAGGATTTTTTCTAGAAGACATTTCATGAGGAATCTCTGGAGGAATTCCTGGGGGTAATTCTGGAGGAATTCCTGGAGGTAATTCTGAAGAAATTTCTGGGGTATTTACTGGAGGAAATTCTGAGGAAATATATGAGGCTTCATGGAGAAATTTCTGAAGGAACTCCTCGAGGAATTTCTGGAGGAATTTCAGCAGGATTTTTTTTAAGAATTTGTAAAGAAATTTTTAAAGAATCTCTGCAGGAACTCCTTGAGAAACTCCTAGAAAGTGTTCTTGAGAAATTCTTTGGGGAATGCAAGGAGAAATTCCTGTAGTTCTGGTGAAAATTCCCAGAGGATTTTTTAGAGGAATCCCTGGAGGAGTTCCTAATAGAATTTCTGGCGTTCTTCCTTAAGAAATTTCTGAGAGAATTCCCGGAGGAATTTTTGCGGAATTTCTGAAGAAATTCATGGAGGAATTCCTGAAGAAATGTCTTGAGAACTTCCTGGAGGAATCCTTGAGGGAATTTTTCGAGGAATTCTAGGAGGAATTCCTGGAAGAGTTCCGTTAAAAATTCATTTAGAATTATCTGGAGGAATCCGAGGATCAATTCTTGGAGGAATCCCTAGAAGAAATATTGTAGGAATTCTGACAGTCATTCCTAAAGGAAAATTTCAGGAGGAATCTCTGGAGGAATTATTGGAGTATTTACCAGAGGAATTATTTGAGGAATTTGTGGTGAAATATATTAGGCTTCCTGGAAAAAATAATGGAGGAATGTCTGAAGGAACTTCTCGAGGAATTTCTGAAAGAATATCTGGAGGAATTTCTGAAGACATTCATTATTGCATCCCTAGAGGAATTCCTGAAGAAAATTAAGGAAAAAATCCTGGAGAAATTCCTAGGGGATTCCCTGGTGCAATTTCTCGCGGAATTATTCGAGGAACTCCTGGAGGAATTCCTGGAAGAGTTTCGGGTGAAATTACTTTAGGATTTTCTGGTGGAGTCCATGGATGAATTTCGGGGAGAAATCCCTGGAGTCATCTCGGAGGAATTTCTGGAGGAATGTCTGAAGGAACTTCTCGAGAAAATTCTGAAGGAATACCTGGAGAAATTTTTTGAGGAATTTCTGAAGAAATTTATGAATGAATTTCTGCAGGAATTCTTAGATAAATTGCTGGAAAAATCCTGAAGAAATTTCATGAGGAATCCGTGGAGGATTTCCTGGACATATTCCATGCGGAATTCCTCGAGGAATTCTTTAAAGGGTTCCGGGAGACATTCTAGGGGAACTCAGGCAGAAATTCCTAGAGGATTTTGATAGACAGACATTCTGGGTTTTTCCTAGAAAAATGTCAGGAGGGATCTCTCGAGGAATTTTAGGAGTATTTACTGGAGGAACTCCTGGAGGATTTATTTGAGGAATTTCTGGAGAAATATATGAGGCTTCCTGGAGAAATGTCTGAAAGAACTCCTCGAGGAATTTCTGAAGGATTACCTGGAGGAATTTCTGGAAGAAATTTCTGAAGAACTACAGAAGAAATTCAGTAATGGATCCCTGGAGAAATTCCTGAAGAAATTTCTGGAAAAAATCCCAAAGAAATTGCTGGAGGATTTCGTGGAAAATTCCCTGGAGGTATTCCTGGAAGAGTTTTGGAAGAAATTCCTCGAGGATTTTCTGCAGAAATACGTGGAGGAATTCCTGTAAGAAATCACTGGTTGTAAATTGGAGGAATTTCTAAAGAAATATCTGAAGGAACCCCTCGACGAATTTCTAAAGGAATATCTGGAGAAATTTCTGAAGAAATTCATGATTGAATCCTGAAAAAAATCCTGAAAAAATTACTGGAAGAATCTGTGGAGGATTTCTTGTAGAGATTCCTCGCGAAATTTTTGGAAGAGTTCCGGGAGACATTCTTTTAGGATTCTCTGGAGAAATTCTGGCAGGAATTCCTAAAGGGTTTTCTGGAGAAATCTCTGGAGGATTTTCATGAGTAATTCTTAGAGGATTTTTTTTGAGGAATTCCTGTAGGAATTTCTGGCGTTATTTTTCGAGAAATTTCTGAAGGAATTTTTGGAGGAATTTGTTGAGGAATTTTAGAAGGATTTTTTGAAATAATTTATGGATGAATCCCTGAAGGAATTCCTGAAGAAATTCGTTGAGAATTTCCTGGAAAATTTTCTGAAGGAACTCCTGGAGGAACTTCTCGAGGAATACAAGGAAGGTATTCTTCAGAAATTCCTTTAGGATTTTCTGGGGATTCCGTAGAGAAATCCCTGGAGGAAATATTGGGGGAATTCTGGCAGACATTCCTAGAGGATTTTTTCTTCAAGAAATTTCAGGAGGAATTCCTGAAGGTAATTTTAGAAGAATTTCTGGAGAATTTACTGGAGGAATTCCTGGAGGAATTATTTGAGGAAATTCTGGAGAAATATATGAGACTTCCTGGAGGAATTATTGGAAGATTTTTTGAGGGAATTCCTGAAGGAACTCATGCACAAATCTTTGGAGAAATCCTGGAGGAATCTCTGTAGATTGCAACAAGGATTCCGATCAAAATGTTCTATCTAGGAATTCTGACATACTCCAATTCTAGCAACACTAATTGTCCAGGATCAAAATTCCTTCACAACGACAATATTTTTTTTCTATATTTGATAATTTTCTTGATATTCTCCATTGTATTTGATACGTTTATAAAATTTTATAAGAGTCGAGATAATGACTACATATTAAAGTTCCGCATTGCCTTGAAATCATCATCATCCGAAGCCTTCTTCAGATTCCCAATACTAAGTACTTGGCGATGTTAGCACCACAACATGTTGAAACCCCTACTTGAGAATTCATATTACATGTAGCACCATTATCCTATTTTGCACCATGATCATACATATATTGCACCATTATTATAGTGCCCCCCCTAAGCAAGAACCCTGTGCACGCTAGTGCTAGATAAGCCACTTTGCATACCGTCGTTGGGGGTAAGAATGGGTCAAAAAAGGACACTCAAAAATTGTTTGTTAAATAACAAATGCAGTTGAAATCGGAATAACTTTTTATTTGGTATGTATACTAGGGTGGCCCACACTTATATGAAAAACAAAAAATTCGAAAAATACCAAGTCTTACCTCCTAAATCAGTTGTTTTGGACTCTCAGAAGCTACGTTCAAAATTTGAGCAAAATCGGTTGAGCTTAAGGGGGCGCTCAAAACGCTTGAAGTTTGTATGGGAAAACTTGGCCAAATGTGTGCAGAAATTTTAAGTTTTAGAATTTTGTCGCTTGGTTGCGCTGTAAGCGTTCAATAATCAAACCCTTTGGTATTATTGTAGGTGACTATATGCCAGAGAAATTTGTCGAAGATCGCGAAGTGATCCGACGGCTGTGGAAAAAGTTATACCCTAGGCAAAGTGAGGCAAAGTATTGAGATTTCATTATTGATATTATTCCTTTACATGTATTGGAAACACAACAATAAAGTTTATCCTCACTTGATTATTAGGTAATAAGTCGGGACTGCCTAAATAGAATTTATACCTAAATGGATTCATTACCTAAATGGATTCAGTCTATTACCTAAATGGAGTATAAGGTTGAAAATAAGTTCAAGAAGGGAGATTGACTAGGAGATTTAAAGGGGTCATGCGGAGTTTCAGAGGACTTTCAAGGGAGTCTCAGGAAAGGAGGGGCTTTAGGGGCATTTTCGGGGGTTTGGAGGGTCTCAGGTCAGACTTGTCATTCAAATGACTAGATGGACACGAAACACGAAAAACTCTGCAAAATTCCGCCAGACTGAAAAGTTGTTGAATGTCGGGTCAATTTTTATCGTATGTTGGGCCACTGTTGGACCAACATCGAACAACTGTTGGGTCTATATTGGGTTTGCCGGCCAAAATGAAAACAGGTTAATGATAGGTTGATGTCGGGTTTGACGTCATCAATGATGACCAATGACAATCAAATTCCATTTAGGTAACGTTACCTAAATGAAGGGACCTAAATAGATTTTACCTAAATGGATCCTTCCTAAATGGAGGTTTGAGTGTAACGCACTTGACAATTGCACCATACCATCCACAGTCTAATGGACAGGCTGAGCGCTTCGTAGACACCTTTAAGAGAAGACTCAAGAAGCTTCGAGAAGGAGGTAAAACCACGACGTTTCAGCATCTTCAAACATTCTTGTCCGTCTACCGGTCGACCCCGAATCGAAGCGCACTTAATGGCAAGTCACCTGCAAAGATTTTCCTTAGAAGAACTGTCTCTACACAGTTAGATTTGCTGAAGCCCAAAAGAACTACCGCCGTAGCCGTGAACGACAAGTAAAACAAGTAAAACAATCGACGTCATGGGATCGTGAAAAAGAGTTTTCTGCTGACGATCTGGTGTATGCGCAGATTCACCTTCGAAATGTGACCACTTGGGTTCCTGGCAAGATCATTGAGAGGAAAGGTTCTGTGAACTACAATATACTTCTGGACAATGGTCGTCTTATCCCGACTAGAAAAATATATGACGTTTATAACACATTGTGTTATGATGTTACGAGTTTTTTCTATAACTTATTTTGTTATAAACTAGGAGCAGGATGATATTAAAATAACTAAAACTGTAACAAAAAGTACACCGGTTTATTAAAAATAATAACCTATTTTGTCAGATCAAAATTATAACACAATATGATATAAATTTTAGCTTCAAGAAAACTAGTTTCTATCATATTTTGATACAATTGTGTAAAATGATGTTCTGGATGTCAAAACATCATAACTAAATTATTTCACAATGAGTTATTGAACAACATTTATAACATACTATGATACAATTGATATTTAAACATCAATGATGTTAAACATGATTATATCACAATGAGTTATACATATCATGGTTTGTTATAATTATGCTATATTTTTGTTAGAATCTTCTAGTCGGGATCCGCTCTCTATTGAGAGGATGTCATCTGGAAACTTCCTTCGAAGATGTCGATGCAGATCATCAGCTACCATGGGCCATACTACTTGAAGAATTCAGTATTCCTATTCCATGTCCAATCAACCGCAATGATCCAATCGATGAACATCCGCAGAATCCGGTGGAGGTTCAACAACCAACCGAAGAACTGCCACCCGAAGATATACAACCTGAAGAAATGCTACCTCCGTTTATTGAAGAAGATGTTCCTGCAGACAATGTTGATGATAATGAACCCGAACCTGCTAACAACCCGATACGAAACCGAAGGCTTCCTTCGTGGCTCTCACCATATGACCTGAAGGGGGAGATGTTATAGAGGAATGGCCTGAAGCCATGATCAAAGAAGCCTATCCCAGTGAACATTTTGGTCCGTATAATTGATGATATACATCATTATATAAGAACTGATTAAGTCGTATAAAATGCACAGAACTGCTATATGGGTACCATAGTGGAGGTTATATACACACTTCAGCCAACATTTTCCGACTTCGGATGATCATTAATACGATGTCACATATTTCGTCAAAATAAAAAAAAATATATTGTAGAAACCAGTATCGAACATAGGACCTCGACAAGCAGAGTCAAAGCCTTTACCACTGTACCAAATGCTTTTTCTTGAAAGATGCAGGAAAAAAGCCTTTGGTGTTATTCCTTATATTCTGACCATCAAATGGGCATAGAACTTGTGCAAAATTGCTAAGTCATTGCGATTCCGTTTGAAACTTTTCTGGACTTATACATATATGATCTGTCAGTTTACACAGATTCTTCTCGCCACTTGGTCTGCCAGTCAAAACAAACGACGTTCGGTGCGGAATCAAAGTGATGTGACTGAGTGAAATAGGGTATTGTACCATTTGGGCAGGTGTACCTATTTTGGGCACTTGCTGCTATAACTAAGTCAATTTAAAACCGATTGATTTGAATTTTTGTACAGAATTAGATACTGTACGTGCCTGTGCCCAATGTTTAGTATTATATGCGATTCAGATTTTTAATGAATGAAAATGCGATTTGAGATGAACACCCTTATACGATAGGAATTAAGTTGTTTGACATTATACTTTTCTACAATTATTACTGTTCCAACCACCGAAGTAAATAGACTAGAGATGGGTAACTCACTCGCGAATCGACTCAAAGAATCGATTCGCGAAACCGGATTAGTGAACCATGACTCTTTTCAAAAGAGTTACGATTCTCTAATGTTAAAATCAATGCCAACGAGTCACTGAAAAGTGTTAGCTTGACTGAGCATTCATTTTATTTGAAGTCTTTGCCGTTGATCATTTATTCATTCATATATTGTGCACTGCACATGTGGCCAGATTACAAAAGTGATTTGATTCTTTGGTGTTAGATCTGCGTACCCTGTATTATGGTAATTTTTGCTCAGACATTTGTGCATACTGTCAAGGCGCACCATGCAAGCGGATTTTCTTGAAAACTGTATAGAAATGTGCGAAAAAGGTGTCGGCCCACACCGAAAATCGATATTTTTCTTCAAATCCCGAAATGAGTTACTGAATCGATCAAAAGAGTCGACTCATTTTTTAGAGTGAGTCGGAAGCGATTCACTCTCAAAGTTGAACTAGTTTTACCATCTCTAAAATAAACCTAAACTACAATTAGTCTTTAATTCATTGGAGTTGTGACATGGGCCATAGGTGAAACATGGTTGCCAAAATTCAATATAAAACATATACGTCAAATCCAACCTTCAGATAAAGTGGATTTCTTATAAAAGGCTGGACTTGACCAGGATTTCTCTCTTTATTCACAACTTATTCCTAAATAGTGCTATGCGCGTAGTTTGAAAATTGTAATGGTCGGAACAATAGACCACCATATGATGAAAATTATATTGATTTTTGGTTTCATTTAATAAGATAGGGTAAAACTTAACCTACAGTTGTAAAAACTCAAAAACTTTGTTAGTAAAATGTGTTAATGTTAAAATGGTTAATGCAAACAAACCAAAATCAAAATATAACCAAAAACTTGCGACACATCAAACTCCATGATTTTGCACAATAAGAGTATTGTGCAAAATGTTACAATAGATTTCGAGTAAACAGCCCACTTTTCCGAATGTTCCGAAAACCTGGTGCCCCCAGGGAAGTGACCACTTTTTGATCATTTTTTAGATCTTGGAACATGTTTCTTCAAGAGATTTCGAGAACCCTGGCCATTTCTTCGGATGTTCTAGAAACCTGGTGCCCCCAGGTAAGTGACCACTTTTTGCTAGGTTTCAGATAAAAAAAATAATGTGGCCACTTTCCTTGGGATATTATGTTTCCGAAACATCCGAAGAAGGGGTTAGTGTACTCAAAATATCTAGAAACGTTTAGTTTTGCAAAATCATAAAGTTTGATGTGTCGCAAGCTTGTTTTCGAAGACAAATTGGTCGACGTTAAGTCAGACCGGACCATCTGCTTTTCAATGATTTTAAGAAAAAGTGCTGCAAACTTAGATATCGAATTGCGTGCATTATTTTCTGTAATACTATAATTATTTTTTGTAATGAAACATCTACATCAAAATAACGTCGAAAGGTTCAGAGTTATAGAATTTTTTTATCTTATCTTTATCTGCCCAAAAAATCTTGTAGACCGTTCTGACCAATTATAGGTTGCACCACTACCTGTTAAGGAGGTTACCCCAGTAGAGTAGAGTGGGGCAAGAGTTTCTTTTTGAGTTTTTGAGCTTAATTGAAATTATTTCTTTCGGGTGTCAAGGTTGTTCGAAGCCTTTTTGAACAAGAGTCTTTAACTCAGAAAATTATGAAAATTGATTGATATTTAGAAAAGTTATGACAAAATGTTGGTTTTCGATCAAAATGTTTTTTTGCGATGGTCCTTCCAACGCATAGATTGGGATTGCAAAGAACTTGAATTTGGTCTCTTATTTTGGTTTAACCCTCTAATACCCAATCCCGCCTTTAGACGGGGTATAGTTTGAGCATTTTTGTAATTTTTGTTTCGTGGAAAATCATTTTTTTTATATTTTTGGCTGATATTTAGGACTGTTCTGTATATCTCAAAATAATTTTTGGTGTATTTTAAAGCGTATTTACATTTTTTAAAAATCATTGAAAAATTGATGTTTTAGTCACCTTTTAGAAGTCATTGTTTATTTTGTATTAAATCGCTACAATTAACACATTTTTAATTTTTCCCAAATCATTCTGTCCTTGTTCAATAGTTTAAGGGAATTGAATACACTCTAAAATTATTTTCCTTAAAATTACACGGAAAAAAAAATTTTCTGTGAAAAAAATTTAAAATAATGATATTTCAACAGTAATCATAAAATCTCAAAATGTTTTCATCTCAAAAAATCTGTTCCCCAAATTGGCTTCCAGGAAAAATATAAAAGTGTGGGGATGTTCAAAAATAAAAATTAGAAAAATCAAAAACTGAAATTCACGAAATCGAGAATTAAAAAAAATCATCTTCCAAAACATGTTTTAATCGATTTTAGATGACGAAAAATGATATTTAGATCAAAATCAAAAATTTGGGTATTAGAGGGTTAAGGTATTCCTATTACTCCAGTGTCAAAATATTGTGCTACGGTCAGCAAAATTAGGCAAACACAAGATTTGAGCTTTTGTTCCAGTGGTGCGGCACGAGTTTGAATGAGACGCACACATGTACAACGTGTTGTAACCAGTGCTGAAAAAGTCATTTCGTCATATCTAAATTCAACCACCTACAGCTCATTTTAGCAGCTGAACCTGAGAATATGGTCTATGATAAAATTGTGCAGCTAGACCAGTTCTGCCAGATAGTCATGAAAAAACGCTATTTTTTCCAAATAGGTTAAAAGCACTAGACTTCACCACTGCTCTAGTCTTCGCCCCCTCCATACAAATTCTATTTTTTATATAGGAAGTGGCAAAGATTAGTGCAGAATTTTAGGGGGGCGAAGTCTAGTGTTTTTACCCTATTTAAGGTAAATGTCACGGTCTACCTTCAAAAAAATGCCAATGGTATTAACGGTGAATATCAATTGGCATTTTTAAACATTTGAAAAAAAAAGCGGTTTTTCCGTGACTTTCTTGTAGAACTGGCCTAGCTGCACATTTTTTTCATATACCATATTCTCAGGTTCAGCTTCTAAAATGAGCTGTAGGTGGTTGAATTTTGATATGACGAAATGAAATTTTCAGCACTGGTTGTACCTAAATCAAAATTGAAAAGACATTTAGCGTTACTTTAATTTAATTGAAATTTAAACTAGGGTCGAACTTTTCCGGCCATAAATCTGGAACAATGGTAAAATACAGAACCATGGTCCCGATTCCATAAACTAAAAGAATTTTGTGCTCTAAAACTGAGTAAAACATCTCTGTTTTAGCCGTATAATATTCTTGATGATGTGAAGAATATTATACGTCTTAAACCAGTTGGATTTTTGCACTTAGGCCAGCGCTATCGCTGGAAATGCAATTTACTCATTGTTTGAGCTGTTCCAGTTTAGCTCATTTTTGTACGAATCTTACTCATTTTAGAGTAACTTTTTCTTAAGGTGCGATTAAAGAAAATTATGGCAATGTCTTTAGAGGAATTTCTGGTCAAATTTGTGGAGAAATTTCTATAAAATAAAGCCCAAATAATTTCCTGAAAAAGTTTGTTATTCCCCGGAAAAAATCTGAGAAATCTCCAAAGCAAATTATTAAAGAATTCATAAACAAGAATTACTGAAGTTTCTAAAAAAAATCTCCAAAATAATTTAAAAAAAATCTCAGTGAATTTTTTTTTTGGAACTCATGAAGGAATTTCTTAGACATTGTCTGAAGAATATTTCCAAATATATCCAAGGAGGGTAAAAAAATCCGTGATGATATCTTTGTGGGAATTTCTGCGTGAGTCTGGGGAGAAATTTCCAATGCAATCAAAATAGGATTTTTTAAGGAATATTTTTAAAATTGCTGAAAAAATAATTCAGAACAAACCTCTAGAGGATTTTTAATACGAACTCCTGTGGGAGTTTCTTAAGTAAATCACGCAAGATTTGCGTAAACGTTTGGAGAAGCTTCCAATGCCATAAAGGACAAAACCTGTTTCTCAGCTCAGTGTTCTTTGAGCACACAGTTCCACAGTTTTGAACTGAGAGCTTCCTCCATCAATGACCATTTTGCATGTGTATGTATATTGAGTGGCAGTTACCAAGATACTTTATGCCCAAGGAAGTCAAGGACCACTACGAAAGCCGAACAGGAATGGAACCCGTCATCCCTGGTATGGTCATGCTGGATACCCACGCCTTTACAGCTGTGGCTATATGGGTGCAGACTACTGATATAAACAAACATATCCCAGTATCGAAAGAAGTTATTTTAAAATCTTATGTAAAAACAAAATAACAGAATCAATGTTTCTCACATAGGTGATTCTCTTTTATCCTGACTAATGGAAAAAATGCTAAAATAAAGGAGCTTTTCACACATGAGGGAGCGCAGAATCCAGAAAACTTGAATTTGAGCGTACGCGGAGATATTCTATGCCTATACACTGAAACCTCCATTTAAGTCGATGCATGGCTGATCGAAAATAATTGTTACCGTGCAAGCAATGACAAAACTATAGACTTTTATATTTTTTAACACTTCGCATGACAAAGGAGAGTTGTCAAAAAATATAAAACTGTATAGTTTAGTCATTGCCGGCACGGTAAAAATTATTTTCGATCAGCCATGCATCGACTTAAATGGAGGTTTCAGTGTAATGATCTTGATGAATACCGCTTACCTAATTATTCGGGATGCATTCCCAAACCACATAAACTTCCCCCGGCGCCAGCACACTCACCTGCAGTAGATCCCGATCATTACTATACAAGGTACGTAGAAACTTATACAACTAGAAACGACGGCATAGGTGGGCGTCAGGTCCAGGGCGCACGTTTCGTACTTGACGCCGTTGATGATGAGCGAGGTGTCCGTCTCGTCCCGCTTGTCCCGGTGCAGATCGAGCGAGATCGGCACGAACGACACCAGCGCTGCCAGCAGCCAGATGACGACGATCGTCCCGATGGCAACCCGCCGCGTCACCCAGCGGCCGTATCTGGAGAAAGGGAAGAGAAATACGTAACAAAATTTAATCGGAAGCTTTCAATTGGGTACGAGTACTTTAAAGGGTGGCAGAACGCTTGCATCATCACGGCGGCCGGTGGACGATATGGCAAAATGGATAATCATTGGTAAAGGATAAATTTCCGATTGTAATTACTTTTTAATGAGCAAACGAGGTGGGATTAATGGATGCATTTGCGATCCTCTCCGGGAATGGAGTACAGCATTGAGTGAAAAATGGATTGCCTTGAGAGCGATACTTTATGGTTGCGGAAACTGGAAAACCGACTCAAATTATAATGTTTTTTTTTTTATATCGTTGAAATTCAACGTAAATTCGAAATAATTTGAATTGACTTCGAGGAAAATGCTTGTTAGGAAAAACAACAAAATTAAATCAACTACCAATTCGGAAACCAAGCTTGACTTGATACCAATGCTATTATCAGATTAACAATAATATGTTTAAAGCAACATTGACTCCTCAAAACAGTGATAATGTGATATAGTTACCGCCAGGAAATGGCAATATTTCCAAGTCCGATATTAATTTCAGCCATCAATGAGTTGGAACATCAATGCGATTCCTATAACGTCCTATTCCAACAAATGACAAGATAAACATTTATCTTCCTTCATCCAATGGTTGTTTTCATCACCATTACCGACAACGCTATCTATCTTGTGCCAGCCTCGGAACTTTGACTACCAAGCTTCCTCCGGTTCACCTTGAGGACAACACATTTTCTTAAGAATTGGAAAACTTTCTCCTTCTGAACTGCCCGTCTTAGCTTACACATAGACAGTCACCTCATCAAGTGTCACAGAGGGATGCCCCTGGCTCCGTTTTTCCATCTTTCCAATTCCACTCATGGAACAACGGTACGAAGGGGAAGTGAACTGCTACCCAGAAAGGTGGAAAATACCTCCCAGGCATTTCCCAAGTCAACACAGGAATGACGGACGCAGCCCCCAGAGTGACACCAGTCCGTCCCACCGAAATCCATTCAACGTCATCCACAAAAAGGTTTTCGTCGGCCGGACGACCGGTCGGGCATTGTGTGATGCAAACACGCGCCGAAATACCGGAAATCATATTTCGACTGCGGGACTGACTGGAAGGTGGATGTCCTACGAGCGAGACAAAAAAAAAAGGTTTCGTTGTGAAAAGTGAAACGATGAGGGTCATCGGATTGGTTGCGATATTGAGCTGCGAATCCCCATCTCACAGTATGGCTTGGCTAGAGATGATAAATTCTTGGGATGTTTCCGGACAAACTAATATTTATTATCTTTTATTGTTGGGAAATTGATCTACCGGCTTCTCACCGGTATATCGATCTGAAGTTCCTGCCTTTTGCTTTCGATTGGTGGAACGGGAAGCCGGTTTATTTTATCGCCAAATCAAGTTTTTTTTCCAGAAGTCGCATCATTTGTCTTGCTTTCTGTCGGCGTAGGCAGGAAGTACCTGCAACTCTTTTTGTAACTGAATAACTGTTTAATAGGCACTGTACGCAGTGCTCTTAAATGAATTATAAGGAATCCTGGAGGAATTCCAGGGAGGAATCCCTCGAGGAAGTCCAGGGAAGTCGAGGGAATCCCTGATGGAATTCCAGGAACAATCCCTGCAAGGATTTTTCATTCATCCAGGGATTCTCCCTGGAATTCATCCATAGATTCTCCCTGGAATTCATCCATAGATTCTCCCTGGAATTCACCCGGGTATTCTCCCTGGAATTCATCCAGGGATTCTCCCTGGAATTCATCCAGGGATTCTCCCTGGAATTCATCCAGGGATTCTCCCTGGAATTCATCCAGGGATTCTCCCTGGAGTTCATTCAGGAATTCTCCCTGGAATTCCTGCAGGGATTATCCCTGGAATTCCTCCAGGGATCCCCTGGAAGAATCCCTCGAGGAAGTCCAGGGAGAATCCCTGGAGGAATTCCAGGGAGAATCACTGGAGGAATTCCAAGGAGAATCCCTGGAGGAATTCCAGGGAGAATCCCTGGATGAATTCCAGGGCGAAACCCTGGATGATTTCCAGGTAGAAACCCTGGATGATTTCCAGGGAGAAACCCTGGATGATTTCCAGGGAGAATCCCTGAATGATTTCCAGGAGAATTGCTGGAAGGATTCCAGGGGAATTCCTGGAAGGACTCCATGGGAATTCCTGGAAGGACTCCATGAGAATTCCTGGAAGAACTCCAGGGGATTTGCTGGAAAGACTCCAGGGGAATTCCTGGAAGAATTCCAGGGGAATTCCTGGAAGAATTCCAGGGGAATTCCTGGAAGAATTCCAGGGGAATTCCTGGAAGAATTCCAGGGGAATTCCTGGAAGAATTCCAGGGGAATTCCTGGAAGAATTCCAGGGGAATTCCTGGAAGAATTCCAGGGGAATTCCTGGAAGAATTCCAGGGGAATTCCTGGAAGAATTCCAGGGGAATTCCTGGAAGAATTCCAGGGGAATTCCTGGAAGAATTCCAGGGGAATTCCTGGAAGAATTCCAGGGGAATTCCTGGAAGAATTCCAGGGGAATTCCTGGAAGAATTCCAGGGGAATTCCTGAAAGAATTCCAGGGGAATTCCTGGAAGAATTCCAGGGGAATTCCTGGAAGAATTCCAGGGAATTCCTGGAAGAATTCCAGGGGAATTTCTGGAAGAATTCCTGGGGAATTCCTTTAAGAATTCCAGAAGAATTCCTGGAAGAATTCCAGGGGAATTCATGGAAGAATTCCAGGGGAATTCATGGAAGAATTCCAAGGGAATTCATGGAAGAATTCCAGGGGAATTCCTGGAACAATTCCAGGGGAATTCCTGGAAGAATTCCAGGGAAATTCCAGGAAGAATTCCAGGGGAATTCCTGAAAGAATTCCAGGGGAATTCCTGGAGTAATTCCAGGGGAATTCCTAGAGGAATTCCAGGGGAATTCCTGGAGGAATTCCAGGGAAATTCCTGGAGGAATTCCAGGGAAATTCCTGGAGGAATTCCAGGGGAATTCCTGGAGGAATTCCAGGGGAATTCCTGGAGGAATTCCTGGAGGAATGCCAGGGGAATTCCTGAAGGAATTCCAGGGGAATTCCTGGAGGAATTCCAAGGGAATTCCTGGAGGAAATCCAAGGGAATTCCTGGAGGAAATCCAAGGGAATTCCTGGAGGAATTCCAGGGGAAGTCCTGAAGGAATTCCAGGGGAATTCGTGGAGGAATTCCAGGGGAATTCCTGGAGGAATTCCAGGGGAATTCGTGGAGGAATTCCAGGGGAATTCGTGGAGGAATTCCAGGGGAATTCCTGGAGGAATTCCAGGGGAATTCCTGGAGGAATTCCAGGGGAATTCCTGGAGGAATTCCAGGGGAATTCCTGGAGGAATTCCAGGGGAATTCCCGGATGAATTCCAGGGGAATTCCTGGAGGAATTCCAGGGAAATTCCTTGAGGAATTCCCAGGGAATTCCTGGTGAAATTCCTAGGGAAATCCTGGTGAAATTCCTGGGGAACTCCTGAAGGAATTCCAGGGGTATTCCTGGAGGAATTCCAGGGAGAATCCCTGGAGGAATTCCAGGGGAGAATCCCTTTAGGAATTCCAGGAAGAATCCCTTTAGGAATTCCATGGAGAATTCCCTGGAGGAATTCCAGGGAGTTTCGCTGGAAGAATTCCAGAAAGAATCCCAGGAGAAATTCCAGAGAGAATCCCTGGAGGAATTCCAGTGAGAATCACTGGAGGAATTCCAGTGAGAATCCCTGGAGGAATTCCAGTGAGAATCCCTGGAGGAATTTCAGTGAGAATCCCTGGAAGAATTCCAGTGAGAATCCCTGGAGGAATTCCAGGGAGATTCCCAGGAGGAATTCCAGGGAGAATCCCTGGAGGAATTCCAGGGAGTTTCGCTGGAGGAATTCCAGGGAGAATTCCATGAGGAATTCCAGGGAGAATCCCTGGAGGAATTCCAGGGAGAATCCCTGGAGGAATTCCAGGGAGAATCCTTGGAGGAATTTCAGGGAGAACCCCTGAAGGAATTCCAGGGAGAATCCCTGGAGGAATTCCAGGGAGTTTCGCAGGAGGAATTCCAGGGAGAATCCCTGGATGAATTCCTGGGCGAAACCCTGGATGATATCCAGGCAGAAACCCTGGATGATTTCCAGGGAGAAACCCTGGATGATTTCCAGGGAGAATCCCTGAATGATTTCCAGGATAATTGCTGGAAGGATTCCAGGACAATTCCTGGAAGGACTCCATGAGAATTCCTGGAAGGACTCCATGGGAATGCCTGGAAGGACTCCAGGGGATTTGCTGGAAATACTCCAGGGGAATTCCTGGAAGAATTCCAGGGGCATTTCTGGAAGAATTCCAGTTGAATTACTGATAGAATTCCAAAGAAATTCCTGGTAGAATTCCAGGGGAATCATTGACGAATTCCAGGGGAATTCCTGGAAGAATTCCAGGGGAATTCCTGGAAGAATTCCAGGGGAATTCCTAAAAGAATTCCAGGGGAATTCCTGGAAGAATTCCAGGGGAATTCCTGGAAGAATTCCAGGGGAATTCCTGGAAGAATTCCAGGGGAATTCCTGGAAGAATTCCAGGGGAATTCCTGGAAGAATTCCAGGGGAATTCCTGGAAGAAATCCAGGGGAATTCCTGGAAGAATTCCAGGGGAATTCCTGGAAGAATTCCAGGGGAATTCCTGGAGGAATTCCAGGGGAATTCCTGGAAGAATTCCAGGGGAATTCCTGGAAGAATTCCAGGGGAATTCCTGGAAGAATTCCAGGGGAATTCCTGGAAGAATTCCAGGGGAATTCCTGGAAGAATTCCAGGGGAATTCCTGGAAGAATTCCAGGGGAATTCCTGGAAGAATTCCAGGGGAATTCCTGGAAGAATTCCAGGGGAATTCCTGGAAGAATTCCAGGGGAATTCCTGGAAGAATTCCAGGGGAATTCCTGGAAGAATTCCAGGGGAATTCCTGGAAGAATTCCAGGGGAATTCCTGGAAGAATTCCAGGGGAATTCCTGGAAGAATTCCAGGGGAATTCCTGGAAGAATTCCAGGGGAATTCCTGGAAGAATTCCAGGGGAATTCCTGGAAGAATTCCAGGGGAATTCCTGGAAGAATTCTAGGGGAATTCCTGGAAGAATTCCAGGGGAATTCCTGGAAGAATTCCAGGGGAATTCCTGGAAGAATTCCAGGGGAATTCCTGGAAGAATTCCAGGGGAATTCCTGGAAGAATTCCAGGGGAATTCCTGGAAGAATTCCAGGGGAATTCCTGGAAGAATTCCAGGGGAATTCCTGGAAGAATTCCAGGGGAATTCCTGGAAGAATTCCAGGGGAATTCCTGGAAGAATTCCAGGGGAATTCCTGGAAGAATTCCAGGGGAATTCCTGGAAGAATTCCAGGGGAATTCCTGGAAGAATTCCAGGGGAATTCCTGGAAGAATTCCAGGGGAATTCCTGGAAGAATTCCAGGGGAATTCCTGGAAGAATTCCAGGGGAATTCCTGGAAGAATTCCAGGGGAATTCCTGGAAGAATTCCAGGGGAATTCCTGGAAGAATTCCAGGGGAATTCCTGGAAGAATTCCAGGGGAATTCCTGGAAGAATTCCAGGGGAATTCCTGGAAGAATTCCAGGGGAATTCCTGGAAGAATTCCAGGGGAATTCCTGGAAGAATTCCAGGGGAATTCCTGGAAGAATTCCAGGGGAATTCCTGGAAGAATTCCAGGGGAATTCCTGGAAGAATTCCAGGGGAATTCCTGGAAGAATTCCAGGGGAATTCCTGGAAGAATTCCAGGGGAATTCCTGGAAGAATTCCAGGGGAATTCCTGGAAGAATTCCAGGGGAATTCCTGGAAGAATTCCAGGGGAATTCCTGGAAGAATTCCAGGGGAATTCCTGGAAGAATTCCAGGGGAAATCCTGGAATAATTCCAGGGGAATTCCTGGAAGAATTCCAGGGGAATTCCTGGAAGAATTCCAGGGGAATTCCTGGAATAATTCCAGGGGAATTCCTGGAAGAATTCCAGGGGAATTCCTGGAAGAATTCCAGGGGAATTCCTGGAAGAATTCCAGGGGAATTCCTGGAAGAATTCCAGGGGAATTCCTGGAAGAATTCCAGGGGAATTCCTGGAAGAATTCCAGGGGAATTCCTGGAAGAATTCCAGGGGAATTCCTGGAGGAATTCCAGGGGAATTCCTGAAAAAATTCCAGGGGAATTCCTGGACTAATTCCAGAGGAATTCCTGGAGTAATTCCAGAGGAATTCCTGGAGTAATTCCAGAAGAATTTCTGGAGGAATTCCAGGGGAATTCCTGGAGGAATTCCTGGAGGAATTCCAGGGGAATTCCTGGAGGAATTCCTAGGGAATTCCTGGAGAAATTCCAGGGGAATTCCTGGAGAAATTCCAGGGGAATTCCTGGAGGAATTCCAGGGGTATTCCTGGAGGAATTCCAGGGAGAATCCCTGGAGGAATTCCAGGGGAATTCCTGGAGGAATTCCAGGGGAGAATCCCTTTAGGAATTCCAGGGAGAATCCCTTTAGGAATTCCATGGAGAATCCCTTTAGGAATTCCAGAGAGAATCCCTGGAGGAATTCCAGGGAGTTTCGCTGGAAGAATTCCAGGGAGAATCCCAGGAGAAATTCCAGTGAGAATCCCTGGAGGAATTCCAGTGAGAATCCCTGGAGGAATTCCAGTGAGAATCCCTGGAGGAATTCCAGTGAGAATCCCTGGATGAATTCCAGTGAGAATCCCTGGAGGAATTCCAGTGAGAATCCCTGGAGGAATTCCAGTGAGAATCCCTGGAGGAATTCCAGTGAGAATCCGTGGAGGAATTCCAGTGAGAATCCCTGGATGAATTCCAGTGAGAATCCCTGGAGGAATTCCAGTGAGAATCCCTGGAGGAATTCCAGTGAGAATCCCTGGAGGAATTCCAGTGAGAATCCCTGGAGGAATTCCGGTGAGAATCCCTGGAGGAATTCCAGTGAGAATCCCTGGAGGAATTCCAGGGAGAATCACTGGAGGAATTCCAGGGAGTTTCGCTGGAGGAATTCCAGGGAGAATCCCATGAGGAATTCCAGAGAGAATCCCTGGAGGAATTCCAGGGAGAATCTCTGGAGGAATTCCAGGGAGAATCCCTGAAGGAATTTCAGGGAGAATCCCTGAAGGAATTCCAGGGAGAATCCCTGGAGGAATTCCAGGGAGTTTCGCAGGAGGAATTCCAGGGAGAATTCCTGGAGGAATTCCAGGAAGAATCCCTGGAGGAATTCCAGGAAGAATCCCTGGAGGAATTCCAGGAAGAATCCCTGGAGGAATTCCAGGAGGAATCCCTGGAGGAATTCCAGGAAGAATCCCTGGAGGAATTCCAGGGAGTTTCGCTGGAGGAATTCCAGGGAGAATCTCAGGAGAAATTCCAGTGAGAATACCTGGAGAAATTCCAGTGAGAATCCCTGGAGGAATTCCAGTGAGAATCCCTGGAGGAATTCCAGTGAGAATTCCTGGAGGAATTCCAGTGAGAATCCCTGGAGGAATTCCAGAGAGAATCCCTGGAGGAATTCCAGTGAGAATCCCTGGAGGAATTCCAGTGAGAATCCCTGGAGGAATTCCAGTGAGAATCCCTGGAGGAATTCCAGTGAGAATCCCTGGAGGAATTCCAGTGAGAATCCCTGGAGGAATTACAGTGAGAATCCCTGGAGGAATTCCAGGGAGAATCCCTGGAGGAATTCCAGGAAGAATCCCTGGAGGAATTCCAAGAGGAATCCCTGGAGGAATTCCAGGAGGAATCCCTGGAGGAATTCCAGGAGGAATCCCTGGAGGAATTCCAGGAAGAATCCCTGGAGAAATTCCAGGGAGAATCCCTGGAGGAATTCCAGGGAGTTTCGCTGGAGGAATTTCAGGGAGAATCCCTGGAGGAATTCCAGGGAGAATCCCTGGAGGAATTCCAGTAAGAATCCCTGGAGGAATTCCAGGGAGAATCCCTGGGGGAATTCCAGGGAGAATCCCTGGAGGAATTTCAGGGAGAATCCCTGGAGGAATTCCAGAGAGAATCCCTGGAGGAATTCCAGGGAGTTTTGCTGGCGGAATTCCAGGGAGAATCCCTGGAGGAATTCCAGGGAGAATCCCTGGAGGAATTCCAGGGAGAATCCCTGGAGGAATTCCAGGAGGAATCCCTGGAGGAATTCCAGGAGGAATCCCTGGAGGAATTCCAGGAGGAATCCCTGGAGGAATTCCAGGAGGAATCCCTGGAGGAATTCCAGGGAGAATCCCTGGAGGAATTCCAGGGAGAATCCCTGGAGGAATTCTAGGGAGAATCCCTGGAGGAATTCTAGGGAGAATCCCTAGAATTCCTCCAGGGATTCTCCCTGGAATTCCTCCAGGGATTCTCCCTGGAATTCCTTAAGGGATTCTCCCTGGAATTCCTCCAGGAATTCCCCTGGAATTCCTCCAGGAATTCCCCTGGAATTCCTCCAGGAATTCCCCTGGAATTCCTCCAGGAATTTCCCTGGAATTCCTCCAGGAATTCCCCTGGAATTCCTCCAGGAATTCCCCTGGAATTCCTCCAGGAATTCCCCTGGAATTCCTCCAGGAATTCCCCTGGAATTCCTCCAGGAATTCCCCTGGAATTCCTCCAGGAATTCCCCTGGAATTCCTCCAGGAATTCCCCTGGAATTCCTCCAGGAATTCCCCTGGAATTCCTCCAGGAATTCCCCTGGAATTCCTCCAGGAATTCCCCTGGAATTCCTCCAGGAATTCCCCTGGAATTCCTCCAGGAATTCCCCTGGAATTCCTTCAGGAATTCCCCTTGAATTCCTCCAGGAATTCCCCTGGAATTCCTCCAGGAATTCCCCTGGAATTCCTCCAGGAATTCCCCTGGAATTCCTCCAGGAATTCCCCTGGAATTCCTCCAGGAATTCCCCTGGAATTCCTCCAGGAATTCCCCTGGAATTCCTCCAGGAATTCCCCTGGAATTCCTCCAGGAATTCCCCTGGAATTCCTCCAGGAATTCCCCTGGAATTCCTCCAGGAATTCCCCTGGAATTCCTCCAGGAATTCCCCTGGAATTCCTCCAGGAATACCCCTGGAATTCCTCCAGGAATTCCCCTGGAATTCCTCCAGGAATTCCCCTGGAATTCCTCCAGGAATTCCCCTGGAATTCCTCCAGGAATTCCCCTGGAATTCCTCCAGGAATTCCCCTGGAATTCCTCCAGGAATTCCCCTGGAATTCCTCCAGGAATTCCCCTGGAATTCCTCCAGGAATTTCCCTGGAATTCCTCCAGGAATTCCCCTGGAATTCCTCCAGGAATTCCCCTGGAATTCCTCCAGGAATTCCCCTGGAATTCCTCCAGGAATTCCCCTGGAATTCCTCCAGGAATTCCCCTGGAATTCCTCCAGGAATTCCCCTGGAATTCCTCCAGGAATTCCCCTGGAATTCCTCCAGGAATTCCCCTGGAATTCTTCCAGGAATTCCCCTGGAATTCTTCCAGGAATTCCCCTGGAATTCTTCCAGGGATTCTTACTGCAATTATTCTGGTAGAAAATTGTCGTTATATAATCGTTTATCAATTAAGTTTTTAGTTCTAATGGAAGCTTGTTTTATAGAATGACTTTTAGTATGCAGTGTATTGCGAATATTAAGCGAAGAAATTATGCGATTAACCAACGATAACTTCTCAGCTTGTCTCTTATAGACCTGCAAAATTTAAACTATTTGATTCACTAGAAACACCTTCACGGACAGCTTGCTAAACAAACCACCCACACATCCTTCCAAGAAGCAACAGTTTTCTCGCATCTAAATTGCCTGTCAGTGGGAATGAAACGGAGAAGATTCCACATGGATGACCAAGTGACATAAACAATGCAATTTTATGCTTGTTTTTCACTCAGAATCCGACTTTTCTCGCGCCTCAACTTGTTGATGGCAGGGCAGTTTTACCTACGACGACGACGACGACGACGGTCGGAGAAATAATGTTGTCTCGTCCCACTCGAGGGGATTTGTTGTTTTTACACCCACGATGGGCAAAGAAGCGACATGATAGGCACAAGAGTAACATTTGAACTGAATATAAATGAGCATACTCTTGTCTAGAATAACTTTAACGTTGCTGGGAAGTTTAGAGATAAAGTGACGGAAACGTAATTTGTGATGTAAATCTCGGAATTTATTCCACTCGAAATACGTAACAGGTGAGCTTTGGTTGTCTACACTCTGCTTGGTTGTACATAATATATTCACTGTTTTGAATGGGTTGCATGTTGAATTCTTGATGGGGTTCGAGGTATTTGTTTGGTCAGTTGTAAAGCGTAGAAATTTATTATAAATATTATTATTATTTCTTTATTATAGAGGTTTTTAACATTCGTTGGTTCATATCTTAGCTCTACAGGCAATTCGTATGCATTCATCAAGACACAGTACTGCAACCAACTACTCACTTTGAGATCTTGCTCCAGACCGTTTAAAACTCTCATCATCCTATTACAAAAATATGCTTTCCAAAACTTCAGTATGCTGCCATATATTTACAGCTTTTTTTGCCATTTAAATTCACATAACCTAACTTTAAAACTCGATTTCCCGCAAATGCATTACAATGAGTGCATCGATCAATAATTAAATAATCCAGATTTGACCGATGGCCAAATTCCCTGCTTTGGCAACAGATTCCCTTATCCACTTTCGTTGCACAAACCGGCACACTACGCTGATGATGATGTCACTTTCAAAGATAGGGGTTTTCGTGCTGATCCGACAGGAAAAAATAACATTCGAGCCATCGCCAAACGCGCGGGTTAAATAATTGAATTTACATCACATTGAAGAGGGAAACAAACCACGGAACAGGAAACAGCTGGAATGGCATACCTACTAACGTTCCCCTCACCACCCTGATCAGCTTAAAATGACCACACTTGTTAATTGATTTTCACAACAATGCAATGGCACACGGGGTGGGGTTTGTAAAATTTGCATCACAGGTCAGCCGTATGGATTATCTAGGACGAGCTTGGGTATAGAAGAGGTCCATCGGGGTTAACGGGTAGAAGTTGTTACACACCATTTTGAAACATCACGGATAGTTTCGGGTTACAACGACAGTTGCAAAGTTGAACGTTGCAAACGAGACCGGGTTTAGTTTCGCATCAATGAACACTGGAAACTTTCCTGCAATACTCGATGATGATCACTAGGGTAATAGCATAAGCCCATATATTCGATTCTATGGAAAACCCATCGAATATGAGATGCATCGCACTCTTCAACATGCCTAAACAAATTGGAGTTCAGTTCTACGCTCAAAGTGGGAACGGTTTTAGGGCAGTTCTGCAAATCACAGTGGTAGAAGTTGCCGAGTATCAGTTGTTTTTGTACAATTTAAGAAATGAAATTGAATATTGCATTTTATCCTTTTTCTTCCTGTTTTTTCATGACTTTCATTCTTAGATAATATCAAGGTTCACAAGATATATCGAGGTGTATCAAACAGCCTATTTATATTTGTTTCTCTATTTTTCTCTTTCTCTTCTACGCTCATTAGCTCTAACTAACGCTCTGTTCTGATGTTCTTCTTCTTTTGACGAAATAATCCCGAGAGGATTCCCTACAGAAATTCTAGGAGGAATATTTGGAAGAATCCTAAGAGGAATCCCGGCTGATAGTTCGTCAGGAATCCCTGAAAGACTAACAGAAGATGTCTCGGAAGGAATTAATGAAAAAATCCAGGGAAGGTATTCAAGGAATACCTGTAATCCCGGCTCGTATATCCAAAAGAACTAAACTATCTAAAAGCATTTTACCTTATTTAGATGAATTCAGATCTTTTCAGAAATCTTTGAAAGAATACCATAGACAATGTAGCAAATTTCCACCTCCCAAGTGTTTATCACAACTTGTCAATTGTAATTGATGATTAGAAGCAAAGCGGTGGCAAAACGAGCATGATGTAACTCGCACGCGATTTTGTAAACATCTGACAGTGCCACCACTCGCGCGCCCAAGCAGCCGAACTTCATCGAATGGGTTGGTTGTATAGGCTACGGCGATTTCCCTCCAGCGATGCTTCGTGATAAGCTCATCGACATCATCGAAAGCGATGATACACGCAGTGAAATAAACTGTAAACACAATTAAAATCCAGTTCAAATCAGCCGTTTTTTTTAAACTAGAATACTTGAAAGAATCTTTTCATGACTTTTTAAAGATGATATATAGCACAAACATATCAATTGTGTTGTTCTTTGCTGTGCATGCGAATGTCGAAAAGTAGTGTCGCACGATTGTATCGTTTTAGTGATAGGTCGACGGGTGCTCGAATGAATGATTGATGATCGGTGAGCTTGTTCCTTGTTTTTCTTTGAAAAATGCCGTAAATATATCTGTTAGTTCAAAATCATCCTTCATATATTTACTCAACAAGAACTGCAAAGTTCGTCACTTCAAGTGTCGGCCAAATTTTTCAATAAAATTGTTATATTTTAAATAAATTCTCCTGTATTTTTGTACAGTCCGGCACCTTACGGTTTACCAATCCTCCCAATTACGAGGTGACGCAATAGTAGTTTACGCAACAAGGTGCAGAATGAAGATTTTTACAGCACGAGTCGTACATTTATCCAACGAGGCTTGCCGAGTTGGATAATTACGACGAGTGCTGTAGAAATCGAGTTCTGCATCGAGTTGCGTACAACGTTTTTTGCAATTTCATAAATTACCACTTGATGATAGTTTTTAACAAAACTTTTTCATCAAACTGCACACTGATGTCCATAGCCATGTTTATGGAAGTCTGATCATAGTAAATTATACTGTGCAGTTGTCACAATTTTTCAAACTTGAGTCCAGAAAGCATCGAGAAGTTGATCGAAACTGAAAACAGTGCTGTAATGGTTCATTACGCAACGCAAATCAGTGCTGTAATGAACCATTACCGCACTGTTAATTTAGTGTGGGAAAGTAGGCCTTTTCCTGGCAGATATGTGTGAGGTAAAACAGCCTATTACGATGAAAAATTGCAAAAAATATTTTTCATTCCATAAATTTTCATTTAAAATTTTCATGGTCTCACCGTTCTTCCAAATTGTAAGGTGACACATTTGTATGTATACTGTACGGTTGCATGGATCGCATCGCTTACCAAAGTGTATCCCTGATTTATGTAACTATCAATCCCTCCATACTTACAAAACTCCTTCCCGTGACAACTGTGGAGGGTCCATTAGTACAAAAAACTCTCTACAGGGTGCGGCAGGAAAAAATGCGAAAAGTTCAAGGCACTATTACACGCTAAATATGAGATATATATGACTATTTTTTCATGACAGTGTATCAGTCAATGTCTATATTCTAGCACTGAAAAATAAAAATGAACATATTTGATGTTTAACATGTGATAATGTAGGCCTAATAAGCGGATATCAATAAACTGCGCGCCCAATGGTCATTAAACAAAATGACTATAACAGTAGTAAAATTAACTCAAATTCGATGAACAACCAGACCACACTGATCCAGAGCCATGTAGTTTCACACAGCAGATGAAATAAGTACATATATTTGATGATATTGTAGAGAAAATCAAAAATTTTGTTTTATCAGATGCGAAATTTAGCAACCTGTGCGATTTTCTGCGGTTTGAAAATTCTGGTTGTCTTCATCTTCAGGCGCCGCCCTGTAAAGGTTAGTGACCAAAATTGGAAATTTTTTAATTAACTTTTCAGAAAACTAGCCTATTATAGATCATGGAACGTTGAAACATAGATTGGTTAATGTCAAATGGACGAAAATGAGGTTTGAAGTTGAAAAACATTTTCGCATTTTTTCCTGCCGCATACTGTAGTAGCAACAGTTGTCGAACTAACATTCCTTCCCTTCCCGGTAGACCGTAAGGACGTGGCCAGAGCCGTTATTGACCCAATAAAGTTTGAGCTTTCGGAACGTGTACATTGAGGATGGTG
Organism: Aedes albopictus; assembly: GCF_035046485.1. NCBI lineage: Eukaryota > Metazoa > Arthropoda > Insecta > Diptera > Culicidae > Aedes > Aedes albopictus. The sequence continues at coordinate 284,338,873 of NC_085136.1, read as the reverse complement.
GTAAATCCCAAGCCCTAACCTATTGGTTCTCTGTGCAATTTCGCTAGCTCAGGTCAATCACGGAGTAGCAACTACGAAGTGTACGGTGACCAATGCTCATGATCACGCTCATGATGTATAGCACAAACATATCATTCACCTGTATTTATTTTGGCCTCCAAACCAGACATAAACCCAACAGTTTTCCGATGTGGACCAACAGTGTTTCAACATTCGGTACAATTTGGCCCGACTCTAACCCAATATTCAGAAATTTTCCAGTCACCACGAATTCTACTTATGGTGATCAATTGGAATCATTACTGTATGATCCATTTTTTCATTAGGCCGAAATACATATCTGTTATTTGTTTCAACTGAAAATGAATGCAACGAAACGCGGATGAAAAAAGGAAAATGCCAATGCTCACTTTGGATCTTAGAGTTTTTAACACTTTGGCAGGAAATGTTGAAAAGGGGGTCAAGCTGCTTCAGGGTTTCATAAGATATCAAGGATAAATCTTCGGGAACGCCCCTGAAACCACCTAATACTCCCGGGAACACCCCATGGAAAGCTCCTGAAACCCCAGGGTATCCCCTTGGAACGCCCCTGAAACATCATAGAACGCCCATGAACCCCCCCGGAACACCCTTGGGAACCCCTAGAAATGCTCCTGAACCTCCCTAAAACACCCTGGAAGGCTTTTGGAAACCCCTGGATCACCTATGGGATCCTCTTAACTCTCTGAAACATCCTTGGAACGCCTCTGAAATTCTTTGAAAACCCCTGGATCGGTCCTGAAACCTTCTGCAATGCCCATTTTCAGTGATATTCAGAGGCGTTTTCGGGGATTTCAGAGGGTCTCAGGTGCGTTACATGGGGTCCGAGGGGGATTTAGGAGGAATTTGGAGGCATTTGAGTAAGTTTCAGAGCATTTTCGACGGGATTCAGAGGTGTTACGAAAGTGTCACGGAGGAGCGTCTCAGGTGCGGTACATCCCGACCCGACTAGAAAATTATATCAAGATTATATCATATTGTGTTACGGTGTTATAATATTTTTCAATAACTTATTGTGTTATAAGCTAGATGCAGGATGATGTTAAAATAACTAAAATTTTAACTAAAACCACACTGGTCTTCTGCTATTCTGCAATTATCAACGCATCCCCTGGCTTTCGCCCATCTGCGTTGTCTTTTCACTAGGCAATACGTCTACCAATTGATGTTTATGGGCTTGCCGGACCAAGTCATGTAGCTAAGCCAAACACCCCACCTACAACTGTTGGGTAGGCACCATTGTCCCGCCCACTGGTCTTTTACAGCTAGTTGTAGGTGCATGTGTGCGTGTAAGTATTGGTGTATGTGTGTTAGTGTTGGTGTATTGTAGGCGCCAACTCGTTCTAATCCACTCTGATTGCTAACACCCTATTGAACCATTACCCTTAAATCTGGCAATCTATGAAATAGAATGAGTTAAGCGCCTGTACATAATAGTCAGTCAATCAAACAAGGAATATCAGTATTAAAGCGAAGATACAATGAAGCAACGCCCCGAACCTCGAGAGCACAAACCCCAAGAACCAAATGACAGGCTGCGTGAACAGTCGATCGACTGACCACAACCAGTGAATGACCAATCGAGCAAACCCTCCAGCACAAACCACCTCCACTCTCCCGACCTGCGCCCAACATATCCGAGGCACAGCCCAGCCATAGCTTCACCTTAAAACCAAAATCTAGATTGCAGAGCACAATACTTCCCAAGTAACCACGCAGCTCGGGCCGTAAATCACGCACAACACGTCACAAATAAGACAAACACTACCCCGCCCGTACAACCGAAACCGATCTAGGGTAGAGAAGGGTCTCTTTCCACTCCAACCCGGACTCAACTGCACCCACAGGGTAGCGCACCCCACACACACTGCACTCATGCATCCATCACGACCCGAGCCGCACGGTCACCTGGGTTGCTTCTATCTGCATGATCTCCCCCAACCCGTAACGCAGAGTTTAAATCCCTCTCTTGCATTACAAAGCAGTCCCTCTTCCCAAAGTTTGTGCGTGGTATAAGGGGCCGTCAATATACCACGTGGACAGCTTGGAGGGGGGAGGGGGTTAGCGAAATGTCCACGCTTGTCCACGAAGAGGGGGGTGGGGGTTCGTCAAATGTCCACGTGGACAACATTGACAAAGGAAACAAATTATGTCGCATTATTGATGAGATTCTCTTCAACAGTGCTTTCATACATTTTATTTTATTATACATTGTCTTTTACTTGTAAGTCAAGGAAAAAAATCATGGTATTGATTTATAGACTAATTTGTTTTAAATTATCAGAATTTATAATTACTTAGTTTTCTTCATCGAGGAATATTCTGGAGATTTAAAATGGAGTGTAGACCATACAAATGTTAGTGTTTCAGTCAGAAAATTTTCATCGAAGTTCTGTATGAATTTTTCGAAGTTTCATATCAAATTTTTACACTACTTGAAACTTTCAAAATACATGTACTGTAGCGGTATTCGAAATAGTAAAAATGAATCAGCACGTCTGTGCAATTAAAAATCAATTTCAATAAAAGTTTAGCTGTTCAGAACGAACAGTAGGATAAATGAATCCTCTTGCATGCAAAATGAATCCATAAAAACTTGTAAATAAATCCTGCATGAAAGTTCACTCAATTTAATGCCGGTTCACTCACTTGGCGCGCAGATTAAAAATCATCTCACTGAGCATGCGTTCGGGTCCGTTGGTTTGAGTCAAATCTCCCAACTGGATCCCTTGTCGTTATATAAGTTAAGAATAAGAAATTGAATAATGAGCTTAGGGACCAGAATGGGTTAGCTAGATGTGAACGGTTTAAGAGGGAAAGGAACAATATGACTGATCGGCTCGAAAGGTGATCGGGGCTCGTCTTTTGATAAGATCGGACTCCGATTTCCGGAACGAAGGCCAAAACTCAAATCGCGACCTATCTGAGGGATTTCAAGTTCAGACTCGGCCACTTTAATCTGACCCGTGGAAGAGGCAGGACTGGGAAGTTTCTTTTAATTAGTTTCGCGGTGTGATTTTGGAGGTTTGTTAAACGTGAAAGTGTCTTATATGTTCAGTGTGATTTAATGTTAGATTTCCCTCCCGTTTAGGTAGTGCTATTAAGCTAGAAAAAGCAAGTGCGGTACTGTGCGTGATTTCGGTTAAGGAAACAAAAAGGTAAAAGGTGATCGCTTTAGAATATGCGACAAAACGCTCACACTGTGGTGTAGCCGTCCAACGGCTTTTTTGTTACAGTTTTTCTTTGTGCACGCCGCCTCACCTCCCGCTCGGCACACCGCGCCCCTCAAGCGATATACCTCTATCCTGACCCCACGTGCCAGCATTAAAGGTCCCCAACGTCCGGCCGGAGTTGGAAGGGAGTTGCAACCGCCAATACTGCACTCCGGAAGAGCCTGATTCCCTCGCCAATTGGGGAATTATTCATTTGCCGCCCACCAAATCGACAGACAGTTGGGTGAGTCATTTCTGCGACGCGCCATTGTTCACTGTGGTGAACCAACGCCGGCGCGGCGACGCGACGCGAGAGGAAGAGTCAAACCGTGAGTAAGCTCCTGCGGGAGAACTACAAATGTTGTGTGAGCGTGCTTAAAGCGAAGAAGGTAGAGAAAGCTTTGAAGGTTTTATAGCAAGAAATCCGCACAGTTAGGTAGATAGAAGGGAGAGGAAGGAAAGAAGGAAGAGAGCGAGAGAGTAAAATGAATAGGGTACCCGAATAAAAGTGAAGGTTCTAAATGTAGTTTGAATAAATGTTTTTGCGTTTTCCTTAAAGTTATGAGTATCTTGTTGAGTTAGAACTTCCGATAGATGATTGCACTGGTGTAGAAGGTATTTTCACGTTTCGTTCGTTCCGTTTTGTTGTAGTTTTGTTGATGTACTCCAAGTGTGGACTGCTTGGGAATCTCAGTCCCCCATTCTTGTGTCTGAAGCGTTAGGGTTAGAGGGTTTTAGGAAGAACTTGGCCTGTGATGAAAACTGGTCGACCACGTGCTTTCGTTCTGGTAGGAATTCGAGCTCTGTATTGCTTTTCGGGTTGGTTAGGAGTTGCGTTCCGAGTACTAATTGAATCAGAGTATCTGCTAACACGTTCGGTCTATTGACTATAAAAGAACTCGCCCTGAGGTTTGAGTTTGCCGGGCAATACAACGACAAGTGGTCCTCTTAGGAGGTGGCGCTTAAGCCATTTGTTATAACAATTTCGGACACCTAGTAGATCGTTTAACTGAGCCGCTCGAGCCGGCTACATTTTGGCGCCCAACTGCAGGATTCAAATTCAGTTATATTTTTGTTGTTAGTATTGAGTATTTGCATGTTTTGTTTCGTTTGATTTTGAAGTTGAAGTTAAATTAAACCGCTTTTTATAATTTACATATATTCTTGTGACTGTTAGAGTGTTTGTGTGGTTTGTGGAACAGTATTACCTTATATTACATAAAAATGGCTGCAAAATTTCCTCGTGCAGATCATTTAACGAACGAAGAGGTTGACTATGAGCTTATTATTCGTGGTAAAAGAGACGAGACTAAGGATGAGTTAAATGCCAAGCATAGATTGCTCAGGAATTTATTTTTTGAAGATGTGAGGGAGAAAAAAACATACACTTCCCGTTATACGATGGACCAAGAGTACGACTATATTGCTAGTAAACTTGATGTTCTTGGCAAAAGATTGCAGAAAGGTCTGGACGATAAAAGTATTTCAAGACTTAAACATTATTTGATGCGAGTAGAACGTTGTGTTGCAGAGGATCCTCGATCATTACAGTTGCGAGATGAGTTGAGTCAGGAAATAAAAACCATTTTGAATCGATTTTCATTTAAGGATGCACCTACCAAAGAAACGTTAGAGTTGGAGCAAGAGTGTGGAGCGGTAGGAGGTGAAGAGGTTTTTAGTCAGATTAGTGAACATACAGATAGAGTGGGTGATAGTAATCAAGACAAATACACACGTAATGAAGAAAATTCCTTAAGCACATTCCAAAACAATGCTTCAAGGAACTCTTTAGGAGCAATTGCAAAGACGGACTCAGTGCTGCAAAAACAACGATCTCAGACGGACTTAGAACTAGAAAACGAGGCCCTTAAAAACAAAATTTATATGCTGGAAAAACAGTTAGCAAAGATTGTTCTCAATACTCAGAGTTCGGTTGAAAATTGTCCAGAGCAGATCGTGAGTGATAGAAGGGAGTATACCGCCAATCCCATGGAAATCGGTTGCCAGGAACAAGAACCTTTGGGATACTCTAGTAGGCGAAACTCATTGAGGGGAGAATCACAAAAGGATAGAGATTACAGAGCATCAGAACCTGTTAGAAGAGAGTACCGAAATGGGGAAGTAGATAACAGAATATCTCAAGGACGTAGACTTAGTTTGGATGTTCCGAATCCAGCGTTTTCACGTACTCGTCAAAATGATCAATTCGAGAACCGTCGTAACGAAGACTTTTTCAGAGAGACTAGCAGGAATCAACTAAGATATGAACCGTCGGAGCACAGCGATAGAGGAGTTCGCGAGATCGGTTTTAGTCAGGTTCGAGAAAACAATGATAGAGGGACCCCAGTAGTTAGCCCAGGACACGCCCAGCGAAATTTCAGTAGAAGAAATGACTTTCGGAATAGTTTGGAGTTCTTAGGAGAGGGAAATGATTTTGAATACACCCCAAGGGAACCTATTAGGCGTCCGATTAATGAAATTGAAATTGTCAATGCTGATAGGCGGATGGAAAAATGGCATTTAACATTCAGTGGAGATTCACGCCAACGATCTTTGGAAGATTTTCTTCATAAAGTTCGTAGACTTGCACGTATGGATCGGATAAACGAGAACATTTTACTCCAACGAATTCATACCATTTTAAGAGGAGAAGCATATGATTGGTACTTGTGCTACTCTGATGAGTTTGTAAATTGGGAAGATTTTGAAGAACGCATTAGGTATATGTACGGGAACCCCAATAAAGATCAGGGAAATCGTCAAAAAATTTATGAACGAAAGCAGCAACGTAATGAGACGTTCTTGGCTTTCAAAATGGAGCTTGAACGTTTGAATAAACTGCTCTCGACTCCACTGGACCAAGGTAGACTTTTTGAAATTATTTGGGACAACATGCGCCCACATTACAGGTCCAAGTTGGCCTGCATAACCGTTAGAGATCTGAATATGTTGGAGTATTATGCCTATCGGATTGACGCGAATGATCCATCTCTACGACAACGTGAGGGTCCGACCAAAGTAGTTAATACTGTTCATAACATTGAGGTAAATGCAGAGTCAGAAAAATCATACTCCTCCGGTTCAGAAACAGAAGAAGTGAATGAGATTGGTAGGAAATTCGATAGGAACAAACGTGCTTCGGGTAGAGCTCCAACAGGCCAACAATCTAGGGTCGCACAGGAAAATTTAGAGGACAGGAATGTACCACTCTGTTGGAATTGCAACAAAAATGGGCATCTGTGGAGATATTGCAAAGAGCCAAAAAGGATTTTTTGTTACGCTTGCGGCAATCCAGGTAAAACGACCGTTTCATGCGCGAATCACGCTCGCGATAACAGTGGACAATCATCGGTTCAACATTCGGGAAACTAGGGTTGGAGTGTAGAATTGGGAACCAGAACACTCCAAAGGAAGAAAGTGTTCCCAGCCTTAAAGCTTTCGAAGATCCTTTCATGCAAATTTGTGAGGTGAAAATTCATACCAGTAGTTGTCCTCATGTAACCGTTAAAATTTTTAACAAAGAATACGATGCGTTGCTCGATTCTGGTGCAAGCGTCAGTGTTACCAACATTGCAGATATTGCCCTCAAACACGGCCTTAAACTACACCAAAGTCCTTTTCAAATTGTCACAGCTGACAAAACAGCCCATGAATGTCTTGGGTATGTTAATCTTCCCATAATTTTCCGAGGAGTGACCAAAATCATACCAACTTTAATAGTACCTCAAATTGCCAGAGATTTGATCTTAGGATGCAATTTCTGGGATATTTTTGAGATCAAACCAATGATGAAAGGACAAAATGGTTTTGAACAGGTAGCTACCATTACTGTAGAACCTAAGGTAGATTCTCTTTCGACTGAGACGATTGAGTTCTCACTATTGCCCATTGAAACCCTACCGATTATTAAGAAAGTTGAACCAGATGAGACTTTAGATATTCCAGCATTGGAATTACCGGAAGCGTCGAAAACCACACCTGAGACAGTCGAAACTGAGCATGTGCTATCCGCTAAACAAAGAACGGAATTAGTAAAAGCAGTCGAATCATTTCCTTGCACAACAGAACATCGTCTAGGCAGAACATCTTTGTTAGAACACGAGATCGTATTGAAAGAGGGAGCAAAACCTAGGCGACAGCCATTATACAGGTCTTCTCCAGCGGTCCAGGCCGAGATGGAGGCGGAACTTGAGAGGTACCGTATAATGGACGCAATTGAAGAATGCACTAGCGAGTGGGCCAGCGCTCTAGTGCCAGTTCGCAAAGTGAATGGAAAACTACGAGTCTGCTTGGATTCCCGAGGAGTTAATGCGTGGACAAAGAAAGATTCGTACCCCATGCGCAACATGGGAGAAATCTTTCATCGACTAGGCAGTGCAAAGTTCTTCTCAGTGGTTGATCTTAAAGATGCATACTTTCAGATTCCTCTTAAAGAGGAATCTCGAGACTATACAGCCTTTAGGACCCCACAAGGTCTGTTTCGTTTTAAAGTCTGCCCATTCGGCCTTACTAATGCACCCTTTACGATGTGCCGATTAATGGATCGCGTAATCGGTTTCGATCTAGAACCCAACGTGTTTGTGTATCTAGATGATATAGTTATAGCGACGAATACATTTGAAGACCACATCAGGCTTTTAAAAATTGTGGCTGCACGCCTGAAAGCAGCAAATTTAACAATTTCGCTGGACAAAAGCAGATTCTGCCGTAAGCAGGTGTCTTACCTTGGGTACCTGTTGACGGAAGAGGGTGTGTCCATCGACAACTCCAGGATCTCTCCCATTCTCGACTATGCTCGTCCCAAGAATGTCAAAGACATTCGACGGCTACTTGGACTCGCAGGGTTTTACCAGCGTTTTATACGCAATTACAGTGCGATAGTAGCTCCTATTTCGGACCTGCTTAAAAAGACGAAAGGTAAATTTATCTGGACAGAGGCTGCAGAGAGAGCTTTCGGCGATCTTAAGGCAGCCTTGGTATCAGCCCCTATTCTAGGTAATCCCGATTTCAACTGCCCTTTTGTTATTGAATCAGATGCGTCTGATAATGCGGTAGGGGCGGCCCTTGTTCAACACCAAGACGGTCAGCCAAAAGTCATTGCATATTTTAGCAAAAAGCTTAGTAGCACGCAGAAGAAATACGCTAGTGTTGAGAAGGAATGTTTAGGCGTCCTTCTAGCAATTGAACATTTCCGTCATTATGTGGAAGGAAGTCGTTTCAAAGTTGTCACTGATGCAAGGAGTCTCTTGTGGTTATTCACCATAGGAGTAGAATCGGGAAATTCAAAATTGCTACGATGGGCTTTAAAAATCCAATCGTACGATATTGAACTAGAGTACAGAAAGGGCAAGAACAATATATTAGCCGATTGTCTATCTAGGTCGTTAGACGCAATATATACGATACCAGTAGACTCGGAGTATCAGGAATTACTAGGAAAGATAAAGCAAGACCCCATGAACTACCCAGACTTCAGGATCGTTGATAATCAAATTTATAAATTCGTCAAAATCTCCAAGAAGTTAGAGGATGGTCGATTCCATTGGAAGTTATACCCTCCGAAATCAGAACGCGTAGATATTGTCAAGAAGATACACGAACAGGCTCATTTAGGCGCGGAAAAAACGATAGCAGCAGTTAAAGAGCGATATTTTTGGCCCTCAATGGGAATAGAAATTAAGAAGTTCTGCCGGAGTTGTCTTCAGTGCCAAAAAAGTAAGGCCACAAACAAAAATACGACCCCACCGATGGCCGAACAGAAAAAGGTAGTCCAATACCCCTGGCAATTCTTGGCCATGGATTATGTAGGCCCACTGCCAGCGTCTGGCCGAAATAGAAACACGTGCCTATTAGTTGTAACTGATTTGTTCACCAAATTCGTCCTTGTCCAACCTTTTCGTCAGGCTACATCAGATTCTCTAGTCCAATTTGTTGAAAATTCTCTCTTCCTTTTATTCGGAGTCCCAGAGGTAATTCTCTCGGACAATGGAACGCAATTCACCTCTAAACAGTTCCAATCGTTGCTAGCCAAGTACCATGTTAACCACTGGCGAACACCGAATTACCATCCACAGATAAATGACACGGAAAGGGTGAACCGTGTCATCACTACGGCTATCCGTGCATCTATCAAAAAAGGACACACTGAGTGGTCAAACAATTTACAGCAGATAGCAAATGCAGTTCGTAATTCGGTGCATGAAGCAACACACTACACGCCGTACTTTATCCTGTTCGGACGTAACATTGTCTCAGATGGCAGGGAGTATAGGAAATTACGTGACATAGAGCCACCTGGCGACTATCAACTCGATAAAGAAGAAAGAGAGAAACTGCTAGAAGAAGTCAGGAGTAATTTGAAAAAAGCATATGAAAAGCATTCCTCGTACTACAACTTGCGCTCTAACACAAATTGCCCAACGTACGTGGTAGGAGAAAAGGTCCTTAAAAAGAACACGGAACAATCAGATAAAGGGCAACAATTTTGCTCAAAATTGGCACCTAAATATGTTCAAGCGGTGGTCAAGAGAGTAGTTGGAAGCCACTGCTATGATCTTGAAGACCTCAATGGGAAAAGGCTAGGCATTTTCAATTGCAAATTCTTAAAGAAATTAGTTCAGTAGAGCTGATTTCTAGTTCGTCAAGCTATGTAGCTCTCATCTTGTTGAGTAGTGACAATTGCGCCATGATGCTTTTGCTCTGGTTGCAGCGAACACGCTTTGCCGCCATTTGTGAAGTTTAGCATCAGACCTAGTCTGATGCCGCCCCCACAACAACATTATTTACTGGGGGAATCCTTGGGCAAGGGCAATCGCCTGAGCCCAAGAAGAAACTTCACAGATGAGCTGGTCAATGTTACTGTTTAGACTGCCTTAGGATAACAAATTCGCTTTACAATCTGGTTGGTTCTGTTTAATGCCTATCCCCTCGACTAGAAAACAGAGCGAGTCCTTGATGAATGCATCGGGACGATGAGCTTTAAAACCAGAAACTCTGAGCTGAAAAGCGTTGACGAGGAGTACCTCAAAGGGAAGTATAAGCGGGAGTCTGAGATCGGGGATGCTCAGACGCTGATCGCGTTCAAGACTCACAGGACGTCCAGAAATGGATCGCCCAGAAAGAGTAAATTAAGTTAATCGAGCTAACAGAACAACCAATATTGCAAATAGAATTTCAAATACTAAGGAACTAGTTTTAAAAGGCTTTTCCCGTTGAAATTAATCTTCAAGATCGTATAAATGACCAAGCGTGACTTTTTTTCAATAAATTATGTAAATATTGTGACCAATTTAGGGTATTTCTTTCGTACGATGTATGTTAGCAAGTAGTGCACATCGAGTCTTAAGGCTATTTTAGTACTTATGGCTATAGAGACTTTATTGTGTTCAATGTACATATTTTGTTGATTTGTGTCCCTTATTTATTTATTTATTTACGTATTTGTTTATTTATTTATTTATTTATTTATTAATTAGATTGTTTATTTACCTTAGATTCTATTTTCTTATTCGATAGATGTTTAATGTATATACACATTATAGATGGTTTATTTACATTTAGATGAACTATTTATAGCGTTAAGAGATGCTTTATTTACTTATTTATTTATTTGGATGATTTATTTATTTTTATTTATTTGGATGCTTTATTTATTTGGCTATTTTTGTTGCATGTATTATGCTGTGTATATTGAGGCATATTGCATGCTGAGATTTCCGTTTCGCTACGTCGTCTAGTGCCTTGAGTCATCACGATCGGTTATACATCGATAGAACCGAATTGTATCTGTTGCTTGCCTTCTGATTGTTCCTAAAAAAGAAAAGAAAATTAGTACTGGGTTAATTACTTATCTGTAACTGGAATCCAACTTATCTGAATATGAAATCCATCCGATGTCCTCGCAAAAACCGTCCAGATTGGCCAAAACTGCATTCTCTTCAAAATAATGTCGTTTTCGTCCATCATCCTTCAAGCGGGTAGTCGTCACTGTTGTTGTTTGGCTCCGCGTCCTTGAATGTCCGTTTCTACCTGAATAAATAAAAACCCAAATAGATTAGCTCATACCTTAAGAAATCCAAGAAATTTTTCGTACTTTCGTTGATCTGGCACGTTAAAATACAGTTTTTTTTCCACAATTTATTGAACAAATAGTTCCACATATCAACCATCAACAAACTTCTGCTGCAGCTCACTCGATTTTGACGTTTCTGTGGTTCATTGCGAGTGATCAATGAACACGTTCAAGGTTCATGAGATTGAGTGATGTTCATTTCTCACATGTTTCGATGAGTCGAGCTCTGAGTTTGACGTGAGAAACATGAGAGAAGTGGTTAGAGAAACCGATTCTACATATTTCGTATGTGGGAAGGTGTTTTTGCTATGAAAGTGCTCTCTTCCTAGCCAATACTTTTGGCGTTGAAGACGATGCATGATCATAGACAGTTTAGGGGTTATGTTATTACGTTTGTATTTTAGAGAGGATTTGTGTCAGGGGATAGCCTTGATGATCGATCTGAAGACAAACAGTGAGGCAAATTCAGAATGAAGTGGGTTATTCATCGTTAGGTATGAAGTAGCTTCATTACTGGATAAGCCGGTTTCGTTACGTTTTTGCAGTCAGGATGATGCAGTTGGCTTGAGTCAATATCAGCGATGTTGAGATTAAAGCCGTTACGTTTTGAGCATGACTGAAAATGAGAATTGATAACTCCGATGAACCAAAGAACCGTACTATTAGTGTGATAAATTAGAGATTTCATTCATTGTAAATATTTTGCTTAAATTTATTTAGTTATTTATTCATTTGTACAGATTTATTTATCTACTCATATTTATTTATTTATTGAGTTGTTGATTAGTTTATTAGATTATTTTGATTGTTTTGTGCATATTTATTTATTTATTCATTTATTTATTTATTTATTTATTTATTATTATTTATTTATTTATTTATTTATGTATTTATTGAATTATTTATTTATTTATTTTTTTATTTTATTTATTTATTTATATATTTATTTATTTGTTGCGATTTTTTTGCAACGTTATTTTGTGTGAAGATTTTTGTGTAAATGTTTGAATATTTTATTTACAATGTATGGTAGTCTTATTTTTATTAATTTCTGTGATATAGTAAGGCTTGCCCTTACGAAAATTTGGTTGTACTCCTACAACCAAATTTTCGTAAAACAAGTCCGATGTTATGTAGCGGTATTCGAAATAGTAAAAATGAATCAGCACGTCTGTGCAATTAAAAATCAATTTCAATAAAAGTTTAGCTGTTCAGAACGAACAGTAGGATAAATGAATCCTCTTGCATGCAAAATGAATCCATAAAAACTTGTAAATAAATCCTGCATGAAAGTTCACTCAATTTAATGCCGGTTCACTCACTTGGCGCGCAGATTAAAAATCATCTCACTGAGCATGCGTTCGGGTCCGTTGGTTTGAGTCAAATCTCCCAACTGGATCCCTTGTCGTTATATAAGTTAAGAATAAGAAATTGAATAATGAGCTTAGGGACCAGAATGGGTTAGCTAGATGTGAACGGTTTAAGAGGGAAAGGAACAATATGACTGATCGGCTCGAAAGGTGATCGGGGCTCGTCTTTTGATAAGATCGGACTCCGATTTCCGGAACGAAGGCCAAAACTCAAATCGCGACCTATCTGAGGGATTTCAAGTTCAGACTCGGCCACTTTAATCTGACCCGTGGAAGAGGCAGGACTGGGAAGTTTCTTTTAATTAGTTTCGCGGTGTGATTTTGGAGGTTTGTTAAACGTGAAAGTGTCTTATATGTTCAGTGTGATTTAATGTTAGATTTCCCTCCCGTTTAGGTAGTGCTATTAAGCTAGAAAAAGCAAGTGCGGTACTGTGCGTGATTTCGGTTAAGGAAACAAAAAGGTAAAAGGTGATCGCTTTAGAATATGCGACAAAACGCTCACACTGTGGTGTAGCCGTCCAACGGCTTTTTTGTTACAGTTTTTCTTTGTGCACGCCGCCTCACCTCCCGCTCGGCACACCGCGCCCCTCAAGCGATATACCTCTATCCTGACCCCACGTGCCAGCATTAAAGGTCCCCAACGTCCGGCCGGAGTTGGAAGGGAGTTGCAACCGCCAATACTGCACTCCGGAAGAGCCTGATTCCCTCGCCAATTGGGGAATTATTCATTTGCCGCCCACCAAATCGACAGACAGTTGGGTGAGTCATTTCTGCGACGCGCCATTGTTCACTGTGGTGAACCAACGCCGGCGCGGCGACGCGACGCGAGAGGAAGAGTCAAACCGTGAGTAAGCTCCTGCGGGAGAACTACAAATGTTGTGTGAGCGTGCTTAAAGCGAAGAAGGTAGAGAAAGCTTTGAAGGTTTTATAGCAAGAAATCCGCACAGTTAGGTAGATAGAAGGGAGAGGAAGGAAAGAAGGAAGAGAGCGAGAGAGTAAAATGAATAGGGTACCCGAATAAAAGTGAAGGTTCTAAATGTAGTTTGAATAAATGTTTTTGCGTTTTCCTTAAAGTTATGAGTATCTTGTTGAGTTAGAACTTCCGATAGATGATTGCACTGGTGTAGAAGGTATTTTCACGTTTCGTTCGTTCCGTTTTGTTGTAGTTTTGTTGATGTACTCCAAGTGTGGACTGCTTGGGAATCTCAGTCCCCCATTCTTGTGTCTGAAGCGTTAGGGTTAGAGGGTTTTAGGAAGAACTTGGCCTGTGATGAAAACTGGTCGACCACGTGCTTTCGTTCTGGTAGGAATTCGAGCTCTGTATTGCTTTTCGGGTTGGTTAGGAGTTGCGTTCCGAGTACTAATTGAATCAGAGTATCTGCTAACACGTTCGGTCTATTGACTATAAAAGAACTCGCCCTGAGGTTTGAGTTTGCCGGGCAATACAACGACAAGTGGTCCTCTTAGGAGGTGGCGCTTAAGCCATTTGTTATAACAATTTCGGACACCTAGTAGATCGTTTAACTGAGCCGCTCGAGCCGGCTACAGTACTGCCCCTATTCGCATAAGAGGAATTCCACGGAGTCATGTCAGTCGATCCTGAGCGACCATTTCAAATATATCTGAAACTTTGCACAGTTTTTCAATTTCATCTAAATCGCCATTTTTCGATATTAAACCTTCATATTCACTCACGACTAACTTTTCAAAAGGGTGTATGCGAGAATAGTTCAAAAATATTATAAAAGCTGTACAGCAAAAACGGATTGTTCGATTGTTATGAATTTTTCAGTAAAGTGAGATAACTAAATGATGATTCCTTAGAAAATATACACTGTAAAAAATTTCTTTTTTTACTTTGAAAAAATATGATCTTTGTCACGAAAACTCAAATATCTCAAAACCCTATCTTTTTACCAACGTCAATTTTTTAGGGGAAATGGCCAATTATATCAGCTATCTACCATAAAATTTTGGTGATGGTAAACTGATAAACAAATAAGTTATGACATTTCAAACATTTCACAATTTTTACATTTAGTAACAAAATTTTTTTTTTCTGTGTAAATTATTTCGTGAATTATATTTTGATGCTGATTTTATTGTAAAGGCTACCGCCTGAATTAAACAAGTTGTTTTCATGATATTTTTGTTTGATTATTCATAATGACTATAGTATCTATTTGAAACTTAGACGCGATCCAGTGTTGTGATCAAAAATATTGAGAGTGTCATACTTTTTATTGTACGTGACTGGTGAAAAAATCCCTTGATAGTGTTGAAAAGCTGTTGATTATAAGAAAAATGGAATTAAACTTATTTTTAAGACAAAAGCTGTATAACAAAAGTTTTATATACGCGTATACGTCTAGTTTATCTGCAAAAAAATATCTCTTAGAGAACAGACTTTATGATCGGAAGAATGCGAGTAACTTCAACAACAACTAATGCATGAGAGGTTCATATCACAGACAAACAGACGAAACGCCTAGAAATATTTTCGTGAAAATCCATCGCCCAGTTCACACTACCACCACCTGGTGGAAATGTTTCACGAAACACTGCGTTGTGCAATATCGTCATCAGAAGGCACTAGTGTGAAACGTCAAATGCGAAGAAAAACGATGGGCGCTCTTCTGATTATGAAAGCCACAACCAAGATTCAAAATGATCGTTGAAGGCGTGGTCAATGAAAATTTCGTCAGTGTTACGTTTGTTTGTCTGTATACATACCATGACAATGCTCACGAAAAAGCAAAAAAAATACTACCGCTATGAATATTAAAAAAATTATAGTTAATTTTTTCTTCAGCCAAGCAAACAACACCAAACTTGTCAGTTAAAACTAATAAGTGATTTTGTTTACTATTATCTAACGAACAACATGAACAGTCGCTTTCTCAAAGGTATTCAACTCAAGGCTCTCTTGTAGACCGTTTGATGAAAAAAATGTTCAAAAGAGTTACGAAATCTCACCGAAAGCACCATAGATAAACTGAAAGAGACTGCCCAGACAACCAGGAGTCGCATAAGAAACCACGTTGTACATCGTAGAAAGTACTATTTTAAGTCACTATCGCATATATGTACGGCTGACTGACAAATTTCATCGCATATGATGTTATTTTTTGAACTTATTACGATGTATCAGGTGAAGTCATATAAGAATACAAATAAACTTTTATAAGGTAGGAGCACATATTCTGATGTTTTATTGCGATGAACTTTTCTTACTCGTAAAAGCATGCAAGCGAACTCGCAAAGTGTCAAATGAACTCACATAATTGCGTACTGCAATGATTATACGACTTCGCTTGGTACTTTTCCTGTTGTGACAGTTTACCTCGCATTGGTGTATGGATGAAATCGTATAAAAGTACAAATAAACTCGTTGAAGTGTGCATACAAACTCGCATAAGCTAGAAGCGTTTATGTTGGCATTACGCGATTTGATATGTGATAACAATTAAAAAGTTTCTGTTGCACTGGGGATGCAGTGCCCAAAAGCTACAAGAAAGTGAACAGCCATAATTATGGTTACAAAGTCATCATTTTTTGTTTAGTTGGCTTGATAATCAACAATGGGAGGTGCTAGCCAGAGAGGGGAAGTAAAAATTGTACGGGAAATCGTTTTTAGCCTGCCAAACACGCACAGCGCAAGTGAACCAAGTGCATTCCAACAAACACTGAGGTAAGTTAGAATATCATGATAATTAATCCGCTTGTTCCATAAGTAGCGTTTGGTGATGAGTGTGAAGTGTGGCTCGACAATCAAGAGGTCATTAGTTCGATATCGAGCTGACAATTTTGTTTTAAATATTATTAAATCGCATAAGATGCTAAATTGCGTCGCAATAGTGCACGCGGTGCATCGCATAAGATATCGCTTCAAGTCATATAGCGTTATTATTGTTCCGTCAATGCACGTATAGCGCCTCCACTTTTATACGCATAAGGCACTTTTTCTGTATCTTATGCGATGTAACTTTAACGCATAAAAGTACGTACAACATGAACATAAGCTTCATTATACGTGAAAATTGGTTGTCTGGGTGGTTATGCCCAAATGTCCACATTCGAAAACGACAACAACTGAGAAATTGCCAGAAGTGCTAAGTGCAGAGAGTCATGCCACCGTACCATCAGCGACATCTGTTTAAACAATTTAATCACGCCCCTTTTCAAAAATGCTTTGAAGTATTCTTCAACATCTATACCCATTTCAATATTTTCAACGTTGCAAAACACGCTTTCAACATTCATCTTGAAGAAGAGAGAAAACACTTGTCCTCAAATGTAACAGCAAATTAATGAATAAACGACTAATGCGCGGAGGGAGTGATAAAATCGGAACATTACTGACTGTACATATAATATACATAATACATAATAAAAACAGCTTGTTTTACTCACGCAAGGTCATTAACAATAAAATCAGCATCAAACTGCGCTTTCCGGCCGAAATAATTCACACTAAAAAAAAATTATTACTAAATATGAAAATTGTGAAATGTTTGAATTGTCATAACTTTTTTGTTTATCAGTTTATCATCACCAAATTTTTATGGTAGATTGCTAATACAATGGACCGTTTTCCCTCAAAAAAATACGTTGGTAAAAAGATAGGGTTTTGAGATATTTGAGTTTTTGGTGACAATAATGATATTTTTTAATGTTAAAAAAGATTTTTTTTTTACAGTGTATATTTTCTTAGGAATCACCATTTAGTTATCTAACTTTGCTGAACAATAAAATCAGCATAAAACTGCGATTTCTGACCGAAATAATTTACACAGAAAAAAATATTTACCAAATGTGAACATTGTGAAATGCTTGAAATGTTATAACTTTTTTGTTTATTAGTTTACCATCACGAAATTTTTATGGTAGATTGCTAATACAATGGACCGTCTTCCCTAAAAAAATTACGTTGGTAAAAAGATAGGGTTTTGAGTTATTTGAGTTTTTGTGGCAAAAATTATATTTTTTCATGTTAAAAAAGATTTCTTTTCACAGTGTATATTTTCTTAAGAATCACCATTTAGTTATCTAACTTCGCTAAAAAATTCATAGCAATCGAACGAACCATTTTGGCTGTGCAGATTTTTGAATATTTTTGAACCATTTTCACATACCCCCTTTTGAAAAGTTAGTCGTGACTCAAAATAAAAATTTTATATCGAAAAATGGCGATTTAGATGGAACTGAAAAACTGTGCAAAGTTTCAGTTCAATAGAAAATCATGAATTAAAAAATTTCCTTAATATTGATGCTGTTGCTTGGAATCGCTCAGGAACACCCACTGATACAATAACTACAATTCTCTCCATTAATGAGCACTCAGAATATTCGGTTAAACTCGCACGCTCAAATGCATTATAAAAATGAAATCTATCTTACTGGACAAGTTGTTCCAAGATGGGATCTTACATCCAAAAGCAATCGTAGCATTTATGGAAGAACTCCAATCAACATCGATTCATTCATTCCCCATTGACTCACTGTTAGGTACGTATAAGTGGACTGCATTCTGCAATAGGTCACTGCTTCCCGTATTGATGAAAGGATTTTATGTGTCCACTCGAACCTGCAATTTACGTTTTCTCTCGGACCGCATGATCGCGAAACATTGATTGTGTATTTTGTCAGAACATTCAGGATTTTTTTTTTCAACAGCATATAAAAGACACTACACTGTCTGCAACCAGAGGTTGTAAAGACTGAATGAGCACTATCATTAGGCAACGGAGAACACATATAACATCCAGTGGCCCGATTGACAATTTTCCGTTTGACGAAAAGTTTTCTTCGACTGGAGCGGGAATCGAACCCACACACCTAGACGACTGACGCCGCTAGCCGCAAAGTCTCGAAGCCCATGGTTTGCAGTAAAAGCAATTATCTATGCTTGTCTCTATTTAGTATGTACCTGTCTTCTTTACTCGGGACTGTTATTATTTGATAGTATATTGTCAATGCAGGATTTATTCACTCGAGTTCGTCTTGTACACTATTCGTTAGTTTCCACAGTTATCAAATTCCGAGCAGTTATATTTGACAAGTTATAATTTCTCACGTCCAACATGTCGGTAAACTGCTTCCAGTCGTCTGAAGATTCAAGTGCATTTGAATTCTTCTCAACTCCAAGAAAAAGTGCAGCCTGCTATGAATTGATAGTCCTATATATTGACTATTGCCTCGGAGTCGTTATAGCGTAATCATTCTAAAAAACTCAGTCTGTCGTATTAGTCTCGTTATATAATATCTTAATAACCCAAGTGTTTCGATGTTGACAATTATACTAGCTCATCTCTACAGAATCCATGTAGGCATCCTCGCTGACGCATCCTTTGGGATTTTGTTTCCTTTGCTACCCTTCTAAGTAAATCAAGCTCCATTTCACATTATAGTTATGAGTTCATCCACCTACACTACTACAAACCAGGTGATCCACAAATCGCAATTATTCTTTTAATTTGTTCTGAACAGTGGAATCAATTACAGCCAGCGCTTCTTGTATGCTTTCAGTATTTTTCATACTCTCAGCCAATGAATTTAATCACAATTTTTCAATACACTGCAAAAATGAATACTTCTCCTTCGTCCTTCGGCTCTACATTTCCACTAGAACTTGGCCTCTCTCCCTTCAACTTAGTTTTCTTTGCGTACTTCCTTAGTTATTAATAGGAGAACAATTTCTTTGTATGCCATTGAAAGAATTTATATATTATTTAGCAGGCATAGCGATATACTATGTCCAGAAAGTCGAGTCCTGACCGGAACGGAAATCGAACTGTCTTTGAATTGACGAACCAAAACTTTATCTTATAGACGAACTAAAAAAACCCGGACATCTACCAAAAGGTTCCATTTTTTTCAGAAAAAAAATATATTGAACTTGAGACTGATTCAAACTGAATTGAAGCCTTTTCATAAGGAACGTATTGCACAAAACTTTACACAATATTAGTGGTTGATATTAACACAAAACATTTATGCTTTGTCTGATACCTTAAATATGTTGCATTTTTTTTTATAGTTGTATATAAATGAAGTTTAAGTATTTTTTTGCGTAGAAATACCTCATACCCAATTTATGACGACAATATAGTTGAATAATAGAAAGCGATTTCGAGGCTGTCATACTACTGTTCTATTACCTGTACAAGGGAGTAGATAAAATAATGAGAATTGGTAGGCTATTCCTTATTTTGTTTAGAAACTCTTTTTTTTTACAGCGGCATCCAATGTAAATTATTTTTATACAGAAGCATTCATATTTTTTTTTCATGTAACAGTTGATTCAGTCACAACTTTCTATTTGTTCTCAGTGAATTTAATCACAGTTCTTGCAGTACGCTCTAAATGAGTACAATCACGTTTCATTTTTTACACTAGTATTCTTCTCTGTATTTTAGTGAATTTAATCACACCGTTCTATGTACTCTATCAGTCAGTTGGACTAAGCTGATCAGTGAATTTAATCACAACTGCTTCATGCACTTCCATTGCCTTAATGAATTCCCTTTCATCACACCATCAGTGAATTAAATCACATGTCATCCTGTCATTTACAAGTGAATCTAATCACAGTATCTTCCACGTACTTATAGTGAATTCAATCACAGCTCAATGTGCTCTCTGTAACATTCTGTTCCTCACATTATCAGTGAATTTAATCACATATGTTACCGTAGTCTCCGAGTGAATTCAATCACAGTAATCTCTAACTGCCTTTGGTTATGTAATCACCGTGTCTTTTTGAGCAGTGAACTTAATCACAACTCGAACAAAACCCATTCCATGCACTGTTGATGTTTCGAAGTTCATCATTATGAAAAGACAAAACTGCAAAATTGAAATCGACACACTGAAAAGCGCGTCCATAGCTTTGTTTTTTTTATTTGTACCTATATCTCGAGTCAGCCGATAACAATGATTGCCAGCTAAGTGTTGCGTAGGTGTTTAATTGGTGCTGCACCCTAAGAAATGTTATTCTAATTTCAGTGAGATGGAAGAGGTGTATCAGTTCTGCATCAGCATCTGTTTTGGCAACTATACCTTATGACAGTCCTAGCAACATAGCTCAACGAGCATTAGTTAAAGTGGTTTACACGATTTTTCTATTATTACGAAAAAAGAAGATTTGGGAAAAGCGACCATAATTTATGTAACCAATCCATCAATTAAATAAGGACTGAGATTGAAAGAATTGAAAGCTTGATCCAACGTCAGTACATAAAATAACAGCACAGCACAACAGATTTGTTAAAAAAACGTTTCAGAAATACCGTGAATATCTGATCATTGTGTGCGCTGTCCCATTTATGGCGTTGAACGATATTGACCCGAAAAGCCGTAGGGGAGGAGTGGAGTTTTTTTTCGAAACGATTAGCATCTCGATCATTAACGTTATTCGTCCAATGAAACGATATATTCAACGGTTGTGCGAATCATGACCTTCAGAAGAAACCACAATTCAAAAAGGATTTAAGTTAACCTAGCAAATGTCTTACATAGAACACACATGTACATATTTATCACGAACCTTTGAATTTGTCCACGCTCGGAAATGTAAAATGTAGCTAAATGCCGCATGCTCATGACTATCTTAAAAGGTATGCAGGAGAACGGCCGCTGCCGCTGAGATGTACGATGAACACAGCATCCAGTAAATGTCAAAACTGGTAGGATACAACAGTGGGGTAACACGGCTGTCAAACTCGGTACATCGCTGCTCCACCCATCATCATTTTTGGTACGGCGCGTTTTGGTACCCACTTTCTGGTCGGTTTACTCTAACTTGCTCTTGATTTTCGGGTGTGTGTCTCGTGTGTTGCTAGTGCTTATTTCAGAAATTACACATTTTAAACGAAATCATTGTTTTTGATGATTGTTTCTCTTTCTTTATCACTTTGCACGATATTATATGTAGCAGCGAAGCAGCGTCGATGTTTCCAGCGCATTTTTTCCATGAATTAAGCAATCAAAACAAAACATTGAACGCCATGTTGAATTGAATGCTGGGTAGATGATTCTGGCCCTTCGTCATCCCCCTGGGATACAATGACTTGAATATTCTGTAACATTCGCAAAGAATGCTCGACAGTAGCAGTTTTTTGTAAAACCACTCTTAAGCTAATCCTTTCAGAAGTTTATCGATGTCATTAGTGAATTCAATCACATTTCCTCACATTCAGATTTTTTTACAGCTTAAGTGAATTTAATCACGATACCATCGAAGCTCTTCATGACATTAATCACTTTGTCATGCGTTATTCACTGCGTTACTATGTCTATTCCTATTTCAAAATGCTAATCTACATCTGCAAGTTTATCTGCATTTCTCTCGTGATACATGGATACGACATAATTTTCAGCATCTCACATTTCTAAAACTACAACTTTACAAAGTATTCCAAATGCATTTAAAACAAATCTCGGAAAGCTTTGGAAACCAAGTAGCCATAATAAAATCAATCAGTATTAAAATGGTTTTGCATACAAACCTTTTAGTACAACTTTCAACACGGCTTTACGCCAGTGTATCGAAGGAACATCAACGCAAAGATTTTATTTTACTCACCTTTCCATTATTACACAAAGCCACAACGCTTTCCCAATAAATCACTTTGCATTACCTGCAATTCACACATAACAGCCATCCCATCCGCCGTTTCTTCGCTCACCTGCTTACCCGCAATGCAACACACTCACTATAGAACGCTTTTTTTTCGGCACCGCATGCAGAAAACAATGCGTCAAGGTCACCACCTTCGCACAAAGCCGGCACAAAGCGGTCGCGGCGTCGTATCACCACTTTTCCGTTGTTCACTGTGAAGCAAATCAAAATCTTCTGTTTCTTCAAATATTGATTTTCTCTTTTGCTCTATTCGCATTTGTTTTCACTAAAATCAATGATCAACAGAACTGCACCACTGCGTCAACACCAGCACAACATTATTTCTTTCTTCATTCAATTTTTCTTTGATTAAACAGCTTCCATTGAATATAACACAGAATATAACGAAAATTATTAAATTCACTGATGCATTGACGTTAACAATAAAATTACAAATTACTAATTGACCGATACTCAAACGAAATTTAATCAACGAAATAAATAAGATCTGCTTTATCCGCAAATCATTCAACTTTTTTTTTTCATCCTCGTCGCCACTTGTGGTAGCCGCGTGTGATAAGCACAAGAGTGTATAACGAACTGACTATTCGGCTGCTGCGCAGCAAAGCATGTACCGACCGTCGCCGTCGCACAGTTGCATGTATGCACACGTTTGCAATGTATAAAGGTGTGTGGATAAGACACTCGTCACCACACACCCCACACACGCAACCCACACAACCTAACAGTATGGTCACTTGAGTATCCCTGGGATTTTGATTACATGATGGTCAGGGATCACAGCCATCAAAACGTTCCACACTTTACCAGGGCTTGCGACCTGTAACCATGATGATTTCCGCTATGGGAAACCATGATGGCTAGCGGTGTTAACTAAAACCACACTGGTCTTATCAAGATAATAACCTATTTTGTTATAATCAGATCAAAATTATAACAGAATGTGATATGAATATTAGCTTCAGGATTTTTAGTTTCTATCAAAATGTGATAAAATTTTGTAACATTATTGTCCAAATGTAGAAGAATCAAAACTAAATTATATGACAATGAGTTGTCAAACAACATTTATAACATAATGTGTTATAATTGAGCTTTAGTATTTCAAAATCACCAAGGATGTTTAACATGGTTATATCACAATGAGTTATAAATATCATGTTTTGTTATAATTATGTTATATGTTTGTTAGAACTTTCTAGTCGGGATGTGGTCCAAGGGGGTTTTAGGGTGATTCTGGAGGCATTTCAGGATGTTTCGGAGCAATTTTGGCGGAATTCGGTGGTTTCGGGGTGTCTCAGGTACGTTACATGGGGTTAATGTGGTTTCTAGGGGGATGCCCAGGTGCAAGACTTGTTCTCACAAACTAGATTCCCTCATTCAAGGCCGTGCCTAATTTATGCACAAATTACCCTCATTTTATGCCTTTTCAACCGTTATGTGTCCGGCAAACTTTTTGCTTTTTTCCACACCGTGTATTTTAAATGGGTGTTGGGTACCCGGGTACCCTGCCGGCCACATAAGGGTCGAATTTATGCACATGGCTGGCATAAAAAGAGGTTCCAGTTTTCTAATGAGTGTAATCAGTTTCGTACCTTTTAATTCCGCCCTATGTTGCTTATCTTTTGACAGATACGCGTATTTCGACTTTCACTTATAATCTTCCTCAGTGTCAGTTATCTACTCTCAACAGGATATTCTGCTTAGAGGGTTCGAAAAGTCGGTACAA
This sequence comes from Aedes albopictus, assembly GCF_035046485.1. Taxonomy (NCBI): domain Eukaryota; kingdom Metazoa; phylum Arthropoda; class Insecta; order Diptera; family Culicidae; genus Aedes; species Aedes albopictus. Next base: position 284,314,809 of record NC_085136.1, on the reverse strand, counting down.
GAGGTTCCAGTGTAATATATGTTTGCACGCTTTCGCCCATTGTACCCATTTTTTTAGATTGCTGTAAATTTTAATTAAATTCTTCCGGATTCCACTCTTGGAAGCACTTTTGATATTGGTTAGACGAATAGGAAACTCTTGTTTCATTGTTGGTTTGCAGTTTGGGTTGGATAACGGAACCACAGTTATTTGTGTTGGGAGCATTGGGCGATGAAACAGGGGGTTGAATGCAAAGGGGTATAAGGGACAAAACCCCACTTTCGAGTAAATTAGGTTTATAGTTTTAAACATTTCGGCACCTACATTTCAAAAGGGCGTAACTGCATTTGGAAGTAATACCTTCTTTCAAAGCTGTAGGTCGTACTGCTTCCCTTACACTCAGACCACCGTGGTAGTCGGAAAGAGGAGAGTTTTTCCCATCTGGTACTTGTTGTGAAAAACATGGAAATCATAACACATGATCCACATCTTTAAAAGAAGGTGATGATTCCAAAAGCAGTTACGCCCTTTTGAAATGTTGGTGTCGATTTCTTCAACATTTACATTTATTGTTCAAATAATACGGCAACCTGCCAGCTTAAGCCATACATCAGGTCATATACCAATTTTTCATTCCATACACATTATATGGAGCTTACGGTTGATAGGGGTTTTTCAACTTTATTCAATATGATTTAATATGAAAGTCGAATCCATCTGAATTGAAGAAACATCTGAAACGCAGTAAATTCAATTTCACCAAAATCGAATACGAACCAAAATTTATCATCCCGTCCACATATTTCACTACCAATTTCAGGTGTGTGCAAAAAAGTGCATCAGCTGGTATATCCACCTCCAACGACAGATGTCAGCCAGTTTGGTTGGCTTGGTTGTTATTGTTAGAGGTAGGGGAAAGTGGGGTAAGATGCCATTTTTCAAACTTTCATCGTTTTCAATGATAAATAGCCTCAATTTCTAGGCTTTCAAAGTGGTAACAGCAACTAGACCATAGGTTCACAAACTTTCATGTCGCGCGGCCCCCTTTTGTCGACACAGGTAGTTTTCGCGTACAGTAAAATATTTTACTGTTCTTCGCGACCCCCTGGATGAAGGCCGGCGACCCGCAGTTTGGGAAACCATGAACTAGACAATATTTGCTTGATACTTCAGCAATAATATTCACTAAACTAACCCATTTTTATCGATTTTTAGCGATTTTGAAAACTGGTTCGTAAACGACACTTCATGAAAACGTTCATAAATTACGTCCATCATTTTCGGGCATTTGCAACTCCTTTTGCCCCCTCTGTCCCGCTTTTATCGTAAGCTCAATACATGAAGTGTCACCCCCTCCCCGCCAAACGGTGGACGTTATATTTGAATGATCCCTAACATGGAAGGCGCAGACATGAACAACCATGCGTCTCCATGTGTGTCTCAATCTGCTTGGAAACACTTAGCTGGTAATAAAATCACCAGAAAACCTTAAGTGCAAGCACGAAAAACCGAAAGTTGCCAGTTTTCATTGGGAAATCAAAAAAATTTCCGTGGGTATAGCGGCCTAGCTTCCAGAAGAATGTTTTTTGTATAGATATCTTGAAACCATTCACCTATAGTAATGGTCAAATCACACTGAGGAATGATTTTATGAGTTGGCCCATTTTAAATATTATTTATATGGTTTATTGAGTAAGTACATTTCATTTTACCCCATCTTGGCATTTTGGGCTTTGTTCCCCTATAGGATTGTGTTCGGATTCGGTCCCCAATCTGCGAGTCACTGATGTCTGAGTAGAACCACGTAGCTGTCTGCACCCGGAGACAGCGAGCGAGTGTAGCTCAGTGTTGCATCGAGTTTTCTCATTTACGAGCTTTGTTTTGGGGTGCTGTTTTCTTCCAACTTTTCTATAGAACAGAAAGCAGATCCTTCGGTCGGACTGTTCGTTGGTTGAGCATAGATGAGTGAAAGTTTTTCCCATATTCATGACACTCTGATGAGGTTTATGGTTTCTTAACACGTGCTTCACAGAGCGTCTCCTCTTCTTCCGTGGTAGATGGGAGTGTAGCGACGACAGGAAGCTAAAAAAGTGCTGTCATTCTATATGGGAAAGTGGTTGAGTTTTTGACATCATCAGGAAGTCGAAAGCTGTCAGGACAAGCATCATAGATGATCACACAATTCGTTATTTAGTGATTGACTAACTAGAACAATCAAAATTGCACATAAACCCAATGCAGCCTGGGGTTGGCTTACCATTATCAATGGGAATCTTCCAGGGCCCCTAGTATTAGGTTAAATCATCATCATTTCTTATAATTCTTTATACCCAACATTAATCAGTGAAAGTCACAATTCCTATTTTTGCCAACCTGATATGCTGTAGTGAAACATTCAATTCCAGCACCAACCGACGACCTTTAAAATATTATTCAGTTGACTTCACGCTCCCGGTAATGAATCGGGTCAATGTTTTCAATTAATCTGCTGCATGTGCTCTGGATTCAACCTCGAGCGAGTAAATATCTCCGAACCTTCAACGATGGATAGGCTGCTGATAATTATCATGCCTCTGGATGAAAACTGAACGTTACGGCGATGGGTTTAATGTCATGTAGGGTAGACGGGTAGACGATTTGATATTCGTCATATTTACCAAAATTCTCAACTGAAACTTCACCGCAACGCAGACTTTTTAAGTAGTTTACAATTAAGCGTCGTAGAATCTTGGCGACCTACCAAGAAATATTGAGCGGTTTTACCTTTAATGGAGACAGTACCCCCGCGTGCGCCCAATTCCACTCAACTCGATAGCCAGTAGCGAGTATTATATTGGGCTGATACAGGAAATTTGGCTTCACATCTGACTCCATCTGGGAGATGGCGTACACTGCACAGCAGACGCCGAGACAATTGAAATTCAAGTACCGTAAAGTGGATGTTACTTTGATATGGTCTCTTGTTTGGACATTTCGCTGTTGTTTTGCTTATTATAATAATAACACCGTTCAACATTAAATGTTGTTATGGGATGAGAAAAAAAGAACAGGGATTAGGGACCCTAGAAGTGTCATAGTGAACGATTTTTTTTTTAGTTTTTAGATTTTTAGCCCTGGGCTAGTTCAACTCGGGACCCACGCTTTACTTCCCTTCCGAAGGAAGAACTCACATTTTGCGAGTTTGTCGGGAGTGGGATTCGATCCCAGGTCCTCTGCGTGATATTCAAGTGTTCTAACCATCACACCAGGTCCGCTCTAGTATGAAAGATTTTGAACCGGGCCTTCACAGTTTATGACCGAAGTTTGTATGGAGAACTTGGAGTGTTAAATTAATATGTGTATTAGAGCGCGCTAAAAGTTTCTTTTGGAATGACCCTAGAAGACTTTTTTTACTTCCAGAGATGTTCCTGGGAATTTCAGCAATTTTATCCGAGATTTCTTTCGGGATTCCTCCGGGAGTTCTCTCTGGGAATGCTTCAGGAATTCGTTCCGAAATTTCTTCAGAAACTACTTCTAAAACTCTGTCAGGGTTTTCTTCCAGGAATTCTACGCCAGAGACATCCCGGATCTCTTTCTTTTATTTCATCGGGAATTCTTTATAAGATTCATCCAGGAATTCTTCGTGGTCGTGCGGCTAGTGTCACCAAGCATTTAGCCGCATCGTGCTAAGGAGCGCGGGTTCGATTCCCGCCGCAGCTGTCAAGAAAAGTTTTTGGCTGTGCCACTGGGCGTTGCATGCTAGTCCGTTGTCTAGTGTTGTGCTTCCTTCAAAGAGCGAATAGCTCACTGGAAGCATTAAACGTGTCCGTGTTTTTTTTTTTTTTTAAAAGAACTTCTTTCAGTATTGTTCGAAAAACTTTTTCGAGCTTTTCCAGGAGCTCTTCCCGGGATTCTTTCAGGAACTACTTCTGGGATTGCTTCAAGGCTTCTTCCAAGAACCTCTTCTGGGATTCCTCCAGGAACGACTTCCAGGATTCTTTCTAGAACTCCTTCCGGGATTCCTTCAGGAGCTCCATCAGGGGTTCCTCTGCGAATTTCAGGAACTCTTTCCAGGATTCATCTAGGAACTCTTATCTGGTTTTCTCAAAGAGTTCTGTTTGGAGTTAGTGCAGTGCAGATCCTGCTGGAATTCCTCTGAAAGTTCATTCTGGAATTCCTGCAGATGATTGTAATAGAAATCCTTCAGGAATAGAAAGTATTTTGAGAAATTCCTCCTGCAATTTTTGTAGAACTCCTCAAGGAGTTCCTACAGGATTTCCTTGAGTAAATACTCCAGCAAGTTTCTTCTGGTTTTCCGCAGAAGCTATTAGGTGAATCTCGGATGGAATTACTGGAGGATTTCCGGAACTTCATGAGAAATCCCAGAAGGAATCTCAGAAGGAATCCCGGAAGAAGTTCCTGAGATAGAACCTGTAAGGAATCTCAGAACAAACTCCTGGAAAGACCTCAGAGGAAACTTCCGAAAGAGCCCCAAAAATAATCTCAGGTAAAGCTCCCTGAGGAATCACAGAAGGAAATAGTGGAAGGATCCTAAAAATATTGTGGAGAAACCACGGAAAAGATTCCTGGACGATTCGCAGGATAAAATGCTAGGGTAATCTTGGAAGGAATAATACTAGGAACATCTGAAACATTCACAGAAGGTATTCCTCAAGCAAACCAGGAAAGAATCTCTGGTAGAATTCCATTTTTACTTCCTGGAAGAATCCTGGCCAGAGCTCTTGAAGGAATCCCAGACGAAACTTCGAAGCAATCACTGAAGAAACTTCTGGAAAAACCCCAGAGGGAACTCCTGAAGGTATCCTAAATAAATCCCCGGAAGAATCTTATTAAGAAGTCCCTGAAAATCCCTCAAAAAACTCCTAGAGGAGTTCTGGAACTAATTTGTGGAGAAACCGAGAAAGATTACTGGGATTCCTGTGGAATCCATAATGGTTCAGCACAAGTTTTCATGAGTGTCAAAGCGTAAATAAAAGTGTGCGAATGCATCCATTCAACTCGGTGTCTTCAAAGCACTTATTCAGCATAGATCGAAGAAATCAACTGTTGCTATCGCGCACTTGGGGTGTGCATTATGCAAATGAACATAAATGGTGGCAAGCCAACGCTGCTACGGAAGAACCCTGACGATACCACCGTTCTGGATCTAAGAATTTTCTCATTGAACGTCAGGTGAAACAGGTTCCCGGAAAAATCAAAGAAATGTGAGACCAGCATTGCCGTCTGGCAGAACCAGATCACCGCCATTCAGACTCCTCTTTTGCTTGATCAACCGTAGGTGCAACCAGTGAAGATTATCACGGTGCCTACCATGGGTTCTTCCAGAAATTCCATTACGGTTTCTTCCAGGGTTCCATCTAATATTCCACCGGAATAGCTGGCCACCGTATTGCCAGATATCGACCAGAAACACGTAACAAGATCATAACAAAATAAGGACAACGGTTGTTAGAAATAACAGAAGTTGATATAATTCGGTTTATGGTTTTTTTCATGTGAAGATGCATAACAATTGATTGATTGATTGATTTGTCTTTATTAAAGAGACTTACAGCCCTTGGCTGGATGGAAATTATGTTATCATTTGTTATAATTTATGTAAAAAAATTATAACAAAATGTGTTTTATTTATTCAAACAGATGTAGAACAACATTTGTTATATTACCCGACTAGAAAATTGTAACAAAAATATAACATAATCCTAACAAATCATGATATTTGTAACTCATTGTGATATAATCATGTTCAACATTCTTGGTGTTTTCAAAATATTATAACTCAATTATATCACATTATGTTATAAATGTTGTTTCATAACTCATTGTATTATAATTTAATTTTGAGTCTTCGACATTTGGGAAATAATGTAACAAAATTATACCAAATTATGATAGAAACCAGTAATCCAGAGGCTAAAATTCATATCACATTTTGTTATAATTTTGATATGATTATAACAAAATAAGATATAATCTTGATTAGGCTAGTGTACTTTTTGTTACAATTTTAGTTATTTTAACATCATCCTGCAGCTAGTTTATAACATAATAAGTTAGAAAAAAAATCTTATAACATCATAACACAATATGATACAAACTTGATATAATTTTCTAGTCGGGTATGCATTATAATATAGTTGTCTATAACATAATTTCGTTACAAGTTTATTGCAATCTTTGTTATATTTTTGTAACAAAATTATTCCAGAATGTATTAGATTTTTGTATTGTCGGGAGAAGTTTGATATTTTTTTGTTATTTTGGTTACTCGTGCCAATAAATTTATAACAAAACTTGAAACAAATTTGATCTGAAATGTACAACAGATCTTATTATAATTTTGATATAATTTCACAAGTTTAATCTATCAAAATTTGATATAATCTTGTTACGATTATATTTCAACTTGTAATATGTTTATTTTAATTGGAACGAGTTTTGTCAGATTTTTTGTTATTTTAACTACTAACGGCGATAATTTAGTTTTTACCATCTAGTCGGTATCTATCCAGCAATTTCAACCGCATTTCTTCTTCCTGTTTTTCTCCAGAAGCTTGTTCCGGGATTTATTCCAGTTTTTCATTCCTAGATTTCTCATTAACATCTTCCAGGGTTATTCCAGGCATTCCATTCAAAACCGCTCCAAAAATTTATTCGAGCTGCCTCCAAGATCTGATTCTGGGATTCCTCCTTTTGAGTAGAGCTTTCTCCTGAGTTTGATTCCTATGGATTACTCCAGCAACTTCTTTCGATATTCCTAAAGGTATTCGTTCTGAGAAACTCCTTCTTCTTTCTGAGACTCCCTCAAGATTTCTTTTTGGTATTCTTCTTCTAGATAGTCCTTGCATGTTTTAACTAGAAATTTATCCAGGAATGCTATAGGAGTTCTTTCTGGGATACCTCAGGGAGCTCTTTCAGGAATTTTTCAGGAGTTTATTCAAAATTTGTTTTTGGAAGTTTCTTAGGGGATTCTTCTCCACAAGTTACTTATGAATCTCCTGTAGGAATTCTTTCTTCTCTTAGATTCTATCAGTTCCCTGTGGAGTGTGTCTATTAGAGGTAACTCAAAAGGAAATCTTGTAGAGATTTCCTTAAAAATGCTGGATATATTCCTCAAGATGTGTTAGAGGAATTTCTCAAAGCAATACTTTACGAATTTCATAGGAAAGTCATGAGAGAATTCCAGATGTAATATTTCCATATATGTAGAATAAAAAAAAAATACTCGTGAAGGATTTCCATGAGGAAAATTTGAGAGAATTCCAGGATGAACATTGGGAGAAACTTCCAATTTTGTCAAAATTCAAATACAGCTATTTAATCTTGTCCGACGTTTCGGTCTCATTTAGGACCTTCCTCAGGGACCTAAATGAGACCGAAACGTTGGACAAGATTAAAAAGCTGTATTTGAATTTTGTCAAGACTGGCAGAGCCATTTTCAAGCTAAAACCTATCGCAGTCGAATCCAAAAAGTTTTGGAGCAACTTCATAGGTAACTGCTGCAGGAATCCCTGAAGAAGTTCCTGGAAGAATTACAGAAGGAGTTGACGAATGAATTCCAAAATAAGTTGCTGGAAGATTATCAGAAGGAGTTCCTAGACCTAAGCCGTGTTTCTTGACGAAATCCGGCTAGAAATTCCTGGAGGAACCCCGGAGGGATTTCCTGGATTAGTCCCAGAAAGAATCTTGAATTGATGTCCTGGAAGACATCTGAAAGGATCCCAGCAGGAAGTGCGGCAGAAATCAAGGAAGGAATGGCTTAAACAATTACGTAGAAACAAATTCAGGGAGATATCCAGAATAAAATTCCAGTTGGGATTCCAGATAGGCCGCCTGGTGTTATCTCAGATGAAAATGGGTTAAAGTCCTGGAGAGATATATATCCGAAAAAAAAACTCCTAGTGGAACCTCAAATACTGGAGGAAAACTTGCTGCACTAGTATGTAAATGGTAATGTTCATTTAATACATAAAATTGGATAGTCTCTGATGAACTCCCGGTGGATTTCCGGTGTTGCCCCTGGAAGACTTGCAAGAGGATTTTTGAAGAAGGATCTCCAAAGAATGAAGGAATGAAGGAATGAAGGAATGAAGGAATGAAGGAATGAAGGAATGAAGGAATGAAGGAATGAAGGAATGAAGGAATGAAGGAATGAAGGAATGAAGGAATGAAGGAATGAAGGAATGAAGGAATGAAGGAATGAAGGAATGAAGGAATGAAGGAATGAAGGAATGAAGGAATGAAGGAATGAAGGAATGAAGGAATGAAGGAATGAAGGAATGAAGGAATGAAGGAATGAAGGAATGAAGGAATGAAGGAATGAAGGAATGAAGGAATGAAGGAATGAAGGAATGAAGGAATGAAGGAATGAAGGAATGAAGGAATGAAGGAATGAAGGAATGAAGGAATGAAGGAATGAAGGAATGAAGGAATGAAGGAATGAAGGAATGAAGGAATGAAGGAATGAAGGAATGAAGGAATGAAGGAATGAAGGAATGAAGGAATGAAGGAATGAAGGAATGAAGGAATGAAGGAATGAAGGAATGAAGGAATGAAGGAATGAAGGAATGAAGGAATGAAGGAATGAAGGAATGAAGGAATGAAGGAATGAAGGAATGAAGGAATGAAGGAATGAAGGAATGAAGGAATGAAGGAATGAAGGAATGAAGGAATGAAGGAATGAAGGAATGAAGGAATGAAGGAATGAAGGAATGAAGGAATGAAGGAATGAAGGAATGAAGGAATGAAGGAATGAAGGAATGAAGGAATGAAGGAATGAAGGAATGAAGGAATGAAGGAATGAAGGAATGAAGGAATGAAGGAATGAAGGAATGAAGGAATGAAGGAATGAAGGAATGAAGGAATGAAGGAATGAAGGAATGAAGGAATGAAGGATTGAAGAAATGAAAGAGTAAAGCAGCTTCGACTCACGGTAGCACATACATGACACTCAATAATTTAAAACAAGATCCTGACACGGTCAGACTGCTTTTAATTTTCAAGCACCCGCTGCGAGTTGTACAACCAGTCCAGCAAATCGACGTAAATTGTAAACAGCAGTGTGGCTGACCACATCGAAATGCCAAATTCCGTTAGGCAAGTGTTTCTTTTTTGCCAGCATTCCCCGAATCACCAATATTTATCGGGATGACACATAATTTTCATATGCCTTTCGCACCGCCGTCCATACACCTGTACGGTGCAGTTCATTTGATTATTCTCCCACATGTAAACCCATTCAGTGCAGCAAGCAGTAGTGGCGGTGGTTATCGATTGATTTGAACTTTCCGGGTGTAAAATTTGCCGAGTGTGGAAAATGGTTCCCATGCTATCCGGCGTGCTGTGGCGGTGCGGTGTGGTATCTACACGAGACTGCTGCTCCATTGGCAGTCGTTTAAAAATAGATGATTCAAATAAGTTCATCTGGTGCTGGATACGTGTCGATATCCGGTGATACGGGGAAACGACAAGGGTGCTATGGGTGACGTAGGCAAAGTTTTTTCTGTCTCACTCGTAGGTCCCAGCCAGGCTCGGGAACATGATGCTCCGTTTGCTTGTTTCACCTTGGCAACTTGGGTTTGGGTTTGCTGGAATCTGGTCCATGTTGATGCCCATACACGGCTGCCGTAGGTATAGTGGTTAGGGCCTCGCTTGGCCGGGAGGAGCTATGTGTAGCTAGAGATGTTTGGATCTACCTTGGTTACTGGGACGATCGATAAGCCGCTAACTCAGAGGAGCACCCAGCAGTGGAATGAGTTCACGGTTCGTTGGGTTCCACAGTTTGTCCTATTCCCGGAGAGCTTTGGAGCACTTTCCATGCGAATCAGTCACATATATAATGGCGATGGGCGATCTGGTTTATAAATAGAAGCAGAGTTGGATCCATAGCGCAAAATGAAGCCTAATTTTGGGGATTTTGAATTGAAATCAATGATTTGGTCAATACCAGTAGAGTTTGGTGTATTGCATCAGATCCAAAGGTTGAAGGGTAAATCTATTTGCAATCATTGAATGTTTAAAAATGAAGTACAAGTAACTACTGTATTATAAAATATTGGTTTTTGGATTTTTGTACACATTTTTGTTAAACTACCAAACGAATAACTATTAAAAGTTATCTTATTTATCACGCCACTATGTCGAAGGTGACACAATCATGCGTAAGCATATCTGTATGCAGTTGCATTGGCTTCACCAACACTCTTAATACATTTTTCGACTTTACTGAATTTAGAGGTCTTTCAACGGCGTTTTAGAGACGTAACAGAGGTTTCTATGGGCGTTTCTGAGGTATTTTAGGGGGTTAAAATGGCTCACAGAGGGATTCAAATGAGATTTCTAGGAGATGCCTAGGAGATTTTGCAGACGTTTCAAGGGGATGCAGGGATCTTGGGAGGGGTTCCAGTTCCAGGGGATATTAAAGAGCTATCCGGGATGTTTCAGAGGGCTGCAGAGTCCACGTGCTTTCAGAGTGGTTCCAGTAAGTTTCCGCCCGCTTCAGGGGACTTCAGGAAGATTTCAGAAAGTTTCAAGGAGTTTCAAGAGAATTTAAGGGGCTCCACAGGCGTTTAATTTGGAGTTCAGCGTGGTTTAGGGGAAGGAGGATGACTTTCATGATGTTCTCATGTAACCTCATAAAACTCATTCTCTTGAAGCCCCCAAAACTTCCCAGAAACCTTCTGAAACTTTTTTGAACTCCTTCCTGACAGCCCCTGGAAGCTCCCTGGAAGCCTCCTAAAAGCTTCCTGAAACCACTTAAAGTCGCCGTGACACCCCTTAAGACCCCCGGAAACTTCATAAATCGCTTCTGCAACGGCAGATCCCCTGAGTTCTCCTGAATCGACACCAAACCTCCTGAAGCTCTCCTGTAACCACCTAGAACCTCTCCGAAACTTTCTTCTATCTTCATCAAATTCTATGTTTACATCATCTTTAGTAAACTACTACCTTATCTTCCCACCGGTGGCTGGTAGCAGTACTTCATATCGTAAATAGACTACATAGATAGGCAAATGAAAGTCAACATCGTTCAAATGATAGTTTTCCCTAGTACGGAATATCTTGATTGTTGATAATGAGCACGTCCACAGTAATTCACTGAAAGCGTCCTTCGCAAGTTATCATTATGCAGGTGTAGTGTTTTTCGTGAGGCAGGCACGAAGGTATTCTGTGTTCTGGTCGAATTTCTTGACCCCAATACAACAGGAAAGCTGGGCTTATCTGGATCTGGAGAAATTCCGAATTCATGGAGGAATCCCTGATGGAACTTCTAGAGAAATCACAAAGAATGTAGTTGGTTTCACGAGATGAATTTTATGAGGAACTCCTGAAAGAATCCCTGAAGAAGTCCCTGGAATGGGTTTCCAGAGAAATTCCTTCTTCCTTCTTTATCGCTCTACGTCCCCACTGGGACTTGGCCTGCCTCGCTTCAACTTAGTGTTCTTCGAGCATTTCCCCAGTTATTAATTGAAGGGCTTTTGCCTGCCATTGCTCGAATTTGTATATTGTGAGGCAAGTACAATAATACACTATGCCCAGGGAGTCGAGAAAAATTTCCCGACCAGAACGGGAATCGAGCCCGCCGTCTCCAGATTGGCGATCTATAGCCTTAACCACTAGGCTAACTGGAAACCCTGAGAAATCTCTGGAGGAATTCCCAATGTAAGAGTTGCCGGAAAAATCTCTCAAGCATCACAAGGGAAATTTCTCCAGCAATTTCAAGAGGAATTTCTCTAAAGGTAAACATCTCAAACAATCCCTGAATGAACTACAGGATAAACTGGCAATGTATTTTCTAAGGGAATCCCTGAAAGTCCTGAAGGAATTCCGAGGAAATTGCTGATGATTTTCAAGAGAAAATTCCTGGAGAAATGCCTGAAGATGTTCCAGTAAAAAATCCTGAAGGATTTCCTGGAAAAATCTCTGAATTAGTTTCTGGAGAAAAAAATCCTCAAAAGAATTCCCGGAAAAATCCCCACGGATTTCTGAATTCTGGTCCCTGAAATTCCAAGAAAAAATCTTGACGGTGTTCCTGGAAGAATCTCTGAAGAAATTCTTTGAGAAATCACTCCATCAGTTTCAGGAGAATTCCCTGGAGAAATTTCAGGTGAAATCTCTGAAAAACTGCCCGTATGAATCCCTGGTTGAATTCCTGAAGGAATCCTTAAAGGAATTTCTGAATGAACTCCATGAGGAAGCCCTGTCGGAACTTTTGAAGGAATCCCTCAAGGAACTCGTGAATGAATCCCCTGAAGAAACTCCCAAAGAACTTGCTGGACAAATCTCTGAAGAAATTCCTTGAGAAATCCCTGAAGGAGTTCGTAGATAAATCCCTGAAGATGTTACTGGAGTTTTCCCTGACGGTATTCTAGGAGAAATCCCTAATTGCTGGAGAAATCTCTTCACCAATTTCAGGAGAAATCTCTCCAACAATTTTCGGAGAAATCTCCAAAAATATTCCTGGAATCTCCGAAGAAACTCTGAGATAGTTCCCGTAGGAATCTCTGTAGACGTTCCTGACGAAATCTCTTAGGGAGTTCCGAAAGAAAACCCTGCAAAAGATCCTGAGAAATCTTTCCAGCAATTTCTGCGAAAATTTCTCAAACAATTTCAGGGGAAATCTCTCGAATAATTCCAGAAAAATCCCTGACGGTTTAAAACAAAGAAAATTCTGTAGCTTTTGCTTACTTAATCCTTGAATAAAGTCCGGGAGAAATCACAAAAGAAGTTTCTGGAAGAATCCCTCAAAGAACAGTAGGCGAAATACCATTAAGAATTCCAAGAAAAATTCTTGAAGAAATTCAAGGTAAAATAATTCAAGAAGTTCCTGGAGGAATCTCAGATAGAGTTCTAGGAAGTGTCCCTCTACCTTCAGAAAATTATGTTGAAATTGTTGGTGAAACATGAGGACAAATCCCTGAAGGAGTTCCTGATAGAGCTTTTGGAGGAAAAATCCCTAAAAAATTCCAGAAAAAAATCCCTGATAAAATTTTTAAATGAATCCAAAAAGGAATTCGTAGAGGATTCTCCGAAAAATACCTGAAATTATTTCTGGGTAAATCACGGAAAGAGCTCCTTCAGATTAAACTTTAATAAGAAGGAGAAATCCCTGCAGGAATTCTTGGTGGAATCCCTGAAAAGCTCCTGGAGAATGCCCTTAACAAACCTATGAAGGAATTGCTGGAGAATTCCCTGAAGTAGTGCATGGAAAATTTGAAAAGACATTCCTGAAGAAGTTCATGGAAAAATTCTTTATGGAGTTCCTGGAGAAATTCTCCAGTTTTTTTTCAGGAAAAAATCCTTAATGATTTCCAAGGTAAATCCTAAAGAAATCCCGAGAAGAATTCAAGAAAGAAATCTCTGTATAAATCACAGAATGAGTTCCTGAAGAGATTTATGTAGAATTCCCTCATGGAATTCCAGGAAAAATCCCACAAAGAATTCTAGGGCAAATTCCTGTAGAAATCCCTGGAAATGTCCGTGAAGAAATCTCTAAAGGAGTACCTTGAAAGCCCTGAAGAAGTTGGCGGAGAAATACCTCAAGAATATCCCGGAGAAATCTCTCAATGAACTTCAACAGAAATACCTCAAAGAATACCAGGAGTACTCTCTACGGGCAATCCTTGAAAAGTTCCTGGGCGAAACCTGAAGCTAATAGAGAAATAACTGAAGATATTTTTGGAGGAGACCATGAAGAAATCACTACTTTTCGGAATTCAGGAAAAAACTTCAGGAGGAATCTCTGAGGATAATAGGAGGCAATCAGTGTAGTACTAGATTGAAAGTAGTGAGCTGGATTTTTGTATGGTGAGATGATCGATTCTCCATTTCTGCAATGAAATGGTGCAAACAGCGTGGGATATAAGATTTCTTGCCTAATTTGATGCTGGTTGAGCAAAAGTTTGGGTAACTGTGTTGTTGTATTATTTATTTCTTGCAACTTCAACCACACAGTTACCCAAACTTTTGCTCAAACAGCATCAAATTAGGCAAGAAATCATATAACCCACGCTGTTTGCACCATTTCATTGCAGAAATGGAGAATCGATCATCTCACCATACAAAAATCCAGCTCATTACTTTCAATCTAGTACTTCACTGATTGCCTCCTATTAAAGACGAATCCTAATGCCAGGGTAAACCTTTAACAGAACTTCTAGAGAAATGTTTGAAGCAGCTCTTGAATGAATCCCTGAATAAATTCCTGAACTACTGAAGAACTTCCTGAATTAATCTCTGATGGAGCTTTCATTGAAGAACTTTCTGCTGGAATTTCTGAATGAACTGGATAAATCTCTGGAGAAATCCTGGAGGAACTACTACATAAATCCTTGGAATAACTCAGTAATACCCAAGGTAAAACCTCCTGATGGAAATTCTGGAGAAATCTAGAGAAATTGCTGGAGAAATTCTTTAAGAAATTCCAGGAAGATTGGTACATTTTCTTCTAGGGAATTATCACTGTGCTGCTCACGTATTGGTGGGCATCGCCTTTGTGCTCAATAATTGGTGAATCAGCCTAGGCGCTGTCTATAAACTACGTCGACTCAATTTTAGTCATCTCAGACCACACCCCCTCCCCCACCGTAGGCTTTCGTTAATTCAAAAGTTGAAACAAATTTATGGACCGTAGACTTTGGTCAGAACAACTCCCCCCCCCCCCTTCCCTTATCAGATTCTACGTAGTTTATGGACAGGCCCATACCTAAACCATCTGTCATCTTGTCGTCTTGGATTTTTATCCGAAGTTATGCATTTACCCGGACATCTTTCCCATACCAAATCCTATATTACAAACCGCCTGTCGTAGGCTGGTTAAAAGCTGTAGCAAATACACCCCCTCCCGTAACTCAGGTGGCGATTTGCAATCTCCATACATCGTATTGACCTAAAGAGGAACATCTAGCAGATTTATCTAGTAAATTACCACTAAGATTCCCACGAGATTCATAGACACACTCTGAAGACGATTTCCAATTCAATAAAATACCACAAATCTGTTTTCGTTGCTGCTAATCTCAACCACAAGCCCCATTATCCCGGAATCGATTGAATCTAGCAGAAAAGTTATCCGAACCCGATCCCTTGTCTGATGGTGGTCGACCACATGACACAAACACACATGGCCTGTCCGGAGTTTTCCCCCACCTCCAGAACTAGGGCAGCAGAAGTTATCTTTTATGAATCACTATCAAACCGAAACTCCCATGTCCTTCCACCACCGTACCACCCCTTTCTCGTTGTTGTCACAGTCACATCCTAGCTCAAGTTTAGTTGGCAGAGCTAGAAAAGCCAGAAGACACCGAACCACATAAACTTTCCGTTTCGGTTCTGAAGTCAGAAGCCATGTGTCTTAATCCGTTATCTTTTCCAACTCCTTCTGCTGTAGCAGTGATATCATCGTTGGCAACTTTTCGACCCTCGTCTCCATCCGGAAAAGTAAAATTGGCCACTCTGAAGTCTGAAGTCAGGAGACAGATTTTCACTTTTTTTTTTTTTTGTTTTCCGATGACGGTATCAATAACGGATCGAACTTTGACGCCCGTCGTGGTTAACGTTTGTGCCAAAAGTCAGATGTGAGTCGAAACCGGGGTCGGGTGAGGACGAATCGAATTCAATCGGAACGAGCAGTTAGTACTTTGACAGTCAGCTGCTTCGGAAGCACACCGACCGACACCGGCTTAAGTTTGAGGGCTTACAGAGCAGTGCCACTTGAATAGTTTCTTAACTTCAATTTGATGTGGAGGGACGGGCGAGCTCATAAGAATGAAGAGCGAAATTGACTGGTGGGAAGAAAGTTTTAATTAATTCAATTGTCTTTCCGCATTGATTGCAGAAAGAGCAGATTTGATTCATTCGTTTGTGTCGATTAAGGTGGATGGCAGGAAAGCTTTCCGATCGGTTTTCCGCTGTCAGATGCACCGATTGATGCTGACGAACAACTGGATCTCGACTGCAGATGATTGGTTACATGGGTGTAGGTATGTGTGTTTTGGGGCAGCAGGGTTTACAGTCCTGGGGCCTGACGAACCCCCCCGCGCCTACGAGTCCGCCACATAGTCGCCGGCTAAGAATAGGACTACTAACCCCAATTCAAGGTGCCAAGCGACCCGTGCCGAGGAATGAATGATCGAAGGGGTGAAAACGATGGTCGATCTTTAATGGAGTCTGTGGGGTACCTGGGCACCCCTCACAGTAATTTGTCCCTTACCGCGTTAATGCAGGGCTCCGGTGTGGTGGACCTTCTTTCCCGTGCGACTCGTGGGATTTAAACATGAAAACTTCTAAAAATCAAAATAAGAATTTAGGTGCAGGAAGAATTGTGTTCTGGTCCCGGTTTTGGCCCGGCGGCCATCTTGGATTTCTAATGAAGTAGGATTGTAAGCGTGGGAGCTTTTTAGGCAGCGTGGGAGGTGTTTGTGCTAGAGGGGCTTTTGCCGATGAAGTAGGATTTTAGGTGTGGGAGGTTTACACTCCTTCCGCGCCCTCTTCCCACCCTTCTGTTCCTTCCGCAAGGAAGCTTCTTCACCGGGAGAACCTTCTTCATCGGGGAATCCTACGCCAGCCCCTTCACCCCCTCCTCCCTTCCTCCTTCCGCTCCTTCACTTGCGGTAATGTGTGCAGCAGCGCACAGTGGGAAAAATCGACCCAAAAAACGGATCTTTTAACGCCGCTGGTTTCGGTACGTGAAGTTGACCATTTCTGACGTAAAAAAATACGAGAAATCGATTGGTGCTAATTTCATTCACCGCACGGCACGGGAAGTGGTCCATTTTGCCCCATTTAGCCCTTTTTTCATACAAAAAGAGAATCAAAATGTACTTTCAAACAACTAACACGACTGTAGATCATTGAAAATAGCTGCAGGAGTAATTGGAAGTTAATAGGAATCATAAGAATACATGGAATAGTCTTTTAAATGCTTATTTCACCCCATATGCCCCAACAACCTTCGGATATTCACATTTTTTCCTAATTATGAATGGATTTTTAATGTTACTGACATGAAGTTGATTTGTTTGGCATAAACAAAAAGCACTAGATCTTTTTTCATCAGAATCCTCTTCAGTAGTTGTCCAATTTGCCCCATTTTGCCATATTTTCATGATAAAATGAGATTCAAAATGTATTTATGAAAAACAAATTCTGGTATAGAACGTTGAAATTAGTATTAGGTGCAATTGGAAGGTAACAGTTATCATGCGCATATATCAAAGATATTTTCCCTATTTTACCCTACATGCCCCTAAAACTGCTGAATATTAACATATTTTGTATGGTTTTGTAATGTCACTGGATGCAAAACATGAAGCCCTGGATCATTTTTGATACACACAAATGCGGATTATCGAATAATACTACAATCATTCTCGGATTGGTATAAAAAGCTATCCATTTCACCCCAATTTGCCCCGATTTTTGTCAGAACTTTTACCCTGATTTTTTGTCATGTAATGAATAAATTAATTTCCCTTTTTAGCATTGGTACTGAAACCAATGTTATCAAAAAGACATATATGACTTTTTCTTTAATTTCAGCTTCTGATGGGGAACTAAGGGCATAATAAGCATTTTATAAAATATGTCAAATGAGCGCTAAACTGATTAAATAGGGCGTCTCAAAGCACCAAATGTATATATATTTAAGATGCCTCATTTAATCAGTTGTGTGCATATTTGCCACAAATTAAGATTAGGGTTAATGCTTATTATACCCTGAATTCCCCACCAAAGTCATATGTTTTAACTGTCCTTTCGATTACATTGGCTTCAGTAACAAAAGTCCATCAATTCGGACATAAGCAAATGGGGGAAATCAATTAATTCATGAGGCGACAACAAATCAGGGCAAATTGGGGTAAAATGGACAGCTATTTGTACCCTCCCGTGAATGATTCTAAACCTCATCGATAAACTGTATTTGTATATATAAAAAATTATCAAGGGCTTCATGTACTGCTACCAGTGACATTACAAAACAATAGAAAAAATGTCATCATTCAGCAGTTTTAGGGGCATGTAGGGCAAAATAGGGAAAATATCTTCCATTTATGCGCATGATAGCTGTTAGCTTCCAATTGTAACTTAAACTAATTTCAACGTGCCATTACAGTATCTGATTCTTATAAATACATTTTAAATCTCATTCTTCTATGATAATAGGGCAAAATGGGGCAAATTGGACAACTACTGAAGATGATTCTGGTGATAACAGATCTAGCGCTTTTTGTTTATGCAAACAAAAAAGAAATTCAAATCAGTAACATTAAAAATCCATTCATAATCATGTAAAATTCACAATTTTAGCAGTTGTTGGGGCATATGGGGCAATATAAGCATTTAAATTGATCTTTCATACATGTTTATGATTTCTAATAACCTCTCATTACACCTGCAGCTATTTCCAATGATCCACAGTCGTGTTAGTTGTTTGAAAGTACATTTTGATTCTCTTTTTGTATGAAAAAGGGAAAAATGGGGCAAAATGGACCACTTTCCGTGCCGTGCGGTGAATGAAATTAACACCAATCGTTTTCTCGTAATTTTTTACGTCAGAAATGGTCAACTTCACGTACCGAAACCAGCGGCGTTAAAAGATCCGTTTTTTGGGTCGATTTTTCCCACTGTGCAGCGGCGGAACCTGTAAAGGAGAAGGTGTCGAAGTTTACCCAAACGGAGTGCCTTCTCTTTCGCAGGTAGTCCAAGAACAGTGCCGGATGCGAATGTTCGTGACAAGCACTCGCAGAAGCGGGCGAGGCAGCCGTCAGGTGAGGAGCTGTCTGGCGGTGCCCGTAAAGCCAGGCGTATAATAACCCTGAAGGTCGGCAGCAATGCCGGTATGTCGGACCCCAGCCAGGGTTCCCGGAAAACTGGGAAGGGTGGGCCTGAAAAGGTTGGCCCGTCTTGGAATGATGGGAACATGGGGTTGCAATCGTTGGTAGGCCCTCAGCAGCCGCAGAGTAGGGCAAACCAAGGGGAGGACCCTCCTAAGGTGGAGGGGAGGAAGAGGAAGTCAAAACCGCTGGTAGAAGTGAAGGACGCCAAGCCAAGGTGCAGAAGGCGAGGTGCCAAGCGCGTGAATGGCGACGGAACAGTCCAAGTACTCGGACGTCTTGGAGGCGATGCGAAACGACGACAAGCTCGAGGGTCTGGGTGCCGACGCGACGTGCGCAGTATTAGACGTATTCGTACGGGCGAGATGATCCTGGAGCTGAAGCGCAAAAAGAATCACAAGGGCGCCGCCTACCAGAAGTTGGCGGAAGAGGTCCTTGGCGAGGGAGTAGAGGTGAAGGGCTCTCGACGAATGTCAAGGAAATAGACGAGGGCACCGAAGTGGAAGAGCTTGTCACGGCACTGCGTGGCCGCCGCAGCCACTAGGCTACGGAAGGAGTCAGCAGGGACACAGATCGCTTCGGTTCAGCTACCTGTGGTGGACGTCAAAAAGTCCGTTAAAGTAGGGAGGATCAAGGTAGACTGGTGCGTATGTCACCTGACATTCCACGATCCACCGGAGGTTTGCTTAGGTGTCTGGAACCAGGACACAAGTCGTAGGACTACAAAGGCCCTGACAGGCGCAAAGCGTGTAGGAGATGTGGTGCTCAATACCGGACGTGTCCACCCATTTGGATGATCTGTACCGGGTAATCCGTGAACAACAGACATCCAACGGGTGGTCCGAAGTGCCCGGCCTTCAAGAAAGCCGCGGTAAACAAATTACAGTGCAGCTAGCGCAGCAGAACCTGAACCACTGTGACGCGGTACCCACCGGCAACGGCAACTGGGTCGCGGATGGGCCCAGAAAAATGGCGGCAATATGGACGGTGGGTAAATACCCCGTCCAGGAGTTGGTGTCTATTACCTTTGAGGGCATCGTGGTCGCCAAAGTAAACGGGGTCTTATTCTGTAGCTGCTATGCGCCTTCGCGGTGGCCGATCGAGCAGTTCACGCAAATGCTAGACCGCATCAAGACCGTGCTGACTTCAATACCTGGGCCGTAGAATAAGGTAGCCGTTTTACGAACCAGCGGGGTCAGATACTGCTAGAGACCCTGTCCACACTAGATGTTTTGTAGGTAGTCCTGGCCTAACAAGTAGTTCGAACTGGAAAATAAACGATGGATACACTCATAGTGATCACTAATGTATCGACTATAACAACAGCAGGCAGCAGGTAGAGGAAGTGGCGGCTAGGCCAAGGCCAAGCCCTCGCCTTATTTGGATTATTGTTCGGAAAGTAAGTGGAATCCAGAAAAATCTGACTATGTGTACTAGTGGAACAAGATGTGCAGTCATAAATCAAGCAGACTTTTCAGGCAAGCCCTCAATATCGGTAGGAGGCGACAAATTTTAGATGTACGCGGCATTTAAGCCAGCTTCGAGTTCAACAGAAATCGATCAAGAAACTTTTTGAACGATTCTTGAGCAATTCAGGCAAGGATATTCCCATGCATCAAAGTAGGCTTAGAAATTCCTTCCGTTCTGAAAACAGCAGGAATGCCTCCACAATGTTTTCTAATAAATAATTTTTATAGGGATTCTTTCTGGAAGTCATTTGGAGATATCTTTTTAAATGATTTCCAGCAATCCTCAAAAGATTCCTTCCTTTTCACGATATTTTTGTTTTCAATGTTCCACGGTAAATTTCTTATGAAGATTCGTCCAGATTCCTGCTAGCATTTTCACCATATAGCAGCCATTTTTTTTTCAAAATCCCTCCGATAGAATCTTCCAGGATTCCTGAGTTCTGACCGATTTCGCATGCGCAACTTACACGGATGCAGGGTTCCTTTAATAGGTATATTCCCTCTCGAGATTTCGTCCAGAGATGTTCTAGTGTTTTGTCCAAGAATTTTTTATTCGATTTTTCTCAGAGTTTATCCCAAGATTCCTACAGGACTTTCTCTTATTATATTTCTCAAGTGTTGTCGCGAGGTTTCTTCTAGAGTTTTCCCAAAAGTCCCAGGATTATTCTTGAATTATTTTCCACGGTTCTTTCCGGTTTTCCTTGCTGGATTTTTTCAAGAGTTCTTCCAGGGATTTCTCCCAGAAATTGTCAGACAATTGTAGCTATTTTGGCCAATTTTAATTCAGAAA
Source organism: Aedes albopictus (assembly GCF_035046485.1). Taxonomy (NCBI): domain Eukaryota; kingdom Metazoa; phylum Arthropoda; class Insecta; order Diptera; family Culicidae; genus Aedes; species Aedes albopictus. The sequence goes on along the minus strand of NC_085136.1, from coordinate 284,293,738 downwards.
TCATTAACACATCTAAATTTAAAAAAATCGAGCATGTCTGGGTGAAATCTCACATAGCAGGTGAAACACATATTTTCGCCTCAGTGTATTTTCCACCAGATCATGTGAATAAAAATACATATGAAAACTTCTTTCAATGTGCTGAACAAATCATGTCTTAACTTCCTCCCGAAGTTAAGGTCCACATATATGGGGACTTTAATCAACGTAATGCTGATTTTTTTCTGGACTCTGAAAATGAAAGTATTTTACTCCCAGTCGTTGGGGAGAATGAAACCTTGCAATTTATTTTTGACAAAACTGCAAATTTAGGTCTAAACCAAATTAATCGCATAAAAAACCGCCTTGACTTTTTATTAACGAATGTCTTTGACGACTTCTGTGTTAGCGAATCATTGCCTCCATTATGGAAAAATGGAGCTTTCGAATCGAATATTCTTTGTTCATACATGAGTGAAGTGTTTGAATACAAATTAGCGAAGTACGAAAATATTAAATGTAAATTAAGTAGTGTAGATTGGCAAGCTATTCTTAAGAATGAAGAAAATGTCGAATCTGCCGTAGAAGAATGCTACAAAATTTTAAATGAAATTATTGGGCAAGAAACTCCAATAAAAACGTCGTCATATAAATTCAAAATATCCAATCTGGTATAATCAACAAATCAAAAATCTGAAAAATCGCAAACAAAAAGCGCATAAAATTTACAAAAAATATAAAACTGATGAAAATTTAGCTAAATATTTGAACATATGCGACCAATTAAATTTGGAAATTAATAATGCATTTGAAGAATATAATACGAAAACTGAACTCGAAATAAAGTCCTGCCCAAAGAACTTTTTTAATTACGTAAAAACCAAATTAAAATCTGACAATTTTCCATCCGTAATGCATCTTGACGAAAAATTCGGGGACAACCCGGAAAAAATTGCAATCTATTTGCAGATTTTTTCCAAGAAATCTATACAACTTTTTCGGAAGATGATCGTGACCGCGATTACTTTGCTTTCTACCCTGATTTTATTAGGAATGTTGGCGTGAATCAAATTCAACCAAATGACATTTTTGAAGTACTTTTGAACTTAGACGCCTCTAAGGGACATGGTCCTGACCAAATTCCTCCAATATTTCTGAAAAATTTAGCTAAGGAGCTCACTGCTCCTTTATTTTGGCTTTTTAAAATATCACTCGCTACTGCAAACTTTCCAAAAGTATGGAAAAGCTTTTTTTTGGTGCCTACCTTTAAATCTGGTCGTAAATCAGACGTACGTAATTATCGCGGAATAGCCATTATCTCTTGCATTCCAAAACTATTTGAGGCAATTGTCAACAAAAAGTTATTTCTACAAATCAAAAACAGAACTAACATGCAGCACGGCTTTTTTAAAGGTCGATCAACTTCAACAATTTTGCTTCAATTTGTTGACTATATATTGAATGCAATGGATAATGGAAACCACGCGGAAGCTCTTTATACGGACTTTAGTAAGGCATTTGATCGCATCGACATACCAATGCTGCTTTTCAAATCGCAAAAAATTTGAATTGAACCAGGTCACCTGAAATGGCTTGAATCATATCTGACTGACCGCCAACAAATAATTAAATTTGATGGATACAAATCAAAACCAATTCAAGTCACTTCTGGTGTACCGCAAGGTTCTCATTTGGGACCTCTTCTTTTTATTATTTATGTAAACGACATTTCCTTCATTCTCAAGAAATTAAAACTGTTAATTTATGCCGACGACATGAAGCACTTTTTTGACATAAGAAATGATGATGACATCAATGTATTCCGCAATGAAATAGACATATTCTACACATGGTGCAACAAAAGCCTATTAATATGCTAGGGTTCATTAAGTGCTTCTGCTATAACTTCCATGACCCATATACAATTAAAACACTTTATATTGCCTATGTTTGATCTATTTTAGAATACTGCAGCACTGTATGGTCTCCTTTTTCAACCACGCACGAAGAAAGATTAGAATCAGTACAAAAACAATTTCTACTGTTTGCTCTTCGTAAATTAGGCTGGACGAGTGGAAATTTCCGTCTTACAAAGCACGCTGCATGCTTATTGACATACAAATTCTGCAAAAGCGGCGTGAAATCGCAATGATTTCATTCGTAAACGATATCGTTTCGCATCGTATAGACTCGCCTGAAATCTTATCAAAACTAAATTTTTATATACCTGCTCGGCAATTAAGAAGTCGAAATATTTTCGCAAGTAACCACCACCGAACAAACTACGCCAAATTTGGGCCTATAAATCGCATGATGATTGCTTATAATAAACATTGCGAAACGATTGACTTTACCATATCAAGGCAAAATTTGAAAACATATTTTCGTACCATTAGAAATAGGAACACTTAAAAAACAAAACACTACTTAACTTATTTTTTTTAAATATATTTTTCAATGTATTTCATAATTATAATATTAGGAAATTAGAAAAATATGTATATGTATAATGTACTAGTTTACGTCGGTTGACGAAATGAAATAAATAAAAAAATAAATTAATAAATTATTCCCAGAATTTTAACAGGAGTTTTTCCTGGGATTCAAAAGTTACAAAAGTTCCTGCCAGGATTTTTTTTTGTTTTTTTTCATAATTTTTATGCAATAGTTCATCCCAGAATTTATTCCTGAGGTTTTCCCGGTATCACTCTCAGGATCCCTTCCAGGATTTCCTCCACAGTTCAGCTTGTAATTTTGTTTTAAGAAATTATCGTGAGCTTTCCTATAGTGTTATCCTTGGGAAAGTTCCTCAAAGCATTCTCCTTGAATTTTCCCTTAGATGTTCTTCGCACTTTCTTCCGGATTTCATTTTGGAAGATTCCTTCCAGTGGTGCTGGTGGGATGTCTCTCAGAGTTTTTTTTCAACTTATCTTGGACATCCTCACAAGATTTCTCCAGGGATTTATTCAAAGTTTTTTTTTTAGATTTCTGCAGGAGTTATTGTTAATATTTCCCATGAATTTTTTTCCTTGATTTCTTTCTGTGATATTTACAGGCTTTTCCACGTCGTTGTTACCGGTAGTTCATGCTGTGATCTTCCTGAGATTTCTCCAATAGATTTTCCCAGGATTACTCCAAATTCTTCACAGAATCCCTGCCTGGAATCCCGGGATTCTTTTGGGTTGGCATTCTAATACTTCAGGAGCTGCAGCCCAAACTGTCAATGAGTTTTTCTCAGCTAACACTGGAATCTTTTCAGAAACATTCATATATTCTAGAATTGCAGGAGTTTCAGGTTTATTTTTTAGATTTATAGGGTTTAAAGCCCTTTCATATGCCTTTCCGAAAGATTAAGACACATTTCAGAGAAATTCACGAATCTTCTAAGCAATCCTCAATCCTCCTGCGATCCCCTGAAACTACTCTGAAACACTTCTGAATACACTTTATACTCCCTTAATAGCCCCGACACCCCATGGAACCCCCTGAGACTTTCTGAAAATCCATAAAGTAACCTCAACCACCCATGAAACCTTCGTGGCACATTTCAAATACCTTGAAACCTGGAGCTCCGTAAAACGCTTCTGAGATTTCCAGAAATTCCCTAGAGCCCCTTGAAGTGCCAGTGAGCCTCTGGACAAGCTCCAGAAATACCCTGAACCTCGATTGAATTCTGCTGAAAATCCCCTAAATCCCCATGAGGCCCCTCCCTAAAACTCCCCTGAGATCCCTTGAAACCCTCATCAGATGCCCCTGAATCACTCTGAGACTACTTGGAATGCCCCTGTACCCCCCCGAAACCAGATTCAATCCTCTCTGCGTCCCCCTATTGCTCCTCCTTATGACTCTTTGGATTGTTAAGTTGCCCCTTCCTCCTGAGACATTTTGAGATTGGAAATGTTAGAGAAAAACTTCTGGAGGAATGACGGGAGAAATGTGGCGTTAAACTACAAAATAAACCCGGAAAATTCTTCAAAAGAAAACACTGGAAGAAGTTTAACGGAAATATCATGAAAAACCCCGAAAATAATATAGGAAAGTTAAGCCGACGAAAACTTCAAAGAGAAATTCCCGAGGGAAGTTTGAATGAATTTGATTGGGCCTACCTACGGAAGGAATCCTGAAAAATACTCTTGCAGAAATCCTGCGGAAGACTTTTGTAGAAATCCCAGCAGGAGCTCTGGTAGAAATCCCAGGAACAATTCTCAAAAAAAAAAAAAAAAAAATGCGGAAGTATTTCGCTAGTTTTACGGGTTTTTTTCAGTCTATATTAAGCAGCTAAAACGTCTTTTGTACCTGCTTTCCTACGTTTCGGTATTTCACCTTCTTCTTGAAATTAAAGGCTGCGCAGCCTCTAGTAGGACAGTAGATACAAAAGACGTTTTAGCTGCTTAATATAGACTGAAAGAACCGTCCAACTAGCGAAATACTCGTCAATTACAGTCGTTAACAGTCAGTCAAATAAAAACCGGAAGATACACGGAAAAATCTCGGAAAGAACTTTGGGAGCAAATCTCAGACAAACTCTGTATGGACGAAACTTCTAGAAAAAATCTAGAAAGAAACTCCAACAAACCTCAACGAATTCAAAACAGAACTTCTAGAGAGATCGAAACAAGAATTCAGTAGGAACTGCGTACAAATTCGAAGAAGGAATTGCGGTAGAAATCGATGGAGAAATCCCGTCGAGAATTCAAAAAAAGAAATCCTGCTAGCAATTGCGGGACGAATTCACGAACGATTTCTGAATAGATCTTCAAGTATATCCCTAAGCAATTCCCTGAAGGAAATTGTGAAGATTGTGTAGCTCACCGGAACAACCGGTTCCCAGCCATCTTAGCAAACTACAGTACCCAAGCACAAAACATGTTATATAAAAGTTACGACAGCGCAAGTTTTGGTTGTATAGAAGTTTATTTTACGTTGTTTCAGCACAATGTTAGAACAACGTAAAATAAACTTCAATACAACCAACACTTGCGCTGTCGTAACTCTATTATAACATGTGTGTTGCTTGGGTAGAATCACTTGGCAGGATACGGAATTTCACGATGCAGTTGCCTTGCGCCGCAAAAGCTTCACTCCTCAATGAGGTAGCATCACAATGCATACCTCGACATGGTCAGAGAAGAGAAGGGCATCTTCAAACCGACTACACAAAAATGAAAAATTTTGGGCGTGAAAAACTGACTCGATTTATTTTGTTTCTGGCCATTTCGTTTCCATCGTCTATAAACATCAAAACAACTGCATTGCTCAAAGTGTTATTACTTTCAGGTATTATCAAAATTAATGAATAGATGACGTCATCTAGATAACTTTTTCTCTTATTTTTCGAAATTTTGTTCCATTGAGAGCATATCAATTGTTGTTTTGACAACAATTGCAATAATGTGGTAGACGCACCAAAAATGTTTTTGCAATTGCAGACTGTTATAAAGCATAAAAATGGAGTTTTACCATTTTTTGTTAATCACCGTAATGATATTACATATACATTTTTCCACCACTATTATATCGCGTACCCATTAATGGCACAAATTTTCCAAATGGAGAAGAACGTGCCTCTGGAGCCGACATACTGATACCTGCCTCCGAAATACTTTGCTCTTTCATGTCAACACGGTTGAAATTTTCCGTGTAAAAAGTGTGACTTCAACCGCTACGTGTCGCGACCAAAAGCATGAAATATTTATTAATTTCTGACTCCGGAGATGACTTTCTCTTCTCTGACATGATGCTTGCTAGGAGAAGAACGCCCAAGAGAAATGTCACTAATCATTGTTCACACCCCACAGAAATCCTAATAACAGAAAGAGTTCATGAGATCACAAGTTTTCTCCAGAGTATCCATCGGAATAGTCCGGATTACGTTTTCACCCGTTTCTATACAAATTGTTGATATTTACAGATCGAGATCAATGATGGATCTTCTTTAAAAGCCTTAAGCGTGCATTTCCTGCATTTCTCCAGTTCATCTTACTCCTTATACGCCACTCATAATGACCGCCCTTTCCTTCAGCCTTGTGCTGCCTGGTGAGTAGCAGAACTTCGTGGTATAGGGCACTGCATGAAAATCTCTCCTTCTCTTTCACTCTTACAGAAATTTTGTAAACAACAAGGCCACGAAACGTCAAAGTCCCATAAAAAATCAAAACAGTGCAGTGCCCTATAGTTAATACCTGTCTAGTGGGCATTGGGTTGGAGTCCATGATGTTCTGCTAATATTCAAGCTTCTCTTGATATTGGTTTACTTTTTAACATAAAAATGAAACATTACATCGCAAAAGTCTCACAAATCTCGGTCGAACATACTGATTACACATACCTTACCAAAAATTTACGATCCACAAATTCCCTTCGTCATCTTCGAAATGCAATTTCGCTCGCTTTCAATTCAAAATGCAACGCCATTCGTTTCTACCTTCACCTACGTATTACGAACAGGTACAAAGCTACTTCACCGATAACAGCCAATAAATAACAAACTTATTGGCTACGAACGGAAGTGAGAAAATCGAAACAACCTCAAACGCTACAAAGTGGCTGCCACCTTCGCTTCCCCATATTGCCGTACACTTTTCCACTTTTTCATACTTTGTTCATTTCACACCATTCTGCACCCAGAAGTGGCCCCGTGAAATCAAGTCCCTGATTGGAGCTGATGTCGTTTGATCCTAATTTTTATTTCCTTATTTTCCTCGTTTTTGCCCAGTAAAGCTCTCGGAAAAAAGGACCATACAACTGACTTCATTTATCGTTCGTCCGTCGATTTCATCGGTGGTACCCAACTCACTGCGCCAAAGAGCTGGAAGTGGATCAAAATACCTGTTCATTGACGATGATGACGACGACGCCGACGACGACGACTACGGTCTTCAACTTCAAAGGAACAATCTCGTCCCATGGAGTGCGCGGTTCCCCTCGAGGTAGCACCCCGACCAACCGCCACTTGATTTGCGGCTCCTTAAGCTGAAATAGGTAGGTATGGCGCGATGCCCTCCGGTAAATCTGAGAATTGCACTCGTGAAGTTGTCTCAATTTGAATCACTAAGCGGTTACATTCCGAGAAATGATACCTGGTGCGCTGGCTGGAAGTCTTCTCTGTTCGCCATTTACTTGACCTCGACTCATTTAGTGGAATGCTTCCAGGTTAAGAGCGTCAATCAAGCTTCAGAACGAGGATGAATCGCCTTTCATCGTTCTCGTTATGTTTTACTTTCAAGAATTTAAGATATTATTTCTTTCACAGTATCTGTCTGGTACAGCTTTCAATCTGAGGCAGTCTCATCAACGAACATTTAAAGAAAGAAACACTCAGTTATGGTCAGAACCCTTGTATCAACGGATCTGTGATGAGTTTGTGGAAAAGGAATGTTTATGATTTGGCTTCAGAGTCGTTTTGGCTTTCTATTCCACAGAATCGCTACTTGTTTTGTGGAAAAATTGGATAAAGCGTCCGTCTTGCGAATACGGAGTCGTGGGTTCAAATCCCATCAGAAAGCGTTTTTTTTTTTTCAAAAGTTTCATCTCTCAATTACTCAGTTAGCAACATTCTGTGGCTTCTAATTGCAAATTTTGTCAGTATAATCTTAGATTCCCTAAAAAATGCGATGGTTCGTCATACGTATCTCCTTTTAGTGCACGCACATCTTTCCTCCCTGAAATCAATAAAGCCACCCAGCATTCTGCCACAATAACCGTTCCGTCCAACACTGTCAACGACGACGACGACGACCACGTCGCAGGATGACGGTTATGATAATTATCCGTTTGAGGTGAACCACCCATTTGAGGGAAGAAGAGGCTTTCGATCCACAGTCCATCATCCACAGAGGATCAACGAACGACGTACGTACGTACGACGGCAAGAGAGGTATAACCCATCATCATCGTTCGTTACCATCATCATTTGCGGTATCCGTATCCGCACATCCAGTACCTACGTAGCGAGAACGGCGCGCGCGATGAACGGCAGCACAATTCGGTCGATGTGTAAGGCACACACAAACCAGCACAGCCAGTCAGTCAACCAGCAGTTATTGGAGGGACTATCGCGTGGTATGGTTCAGCACGCGGAGAATATCATATTTGAGCGAAGTTGTTTCCGTTCTTCCGTCGTTGGTTGCGTTGTCATTTGTCGTCCTGATCGTGGGTTTATAAAACGCTCATTTGTCTCCCCCGTGCGGGCGCGTGTGACAATGCATAATGATAATTGCAGTCGACAGGTTGTACCTGTATGACTGCTGCTGCCGTACCGATTTATTTCTTGTCTGACGGATTGCTCTGGTTATCTGTGCGAGCAGAGCAAATGATTCACACTTGCCGTAAGATGGTCATCCGTAAATGACGTCAGGGACGAAGAGGGAAGGATTCTGGAAGGATTTTTGTCAGAATCCTGGGATAATTCTCGTCAATATCGTGAGAGAATCGTCGTCGGAATCCTGAGAGAATTATTGTCAGTATCCTGAGAAGACTCTCGTTGGAATACTGGAAGGATTCTGGTCAGCCTTGGCAGGAATCTAGTCAGAATCCTGGGAGGGTTCTCATCAGAATCCTGAGAGGATTCTTGTCAGAATCCTGGGAGGATTCTAGTCAGAATCCTGAGAGCATTCTTGTCAGAATCCTGGAAGGATTCTTTTCAGAATCCTAGGAGGATTCTTGTCAGAATCCTGGGAGGATTCTTGTCAGAACCCTGGGAGAATTCTTGTCAGAATCCTGGGAGGATTCTCGTCAGAATCCTGGAAGCATTCTCGCCAGAATCATGGGAGGATTTTGTTCAGCCTTGGGAAGATTCTAGTCAGAATCCTGGGAGGATTCTAGTCAGAATCCTAGGAGGATTCTAGTCAGAATCCTGGGAGGATTCTAGTCAGAATCCTGGGAGGATTCTTGTCAGAATCCTGGGAGGATTCTAGTCAGAATCCTGGGAGGATTCTAGTCAGAATCCTGGGAGGATTCTAGTCAGAATCCTGGGAGGATTCTAGTCAGAATCCTGGGAGGATTCTAGTCAGAATCCTGGGAGGATTCTAGTCAGAATCCTGGGAGGATTCTAGTCAGAATCCTGGGAGGATTCTAGTCAGAATCCTGGGAGGATTCTAGTCAGAATCCTGGGAGGATTCTAGTCAGAATCCTGGGAGGATTCTAGTCAGAATCCTGGGAGGATTCTAGTCAGAATCCTGGGAGGATTCTAGTCAGAATCCTGGGAGGATTCTAGTCAGAATCCTGGGAGGATTCTAGTCAGAATCCTGGGAGGATTCTAGTTAGAATCCTGGGAGGATTCTAGTCAGAATCCTGGGAGGATTCTTGTCAGAATCCTGGGAGGATTCTTGTCAGAATCCTGGGAGGATTCTTGTCAGAATCCTGGGAGGATTCTTGTCAGAATCCTGGGAGGATTCTTGTCAGAAGCCTGGAAGGATTCTTGTCAGAAGCCTGGAAGGATTCTTGTCAGAATCCTGGAAGGATTCTTGTCAGAATCCTGGAAGGATTCTTGTCAGAATCCTGGAAGGATTCTTGTCAGAATCCTGGAAGGATTCTTGTCAGAATCCTGGGAGGATTCTTGTCAGAATCCTGGGAGGATTCTTGTCAGAATCCTGGGAGGATTCTTGTCAGAATCCTGGGAGGATTCTTGTCAGAATCCTGGGAGGATTCTTGTCAGAATCCTGGGAGGATTCTAGTCAGAATCCTGGGAGGATTCTAGTCAGAATCCTGGGAGGATTCTAGTCAGAATCCTGGGAGGATTCTAGTCAGAATCCTGGGAGGATTCTAGTCAGAATCCTGGGAGGATTCTAGTCAGAATCCTGGGAGGATTCTAGTCAGAATCCTGGGAGGATTCTAGTCAGAATCCTGAGAGGATTCTCGTCAGAATCCTGAGAGGATTCTCGTCAGAATCCTGAGAGGATTCTCGTCAGAATCCTGAGAGGATTCTCGTCAGAATCCTGAGAGGATTCTCGTCAGAATCCTGAGAGGATTCTCGTCAGAATCCTGAGAGGATTCTCGTCAGAATCCTGAGAGGATTCTCGTCAGAATCCTGAGAGGATTCTCGTCAGAATCCTGAGAGGATTCTCTTCAGAATCCTGAGAGGATTCTCTTCAGAATCCTGAGAGGATTCTCGTCAGAATCCTGAGAGGATTCTCGTCAGAATCCTGAGAGGATCCTCGTCAGAATCCTGAGAGGATTCTCGTCAGAATCCTAAGAGGATTCTCGTCAGAATCCTGGGAGGATTCTCGTCAAAATCTTGATAGGATTCCCGTCAGAATAATGAGAGGACGCTCGTCAGAATTCTGAGAGGATTCTCGTCAGAATCCTGGAAGGATTCTCGTCAGAATCCTGAGAGGATTCTCGTCAGAATCCCGAGAGGATTCGGGTCAGAATCCTGAGAGGATTCGGGTCAGAATCCTGAGAGGATTCGGGTCAGAATCCTGAGAGGATTCTCGTCAGAATCCTGAGAGAATTCTCGTCAGAATCCTGAGAGGATTCTCGTCAGAATCCTGAGAGGATTCTCGTCAGAATCCTGAGAGGATTCTCGTCAGAATCCTGAGAAGATTCTCGTCAGAATCCTGAGAGGATTCTCGTCAGAATCCTGAGAGGATTCTCGTTAGAATCCCGAGAGGGTTCTGGTCAGAATCCTGAGAGGATTCTCGTCAGAGTCCCGAGAGGATTCTCGTCAAAGTCCTGAGAGGATTCTCGTCAGAATCCCGAGAGGATTCTTGTCAAAGTCCTGAGAGGATTCTCGTCAGAATCCTGAGAGGATTCTTATCAGAGGATTCTCGTCAAAGTCCTGATAGGATTCGCGTCAGTATCCTGAGAGGATTGTCGTCGAAATCCTGAGAGGATTCCCGTCAGAATTCTGGGAGGATTCTCGTCAGAATCCTGAGAGGATTCTCGTCCGAATCCTGGGAGGATTCTCGTCCGAATCCTGGGAGGATTCTCGTCCGAATCCTGGGAGGATTCTCCTCAGAATCCTGAGAGGATTCCTCACAATCCTGTGAAGATTCTTGTCAGTCTCCTGAGAGAATTCTCTTCAGAATCATGTTGGGATGCTCGTCAGAATCTTGGGAGGATTCTCGACAGAATCCTAAGAGGATTCTTGACAGGATCGTGAGAGAGTTCTCGACATAATCCTGAGAGAATTCTCCTGACAATCCTGAGAGATTCACAATCCTAAGAGGATTCTGGTCAGAATCTAGAGAGGATTCTAGTCAGAATCCTGAGAGGATTCTGGTGGGAGCGGATCTGGTGTGATGGTCAAAACCCGTGACTATCACGCCGAGGACCTGGGATCGAATCCCACTTCCGACATACCCACAAAAAATGGGAGTTCTTCGTTCGGAAAGAAATTAATGCGTGGGTCCCGGTCTCGTTAATACAGATAAAAAAAAAGGGTTCTGGTGAGAATCCTGAGAATATTATTGTCAGAGTCCTGAGAGGGTTTCCTCAGAATCCTGAGAGGATTCTCGTCTACTGAAAGAAAAACTCACAGGATTCTGACGAGAATTCGCTCAGGATACTTCCTGAGCGAATTCTCGTCAGAATCCTTTGAGGATGCTCGTCAGAATCTTGGAAGGATCCGGAGAAGATTCTCGACAGGGTCATGAGAGAGTTCTCGACATAATCATGACAGTCCTGAGAGGATTCTAGTCAGAATCCGGAGAGGATTCTAGTCAGAATCCGGAGAGGATTCTAGTCAGAATCCTGAGAGGATTCTAGTCAGAATCCTGAGAGGATTCTAGTCAGAATCCTGAGAGGATTCTAGTCAGAATCCTGAGAGGATTCTAGTCAGAATCCTGAGAGGATTCTTGTCAGAATCCTGAGAGGATTCTTGTCAGAATCCTGAGAGGATTCTTGTCAGAATCCTGAGAGGATTCTTGTCAGAATCCTGAGAGGATTCTTGTCAGAATCCTGAGAGGATTCTGATCAGAATTCTGAGAGGATTCTGGTCAGAATCCTGAGAGGATTCTCGTCAGAATCCTCAGAGGTTCTCGTCAGAATCTTGAGAGGATTATCGTCAGTATCCTGAGAAATAATATTTGTTTTTTCAACTCAATGCATCCATCAACTTTGACCCAACAAGCTCACAATTTGAATGATCTTTGCCTTAAAAAGTTCCGCCTCTATCTATGTGCATCTCTTTAAGTAGAGCACTCCTTGACATTGAAACTGTAGGTAAAGTTTTCTATCTCCCCAACGAAACAGATCGGACGGCAAGGGTTGGGTTGCACCGAAACTTTCCTCTTTATAAAATGCAAATCTTTTTACCCCGCAGCAAGACATGTCCGTCCACCTTTCAACCGAAAGAAGAAAAACTGTCGAAAAACGGTTTGTACAGAGCTGGATGCTGATACGCCTCAACGAGAGGAAAAAAATGTAAAACTTTTCGCTTTCAAAGGCAAACTAAAGGCGGGTGAACGTTGAAGCATTCCAAAGGTCTTTTCATGCGCCCCCAAATATAAGTACAAACAGTGTACAGATATCCCATTTCTTTGAGTGACTGCAAACTTATGATAATGTTTCACCCTCCTGCTTCTCCGGAGTCCGGACTTACCTGGCCCAGCCCAGCATCCATTGCGATGGTTTTTCGTGAAACTATTGAAAAATACATCGTTTACTGCTTTTTCCCTGCTCTTTGCCGCAGCAATGAATGGGGGAGCGCATGTAGGTATTTTATGGCACTGATCCAAAATTCATGCAGCCATATGTTGTACTGTGCGGAGGGGGGGGGGGGGGATGAAGGTGGTGTAAGGTGTAAGCGGAGCACTAGCAGATGTGGGATGCTGCAGGAAGCCCCATACTTATGTGTATGCAATGTAGCAGATTAAAGTTTTGCATTGGATAGGAAATGAGTTTTTAGGATATGTCAGGCAAACTAAATGCTTCCTGTCGCAGTTCTGTTAATGAGTTTTTACGAGTCTTGATCATATAGGTAACTGTCACATCCGTTGTGATTATTTTCTCCGAGTATTTAATCTTTCATTATTGCTTAAAGAACCAACAGATGGAGCCAGGGTGTGGCTTATCACCCATATCGAGATTTTCGAGATTTCCAATCTAGATAAAGTCAACAATGACGTCGGCTACGTCATTACGACCATTGGATAAAGGATGGAATGTAAGTATTACGTCCATTGTTACCTACTGTTACGTGTTGTTACTAGATACTAAGAATATCTTACAGTTGCCACAGAAAAGAGTTTTTGCTAATAAGAAGAGTTGAACATGCGCTTAGTCCTACGACACATGGAACCATTTCTTGCAGTCAGGGAATGAAATTATCAGCAAATTGAGACGAAAATTGACGTTTTCCGAGCAACCGAACAATTCAACGATTCTTTTTCCAGCGAGAAATGTTTATCGTTCGCTGCTGTTGTCCACGACCGAAGATAGCCGAAAACTGAAAATCTCTCTTGCTCTTTTCGCTATCCAAATTTATCGCCTTGCCGGCTATCGCGATAATTATCAGAAGGCAAATAACAAAAATTGTGCCGCCAATGGGATTCGAACCTAGACCCTCGACAAAAATGTTTCCTAGCGCGCACCATAACCACGCGACCACAGAAGCTGCTCGAAAGGAGGAAGAAATTTGATTCATATAAGTTACCTTTGGTTTCTCCGATATTATCGACGTCAGGACCTATCGTGGCGCCAACATCGACTCCGACCACTATCTGGTGATGGTCAAACTGCGCCCAAAACTCTCCGTCATCAACAATGTACGGTACCGGCGACCGCCACGGTACAACCTAGAGCGACTGAAGCAACCGGATGTCGCCTCAGCATACGCGCAGAATCTCGAAGCCGCGTTGCCAGACGAGGGCGAGCTCGATGAGGCCCGTCTAGAGGACTGCTGGAGTACAGTGAAAGCAGCCATCAACGACGCAGCCGAGAGCACCATCGGGTACGTGGAACGGAATCGACGGAACGAATGGTTCGACGAAGAGTGCAGAACGGTTTTGGAGGAGAAGAACGCAGCGAGGGCGGTAATGCTGCAGCAAGGGACTCGACAGAACGTGGAACGTTACAAACAGAAGCGGAAACAGCAGACCCGCCTCTTTCGGGAGAAAAAGCGCCGCCTGGAAGAAGCGGAGTGTGAAGAAATTGAACTGGTGTGCCGTTCTCAAGAAACACGGAAGTTCTATCAGAAGCTCAACGCATCCCGCAACGGCTTCGTGCCGCGAGCCGAAATATGCAGGGATAAAGACGGAGGCCTCTTGACGGACGGACGTGAGGTGATCGAAAGGTGGAAGCAGCACTTCGATCAGCACCTGAACGGCGTGGAGAACGTAGGCACGGGAGCCCACGGCAACGGAAGGAACGACGACGCCAGTGCAGCGGAGGACGGAAATGGACCAACTCCCACGCTGAGGGAAGTTAAGGATGCCATTCACCAGCTCAAAACCAACAAAGCAGCTGGTAAGGATGGTATTGCAGCTGAACTCATCAAGATGGGCCCAGAAAAGTTGGCCACCTGTCTGCATCGGCTGATAGTCAGGATCTGGGAAACCGAACAGCTACCGGAGGAGTGGAAGGAAGGGGTAATCTGCCCCATTCACAAGAAAGGCGACCATTTGGAATGTGAGAACTTCAGGGCGATCACTATTTTGAATGCTGCCTACAAAGTGCCATCCCAGATCATCTTCCGTCGTCTGTCACCTAAAACAAATGACTTCGTGGGAAGTTATCAAGCCGGCTTCATTGACGGCCGGTCGACAACGGACCAGATCTTTACCGTACGGCAAATCCTCCAGAAATGCCGTGAATACCAGGTCCCAACGCACCACCTGTTCATCGACTTCAAAGCGGCATACGATAGTATCGACCGCGCAGAGCTATGGAGAATCATGGACGAAAACGGCTTTCCTGGGAAGCTGACTAGACTGATTAAAGCAACGATGGACGGTGTGCAAAACTGCGTAAGGGTTTCGGGTGAACTATCCAGTTCATTCGTATCTCGCCGGGGACTGCGACAAGGTGACGGACTCTCATGTCTACTCTTTAACATCGCGCTGGAAGGTGTGATGCGACGAGCCGGGCTCAACAGCCGGGGAACGATTTTCACAAAATCCGGTCAATTTGTGTGCTTTGCGGACGACATGGACATTATCGCTAGAACATTTGGAACGGTGGCAGAACTGTACACCCGCCTGAAACGCGAAGCAGCAAAGGTCGTACTGGTGGTGAATGCCTCAAAAACAAAGTACATGCTGGTAGGCGGAACCGAAAACGACCGGATCCGTCTGGGTAGTAATGTTACGATAGACGGGGATACTTTCGAGGTGGTGGAGGAATTCGTCTACCTCGGATCCTTACTGACGGCTGACAACAACGTGAGCCGAGAAATTCGGAGGCGCATCATCAGCGGAAGTCGGGCCTACTACGGGCTCCAGAAGAAACTGCGGTCGAAAAAGATTCACCCACGCACCAAATGCACCATGTACAAAACGCTAATAAGACCGGTGATCCTCTACGGGCACGAGACATGGACCATACTCGAGGAGGACCTACAAACACTCGGAGTTTTCGAGCGACGCGTGCTAAGAACGATCTTCGGCGGTGTGCAGGAGAACGGTGTGTGGCGGAGAAGGATGAACCACGAGCTCGCTGCACTTTACGGCGAACCCAGCATCCAGAAGGTGGCCAAAGCCGGAAGGATACGTTGGGCAGGGCATGTTGCAAGAATGCCGGACAACAACCCTGCAAAGCTGGTGTTTGCAACGGATCCGGTTGGCACTAGAAGGCGTGGAGCGCAGAGAGCACGATGGACGGACCAGGTGGAGCGTGACTTGGCGAGCATTGGGCGCGACCGAGGATGGACAGCGGCAGCCACAAACCGAGTATTGTGGCGTACTATTGTTGATTATGTCTTATCTTAATGATGTTGAACAAATAAATGTATGTATGTATGTATGTAAGTTACCTTTGGTGGCGACGGCCAGACGGAAATGCGAACAAAGCGCAGAGAGCAAACCAGTCAACTTTTCATTGCTGGTGATAATCCATTTTCGGCGCTGCGGGACGAGCGAGAACACATTTTCGGGACAAAACCGGGTCTGAATTTATCGCACGTCTTTTTTCGCCGATAATGCGTGTGAGAGACTTTCCTATGATCGCGATCGTGATCGATAATTTCATATCCCGCTTGCAGTGCGGTCATGGTACAATCAGAGGGTATTACTCAAGATTTTTAAATTGCCTTTACTGGTACTTTACCGGTTGAAAAACAACAAAGCCGCTGGAGCAGATCAAATACCAAGCGAGCTTCTAAAATACGGTGGAGAAGCACTGGTGAGAGCACTACACTGGGTCATTACCAAGATTTGGGAGGAGGAAGTATTACCGGAGGAATGGATGGAAGGTATCGTGTGTCCCATCTACAAAAAGGGCGACAAGTTGGATTGCGGGATCTACCGCGCGATCACACTACTGAGCGCTGCCTACAAGATACTCTCTCAAATTTTATGCCGCCGTCTATCACCGATTGCAAGAGAGTTCGTGGGGCAATATCAGGCTGGATTTATGGGCGAACGCGCTACAACGGACCAGATGCTCGCCATCCGCCAGGTGTTGCAGAAATGCCGCGAATACAACGTGCCCACACATCACTTGTTCATCGATTTCAAATCGGCGTATGATACAATCGATCGAGAACAGCTATGGCAGATTATGCACGAATACGGATTCCCGGATGAACTGATACGGTTGATCAAGGCGACGATGGATCGAGTGATGTGCGTAGTTCGAGTATCAGGGACACTCTCGAGTCCCTTCGAATCTCGCAGAGGGTTACGGCAAGGTGATGGTCTTTCGTGCTTGCTGTTCAACATTGCTTTGGAGGGTGTAATAAGAAGAGCGGGGATAAACACGAGTGGGACGATTTTCAGGAGGTCCGTTCAGCTGCTTGGTTTCGCCGATGATATTGATATTATTGCTCGTAAATTTGAGACGATGGTGGAAACGTACATCCGACTAAAGAGTGAAGCCAGGCGAATCGGATTAGTCATTAATGTGTCGAAGACAAAGTACATGATGGCAAAGGGCTCCAGGGAGGAATCACCGCGCCCGCCACCCCGAATTCATATCGACGGTGATGAAATCGAGGCGGTTGAAGAATTCGTGTACTTGCGCTCACTGGTGACCGACGACAACGACACCAGCAGAGAAATTTAGAGGCGCATTGTGGCAGAAAATCGTGCCTACTTTGGACTCCGCAGAACTCTACGATCGAATAAAGTTCGAAGTTAACCATCTACAAAACGTTGATTAGACCGGTCGTCGTCTATGGGCACGAAACATGGACCCTACGTGCAGAGGACCAACGCGCCCTTGGAGTTTTCGAACGGAAGGTGTTGCGTACCATCTACGGCGGAGTGCAGATGGAAGACGGGACTTGGAGAAGGCGAATGAACCACGAGCTGCATCAGCTGCTGAGAGAACCAACCATCGTCCATACCGCGAAAATCGGGAGGCTACGGTGGGCGGGTCATGCCATCAGGATGTCGGATAGCAACCCGACTAAAATGGTTCTCGAGAGTCATCCGACCGGTACAAGAAGATGTGGAGCGCAGCGAGCTAGGTGGGTCGACCATGTGGAGGACGATCTGCGGACCCTACGCAGAGTGCGGAACTGGAGGCAAACAGCCATGGACCGAGTGGAATGGAGGCGGCTACTATGTACAGCAGAGGCCACCCCGGCCTTAGCCTGACCGGTAAGGTAATGGTACGTCTCAAAGGAAATTACTACATTATTATGGAAATGTTATCCAAGAATTATTTTTTAATTTTTTTTTCAATAATTATCACGGATTTAGCATTTATGCAGGAGTTTTATGAGTTCGGCAATAATTTTCCCAGAGATTTCTCCGAGATTTTTTTTTAGAATGTATTCCTTCCCATATATTTATTAAGAATTTTCTCCAGGAACATAGCAAGCAATTCCTTCGGCGTTCATTCAGGATTCACCAAACCATGTACGGTTTTTTTTATAGAAGTAAGACATTTGCAAGATTTTTGAAATGATTTAAGCAAAGTTGCTCTCCATATACCTCTTTTAATCCCTATAGAATGCATTTCTGTCCTTGTATTTCCTTGGGATCCCTCCAGATTCTTTCAGGAATTCCTTCTTTTTTTTCGGTGAAACAAGTCCAAGAGTTCCTTCGGAAATTCCTCCTCAGATTCCTTCAGGGATTCTTTAGAAAACTCTTTCCAAGATTGATACAGGAGTTAGTGCATGCATTCCTGCATGGTTTTCTTCAAACGTTTTTGAAAGAATACCTCCAGGAATATTATCAGATTTTCACCAAGAGTGTTCCTTTTGGATTTCTTCAGAAGTTTTTATCTAAAAATTTCTCAAGAGATTCTTTCAGCATTAACTCCATTCTCCAGTAATTCTTCCGAAGATTTATTTAAAAGATGTGATTCCAGGATTTTTTTCCACGGAGATTCGGGAATACTTCCTGATATTTCTCTAGCGTTCTCCTTTCAAAAATCAGATTTTTTTTACTACTTCAGAAATTATTGTTGGAATTACTCCAGAGGTTCGTTCATTTATTACTTCACATATTCAGGGATTCTCTCCCGCATTTATTTAGTTATTCATCTAGAAAATACTCAAGAGATTCTTCTTGAAGTTCCTCCAGCGTTTTTTTCCAGATGTTCTATGAGGTATCGCACCAGAAATTGCCTAGAATACATTCGAAACTTTCTTCAGGGATTCTTCCAGATTTTCTACCGGTACTGCTTCAAGAGTTTTTCCCAAAAATTATCTCAGTAGCTCTTTCTACTCCAGAAAAGTTTCTTGAAAAACGCCATGGAACAGTGGCATTTTTCAAGAATTTCTTCAAGAAACTTTTCTATGAATAGCTTCAGAAAGGGTTTCTCTCAGGCATTTATTCAGGAATTCTTAAACAAAAAAACACTAGATCCTTCTGAAAGTTCCTCCAGGGGTAACTCCGAAGTTTCCATCTTGGAATTGTTTAGAAAAAAATCACACCTCTTTTCAGGAATTCTTTCAGAAATTTCTAAAACGAGTATCTTAGTAATTCTTGATGAATTGTCCCAGGTGTGATTGCTGTCTCCCTGGGCGCAGAATTTGAAACATAGCTCCTAGACCCAGCCGACGCAAAAACACAACTGGTGCCGAATGGTGCTAATTGGCCAGAAAGAAGAAGAAACAGAAGAAATATACCTTCCACAATACATTGCTTCCGTATTCTTCCAGGTATTCCACCAGAAATCATTGTCAGAAACTGTTTCATGACTTTTTGTTCGGGAATCTCGTCAGAATGTTTCAAGAATTTATTCTTCCAAAAAATTAAGAATTCTTTCACTTCTGAAAAAAATCCCTGAAGGAATTTATGAATATATATGAAAAAAAAAACTAATTAATCCACTTAGCGGTGATGGTACCTTTCTCGTGCCTTCGAAACCCCATTTCAACAAAACTAAAGTGACGTGGTGATGAATGTCACACTTTCATGCGTATAATAAAAATCCATTTCATAGCACCATAAATCATTCCGTTCATCTTTTTTTAAGTTTTTATTTCTGTATATTTAAACCTAGGCTAATTCTACAATTTATCGTTTATCTGGCTTTTGATGTGTGAGCCTCAAACCCTTAAGGAAAAGCTGCTATATTAAAATTTGAGCCGCCACTTCGGATTTAAGTCCGCAATCTTGAATATTCTGGTCGCCATTTTTGGACTCCAGACCTCTTCCCCTTATCAAATACACCCATATTGCATGGTTTTTGGGCCTAACACTCCATTAAATAGTCGCTATCTTAAATTTTGAGCCGCCGTCTAGGATTTTATGCCGCCTTCTTAGATATACTGGTAGCCATTTTTGGACTCCGGGCATCTTCTGCATACCAAATATACCGTGATTTCGGGTGAAATTGATCGACGTGAGGACATTTTTAATTGTCCAAAATAAAGCTTTAAACTTAAAACAATTTGTAGAAAATGACTATCATCTGGCTCAAGGGTTATTGAATGATGAGTTTACATGTTTTACGACTAATTAGTCACATATTTTTGAATTAAATTTAATATTTTCCGAAACTGCGTGTTTGGCGAATTTCAAGTACACTTTCAAACTTCTGTTGCCGTAGTTGTATCGCACATGGAATTAATTTCGAATGAATGTTTATAGTTGCTAAGTGTTCGCTAAACCTGATTTCGTCATCAAAAGTTCTATGAATATTGGTATTTATGCATAAAAATATACATTTGGTAAAGTATTGACTTGCTTAGTATGAAAATTGCATACTTTAAGGCGTTTTCTATAGATTAAATAAACTTTAAAGTTAAATAATTAAGATTTTACTAAACTGGTATAAGTTTTACAAAGCTTTTCGCATTCTGGGGTGATTGATTCAGATGGAAAATTTATTTTCAGCACTTACAAAGACATTTCACTGACAGATCAATTTCACCCCGAAACTAAAATTTCTGATTTTTTATTTTAGATGATATTTATTGCAATAAAATGGTTTACAGTAAAAGTTTCAACCTCGTTGACTGATGAAACCCGTGGTTGTACTTCTTTTAAAGCAATGAGTTTGACCATATCGATAACTATTCAAAAATTAGAAGCCAAAAACTGTGAAAAGTGATCAATTTCACCCGAAATCACGGTACCCATATTACATGGTTTTAGGGGCCTAAAACTCTCTTAAACAGCTGCCATATTGAATTTTGGGTGGCCATCTTTGATATTCTGGTTGCCATTTCTGGACTGGAGCTCTACCCCATATCGAATGTACCCGTATTGCCTGGTTTTAAAGCCTAAAACTTCAATAAATAGCCGCCATCTTGAATGTCTTGGATTTTAGACCGCCATTTTTGATATTCTGGTCGCCATTTTTGGACTCCGGACATCTTTCCCATACAAAATATACCCATATTGCATGATTTTAGGGCCTAAAACTTCATAAAATAGCCGCCATTTTTAATTTGGAGCCACCATCATGCTATTTCTGGACTCCAGACATCTTTCTCATACCAAATATACCCATATTACATGATTTTGGGGCCTAAAACTCCATTAAACAGTCGCCATATTGAATTTGGAGCCGCCATATTGGATTTTAGACCACCATCTTGAATTTTGAGCCGACATCGTGGAATTTACGGTCCCCAGCGTTGATTTCCTCACAGAATTCGTCAACCATGCTAAAGGTTACACAAATCTCCGCAGTTTGATGTTGTGTCGCGTGAAGGGACATGGTTCAGTTTCATATACGGCCAGTTCTACCGGTGCACCGCGGAGCTGGTCCGGATCACTCAATTGGCTATAACTCCGGAACGCCCTGACCGAACCGTTTTTAATAGAGAACAACGCGGTAAATTTCCGGTTCGATTCGACATATAATCCGAAAAATCGGCCGATGGGAAGTGCCTTAAAAGTTTGTAAACTTTTTTATACACAGACATACATACACACACATTCACACACATACACACACAGACATCATCTCAATTCGTCAAACTGGGTTGATTGGTATATGTGACTTGATCCTCCGAGCCTTCTATCGAAAATTCGTTTTTTGAGTGAACATATAGCCTTTCTGTTCACTTAGGTGAACGAGAAAGGCAAAAATCCTTCAGGAATCTCCGAAGAAGATAATTCTGACGGAACTGCAGAAGCTATTTCTCAAAAGAATCCTGAATTAATTTCTAAAATAATGTTAGTAAGAATCCTTGGAAGAATTTCTTAAAGAGAATCTGTAGGGAATTTTAAGAAATTTTTAGAGAATTTTTATGAACTACTCCATGGAAGAACTTTTGAAAAAACCCCTTGCTGAAATTCCTGAACAAATCCCTACAATTCTGGAAAACTTTTTGGAGATATTTTTGAAGGAATTTTAGAAGGAATCCAAGCAGAAATTCTTGAAATAATTCATGGCGGATTTTCTAAAGAAACTACATATCAGTAGAATACATGTAAAAATTCAAGAGTGTTCTTGAATCAATCTCCAAGGGTAGAATTGAAGAAGTCCAATGTAAATTTATAAAAGAATCCTAGGAAATATTCCCAAAACACTTTCTGGGGATATAATTGGAGAAACTCGTCAGAAAACATTGGGGATTTTCCAGACAACTTTAATGAGGAATTTCTAGGAAAATTCCAGGAGAAATCTTTCGATAAAAAACATAGAGGTATTTCAGAAAGTATTCCTGGTGCTTTCGGTGGCCATATATCTGGAGGAATTCCCTAAGACACGCCTACATGAACACCTGTACTCCTTAGAAAAAACTCTTGACATATTTCTGAAGGAATTCCTGTAGAATTGCGTAAGAACAATTTCTGAAATAATTTCTTAAGGAATTCGTGGAGCAATTCTTATAGTTATCCTTAGTAAAAATACCGGATTGATTGATTGATTGATTTGTCTTTGTTATAGAGACCTACAGCCCTTGGCTGGTTCGTCTCTTTTAAATACTTGGTAAATTTTGTGGGAAAACATGGGGGAAGCTTCGAAAGAATCTCTGTGTGAACTCCTGCAGGAATCTCTAGAGGTATTCCTGCCTAAATTACTGGAATAATAAGGTAAGAATCCCTTTAGTAATTTCTGTAGGACTTTTGGTAGAATTTCAGAAAAAAATCATATTCCTGCGGGAGTTTTTAATGGAATCCATAGAACAATTCCTGAACAAATGACAGGGGTATTTCTCTAAGAAATACCTGTATGCATTCCTGTTGGAGTTTCTGGAAGCTTTTCTGAAGAAACCACTGGAAGAGTTTATGATAGAATCATTGAAAGGATTTATGAAGCAATACCTGTAAAATTCTCTGAAACTCTAGAATAATTTCTAAAGTAATTCCTGGCGATGTTTCAGAACAAGCCAACAGAAATTTACCTAAAAGAGTTTTCGGAGATTTTTTTATAGAAAATTTTTGAGGGAATATCTGAAGGGAACTCTAGTGAAATTTCCTCAAAAATTCCTGGAAGCATGTCGGAAGAAACCGATGAAGGAGTTTATGAAAAAGTTCTTGGAAGATTTTAAAACCGTGTTCATGGAGAAATTTCTATAGGAAACCATGGGACAATCTTGGCAGGAATCCATAGAAGATTTCTTAAAGGTATCCTTGGAAACATTCCAGGAAGAATCTCATGAAAATCTATGAAGAAATTTTCAGAGAAATTCAAAAGGCAATCATTAGAAAAATTTCTGAAAGAAAATTTAAAAAAATCGAGATTTTCTAAATCAATGCTTACTGAACTTTCTGAAGGAATTCTGATTTTTTTTTTGATTTTGTGAAGGAATCGCTCAAAACATTCATGGATGATTTGCTGGAACACTCTACGCACGGATGACTGAAATGAATTTCTGGGGATATACATGGAAGATGTTCTTTAAGAACTTTCACAAGGAAATTGTGAACTTTTCTGAAAAGAACTCCTGGATGATTTTCTAAAGGTATCCATAGATCCACTTCCGAAGGAATACAAAAAAGGTTTAATAAAGAAGTTCTGAAACTTACTTCTGGAGTTATTTCTAGAAGCACTTGGAGAAATTCTAAAGGGAACTCCTCACAGGAACCCCTGGAAGAATTCTTGGCAGAATTTCTTAAAAACTCCTTGGAGGAGTCGCTGGAGGAATTTTTATAATTTTTTAACAAGAATCCATGGAGGAATTTCTGAAGCTTTCAAGGATGGTGTGCTGAATGAATCCATCGATAAATTTCTCAAAGAGTTTTAGAACAAATAACTGAAAGATTTCAGAAGAAATTCAAAGAGGAGTTTTTAAAGCAATCTACGCATTATGTTTTATAATGCTCTTATGCAAAACTTCGGGGGAACATCAAGTGAAATATCTAAATTTATCAGTGCATAATTTACCATACTTCCCCTTAACGAATCCACGAGCACTGTGCAAAAGACATAAATTAGATTTGATCTAGCTTTACTGCTCTGTGACGAAATATTCCACCAAAATAATCCTCAACATAACCACACAATTGGCGGAAACCTACACTTAAGCTTTCCGAGTGCCACCGGATTCCCACAACCGAAACGGAATTCACCTGGTGCAGAACGACCATCACTCATGCATCTCTCATCGTCGGTATGATATGGAATTCGTGATAATTCCGACGATGATAATGGCGATCACACAAATGATGATGGCTGGCAGAGCATCCATCACCACACCGAAATCGTTAGTCCACGCTGCTGGTGGGCGAAACACCAGCATTTCTCGGGGCGCTACAATTCAATACAATTTAACAACTTTAACTCGGCTTCAATAATGATAATTACGTGTCGCATGGCAGCACAATTTCATCGTAGGTATTCATCGTGTTTTGGAACGGAACGATTCCAGGACATTTGGTGGTGGTTTGGAGAAGAATTCGGGCCAAACCGGTACGATAGAGTGCCACTTCTACAGATGTGGCCATTGCTATCAAATGTTATGGCATGTCGTCGGGAAATGATGGTACATTTGCTATCTCAAATTTTCGGTTGTGTTTACAACATTCCGTCACCTTCCAAGGCAAATTTTCTATGTCATTATGGCATTTGCATGGTTTGATTACCCATGAACATGAGCACTTGTCGGATATCTCACAGTTGAATTGAATGCGATTGTAGCAATAGTACAAGCACACTCAAAATGGAATACAGAATTCAGTTTCCTTTAAAGAAGACACAGAAGGGACCCATAACATAAGAAGCCATCTGGAATACTTCTTTCCAGATAATGCAAATGCCAACTGTTCAAAAAGTGAAGAAAAAAAAAAATAACAGGAATATTCAGATAGCATTTGTAAAGAAATTACCTGCGAAATTCCAATCATTTGTTTTAGAGTGGCGTTTGGTAATTTCTTTGAAAATTCTTCTACTAGTTTTTTTAGAAACTCATTTGACAATTTGTTATGGATTTTCTTTTAGAAATTCAGAACAAATTATTTGAAGAATTTATGGATAACGCCATCCCTAAAGAGGCATTCCGGAAGATATTGCCTGAGGAATAACGAAAGAAAACCCCAGGAATTCTTCAACGAATTATTGGAAGAATTACTTGAGTAAATTTCTTACAATTCCTAAAAGAACGGCCGAAAAAAAAATCAAAAAATATCATAGTGAATTCCGTAAACAAACAAATTTCCAACTATTTCTTGATTGGACGTGTCAAGGACTTCTGGAAAAAAAAATTAAAAAAAAAAAACAGTTGTCAGAGATATTCCCATATAATTTGATAGAAGAAATTCCGAAGAAAAGGCCGATTGATTGATTGATTTTTCTTTATTTGAGAGACTTTCAGCCCTTGGCTGGTTCGTCTCTTTCTTGGGAAAGGTGAGCCAGAAGGGCTCACCTGGAAAAAAAAAAATACAAAAGCTGTCAAGTACTACAAATCATTGTGAGTGTAAGGGGCCCAGAGGGGGCCACCAAAGAGAGGTAACTACATTTCATCGGTTTTGCTCACTTGTTCTTGCTGCTGTCTGCTGTGGTCTTCGGTCTTTGGTACCGGTGGTGTAGGCCCGTGAGGCCCGCCGCTCAGAAAAGGCCGAAAAAATCTTAATAAATTGGCAGAGGAAAAACCGGAGGAATTTCTTAAGAAGTTGCATAAGAAATATCTAAAGGAATTTCCGGAAAAAAAGCTGGAGGATCTGGTTAAGAAAAAACAGCCAGGAGAGCTTCTAAGGGAACTCCAGAAGAAACTATCGGAGAAATCCCCAAAAAATATATCGGATAATTCTCAAAAAAAAAAAAAAAACTGAGTCATGAAAAATGTGTCATAGATAACAATCACAGTAGAAACATTGAAAAAGATTACCGAAGGAATTTTTAAAGACACGGACACGTTTAATGCTCCCAGTGAGCTATTTGCTCTTTGAAGGAAGCACGACACTAGACAACGGACTAGCATGCAACGCCCAGTGGCACAGCCGAAAACTTTTCCTGACAGCTGCGGCGGGAATCGAACCCGCGCTCCTTAGCACGATGCGACTGAAGGCTTGGTGACCTTAGCCGCACGACCACGAAGCCACAATTTATTATCGAATTAGCGGAGGAACTAAAAAAAGTCAGGGAATTGCAGAAGGTATTTCTCAAAAAAATCTCAGCAAGTTGCCGATGTAAGCTGTGGAAAATGGCCAGGATTATTAAAATAAAGTTTCTGAGAATTCCGCAGAAGTTGTGGAATGAATTTCAACCAGAACATGAGAAAAAAATATAATATAACTTTCCAGAAATATAACTTAAAGAAATACTGAAATTGTTAAAGAAATTTCTGAAGTATTTCCTTAGGAATTTTCCTTCCAGAGAAGTTCCTTGAGTAATTACCGGAAAAATTTCAAAAGAAACTGTCGTAGACGTTCCTGAAGGAATTGTGTTATTTTATATGTTTTTGTGCGAAATTATTTGCTCTCTTAAAAGAATATTAGAAAGCTAACTTTGGCATTCTTTAAAATTTTAAGTCTCCCAATTTTTAAGAAAGTTAACCTTTTTAAACAGGGAAATGATTAAATATGTGCAAAAACATGTTGTGATGATGGGTCTCCCCGGAAATCCTTCTGAGTTAAAGAAGTATTTTAGCGAGTCTACAGAAATTTGTCCCAGGCATTTTCCAGAAATTTATTCAGTAATCACCCCACAAATTCTCCCGGAAATATCTCAAAACAATCAATCAAACATTTATTTGGAAAATTTATCAATGGATTTTTGATTAATTCTTATATTTTATAAGCAATTCTGCCAAAATTTCTCAAAACATTATTTTAGACAATCTTGCATCGATTGCTTCAAAAATTTCTCCATTAATTTCTTCAGAAACCTTTTGCTGTTTTCATCAGAGTTGATTTCAGGGTTCATTCAGAAACTCATCAGAGGATTCATTTAAATAACCATCCCAAAAAATCCTTCTTCTTCAGAAATTCCTCCAAGCGATTTGGTAGAGACGAACCAGCCAAGGGCTGAAAGTCTCTTAAATAAAGACAAATCAATCAATCAATCAATCATTCCAAGCGATTCCTGCAGAAAATTTTCCAAGGATGTTTAAAAAAAAATGCTGCTAGGAATGCCTTCATTGATTTATCTGGGAATTCCTTCAGGATATCATTAGAAAATGCATAGTTTCCATTATAATTTTATCCAAATTTTCCTAGAGATAACCTTGAAGTTACTTCAAGAACTGCTTTGTGAAACCTTCTGTGGAATTCTCTCGAAATTGCTCCATGAATATCTTCAAGAAACCATCTTAGAATTTCTTTCAGGAGGTTTCCCAAATTCTTCCAAAACTCTTCAAGAAGTTTCACCGGGGATGATTCCAAAAGCTCTTCTGGGAATCAATCATCAATACATTTCATTTTAGCAAATCTCACAATTTCTTTGTTTTAGATATTTTTTCAGTGAAATCTTGGATGAAATCAACTAAAAAACCTTCTTAAAATTCCCAGGACAAGTTTTTGAAGGAGTTTGTGAGCGAGTTTCCTGGGGATGTTTTGGACGTATTCTAGAACAAGTATCTTAGAATCTGCTGCAGAAATAACTAGGAGAATTTCTTTAAGTATTTCAATAAAGATTTCTGAAAAAAGGAAATTTTTCGAAATTTTGAAGAAATTGGAAAGGAAACTGTCGGGTAAATTCCAAAACAAAATTTCTGAAATAATTCATGGGATTGCCTAAATCATTCATTAAGAAATTGCGAATTTATTATGCTATTTTTGGGAAAGTTCCAGAAAAAAAACTGGTGGATTTTTAAACTTTTTCTTGAAGTTCCTGAAGGGTACTTAAAAACAGTAGATATGGGCCGTAGAAGTTTCTAAAGAAAATACCATAGGGATCTGGAAAATGTTATCTTAAAAAAATGTCAAGTATCTTATGGATACTATTCCGCAGGAGCCTTTAATTTTAAGTTTAAATTATAATGATTTTTTGAAAAGATACAAATGTTTTATGTATTTTAGAGAAAAAAAATAAAACAAGTTTAGCAAGTCACTAAAAGTAGCAATAAAAATTTCAAAGTGACAATAAAAATGTCAAAAATCTAAATATACTAAGAATGAAGTGTTTTGGAATTTGCCGGAATTTTAACATATATTATCGGATAAATTTCTCAAGAAACTGCTAAAAAAATCCATAGTAATTCCCTGAGCAATTCGTGAAGGAAAATACGGGGAAGTCATTATCAGAAGACATCAGTGGATGTCAAAGAAGAAAGAAAATTGCTAGAGGCATTTCTGAAAATGTAGCATGAGGAATTACTAACGAATATTAAAGGAATTTTTCAAATTGTAATTCATAGAAGAAGTGCCGAAGAAATTCAAGAAATCATCAAAGTAAATTCCAAAAGAAAAAGTCCAAGTAATTCTTAAGTGGTCATCAAGGACTTCATGAAGGGTTTTCTAGAAAAATTCCAACAAACAATTGCCGGAGGTATTCCTGTATAATTTGATGGAGGAACTGGCGAAGTAAATGTGAGAGGAATTTCTGAAAAAGTTGCATAAGGAACTTTTAATGAAATTTCTGAAAAAGTTGCTAAAGGAGTTTCTGAAAAAAAAAATTCTCGAAAAACATTGCGCAAAAAAATTTGTGAAAATGGAAGAAAATTCTAAAGGAAAATTATACCACACTGTCATAAATCATGAATCCCTTTTGAAAGCTTTTTGAGAACATCTTC
The DNA here is from genome assembly GCF_035046485.1 of Aedes albopictus. Classification (NCBI taxonomy): domain Eukaryota; kingdom Metazoa; phylum Arthropoda; class Insecta; order Diptera; family Culicidae; genus Aedes; species Aedes albopictus. The sequence goes on along the minus strand of NC_085136.1, from coordinate 284,265,138 downwards.
CATGGATTGCTCCAGAAACTCCTCTAGCTAGAAGATCCTCCACAAATTTCTCTAAGAATTCCTGTAGAAAAACTTCCATGCGTTTCCCCAGATATTCAAAGATTCTTTCAGAAATCCGTATGAGAATCCTTAAAGGCATCGCAATTCTTCAGAAATGCCTTCAGCTTTTTTTTTTACAGAGAATCAAAAGTTCAGGATTCCGCCAGAAATGTCTCCAAGGTTTCCTTTAGAAATTTTTCCAAAGATTCCTTCAGAAATTCTTCCAATGTTTCCTTCAGAAATTCTTCCAGGGATTTCATAAGAAATTTCTCCAGGGCTTCTTTCAGATACTCACTCAAGAATTCCCCCAGATTTTTTTTCAAGAATTCTTTGAGATAGATGTCTTTGGGTCCTTCTATCTGGTTCCTTCCAAAACTGTATGAGGGATTACTTTAGAAATTCTTCAAGGATTCGTTTAGAAAATCCTTCTTAAATTTCTCCAACGAATCCTTCAGAATTTTTTACAGGGTATCCTTCAGACATTCTATTAAAGCTTCTCTTTAAAAATCTTTAAGCAGTTTCTTCTGCAAGTTTTCCAGAGAAATGTGTACAGGTTTTTCCTCAAGAGATTTACCAGAAACTTGTTCAAGGATTGCTCTTAGGGATTCGATTGAAAATTCCCATGACATATGTCCAATGTTCAATAGCTCAGGCGAGAACTACTCTAGAGATTACTGAAGGAGTTCTAACTGACAAAATGCTTCAGAATTTCCTCCAAATATTCATATATACATTTCTTCAGAAACTTCTTTGGTATTTCCTCTGAAGACAACTCTTAGAGTTCATCCACGGCTTCTAAAAGGCATGTGTTCAGAAATAATTCCTATGAATTTCCACAGGAATTCATTTAAAAATATTTCAAGTGTTTTTCTTTTAGGGAACTTTACAGAAGCTTATCTAGGTGTTTCTACAAGAATTTCTACAGAAGTGTTTTCAAAAATACGTCATCAGATTGCTCCAAGATTTTATTGAGAGATTTCTTCTGAAAATTTCTCAATAAACTTTTCTAGGAATTCCACAAACAGTTTCTTCATTTATTTCTTTGGGAATGTTCTTTAGAAATTCCTCCTGGAATTCTTTCACGAACGTACTTGGGATTCATCTAGATATTATTCTAGAGATTCCTTGAAGAGTTCCTTCCTGAGGTTTCTTCAGGAATTCTATTGGAGAGTTTGCCTGAAATTCCCTCAGGGGTTCTTTCAGAAATTCCTAATCGTGTTGCTTCTGAAATTCCTTCAAATATATCTGAAGAGATCTCTTCAGGATTTTAGAATTTTTTTTTCAGAAATTCTGCTACACATTTCTTTAAAAATCTCAGAGAGATTTTTTGGAGAATTATTTCAAGGGGTTTCTCAAGATTTTTAAGAGAGATTCTTTCATGATTCAGATATTCCTCCAGGGATTTTTCAGAAATTCTTTCAGGAGTTGCACAAAACATAACTGGCTGAATTCTTAAAAGAATCACTGGAGGAATTTCTTAAGAAATACCTGGAAGATTGTCTTAAAACTTCCCTTGAAAACTCCTAGTTATTTCTTTGTAGATTCTAGAACAAAAAATCCTAAAGAGTTTCTGAAGTTATCTTTGGGGAATTCTCTGATGATACCTGAAAAATAAACCTAAAAATACCTCCTTAACTTCTAGAAAAAAAAAATCATGAGATTCCTCTGTAAGAACTCTGGGAGTGAAGGAATTTCTGCAGAAATTGCAGACAAAGGTATTGGAAATCCTCCAATAAATTTCTGGAAGAACTTCTGGAGATACCTCTGGAGGAATTTGTAGAAGAATTCCTTAAACAAGTTCAGAAGAGATTAGTACACAAAATCCCTAAAGTACTGTCTTAGAAAATTTTTGAAGTAAATTCTGCAGGAACACAATTAAAACTAACATGTTACCGTTTCGTAAAATAAATACAATACCATACAATTAAAATATTTTTTATTTGAATCTTTGAAAGAATACCTGGAGAATTATTGGAAAAAAAATCTGAAAGGAAACTTGAAGAAAGAGAAAAAAATCCAGCAATGCTTAAATGGGGAAAATTCAGGAGAAATCACCAGAGAAATTGTTGGAAGAATCTCTTGAAAATTCTCTAGACGAATTCCTTATAAATACCTGAGAGAATTCCTGAATATTTATATGGAGTCAATGCTGAAAAAATCCCTGGTGGAATTACAAGAATTGTTTTTTTTTTTGGAAAATCCAAGAGCAATTTATAAAAATCTTCGAATCTTTGTAAAAAAAATTCTGGAACTGTATGTTTAAAAAAAAAAGACACAGACAACGTCTTCAGCTTTCAGCTGTACAGACTGTTTTAAACTTAACATTAGACAACGGACAACGGAGCATGCACCAGTGGAAACGGGGAAGAAACTATTCTCATGAAAAGTTTCAACGCCCGAAGCGGGAATCGAACCCTCACCCCATAGCATGGTGCGATTACAAGCTTGGTGACTAGACCGATGCAAATTTTGAAATTTTCGCTCCCCTATGCTTAAACGATCACAATTAGGGTTCTGATCATCCTGCCAAAATTTGAGATTTTTTGGCTCAAATTTGATTGAGCACACGCCATTTAAAGTTTTCATGGAAATGACTATGGAAAAGCTAATCTTTCATTTGCACGGGCTGAAGTATCTATCCATGATGTCTTAAAAATAAAACCGATATGGATTCAAATAGCTTAAACAGTTATTTATCAAAGTTCTGAAGATGCATGAAACGTAAAACCCATAGAAAAATTGTTATTCAATAAAATTTGATTTTAAATCTTTATCAATGCTCTTTTACTTTAACTTTTGGGAACACTGCGAGAGCAAAATTCTTCCTAGTAGGCCAAATGAAAATTTTACAAAGCAAAATGTCAAAATGGGAATGCGATGGCGTGCAGCAACAGCGAGTACTGCTACTCTTGTTTTTTTTTTCGTGATGGTAAATTGGTCGAGGAGTAACAGGATGCAGCTTAGGATGGAGACAAACAGTCGCAAATTGATGATAAGAATACTCCTCCACTTCCAGGTACTCGGGAATACGATATTGGCTCATCTTACAGTTAACGCTTGACAACTCAATCTGAATCTTAATCTGGAAGTGAACGGCCGTCATTTCAACAATTGAACTTCAGGGGATAACGTTCCCTGTCACAGACTATCCGAACTACATACGAGCCGATACATAAATTCAAAGGACACTTTCATTACATTTTATGGCTAGACAAATAAATACAATCATTAAATTTTCCCAGAAAATTGCTCATTTATTCCTAGAAATGTCTTTCCAATGTCATATTGAAATCTAGTAGGATAAAATTTAAGTCTGTGGTGGTACCCGAACGAGTGTACAAAACTGATTTCACTCATTCGAAGAGGGTATTCTGCTTAGAGGGCTCAAAAAGTCGGTACAAGGTACATGGTGGTGGTTGCCGTGCATGGCACCGAATGTAATGGATTATTGACAACCCAATGCAATGTTGTTTTTTGACCCTACAGTCGTCAGTCCAGAGAATACGGAAGTTGTTAGACTCCTTCCTCGGTCCGCGGAAACACAACTTGAGGAAGTGGCAGTAGAACGGATGATTATTAGCAGTTAACATTCTTGGTGCCGCTCTAGCTGCAGCGAATTGTGTTTTTATTTTGACACACTGCGTTGCATAATTTTCCTTGCCTACTAGGCATAATTTACTCCACGCAGTGTTCCCAAGACGAAAAGTAAAACATCATTACTAAAGATTTGAATTAAAATTTAAATGAATAACAATTTTTCTATAGGTTTTACGTGTCATGTATCTTCGGCACTTTGATAGATTTATGTTTAGGCTATGTGAATCCATATCGGTTTTATTTTTAAGATATCATGAAAAGATATTTCGGCTTGTGCAAATAAAAGATTCCATTTTCCATAGTAATTTCCATGCAAACTTCATATGGCGTGTGCTCAATCAAATTTGATCCAAAAAATCTCAAATTTTGGCAGGATAATCATAACCCAAATTGTGATCGTTTAAGCATAGGGGAGCGAAAATTTCAAAATTTGCATCGGTCTATTGGTGACCCTAACCGCACGGCTACGAGGCTCCACAGAGATATATGAAGGAAACTCAAAAAAAAAAACTTTTCGACAAAATTCTGATAATATTCGTGGAAAAATTCCTTCAAAACTGTTCGAAAAAAGTACTGGAACGAATACATGCACAAACTTCTGTAGCAATCCTTGAAGAAACTTTGTGAGCAATATCTTAAGAAGCCTGTGAACCAGTTTCAAAATAAATATTTTGAGAAATTTCTAGAAAAACTCCTGAAGTATCCCAAGGAATACTCCCTGGAGGAATTCCTGAAAGATTTTCTGCAGACATCCCAGAAGAAATTTTAAAAGAAATACAAGGACATGAATCGATTCTAAAGTTGTCCCAGGGGGAATCTTTGGAGGAGTTCTTGCTGAAACCATTCCAAGGAATCCTACAAGAGTCTTTATTATAAAAAAAATCATATCAAAAGCCAATTTTCATCTGCTTCCAATTTTAACAACCCCCGAGAATCGTCTTCACTGCCTCGCTCAACTTAGTTATTAAAGCAATAGACACGCAAGTTCGTTTGACAAATGAGAATTCCTAAAATACCGACTTGCCTCATCTGCCCTCCAGGGTCTCGGAGGCGACATTATTTATGCAAATTGGGATAATTTCTTTCAATCAGCCATTGTAACAGCTTTCTCCCTGCTTGTTGTCGTTGTCGTCGTCGTCATTCCACGACGCGAAATGCCTCCAAGGGGAAATAGAAGATTTCGTCTAAAAATAGAACAGGGAAATCTTTAACATGGCTTAAGGAATTTCCTTGTCATCTCTCGGGTGGGGTAGTTTCGTGCAGCGCCTCCCAAATCCTTACCGACAGCAGGGCAGGGCAGGGAATGATTCTGGCATTTATTCTGTGCCCTCCCAAGATTCAACACCATAAAGTGATTGTCATTCTGCTGGCAATCTCGTCATGTGCGCGTTGTTATTCTCCTGATTGGAGCTTTGCATAGTAACGAAGTCGTTGCCTTTCCGTGTTAGACACTCGATTGAACACGATGCTGTGCGATAATCTTACGTCCAGGCACACATACGCACATCGCACACCCTCCCGGTATGGTTTCCTTTTGCAAGTCGGATTCTGTGTAGGGATACCGGAATCCATAATCTAGTGTATAGTGAATAACTTCCCATCGGAATGCTCTAGCAGTAACTGTACTATTGGAAGTCCAAATCACCATCTCAATTCAGTCGGTGATTGTGCTCAAGTAACATTTGCTGGAATCATGCTTTGCATGGTTTCTGGCTATTTGTTCGGCTGCTTTGGCAGACACCCTCTCGTTGTAGCCGAAGGAGGGGAACCGGTAACCCAGTAGGGTATGTAGTAGGATGCTAATCCGATCAAACAGGAATCAATTCGAGATTTGCCTCCTACGTCCGTATGGTTATTGCGTGTGTTACCAGGGCGAGATGTATTAATCGAGCAATTGCACGGATGTAATCAGTTCTCTGAGAAGACGTTAATGAATCAATTGGTTTCTCTAGAACTTTAGGATATATTTTAGGACTGCATATAGACTGGATTCAAAACTATCAAAGTCTTGTCAGTTTGATTATGACAAAAGCTTTTGTAAAACTCTATTCCGAAAAGAGTGTTTAAAGACAGGAAACCAGAAAGACAGGAAGACAGCAGGAAATCTGCTGAAAATAACAGGAAGACAGTAAGAACACAACAGAAAAATAGCATAACAAAAAAAAAATAACAGGAAGACAGCAAGAATACAACAGAAAGATAGCATGATGAAAGTAGAAAAACAGCAGTTGCACTATAAGATGATAGTAGGAAAACAGTAGGAATACAAGAAAGCAGTCGGAAGTCAGCAGGGAGGTAACATAAAAGCAGGAAGACAGCATAAAGTCATAAGAAACACAACAAAACAGCAAGAATAAAGAATGAAGACAGCAGAAAGATATCAGGATAATAGCAGAAAGACAGCAGCATGTCTATAGGAAGACAGCAAGAACACAGCAGGAAGACAGAAGGAAGATAGTAGAAAGACAATAGTATAACAGAAGGCGAAAGCGGGAAGGCAGCAGGAAGGTAGCAGTAAGACAGCAATAAGACAACAGTAAAACAACAGGATCACAGCAGAGATACAGTAAAAAGACAGAAAGAAGACTGCAGGAAAACAGCAAGAAGACATCACAAAGACAGCAGGGAGGCAACAGGAACCACAGCAGGAAAAAAGTTGAAAAACAGTAGGTGGACAGCAGGATGGCAATAGAAACACCAGGACGACAGCAGGAATACAGCAGGATGACTGTTGGAAGACAGCAGGGAAGCAGGAAGAAGACAGAAGAAAAAAGTAGGAAGACAGCATGGAGACGTCAGGAAAACAATAGAAAGACATCAGGAGAATGAAAGGAAGGCAGCAGTAAACAGCATGTATGTTAGAAACATAATAGGATAACAGCAGGAAGACAGCAGGATGACAGCAGGAAGGCAGAAGGAATACAGCAGAAAGCAAGAATAACGGAAAGATCACAACAGGAAGCCAGCAGGAAACAGCAGAAAGATAGTAGGAAGGCAGTAGGAAGACAACAGGAAGACAGTAGGAAGACAACAGAAAGATAGCAGAACACCAGGAACAAAGCAGAATAGCAAAACAGACAAACAGCAGGAGGGCCCATATAGCCGAGGCGGTAAACGCACGGGTATTCAGCATGACCATGTTGAGGGTGACGGGTTCGATTCCCGGTCGGTCCAGGATCTTTTCGTAAAGGAAATTTCCTTGACTTCCTTTGGCATAGAAAATCTTCGTACCAGCCACACGATATACACATGCAAAATGGTCATTGGCAGAGGAAGCTCTCAGTTAATAACTGTGGAAGTGCTCATAGAACACAAAGCTGAGAAGCAGGCTTTGTCCCAGTGAGGACGTTACGCCAAGAAGAGGAGAGAGGAGGACAAAGAGCAGGAAGGCATAAGAAAGACAGTCAAAAGACAGTAGAAGGACAGTAGGAAGAATGTAGGAAAAAGGCAGGAAGATAGCAGAAAGACAGCATGAAGACAACAGTAAATAAAAGGAACACAGCAGAAAGACAGTAGAAAGACAGAAGGAACACTACAGTAAAACAGCAAGAAGAGATAGGAAAAATAGGAGGAAGACAACAGGAACCACAGCAAAAATAAAGTTGAAAGACAGTAGATGCACAGCAGGAAGACGAAACAAATACAGCAGGACGACAGCAGAAATACAGCAGGATGACTGTAGGAAGACAGCAGGAAGATAGAAAGAAAACAACGGAAAGACAGCAGGAAGACAGCATGAAGACTACAGGAAAACAACAGAAAGACTGCAGGATGATAGAAGGAAAGCAGCAGGAAACAGCAGGTATGGTAGAAACAAAGCAATATAACAGCAGGAATGCAGTACTAATACAGAAGGAAGACAGCATGAAGACATTAGGAAAACAGCAGGAAAACAACAGAAATATAGCAGGAAGACGGAAAGAAAACAGCAGGAGGCCAGCAGGAAACCAGTCGGCAACCTGCAGGAATTCCACAGGAAGTCAACAAAAGGCATCAAAAAGTAGAAAGACAGTACGATGACAACACGAAGACAGCAGGAAAACAAAAGAAGGATAACAGGAAGACAGTAGATAGACAGCAGAAAGTTGTCAGAACAGCAGGAACATAGCAGGATGACAAAACAGAAGGCACCAGGCAGGCAGCAGAAAGACAGTTAAAAGATACTAGAAGGAGAGTAGAAAAGTACAGGAAGACAGCAAAGAGATAGCTGGAAGGCAACATGAATACAGCAGGAAGACCGCAAAAGACAACAGGAAAACAGAAGGACAACCAGAAGACAGCAGGAAGACAATATGAAGACAGAAAAAAAAAACAACAGTATACAGATGGCAGATAGCATGAAGACACCAAGAAGGCAGTAGAATGGTAGCACGAAAATAGCAGAACAACAGGAACATTACAGGATGATAAAAAAGAAGACGGCCGGGAGGCAGCAGGAAGATAGCAGAAAGATGGCAGGAAGAAGGCAGGAAAACAGTTGAAAGACAGTGGGAAGGCAGCAGGAAGACAGTATGAAGACAGCAGTAGCATAGAAGATTGACAAAAAAAAAACAACAAGGAGGTAGCAGAAGACAGTAAAAAGACAGTAAGGCAGTAGGAAGACAGCAGGAAAATAGCTGGAAGACAGCAAAAGACAGCAAAAAAATTGTAGGAACACAAGAGAACAACAGGAAGACACAAGTACAGTAGGAAAGGAATACAGAAAGACATGAGAATAGAAATACAGGATGACAAGAAGACAGGAACACAGGAACACAGGAAGACAGGAAGACAGGAGAACAGTAGAAGGATAATAGAAAGACAGTAGAGATACAGTAGAAATATAGTAGAAAGTCCAGTAGAAAACAAACAGATTCACAGTAGAAATAAAGTAAAAATACAGCAGGAAGACGGTGAAAAGAAAATAGAAAGACAGTAGAAAGCCAGCAGAGAGACAGTAGAATAACAGTAGAAAGACAGTAAATATACAGTAGAAAGACAATAGAAAGACAGTAGAAAGACAGTAGAATGATAGTAGAAAAACAGTAGAAAGACAATAGAAAGTCAGTAGAAAGACAGTAGAAATACAATAAAAAGACAATTAAAAGACAGTAGAAAGATAATAGAAAAACTGTAGAAAGGCAGTAGAAAAACAATAGAATTACAATAGAAAGACAGTAGAAAGACAGTAGAAATACAGTAGAAAGACAATAGAAAGGCATTAAAAAGACAGTAGAAATACAGTTAAAAAACAGTAGAATGCCAGTAAAAAGATAGTAGAAAGACAGTAGAAAGACAGTAGAAAGAGAGAAGAAAGACAGTAGAAAGACAGCAGAAAGACAGCCCAAGCAACATTTTGGTGGCCAATTAGCCTTATAAAGGTTTTTTTTTTCTGAAAACCGTCATAATACCTTATACCTTTTATTTTGGTTTTATGATGGTCCTAAAAGCATCTTCTATTTATCTTTCTGAATACAACATGTTACTTGGGAGACATGAATACAGGAAAACAGGAAGACAGGAAGACAGGAAGACAGGAAGACAGCAGGAAGACAGGAAGACAGGAAGACAGGAAGACAGGAAGACAGGAAGACAGGAAGACAGGAAGACAGGAAGACAGGAAGACAGGAAGACAGGAAGACAGGAAGACAGGAAGACAGGAAGACAGGAAGACAGGAAGACAGGAAGACAGGAAGACAGGAAGACAGGAAGACAGGAAGACAGGAAGACAGGAAGACAGGAAGACAGGAAGACAGGAAGACAGGAAGACAGGAAGACAGGAAGACAGGAAGACAGGAAGACAGGAAGACAGGAAGACAGGAAGACAGGAAGACAGGAAGACAGGAAGACAGGAAGACAGGAAGACAGGAAGACAGGAAGACAGGAAGACAGGAAGACAGGAAGACAGGAAGACAGGAAGACAGGAAGACAGGAAGACAGGAAGACAGGAAGACAGGAAGACAGGAAGACAGGAAGACAGGAAGACAGCAGAAGACAGGAAGACAGCAGAAGACAGGAAGACAGCAGAAGACAGGACGACAGCAGAAGACAGGAAGACAGCAGAAGACAGGAAGACAGCAGAAGACAGGAAGACAGCAGAAGACAGGAAGACAGCAGAAGACAGGAAGACAGCAGAAGACAGGAAGACAGCAGAAGACAGGAAGACAGCAGAAGACAGGAAGACAGCAGAAGACAGGAAGACAGCAGAAGACAGGAAGACAGCAGAAGACAGGAAGACAGCAGAAGACAGGAAGACAGCAGAAGACAGGAAGACAGCAGAAGACAGGAAGACAGCAGACGACAGGAAGACAGCAGACGACAGGAAGACAGCAGAAGACAGGAAGACAGCAGAAGACAGGAAGACAGTAGAAGACAGGAAGACAGCAGAAGACAGGAAGACAGCAGAAGACAGGAAGACAGCAGAAGATAGGAAGACAGTAGAAGACAGGAAGACAGCAGAAGACAGGAAGACAGCAGAAGACAGGAAGACAGCAGAAGACAGGAAGACAGCAGAAGACAGGAAGACAGCAGAAGACAGGAAGACAGCAGAAGACAGGAAGACAGCAGAAGACAGGAAGACAGCAGAAGACAGGAAGACAGCAGAAGACAGGAAGACAGCAGAAGACAGGAAGACAGCAGAAGACAGGAAGACAGCAGAAGACAGGAAGACAGCAGAAGACAGGAAGACAGCAGAAGACAGGAAGACAGCAGAAGACAGGAAGACAGCAGAAGACAGGAAGACAGCAGAAGACAGGAAGACAGCAGAAGACAGGAAGACAGGAAGACAGGAAGACAGGAAGACAGGAAGACAGGAAGACAGGAAGACAGGAAGACAGGAAGACAGGAAGACAGGAAGACAGGAAGACAGGAAGACAGGAAGACAGGAAGACAGGAAGACAGGAAGACAGGAAGACAGGAAGACAGGAAGACAGGAAGACAGGAAGACAGGAAGACAGGAAGACAGGAAGACAGGAAGACAGGAAGACAGGAAGACAGGAAGACAGGAAGACAGGAAGACAGGAAGACAGGAAGACAGGAAGACAGGAAGACAGGAAGACAGGAAGACAGGAAGACAGGAAGACAGGAAGACAGGAAGACAGGAAGACAGGAAGACAGGAAGACAGGAAGACCAATCCAATCCAAATCCAATCCAAATCCAAATCCAATCCAAATCCAATCCAAATCCAATCCAAATCCAATCCAAATCCAATCCAAATCCAATCCAAATCCAATCCAAATCCAATCCAAATCCAATCCAAATCCAATCCAAATCCAATCCAAATCCAATCCAAATCCAATCCAAATCCAATGCAAATCCAATCCAAATCCAATCCAAATCCAATCCAAATCCAATCCAAATCCAATCCAAATCCAATCCAAATCCAATCCAAATCCAATCCAAATCCAATCCAAATCCAATCCAAATCCAATCCAAACCCAATCCAAATCCAATCCAAATCCAATCCAAATCCAATCCAAATCCAATCCAAATCCAATCCAAATCCAATCCAAATCCAATCCAAATCCAATCCAAATCCAATCCAAATCCAATCCAAATCCAATCCAAATCCAATCCAAATCCAATCCAAATCCAATCCAAATCCAATCCAAATCCAATCCAAATCCAATCCAAATCCAATCCAAATCCAATCCAAATCCAATCCAAATCCAATCCAAATCCAATCCAAATCCAATCCAAATCCAATCCAAATCCAATCCAAATCCAATCCAAATCCAATCCAAATCCAATCCAAATCCAATCCAAATCCAATCCAAATCCAATCCAAATCCAATCCAAATCCAATCCAAATCCAATCCAAATCCAATCCAAATCCAATCCAAATCCAATCCAAATCCAATCCAAATCCAATCCAAATCCAATCCAAATCCAATCCAAATCCAATCCAAATCCAATCCAAATCCAATCCAAATCCAATCCAAATCCAATCCAAATCCAATCCAAATCCAATCCAAATCCAATCCAAATCCAATCCAAATCCAATCCAAATCCAATCCAAATCCAATCCAAATCCAATCCAAATCCAATCCAAATCCAATCCAAATCCAATCCAAATCCAATCCAAATCCAATCCAAATCCAATCCAAATCCAATCCAAATCCAATCCAAATCCAATCCAAATCCAATCCAAATCCAATCCAAATCCAATCCAAATCCAATCCAAATCCAATCCAAATCCAATCCAAATCCAATCCAAATCCAATCCAAATCCAATCCAAATCCAATCCAAATCCAATCCAAATCCAATCCAAATCCAATCCAAATCCAATCCAAATCCAATCCAAATCCAATCCAAATCCAATCCAAATCCAATCCAAATCCAATCCAAATCCAATCCAAATCCAATCCATATCCAATCCAAATCCAATCCAAATCCAATCCAAATCCAATCCAAATCCAATCCAAATCCAATCCAAATCCAATCCAAATTCAATCCAAATCCAATCCAAATCCAATCCAAATCCAATCCAAATCCAATCCAAATCCAATCCAAATCCAATCCAAATCCAATCCAAATCCAATCCAAATCCAATCCAAATCCAATCCAAATTCAATCCAAATCCAATCCAAATCCAATCCAAATCCAATCCAAATCCAATCCAAATCCAATCCAAATCCAATCCAAATCCAATCCAAATCCAATCCAAATCCAATCCAAATCCAATCCAAATCCAATCCAAATCCAATCCAAATCCAATCCAAATCCAATCCATATCCAATCCAAATCCAATCCAAATCCAATCCAAATCCAATCCAAATCCAATCCAAATCCAATCCAAATTCAATCCAAATCCAATCCAAATCCAATCCAAATCCAATCCAAATCCAATCCAAATCCAATCCAAATCCAATCCATATCCAATCCAAATCCAATCCAAATCCAATCCAAATCAAAATCGTTTACCTAGAACAACAAATCAATTTTCATAAAGCTTTCTGACAATCTTGAATAATACAAAAGTTCAAGGACATCATGCCCAACCAAATGAACTGGTATATCATCCTTCCGTCATATCAATTCAATTTTCCATACATTTCCACAGTATCATCCAACTATGCCAGACATATAAATCACCGGTGAAAACGGCAACCGTGCTATAGGTCCAAATTTCCAACACTTTCCCTTCGGAGTATAGGAATGAAAGGTAGTCTTTGCACATTTCAACTCTTTTCCCGTTAGGTATCTTCCAATATCCCAACAAACTGAAACGTATACATGGATGCGGATGGATCCACAATTCCACAGCCGGCTTTTCCAGCTAAGACCCATCCAGCTATCCTACATATGTTGGCCGTCGGAATGCCCGATCGGGCCGGCACCGGCACCAGCACCAGACAGAACGAAGATTAATGCCTTTATGAAGTGTTTTCGGAATAGGCTTACCATACCGTCACCGTCGTCCTTGCGTCCGACCGACCGACCGACGATGTTCCACCACTATTTGTACAGCTGCTGCGTTTTCATATGAAGATTGTAGGTATGTATGTCAGCAGGAGGACTTACCTGAGCGGATCCTTGATGTGGATGTACCGGTCCAGCGAGATGGCGCACAGATTCAGGATGGAAGCGGTTGAACACATGACATCGAACGCCACCCAGGTGTCGCAGAACTGGGCCCCGAAAATCCAGTAGCCTGAAGGGAAAATGGGAAAAATGAAGATGAGTTAAATGAATGTATTGGAGAAGGTTTTCAAGGAATGTTGATTTTTTCTTAAGGTTTTCAATCAACATCGAGTGAAATTTTCTCGAAATATTTTTTTAAATTTCGCGAAAATTTCTACCGGTATTGTTTGGGAATGTCTGGTAAAATTTCGAGTGAATTTGTAGCAAAATTCCTTAGTTTTTTTTAGTGAAATTCTTGAGAAATTTTTGATGAAAATCCGTGAAAATTTCAGGTGAAATTCCATGCGAATTTCTGGAAAATTGCTTGGTCATTTCTGGTTGAATTCCTGGGGAATTTCTGCAGAAATAATTGGAAAAATTGATGTGAGATTTTTTGGAAATTCTGGAAAATTCCTTGAGCAAAAAAATCATTTGAAATTTCTGGTAAAATTTCTTGGGAATTTTTGGCGAAATTCCTTGGGAATTTCTAGTGAAATTCCTTGGGAATTTGTGGCGAAATTCCTTGGCAGATTCTGGCGAAATTTCCTGGGAATTTCTGTGGGAATTTCTGGCGAAATTCTTTGGGAATTTCTGGTGAAATTCCTTGGGAATTTCTGGTGAAATTCCTTGGGAATTTCTGGTGAAATTCCTTGGGAATTTCTGGTGAAATTCCTTGGGAATTTCTGATGAAATTCCTTGGGAATTTCTGGTGAAATTCCTTGGGAATTTCTGGTGAAATTTCTTGAGAATTTCTGGTGAAATTCCCTGGGAATTTCTGGTGAAATTCCTTGGGAATTTCTGGTGAAATTCCTTGGGAATTTCTGGTGAAATTCCTTGGGAATTTCTGGTGAAATTCCTTGGGAATTTCTGGTGAAATTCCTTGGGAATTTCTGGTGAAATTCCTTGGGAATTTCTGGTGAAATTCCTTGGGAATTTCTGGTGAAATTCCTTGGGAATTTCTGGTGAAATTCCTTGGGAATTTCTGGTGAAATTCCTTGGGAATTTCTGGTGAAATTCCTTGGGAATTTCTGCTGAAATTCGTTGGGAATTTCTGGCGATTTTACTTCTGAATTTCTGGTGAAATTCCTTGGGTATTTCACGTGAAATTCCTTGGGAATTTCTGGTGAAATTCCTTGGGAATTTCTGGTGAAATTCCTTGGGAATTTCTGGTAAAATTCTATGGGGATTTCTGGTGAAATTCCTTGGGAATTTCTGGTGAAATTCCTTGGGAATTTCTAGTGAAATTCCGTAGGAATTTCTGGTGAAACTCCTTGGGAATTTCTGGTGAAATTCCTTGGGAATTTCTGGTGAAATTCCTTGGGAATTTCTGGTGAAATTCCTTGGGAATTTCTGGTGAAATTCCTTGGGAATTTCTGGTGATATTCCTTGGGAATTTCTGGTGAAATTCCTTGGGAATTTCTGGTGAAATTCTTTGGGAATTTCTGGTGAAATTTCTTGAGAATTTCTGGTGAAATTCCCTGGGAATTTCTGGTGAAATTCCTTGGGAATTTCTGGTGAAATTCCTTGGGAATTTCTGGTGAAATTCCTTGGGAATTTCTGGTGAAATTCCTTGGGAATTTCTGGTAAAATTCTATGGGAATTTCTGGTGAAATTCCTTGGGAATTTCTGGTGAAATTCCTTGGGAATTTCTATTGAAAATCCGTAGGAATTTCTGGTGAAACTCCTTGGGAATTTCTGGTGAAATTCCTTGGAAATTTCTGGTGAAATTCCTTGGGAATTTCTGGTGAAATTCCTTGGGAATTTCTGGTGAAATTCCTTGGGAATTTCTGGTGAAATTCCTTGGGAATTTCTGGTGAAATTCCTTGGGAATTTCTGGTGAAATTCCTTGGGAATTTCTGGTGAAATTCCTTGGGAATTTCTGGTGAAATTCCTTGGGAATTTCTGGTGAAATTCCTTGGGAATTTCTGGTGAAATTCCTTGGGAATTTCTGGTGAAATTCCTTGGGAATTTCTGGTGAAGTTCCTTGGGAATTTCTGGTGAAATTCCTTGGGAATATCTGGTGAAATTTCCAAGGAATTCCTGGTGAAATTCATTGGGAATTTCTGGTGAAATTCCTTGGGAATTTCTGGTGAAATTCCTTGGGAATTTCTGGTGAAATTCCTTGGGAATTTCTGGTGAAATTCCTTGGGAATTTCTGGTGAAATTCCTTGGGAATTTCTGGTGAAATTCCTTGGGAATTTCTGGTGAAATTCATTGAGAATTTCTGGTGAAATTCCTTGGGAATTTCTGCTGAAATTCCTTGGGAATTTCTGCTGAAATTCCTTGGGAATTTCTGCTGAAATTCCTTGGGAATTTCTGCTGAAATTCCTTGGGAATTTCTGCTGAAATTCCTTGAGAATTTCTGCTGAAATTCCTTGCGAATTTCTGCTGAAATTCCTTGAGATTTTCTGCTGAAATTCGTTGGGAATTTCTGGCGATTTTCCTTCTGAATTTCTGGTGAAATTACTTGGGAATTTCTGGTGAAATTCCTTGGGAATTTCTGGTGAAATTCCTTGGGAATTTCTGGTGAAATTCCTTGGGAATTTCTGGTGAAATTCCTTGGGAATTTCTGGTGAAATTCCTTGGGAATTTCTGGTGAAATTCCTTGGGAATTTCTGGTGAAATTTCTTGGGAATTTCTGATGAAATTCCTTGGGAATTTCTGGTGAAATTCCTTGGGAATTTCTGGTGAAATTCCTTGGGAATTTCTGGTGAAATTCCTTGGGAATTTCTGGTGAAATTCCTTGGGAATTTCTGGTGAAATTCCTTGGGAATTTCTGGTGAAATTCCTTGAGAATTTCTGGTGAAATTCCTTGGGAATTTCTGCTGAAATTCCTTGGGAATTTCTGCTGAAATTCCTTGGGAATTTCTGCTGAAATTCCTTGGGAATTTCTGCTGAAATTCCTTGGGAATTTCTGCTGAAATTCCTTGGGAATTTCTGCTGAAATTCCTTGGGAATTTCTGCTGAAATTCCTTGGGAATTTCTGCTGAAATTCCTTGAGAATTTCAGCTGAAATTCCTTGGGAATTTCTGCTGAAATTCCTTGGGAATTTCTGCTGAAATTCCTTGGGAATTTCTGCTGAAATTCCTTGGGAATTTCTGCTGAAATTCCTTGGGAATTTCTGCTGAAATTCGTTGGGAATTAAATTCGTTGGGAATTTCTGGCGATTTTCCTTCTGAATTTCTGGTGAAATTCTTTGGGAATTTTTGGTGAAATTCCTTGGGAATTTCTGGTGAAATTCCTTGGGAATTTCTGGTGAAATTCCTTGGAAATTTCTGCTGAAATTCGTTGGAAATTTCTGGCGATTTTACTTCTGAATTTCTGGTGAAATTCCTTGGGTATTTCACGTGAAATTCCTTGGGAATTTCTGGTGAAATTCCTTGGGAATTTCTGGTGAAATTCCTTTGGAATTTCTGGTGAAATTCCTTGGGAATTTCTGGTGAAATTCCTTCGGAATTTCTGGTGAAATTCCTTGCCAATTTCTGGTGAAATTCCTTGGGAATTTCTGGTGAAATTCCTTGGGAATTTCTGGCGAAATTCCTTGAGAATTTTTGGTGAAATTCCTTGGGAATTTCTGGTGAAACTCCTTGCGATTTTCTGGTGAAATTCCTTGGAAATTTCTGGTGAAATTCCCTGGGAATTTCTGGTGAAATTCTTTGCGAATTTCTGGTGAAATTCCTTGCGAATTTCTGGTGAAATTGCTTGCGAATTTCTGGTGAAATTCCTTGGGAATTTCTGGTGCAATTCCTTGGGAATTTCTGGTGCAATTCTTTGGGAATTTCTGGTGAAATTCCTTGGGAATTTCTGGTGAAATTCCATGGGTATTTCTTGTGAAATTCCTTTGGGAATTTTTAGTGAAATTTCTTGGAAATTTCTGGTGGCATTCCTTGGGAATTTCTGGTGAAATTCCTTGGGAATTTCTTGTAAAATTCCTTGGGAGTTTCTGGTGAAATTCCTTGGGAATTTCTGGTGAAATTTCTTGGGCATTTCTGGTGAAATTCCTTGGGAATTTCTGGTAAAATTCCTTGGGAGTTTCTGGTGAAATTCCTTGGGAATTTCTGATGAAATTTCGTGGGAATTTCTGGTGAAATTCCTTGGGAATTTCTGGTGAAATTCTTTGGGAATTTCTGGTGAAATTCCTTGGGAATTTCTGATGAAATTCCTTGGGAATTTCTGACGAAATTCCTTGGGAATTTCTGGTGAAATTCCTTGGGAATTTCTGGTGAAATTCCTTGGGAATTTCTAATGAAATTGCTTGGGAATTTCTGGTGAAATTCCTTGGGAATTTCTGGTGAAATTCCTTGGGAATTTCTTTTGAAACTCCTTGGGAATTTCTGATGAAATTCCTTGGGAATTTCTGGTAAAATTCTTTGGGAATTTCTGGTGAATTTCCTTGCGAGTTTTGGTGAAATTCCTTGGAATTTTCTGGTGAAATTCCTTGGGAATTTTAGGTGAAATTCCTTTTGAATTTCTGTTGAAATTGCTTTTGAATTTCTGGTGAAACTGCTTTGGAATTTCTGGTGAAATTTCTTGGGAATTTCTGATGAAATTCCTTGGGAATTTCTGGTGAAATTCTTTGGGTATTTCTGGTGAAATTCCTTGGGAATTTCTGGTGAAATTCCTTGGGAATTTCTGGTGAAATTCCTTTGGAATTTCTGGTGAAATTCCTTGGGAATTTCTGGTTAAATTCCTTGGGAATTTCTGGTGAAATTCCTTGGGAATTTCTGGTGAAATTCCTTGGGAATTTCTGGTGAAATTACTTGGGAATTTCTGGTGAAATTCCATGGGTATTTCTTGTGAAATTCCTTTGGGAATTTTTAGTGAAATTCCTTGGAAATTTCTGGTGGCATTCCTTGGGAATTTCTGGTGAAATTCCTTGGAATTTTCGGGTAAAATTCCTTGGGAGTTTCTGGTGAAATTCCTTGGGAATTTCTGGTGAAATTCCTTGGGAATTTCTGGTGAAATTCCTCGGAATTTCTGGTGAAATTCCTTTGGAATTTCTGGTGAAATTCCTTGAAAATTTCTGGTGAAATTCCTTGGAAATTTCTGATGAAATTCCTTGGGAATTTCTGGTGAAATTCCTTCGGAATTTCTGATGAAATTTCTTGGGAATTTCTGGTGAAATTCCTTGGGAATTTCTGGTGAAATTCCTTGGGAATTTCTGGTGAAATTGCTTGGGAATTTCTGGTGAAATTCCTTGGGAATTTCTGGTGAAATTCCTTGGGAATTTCTGGTGAAACTCCTTGGGAATTTCTGGTGAAATTCCTTGGGAATTTCTGATGAAATTTTTTGGGAATTTCTGGTGAAATTCTTTGGGGATTTCTGGTGAAATTCCTTGGGAATTTCTTGTGAAATTCCTTGGGAATTTCTGGTGAATTGCTTTGGGAATTTCTGGTGAATTGCCTTGGGAATTTCTGGTGAAATTCCTTAAGAATGTCTGGAGAAATTCCTTTGAGAATTTCTGGTAAAGTTTCTTGAGTATTTTTTAATAAATTCCTTGGGAATTTCTGGTGAAATGCCTTAAGGATTTCCGGTGTAATGCCTTGGGAATTTCTGGTTAAATTCTTCAGGAATTTCTGGTGAAATTCCTTTAGAATTTCTGGTGAAATTCCTTGGGAATTCTGAAGAAATTTCTTGGGAATTTGTAATGAAATTCCTTGGGAATTCTGGAGAAATTTCTTGGGAATTTGTGATGAAATTCCTTGGGAATTTCTGGTGAATTTCCTTGGGAATTTCAGGTGAAATTCCTTGAGAACTTCTGGTGAAGTTCCTTTGGAATTTCTGGTGAAATTCCTTGGGAATTTCTGGTGAAATTCCTTGGGAATTTCTGGTGAAATTCCTTGGGAATTTCTTGTGAAATTCCTTTGGAATTTCTGGTGAATTGTCTTGGGAATTTCTGGTGAATTGCCTTGGGAATTTCTGATGGAATTCCTTAAAAGAATGTCTGGAGAAATTCCTTTGAGAATTTCTGGTAAAGTTCCTTGAGTATTTCTTATGAAATTCCTTGGGAATTTCTGGTGAAATGCCTTAAGGATTTCCGGTGAAATGCCTTGGGAATTTCTGGTTAAGTTCTTTAGGAATTTCTGGTGAAATTCCTTTAGAATTTCTGGTGAAATTCCTTGGGAATTCTGAAGAAATTTCTTGGGAATTTGTGATGAAATTCCTTGGGAATTTCTGGTGAATTTCCTTGGGAATTTCGGGTGAAATTCCTTGAGAATTTGTGATGAAATTCCTTGGGAATTTCTGGTGAATTTCCTTGGGAATTTCTGGTGAAATTCCTTGGGAATTTCTGGTGAAGTTCCTTTGGAATTTCTGGTGAAATTCCTTGGGAATTTCTGGTGAACATACTTGAGAATTTCTGGTTAAATTCCTTGTGAATTTTAGGTGAAATTTCTTGGAAATTTCTGGTGAAATTCTTTGGGAATTTCTGGTGAATTCCTTGTGAATCTCTGGTGGAATTCCTTGGGAATTCTGGAGAAATTTCTTGGGAATTTGTGATGAAATTCCTTGGGAATTTCTGGTGAACTTCCTTGGGAATTTCTGGTGAAATTCCTTTGGAATTTCTGTTGAAATTCCTTGGGAATTTGTGGTGAAATTTCTTGGGAATTTCTGGTGAAATTCCTTGGGAATTTCTGGTGAAGTTCCTTTGGAATTTCTGGTGAAATTCCTTGGGAATTTCTGGTGAACATCCTTGAGAATTTCTGGTTAAATTCCTTGGGAATTTTAGGTGAAATTCCTTGGAAATTTCTGGTGAAATTCTTTGGGAATTTCTGGTGAAATTCCTTGTGAATTTCTGGTGGACTTCCTTGGGAATTCTGGAGAAATTTCTTGGGAATTTGTGATGAAATTCCTTGGGAATTTCTGGTGAACTTCCTTGGGAATTTCTGGTGAAATTCCTTGGGAATTTCTGTTGAAATTCCTTGGGAATTTCTGGTGAAATTTATTGGGAATTTCTGGTGAAATTCCTTGGGAATTTCTGGTGAAATTCCTTGGGAATTTCTGGTGAAGTTTCTTTGGAATTTCTGGTGAAATTCCTTGGGAATTTCTGGTGAACATCCTTGAGAATTTCTGGTGAACTTCCTTGGGAATTTCTGGTGAAATTCCTTGGGAGTTTCTGGTGAAATTCCTTGGGAGTTTCTGGTGAAATTCCTTGGGAATTTCTGGTGAAATTTCTTGGGAATTTCTGGTGAAATTCCTTGGGAATTTCTGGTGAAGTTTCTTTGGAATTTCTGGTGAAATTCCTTGGGAATTTCTGATGAACATCCTTGAGAATTTCTGGTTAAATTCCTTGGGAATTTTAGGTGAAATTCCTTGGAAATTTCTGGTGAAATTCTTTGGGAATTTCTGGTGAAATTCCTTGGGAGTTTCTGGTGAAATTCCTTGGGAATTTCTGGTGAAATTTCTTGGGAATTTCTGGTGAAATTCCTTGGGAATTTCTGGTGAAGTTTCTTTGGAATTTCTGGTGAAATTCCTTGGGAATTTCTGATGAACATCCTTGAGAATTTCTGGTTAAATTCCTTGGGAATTTTAGGTGAAATTCCTTGGAAATTTCTGGTGAAATTCTTTGGGAATTTCTGGTGAAATTCCTTGTGAATTTCTGGTGGAATTCCTTGGGAATTCTGGTGAAATTTCTTGGGAATTTGTGATGAAATTCCTTGGGAATTTCTGGTGAAATTCCTTGGGAATTTCTGGTGAAATTACTTGGGAATTTCTGGTGAAATTCCATGGGTATTTCTTGTGAAATTCCTTTGGGAATTTTTAGTGAAATTCCTTGGAAATTTCTGGTGGCATTCCTTGGGAATTTCTGGTGAAATTCCTTGGAATTTTCGGGTAAAATTCCTTGGGAGTTTCTGGTGAAATTCCTTGGGAATTTCTGGTGAAATTCCTTGGGAATTTCTGGTGAAATTCCTCGGAATTTCTGGTGAAATTCCTTTGGAATTTCTGGTGAAATTCCTTGAAAATTTCTGGTGAAATTCCTTGGAAATTTCTGATGAAATTCCTTGGGAATTTCTGGTGAAATTCCTTCGGAATTTCTGATGAAATTTCTTGGGAATTTCTGGTGAAATTCCTTGGGAATTTCTGGTGAAATTCCTTGGGAATTTCTGGTGAAATTCCTTGGGAATTTCTGGTGAAATTGCTTGGGAATTTCTGGTGAAATTCCTTGGGAATTTCTGGTGAAATTCCTTGGGAATTTCTGGTGAAACTCCTTGGGAATTTCTGGTGAAATTCCTTGGGAATTTCTGATGAAATTTTTTGGGAATTTCTGGTGAAATTCTTTGGGGATTTCTGGTGAAATTCCTTGGGAATTTCTTGTGAAATTCCTTGGGAATTTCTGGTGAATTGCTTTGGGAATTTCTGGTGAATTGCCTTGGGAATTTCTGGTGAAATTCCTTAAGAATGTCTGGAGAAATTCCTTTGAGAATTTCTGGTAAAGTTTCTTGAGTATTTTTTAATAAATTCCTTGGGAATTTCTGGTGAAATGCCTTAAGGATTTCCGGTGTAATGCCTTGGGAATTTCTGGTTAAATTCTTCAGGAATTTCTGGTGAAATTCCTTTAGAATTTCTGGTGAAATTCCTTGGGAATTCTGAAGAAATTTCTTGGGAATTTGTAATGAAATTCCTTGGGAATTCTGGAGAAATTTCTTGGGAATTTGTGATGAAATTCCTTGGGAATTTCTGGTGAATTTCCTTGGGAATTTCAGGTGAAATTCCTTGGGAACTTCTGGTGAAGTTCCTTTGGAATTTCTGGTGAAATTCCTTGGGAATTTCTGGTGAAATTCCTTGGGAATTTCTGGTGAAATTCCTTGGGAATTTCTTGTGAAATTCCTTTGGAATTTCTGGTGAATTGTCTTGGGAATTTCTGGTGAATTGCCTTGGGAATTTCTGATGGAATTCCTTAAAAGAATGTCTGGAGAAATTCCTTTGAGAATTTCTGGTAAAGTTCCTTGAGTATTTCTTATGAAATTCCTTGGGAATTTCTGGTGAAATGCCTTAAGGATTTCCGGTGAAATGCCTTGGGAATTTCTGGTTAAGTTCTTTAGGAATTTCTGGTGAAATTCCTTTAGAATTTCTGGTGAAATTCCTTGGGAATTCTGAAGAAATTTCTTGGGAATTTGTGATGAAATTCCTTGGGAATTTCTGGTGAATTTCCTTGGGAATTTCGGGTGAAATTCCTTGAGAATTTGTGATGAAATTCCTTGGGAATTTCTGGTGAATTTCCTTGGGAATTTCTGGTGAAATTCCTTGGGAATTTCTGGTGAAGTTCCTTTGGAATTTCTGGTGAAATTCCTTGGGAATTTCTGGTGAACATACTTGAGAATTTCTGGTTAAATTCCTTGTGAATTTTAGGTGAAATTTCTTGGAAATTTCTGGTGAAATTCTTTGGGAATTTCTGGTGAATTCCTTGTGAATCTCTGGTGGAATTCCTTGGGAATTCTGGAGAAATTTCTTGGGAATTTGTGATGAAATTCCTTGGGAATTTCTGGTGAACTTCCTTGGGAATTTCTGGTGAAATTCCTTTGGAATTTCTGTTGAAATTCCTTGGGAATTTGTGGTGAAATTTCTTGGGAATTTCTGGTGAAATTCCTTGGGAATTTCTGGTGAAGTTCCTTTGGAATTTCTGGTGAAATTCCTTGGGAATTTCTGGTGAACATCCTTGAGAATTTCTGGTTAAATTCCTTGGGAATTTTAGGTGAAATTCCTTGGAAATTTCTGGTGAAATTCTTTGGGAATTTCTGGTGAAATTCCTTGTGAATTTCTGGTGGACTTCCTTGGGAATTCTGGAGAAATTTCTTGGGAATTTGTGATGAAATTCCTTGGGAATTTCTGGTGAACTTCCTTGGGAATTTCTGGTGAAATTCCTTGGGAATTTCTGTTGAAATTCCTTGGGAATTTCTGGTGAAATTTATTGGGAATTTCTGGTGAAATTCCTTGGGAATTTCTGGTGAAATTCCTTGGGAATTTCTGGTGAAGTTTCTTTGGAATTTCTGGTGAAATTCCTTGGGAATTTCTGGTGAACATCCTTGAGAATTTCTGGTGAACTTCCTTGGGAATTTCTGGTGAAATTCCTTGGGAGTTTCTGGTGAAATTCCTTGGGAGTTTCTGGTGAAATTCCTTGGGAATTTCTGGTGAAATTTCTTGGGAATTTCTGGTGAAATTCCTTGGGAATTTCTGGTGAAGTTTCTTTGGAATTTCTGGTGAAATTCCTTGGGAATTTCTGGTGAACATCCTTGGGAATTTCTGGTTAAATTCCTTGGGAATTTTTGGTGAAATTCCTTGAAAATTTCTGGTGAAATTTTTTGGGAATTTCTTGTGAAATTCCTTGGGAATTTGTGATGAAATTCTGGTGAACTTCCTTGGGAATTTCTGGTTAAATTTCTTGGGAATTTTTGGTGAAATTCCTTGGAAATTTCTGGTGAAATTTCTTGGGAATTTCTGGTGAAATTCCTTGGGAATTACTGGTGAAATTCTTCGGGAATTTCTGGTGATAATCCTTTGGAATTTTTGGTGAAAATCGTTTAAAATTAGTGGTGATATTTCTTTGAAATTTCTGTTGAAATTCCTTTGGAGTTTTTTTTGAAGTTTCTCTGGATTTTTTTCCCAGAATTTACACTGTTATCTCCAACAATCCTTCTCTTCCGGCAAAGCGTCAATTCATACTAAAATGGTCAATGTCAATGTTGCGTAGGCTCAATCATTCACGTTCCGCCAAAATCGTTTACGGCGGAATCCATTTACCATTATTTGAGGTGACCGAAAACTGTAAAGATTTCTTTCCCTCACGCTTTTGCCTGCAGACTTGGTAGGCAGACCCAACCAAAATAGTTTCGATAATTACAAGCGAAAGAGCTTTTCCGCGTGCTCGCGTGATACCGTACCTACCAGATGACGACGACAACGACCGACCAACCGTGCTGGATAACTCTTCGTGGGGGGCGTCATGACTGCTACATTACAGGTCCTCGGATGCCTGGCAGCTATCTGGGTCCATTATAACCCACGTTCGTTGCCAAAAAGCAAACGCCCATACCGAGCTCATCCATCTCTCACCGTTGTTGGCGTATTTGGTTGACTCGCCGACGATGATGATGATGATGACGATATAATGAAAATGGATTTGGCCGATTGGTTGGTGGAAAGTTTCAAAATTCCCATGCCGAGCAGAAGACGGCGGGCGGCGGTGACTAGCCCTGCGATGGTCGAACCAGATTGAATGCTTGGATCTAACGTGGAGCTCACGAAATTGCCATGAGGAAAGTTAGGCGACTTTGCACTACAGCTTAAGAGCAAAAGCAATGAAATGCAATTTGGTAATTGGATCACTTATCTCGAACGATGACGATGATGATGATGCAGTTTCGTCGGATAGGATTAGTTCCTAATGGTGGATGAAGGTACACTTTCAATGAGCTGCGTTTTAAAAATTGGATACAGGAATGATTAATAGTTATGCTAACGATATGTGAGTAGCCTATCAGATGCCTGAAAGAGGAAGTTTCAGTTTAAATTTCTGAGAGCATGAATCTTTCGGAAATGTTTCTACGATAAATCTGACAACGGTTCAGAAAGAAATACTAAAGCGTGACGTATTACGTACGCTTCAACGGCTACTTTAAGCTTCACAGCTTATTGCTATTGATTTGTCCGAGCTCCCACCGGCACGGCACTGGTGTAATCCTGTTCCCAGTTTCATTTTTTCACGCTTCCGAAATCACTTCACCCTCAATTTCCGCAAGTCCCACGCTCAATCAAAGCTTCCGAAAGAAACAGGTTTTTGCTTCTCGGGGTGTTGATTATTTCTCAAAGCTTTATTCCCAATACACTCAACGTCCAGCCGAGTTTTTGTCACCGACCGACCGAACGACCACCTAAGACGGTCGGTCAGTTCGTCGTTCGACTGTCTCCGTCCCCGCTCCGTCGTTTTAATGCCATACAACAGTCTTGAAGGGAAAATCTTGTACTCGAGGTGACTCGTGTGCCTCAGTGGAGCGAAAATAATGGAAAACATTAAGTACATTATTGACGGGCGCGCACGCGGTGACGGTCGTACATAAGGATGCCACCAAAGCTCTATTGATTGATTGATCGGTTCCCATTAGCACCACCCGGTTGCTGTTTCGGAGAGTTGTCACCACGTGGCAGGCTGTCGGCTGAAGAAAAATCGATTTTGTCACCTTGCTGAGAAGAATATGACGAGGCCAAATAGGACGCGATTGTTCTTTACGGTCTAAATAGTCTCAAATATGGGAATAGTATTCATAAAATTATAAAATTAAAATATTTCGCAAGATGCAGAAGACCAGAAGACCAGAAGACGAGAAGACCAGAAGACCAGAAGACCAGAAGACCAGAAGACCAGAAGACCAGAAGACCAGAAGACCAGAAGACCAGAAGACCAGAAGACCAGAAGACCAGAAGACCAGAAGACCAGAAGACCAGAAGACCAGAAGACCAGAAGACCAGAAGACCAGAAGATCAGAAGACCAGAAGACCAGAAGACCAGAAGACCAGAAGACCAGAAGACCAGAAGACCAGAAGACCAGAAGACCAGAAGACCAGAAGACCAGAAGACCAGAAGACCAGAAGACCAGAAGACCAGAAGACCAGAAGACCAGAAGACCAGAAGACCAGAAGACCAGAAAACCAGAAGACCAGAAGACCAGAAGACCAGAAGACCAGAAGACCAGAAGACCAGAAGACCAGAAGACCAGAAGACCAGAAGACCAGAAGACCAGAAGACCAGAAGACCAGAAGACCAGAAGACCAGAAGACCAGATGACCAGAAGACCAGAAGACCAGAAGACCAGAAGACCAGAAGACCAGAAGACCAGAAGACCAGAAGACCAGAAGACCAGAAGACCAGAAGACCAGAAGACCAGAAGACCAGAAGACCAGAAGACCAGAAGACCAGAAGACCAGAAGACCAGAAGACCAGAAGACCAGAAGACCAGAAGACCAGAAGACCAGAAGACCAGAAGACCAGAAGACCAGAAGACCAGAAGACCAGAATACCAGAAGACCAGAAGACCAGAAGACCAGAAGACCAGAAGACCAGAAGACCAGAAGACCAGAAGACCAGAAGACCAGAAGACCAGAAGACCAGAAGACCAGAAGACCAGAAGACCAGAAGACCAGAAGACCAGAAGACCAGAAGACCAGAAGACCAGAATACCAGAAGACCAGAAGACCAGAAGACCAGAAGACCAGAAGACCAGAAGACCAGAAGACCAGAAGACCAGAAGACCAGAAGACCAGAAGACCAGAAGACCAGAAGACCAGAAGACCAGAAGACCAGAAGACCAGAAGACCAGAAGACCAGAAGACTACAAGATCAGAAGACCAGAAGACCAGAAGACCAGAAGAAAAGAAGACCAGCAGATCAGAAAACCAGAATACCAGAAGATCAGAAAACCAGCAGATCAGAAAACCAGAATACCAGAAGATCAGAAAACCAGAAGACCACAAGACCAGAAGATCAGAAAACCAGAAGATTACAAGACCAGAAGACCAAAAAACCAGAAGGCCAGAGGGCAAAAGACTAGTAGATCAGAAGACCAAAAGAGCAGCAGACCAGAAGACCAAAAAACCAGAAGGCCAGAGGGCAAAAGACTAGTAGACCAGAAGACCAAAAGAGCAGCAGACCAGAAGATCAGAAGAGCAAAACCCCAGATGACCAGAAGATCGGAAGATCAGAAGATAAAAAGACTGGAAGATCAGAAGACCAGAAGACCAGAAGACCAGAAGACCAGAAGACCAGAAGACCAGAAGACCAGAAGACCAGAAGACCAGAAGACCAGAAGACCAGAAGACCAGAAGACCAGAAGACCAGAAGACCAGAAGACCAGAAGACCAGAAGACCAGAAGACCAGAAGACCAGAAGACCAGAAGACCAGAAGACCAGAAGACCAGAGGAGCAGAAGACCAGAAGACTACAAGATCAGAAGACCAGAAGACCAGAAGACCAGAAGAAAAGAAGACCAGCAGATCAGAAAACCAGAATACCAGAAGATCAGAAAACCAGAAGACCACACCAGAAGATCAGAAAACCAGAAGATTACAAGACCAGAAGACCAAAAAACCAGAAGGCCAGAGGGCAAAAGACTAGTAGACCAGAAGACCAAAAGAGCAGCAGACCAGAAGATCAGAAGAGCAAAACCCCAGATGACCAGAAGATCGGAAGATCAGAAGATTTTTTTTTTTTTTTTTCCTCCCCTGTTGGGGAAATTAAGCCACTGCGTCCAATAGGCTGAACTTTTGTGGCATGTCCCGTTTTGATATTCGCATCTAGCCAGCTAATTACCATGTGTCAAGAATCAGCTACTGCCACGACGCGTCGTCTCCCAGTCAGGTGCAATGGAATTAATAAACTCCAAGACCTTCCCAGGTTTTGCAGACCAGATCTCACTGGGTTGCATGCAACCACTATTTAGAAATCTTTGCCTGCGCGTGTATAAAGCACCACAACTGCAAAGCAGATGTTCCGAGGTTTCACGTTCCGTATTACAGAAACGACAGATATCACTCTGAATATGGCCAATATTTTTCAAGTGATACCTGCTCGGGCAGTGTCCAGTTACTAGGCCAGTGTATGTACATAGAGCTCTTGTGTTGAGCTCTAAGAGCTTTTTGGTTTTAGAAGCATTTGGTGTTATAAATCGTTTTGACTGATTGCAATTTTTGACGTCCATCCAATTGGATATCACCAAATATACTATATTAACAATATAGGTCACTTCGTGTTTCCACATACAACGACATGGAGACGCCGTTTACGAATAATTACAGCACCACCTGTTGTCAGAAAAAGTCAATAATTGAATTTTGATCAATTTTAGTTTACCGTGCAAAATGACATTTCTCGAAAAAAGATGTTAGGGGTGTCTAAGTTTTTTGTTCTCAAATAATCGATTTACAATATAGGTACACAAACAAAATAATATTTCATTAGATGACATCTACGAATATAAATAGTCTACTTAGCTGTAAATACTCAATATCTGTAGAAGAATTTAAATGCTCTTTCATTGTAAAGTCACCAAAATCGTTTAACTTCGAAGTTTAAAATTTTCACCCTCAAAATTTTTTGAACTTGGCCTCGCAGTGGACACGGTTACAGTTCGGATTCGCTGGTTGGGTCACGACTGCGCCCCGATTAGCGAATCGTGTTCGTTCGTTGGGGAAACTGACAACTGATCAAAATGCTCTAGACACACGCAAGTGACGAGAAATACGTCACGGAACACTCACCTACTTGCGTAAACGTTCTGTATACAGGAGCTGTGATGCGATGGCGGTTTGACTCGTTTTGACATCTGTTTTGACATTGACAGTGCTTTTTAGTTGGGTTTTGCCCCAACCAGTGAACATTCAACCATCGAGACAGCCCATCTAACGAGCTCTCAACGAACGAATCGTCACTGTAATTCCAACCGATCTATCACATCACTACCGTCCCGGGATTCGCGTAACCAAGAAGAAATTGATTAACTATCAGAGTGCGTTTTTACATGTGTTTATTTGCCAACGGGCTAGTACGGACTAATGATAAAAACAAAACAATCAACACAATTACAGGACAAATTCAGCAATATGCTTCGTCGGTACTCGTACACATACACACTCAGACAGATCTCATCAGTCATCATCATTCATCGTTATTACAATTCTAGTACAAGGGGTCTGTTACTACTTTACTCCAACAAAATTAACTTATATTTTGCCCTGGCGGTTGCTATTTTCCTTTGACATCATCTTTCTTAATGTCCACGCTGACATACATACATCGGATTGGATAGCTTACAAAAAATCCGGAAGATCACCAACCAAGTCTCGCGTTTAGTATCATACAGGTGTATCTACAATGATCGATTTCTCTTCATCGATTTTCCCTTCGGATTATTCCGGGAAATACGACCAATATTCGGATGATCTCTGGGCGTGTTTCAGTAAAGGACTACTACAACTAGCATCTAAAACAACAAAAACAGCCGAAAATGATTTGCTGGTCAATTTATTAACCAAAGAGAAAGTCGATGAAAAGAAATCGATCATTGTAGATACGCCCGTATGATACTAAGCGCGAGAAGTGCACGTCAAATTTCTTGTGACAGAGTGCAAGACATTGCATCCATTCCGTGCTTACAAAAAATAAATAAGCCTTTTGTCTCGTATGGATATGTTGTTTAGATATGTCATTCCCCTTGGTTTCCTCCTAGAGTTTTATTTTTAGAGATTCATTCAGGAGTTCTTTTTGAAATTCATCCAAGAGTGCCTTCAGAGATTGATTTAAAGTTTTTTTTTCTAAAATTTCTCCAGAGGTTCTTCGAGGGACCCCCAGGATTTCCTACTGAAATTACTCCAGCAATTTCTTCTGATGTTCCTTCAAGAATTAATTCTAGGAATCCTCAAGAATTCTCTTCTTGGATTCGTTAAGAAGTTCCTTATAGGATTTCCTTATAGGAGTTTCTTGGAGTCTTTCTTGGATTCCTGCAGAAGCTCCTTCAACGATTCCCTCAGGAGTTTTTTTTTACAAATACCTCCCGGAGTTCCTTCTTGAATTCCTCCAAAATTTTCCAAGAATGGCCAGGAGTTGTTTCAGTGATTTATCCAAGAGTTCCTTCAAAAATTCCTCCTTATGGGAATTTCAACCGGGATTTATACCAGTATTCCTCCAAAAGTTCCTTCTGGAATTCACTCCGTCCTTTAAGGATTTCCACAAGGTCTTCAGGGATGAAGTGACTCTGTAAATCTCCAACGCGATTTTATATGAACAATTTAATTAATATTTTTCGAGGGATCTTTTCAGGATTCCTTCAGAATTTTTCTCTTTGAAGTATCAGAAATCCTCCAAGAATTATTTTTGTAATTCCTTCCGAGATTTCTATAAATTTGAAATGTCTTCAGAAGTACTTTATCAGGGATTCCCAGAAGGAATAAGTGAATACTAGATTTGTAGTAATGAGTTGGTTTTTTGTATGGTGAGATGCTAAACTCTCCGTTACTGCATTCAAACGGTGATGCTGTTTAAGCAAAACTTTGGGGAACTATGTTGTTGAAGTTGCAATAAATGAGAATACAACAACACAGTTACCCAAAGTTTTGCTCAAACAACATCAAATCAGTCTAGCAGTCATAAAACCCTTGCGTTTTTATTACCATTATTGCAGTTACCATTTTATTGCAGTAACGGAGAATTTACTTTCTCATTATACAAAAATTCAGCTTATTACTACAAATCTAGTACTTCACTGATTGCGTGAAAGGGGTGCGTGAAGGGGGTAAAAGTCCACCAAACAGGTAACCCCAATCCAAGGTGTCAGGCGACCCGTGCTGAGGGATGAATGGTTGAGGGGGTTTAAAAGATGCTCGATCTTTAACGGAGCCCGTAGCGTGGGTAGATCGCCTTTTTGGGTTGCGTTGCG
This sequence comes from Aedes albopictus, assembly GCF_035046485.1. Classification (NCBI taxonomy): domain Eukaryota; kingdom Metazoa; phylum Arthropoda; class Insecta; order Diptera; family Culicidae; genus Aedes; species Aedes albopictus. The sequence continues at coordinate 284,234,480 of NC_085136.1, read as the reverse complement.
GTGATAGATCTACCAATCCGAAATCTAGTATCGTCCTATTTTTCAATTTTGGAATATGTGTTCTCTTAATTCAAGGAATTATAGTATTTAGTCCTTACTACTGGTGTTTTGGTGACTTCCAGTTTTTGAATAAAACTGAGTTTACCAACTTTACTTTGCATATAGTTAAAAACCTCACCATCTGAGGCTAAACTCAATGCAAAGGGAATCAAATTGGGTTAGGGGCTGTCCATTAATTACGTAAGTGTTTATGGAGGGAGGGGGGGGGGTTTGAGAAATCTTACGCGCCATACAAAAATGTTAGGGTTCTTATACAAAAAATCTTACAAGGGGGGGAGGGGGTGTCGAAAAATCGCTAAAATTTCCTTACGTAATTAATGGACAGCCCCTTAGGGATCCATGTATGTACTAACTCTGGACTGGAAAGTGCTAGTACGCAAGGAACATACTAGAATCCTTATTACTGAACACATGCTCCATTATTGGAATGATATTGCTGCTAATGTTAAAACCTGGGTCCTAAATTTCCTACTGGGGAGAATTTAGCAGTGAACCAAGGGTGATGCTGGGTTTCCGATGCATGGCCAATATCAGTACTCTTGTTTTATTTTCTAAGAAAACAAAACAAAAACTGTATCAAAATCGATACTTTATTGCCCCTCAATGGCAATTGAGTAATGCGACATGCACTACACTATGGATACGGGTAATGTCACAATAGATCTAAAAACTGGTCGCAGTGACAAACCCGAACAGGAATAAATAAAAAATCCCAGAAGGAACTTTTGGAAAAAAAACCAGAACGAATATCTGGAGGATTTTTTCAAAACTTCTGGAGAAATTTGATAAAAAAAAAATGTTGGAGGATGGAGGAGGAACGCTGGAACGCTCTTCCTAAGCAATCCCGAAAGGAGTTCCTAAAATAATTCCAGAATTATTTCTAGGAGGAATCACCCAAGAGCTTCTGTAGGAATCTTGGAGAAAAATAATCCAGGGTGCAATTCTTAAAGCGATCCCACAAGGAAATTCTTGTGTAATTTCCGGAGAAAATACCGTTCATAACTCGCTAACGGAAAGCTCGTTTAAGGTCTTCTGTGTTTTAGTCTGTTATGTACGTTTATCAGTTGAAAGTTATTTTGCATGTCGCGCGAGTCGCGACTTCGATTTGGTGCTGCAACGATAATATACGCCAAAAATTGTTTAAGAAGAGTGAATTAAATTTGTTCTAATTTGAGTAGTTGAAAAAAAAATCGATTAATGTTAATCGATTATTTCAGAAGAAATGGACATCCCCATCAGGCAATGACAGTTCGACAGAATAAACGTCATTCGGATAGCGCATGCATTTAGTGTGTAGTAGTACCTCTTCTGACGCTTGGTGGCGCCACATTCACTAAAAAGGTGTCGCCAAAAAATCGTAAGAGTGACCTATATTGTTAATATAGTATATTTGATATCACCCTCTGCTCAGCCCAGCGTTTCAGGTCAATTTTAATTGTACAGTTTGATATACCACAGAATGGTTCTGGACCAGCAAACTGTAAATTGGAACCACTTTTAGCAAGCTCGTCTGCCATTTCATTTCCTTCAATGCCACAGTGACCTGGAACCCAGTATAAGTTTACTGAATTCCCTTGGCACAGCCTGCGCAGTGAAAGAATGCATTCCCAGACAAGCTTTGAAGTACATTTGTAAGCGCACAATGCTTTTAGTGCAGCTTGACTATCTGAGAAAATACAAATATTTGCGTATCTGTATTTTCTCTCAAGGCAGATATTTGCGCATTTCAAAATAGCAAGAATCTCTGCTTGAAACACCGTAGGATAGTGTCCCATCGCCACTGAAATTTGTATTCCAGGGCCGTAGATTCCCGCTCCCGTTTTTATTCCAACTTTTGAGCCATCTGTGAAGAATTTGATTGACCCTTGACGAACAGTGGGACCTCCGACTTCCCAATCTGCACGAGTTGTTTCGTGCAACTTGTAAGGAACATCATGGTTCTCCACAGGTTTCATCCAGTCTTTAATCATTTTCATTACTGGCCTATTTTGGAAGTATTGTGAAATGCTCAGGTGACCTACAAGATCACCTGGCATAAACATTTCAACTCGTTCAAGTCTCAGCAATTCCTTTTCTGCTTCTAATTGCACGTACTCGTGCAAAGGTAGCAGATTGAGAATCGCATCTAAAGCTTTTGATGGAGTGCTTCGCATCGCTCCTGTAACAGCAATGGACGCAAGACGTTGAATTTTCGCAAGCTTTGTTTGTGTGGTAGCCTCTTTCGTTTTTGGCCACCAGACAAACGAAGCATACGTCACTTTTGGGCGGATTATGGCAGTATAAATCCACATTATCATTTTTGGTTTCAAGCCCCACTTCCTGCCAATAGTTTTGGAGCTTAACCAGAACGCACTTGTTGCCTTACCGATCACGGACTCAATTTGAGCATTCCAGTTCAGTTTAGCATCCAGTATCAAACCTAAGTATTTGACTCGATCACTAGGATGAATTTGTATCCCTCCAAGCCGAAAAGCTTTTAGGTTGATCTTCCTTCTCCTAGTGAAAGGGACAATTACGGCTTTTGACGGGTTGATGCTAAGGCCCTCCTTAATACACCATGAATGTGTATAGTTTAGGGCCCTTTGCATTCTCTCCGAAACAGTTTCGTCATACTTTCCTCTCACTATTATGACTATATCGTCTGCAAAGCCCACAACTTCGAAACCTTTTTCCTTCAAGCTTCTTAGAAGATCGTCTACAACTAAGGACCACAATAGTGGTGAGAGGACTCCTCCTTGAGGGCAACCTTTCGTTGCCCTTACTGTTATAGAAGAACTTCCCAGCTCAGAGGTGATTTCTCTTTTTGCAAGCACAGTATAAATCCAATGTATGATACATTGGTCGAAGTTTTTGTTCTCCATGGCACGCTTCATAGATGAATAGGAGGCATTATCAAATGCTCCTTCTATGTCTAAAAAGGCGCATAGAGCTATTTCTTTTGCTGAAAACGTTTTTTCCACTTTTGTTACTAGCGAATGAAGTGCTGTAACCGTTGACTTACCAGATTGATAAGCAAACTGGAAGTCAGATAGGGGATGGTCTTTTATGTAAGAAGAATTGATAAAATCCTTCAAAACCTTTTCCATAGTCTTCAACAAAACTGAAGAAAGACTAATTGGCCTGTATGCTTTGGGATGCGTCTTGTCTCGCTTCCCCTTTTTTGGTATAAAGATAACTTTTACAAGTCTCCATTTTGATGGAACGTAATTCAATCTTAAACTAGCCTTGAACATCTCAATTAGTGATGGTACCAACACCGCTTCTCCATTTTGAATCAGTGCTGGAAATATTCCATCAACTCCTGCAGATTTAAAAGGCTGAAAAGATCTAATTGCATTTTCCACTCTGGCCTTCGTGAAGATTTCATCAGCTAAATCTGAGGTGGTGTTTATTGTCCTAGTTGACTCCGAAGAGTTTATACTAGGACATCCTTCACCTTCCAGAGATATAGTATCAGAAAGATCAGAAGATAAAAAGACTGGAAGACCAGAGGACCAGAAAATAAGAAGACCAGATGGCCAGAAAACTGGAAGATTAGATGATCAGATGACCGGACGACAACGACTAGAAGATCAGACGACATTATTTACATCAACAGTACGACGAGGTATTGGATAGAAACAACTTTAAAAAGGAAATTCAGAGGTCCTCAAGGAAATGGCCGGAAGATCATCAATCAACGACAGGAAAACTGGGAGAAATTTTTCGTGAGGCGAACAGAAGACACAGAAAACTTAACTAGCACTACCATAAATAGTGCAACAAGATTACCAGAACCAGATAACCAATAGGCGATTGGACAATTGCCAGATAAAAATTGGACCCCATCTGGCCAAATGCCACCTAGCCGAGCGAGGGTATATATCTTTCGATCATATAAAAGAAAAACAAAAAATGAACCAAAAAATTTAAACAAACATAAAATAAAACCAAAAATAAAGGAAAAAAAACTTTTATGAGATTGCACTATAGAATGAATTGCAGAAGTGAGAGTGAAAAAAAACCAGAGAAGTGCAGAAGAAACTAGAAAAAAACAGAAGACTGAGAAATATATATAAAATCAATTAAAAACAGAGAAATACAGATAAAATTAGAAAAAAGGGATGGAACAGAGGAGAACAGGAGGAGAGAGAAAGACAGAGAAATACAGAATAAGCTAGAGATAAGAGAGGAAACTAGAGAAAGACATAGACAAACAGAAAAAAGTTAAATAGAGGAATATAGAAAAAAGACCGAAGAAAACAAAGTTAGATGAAAGGAATTGGGAAGACTGACGAAAACAGAAGAAATTCAAAGATGACAGAGGAGAGTAGAAGAAGACATGAGATGACAGAAAAAACAGAGGAAGCTGAAAGAAAACAGAATAGGATAGGGAATCCAGAGGAAAATAGATACTACACATCGTCTTTAGCCAGAGGCTGTACAGACTGAACAATAACATAACATGTACTAGACAACGGAAAACATAAGGTATACGACACCCAGTGGCCCAATGAAGAATTTTCCGTTCGACAAAAAGTTTCTACAACTTGAGCGGGAATCGAACCCAAATTCCGTGGCTAACAATAGCCTAATGTTGCTAAGCTGACTAATTAGACAGATCAGTGTAGGTAGGTTGAAGTTTCTGAAGTGGATGCTTCCTGCTCTTGCACATATATTGACAAATAGGTAAGAGCAGGATGAAGTTTCTTCAAGAGACTTCAACCTTATATAATATTGTGCTGGCCAATATGATTCAAATCAGTTGCATTAAAAACCGACATTCCAACCACCAAAACTATTGAAATTGCATTGTCCCCCTACTCCCAAAACTTACCCAGCAAATCGTTGACACCGGCGAACGTCATCACCAGCGACGCCACGAACAGGTCGGCGATGGCCAACGACGCCAGGAAGAGGTTCCCGATCCGCCGCAAACTGCGCTCGGTGTAGATTGCTATACACACTAGGATGTTACCGGCTACGGAGAGAAATATCACAATCGATAGGAATACACCTGCGAAATAGAGGGTGGGAAAATCGGGAAGCAGAAGAAAAACGCGGTTAGAAGTTGTTGTGAATCTGAATGTTTGTATGTGTGTGCGTGGGTGTGTGAGCTTGAGCTTCAGACTGAAACCGACGACATCGCCACCGAAAACTCAATCGTATTCATAGCGGTGGATTTGCTTTTAAAGGTTATTCAAATTTCAGCGGTTTGTACTTGAAAACCAATTCCGCCAGACGATTGCCATCGTGACGCGAATGGGAAAGCCATGGGCGTGACTAGACGATGTCGTCAGTATCAGCCGGTAAACTTTTAAAATGTGAACTCAGAAACCTGTTACTTAAAGGTTCACTATGAACTTGACGAGGTGTTCAAAACAAAGTTTACAATGAGCCTTCTAAGCAGCTGATTTGCGTAAGGAAAGGGCACCCATATTAGCCCCGCCACTGATAACCTCAGACCAGATGTGACCAGACCGCCTCCCCCTCCAACTTACCAAGACACGACATCGACAGGGGCGATAAGGCGTCTACGTCGTCATCGTCGCCATCGTCATGTCCTGTGCCACCGCCACCACCACCACTACCTCCGCCATCGCCCGGACCGTCTGTCTGGTTTGCCACCGCCGTCAGGTTACTGCATATGGTAGTCGCTGACACAACCTGCGGATAAAAATAAACAGAAAACAATCTCCCGGTTAGTGAGCTGGAAATTCATGAGCTGGAGATTTTTTTTTGAAGGACTCGGTTTTTCACCGCCGATCAAAGTGAGTGAGCAAATAGAAGACTACACAGTACACGGTTTATATGGGAAAATACAAATAATGGAAAAACTCAAGTTCCTTTATACTTTTTGAGTTCCACTTTGGTCCCATACCAACTGTGCAAAATTTCAGATCGATCGGAGAAACTATATTTTAGCGCCCGCCATTCTTAGTTTTTCATACGATTTACTATGGGGAAATTTTACTCCTGCAAAGAAAAATCGCTAGGAGTCACCCCTAGATCCCTAAAAATAAGTCGACGAATGATTTCTGTAGAATACTTTACTAGGAATCAGACCTCCGAAGACAGCAAATCAATGCGACGTTCGTGGAAAAAGTTATTAGGCCTCACCCGATTGATAAAATAACGAGATTTTATTATTTATTGTTATTCCTTACATGTTAAACAGCGTTTGCATGCCATTCGGTTTTCAGTCAATAACTTTTTCAACACGCCTCAGATCGCTTTGCGGTCTTTGGAGGGTTGGTACCTCGTAAAATTTCCAACAGAAAACAATCATCGATTTATTTTTAGGGGCTAAGGGGCAACCTGTGGCGATTTTTCTTTGAAAAAGTGGTTTTCCCCATACTAATCGTATGAAAACTTAAAATGGCTGGCGCTAAAATATAGTTTCTCCGATCGATCTGAAATTTTGCACAGTTGATATGGGACCAAAATGGAACTCAAAAAGTGTACAGGAGTAAAATGTATTTTTGTGTCCAACGCTAGTGTGTATCCAGATGCCATAACTTTACAATACAGTTCAGCTTTAGTGCAGATTCCATTGATTTTCCGGATTTGAAAACATTGACATGCGTCCCACGTTACCCTACACTACAACACTGACTTTTGTGGCTGCCATATTTGAATCATACAATCTTTGTTTGATAATGGTCAATTTAAGTGTCGGAAGTCAATGAATAACGTTTATATTGAGCTAAAATTTGCAAAAAAAAACCCTCGCACATAAACGAATGCACAGTGGGAAAAATAAGTATAAAAAGCGAATAAATTCAATATCTCTGCTTGGAGCGGATGGATTTGGAAGAATTTTCGACACAAACTGCAAAAATCTCAATAGTTTCAGAAAAGGAGGATGTCATTCACCGCAAGATGCTAGAAATCAGTGTATCGAGCTCAAGATCGAGCTCGTTTTACCCCGCGCTCTTTCTCTCTAACACCTTTTAAAAAAAAATCCTCATCTATTCCCGACTGACGTGCAAAATAAATGACTTATTTAACTCGTATTTGTGTAAGAACTTCCATAGTATCAGAAATTTGACATAATGTTGGTCTTGCTCTTATTGATTGCCTTCCACTCCGGGTGGAAATGCATGTGAAAGTTTAAATAAATATGGGATATCGGGGTTATTTGAAGATTTTTCAATTTTTAGGGCTGTGCGATGAGTCAAACCAGCTCCATTCGATACTACGGAAATTTTTGCACAAACACGAATTGAATAAATAATTTATTTTGCATTTCAGGAAACGGGTCCGATACACTGATTTCCAGCATCGTGCGGTGAATGACACCCTCCGTATCTGAAACTATCGAGATTTTCGCAGTTTGTGTCAAAAATTCATTCGAATCCATCCACTCCGAGCAGAGATATTGAATTTATTCGTGTTTTATACACTGAAACCTCCATTTAGGAAGGATCCATTTAGGTAACGTTACGTAAATGGAATTTGATTGTGTTCAGAGCAGTTCGAGTACTCAAGATTACAGATTAAGTTGGTTTATGGAGAAAAAAAAGCAGAATTAGGAGTTAAGGGACGTTAACGGAGTGTTTAAGGATTAAAAGTTTAAGAGTATCCGAGAACTCCTTGAAGTTGAGGCCATCTGATCCACAAGCGTAATCAGTGATCTGTTGGAGCATTATGAATGAAATTTATGCTTACACAGCCTCATGTAGCAATGTGTTTTCAAGTGATGAGTTCGTTGTCAGTTTGAGGATTTCGAAGAACTTCCTTGAGTATAGGTAATCGGATATACCAACGTAGTTGATTATCTCTAAAAGCTTCATGACTAAGGATCATACTCACGGAACCTCAGGTAACTATGATCTATCAATTGTGAGTTCGATGATTCTTTAAGGTTCGCTAAGAACTCTCTTGAGTGGTCATCAAATGTACGAGGGCTACTAGTTGTATCTAAGAGAATTAAGAATGTGGTTTATACTCACACAGCCCCAGGTATTTGTGTTCTATCAAGTGGTGGGTTCTATGATTGTAATCAGTGACTTATTGAAGCTTTATGAATGAAATTCTTGCTTGCATAGCCTTTTGCAACTATGTGCTGTCAAGTGGTGAGAATCTCCAAGAACTTCCTTGAGTATAGGTCATCGCCCTGAAAAGCCTTGAAAAGCTTTGAAACGCCTCTTAAACACCTATAAAACCTCCGTGAAATTCACATGAGAGCCTCTGAAGCCCCCTAAAACCTCTGTGAAACCTCCTGAAATACCCTGAAACGCGGTAGAAAAAGATTCACCTACGCACCAAATGCACCATGTACAAAACGCTAATAAGACCGGTGATCCTCTACGGGCACGAGACATGGACCATGCTCGAGGAGGACCTACAAGCACTCGGAGTTTTCGAGCGACGCGTGCTAAGGACGATCTTCGGCGGTGTGCAGGAGAACGGCGTGTGGCGGAGAAGGATGAACCACGAGCTCGCTGCACTTTACGGCAAACCCAGCATCCAGAAGGTGGCCAAAGCCGGAAGGATACGGTGGGCAGGGCATGTTGCAAGAATGCCGGACAACAACCATGCAAAGCTGGTGTTTGCAACTGATCCGGTTAGCACAAGAAGGCGTGGAGCGCAGAGAGCACGATGGGCGGACCAGGTGGAGCGTGACTTGGCGAGCATCGGGCGCGAACGAGGATGGAGAGCGGCAGCCACGAACCGTTATGGAGAAATATTGTTGATTCGGTTTTATCTTGAATTTGATGTAATACTCAATAAATGAAATAACCCAAGCAACACACATGTTATATAACAGTTACGACAGCGCAAGTTTTGGTTATATAGAAGTTAATTCGACGTTATTTCAACATTGTGTTAGAATTACGTAAAATAAACTTCTATACAACCAAAACTTGCGCTGCCGTAACTGCTATATAACATGTGTGTTGCTTGGGGAATGGGGGGTAATCTGCAAACAGACACCCTAACATCAAGGATAGGGTAGTGTTCGGCTGAGACCGTCTTCTACAACAATAGTAAAAGCCAGGATTACTCTCTCCTCGTACCCACTAAACACATTTCTATGGTCGCCGAACCCTACAGTATGCGGCAGGAAAAAATGCGAAAGTGTTTTTCAACTTCAAACCTCATTTTCGTCCATTTGACATTAACCAATCTATGTTTCAACGTTCCATGATCTATAATAGGCTAGTTTTCTGAAAAGTTAATTAAAAAATTTCCCATTTTGGTCACTAACCTTTACAAGGCGGCGCCTGAAGATGAAGACAACCAGAATTTTCAAACCGCAGAAAATCACACAGGTCGCTAAACTTCGCATCTGATAAAACAAAATTTTTGATTTTCTCTACAATATCATCAAATATATGTACTTATTTCATCTGGTATGTGAAACTACATGGCTCTGGATCAGTGTGGTCTGGTTGTTCATCGAATTTGAGCTAATTTTGTTACTGTTATAGTCATTTTGTTTAATGACCATTGGGCGCGCAGTTTATTGATATCCGCTTATTAGGCCCACATTATCACATGTTAAACATCGAATATGTTCATTTTTATTTTTCAGTGCTAGAATATAGACATTGACTGATACACTGTCATGAAAAAATAGTCATATATATCCCATATTTAGCGTGTAATAGTGCCTTGAACTTTTCGCATTTTTTCCTGCCGCACCCTGTACGTCTCTCCGGAACCACCAAGAAGGTATTGCTTCAGAGATGGGCTAGTGCACATCGCACCATCAAGGTTAGCTGCGTAGCCTAGCAGCAACGAACATCGATGACTCGCTCTGGGGAGTCCATCACGGTAGCATGCTGGCGCTTAGCCAGTTTCCCGAGTGGTCCTCGCCACTCCCTTTGTCCTCGGAAGGCGGGCAGGGTCAACCCCGCCCGCGCCCAACTGCTTTGCAGACATCAAGAACTGATGCCCACGTGCAACCCGATCTGACCTGCTGAAGGCAAGGGTATAACTACCCTTCAGGCCCTATCAGCTGCACCAGAAGGTTGCTGACAGCAGGGTCTGCACCTGCCCCGACCCTTGCCGGGGACCCCTTTCCAACCGCGGGCTCGGATCCAACCCAGTAGACCGACGCCACGACAGCACCGCCACTGGGACTTCCTCTCCGCGGCCACTGAATCGCTGTAAGGGTCGATCTCGACCGCAGGGCACCGGTATGACCTACGAAGCCGACTCCGAACCCCTGGACAACCTCTTGTACTGCATCTGGACTAGCCATTCTCCGAGTCCACGCGCCATCTCCTCTGTAGCTCCCAGACGATATGGGTGATAGTCGTTGAAACGGCGTTCTAGCTAACCTCATCCCTACACATTCTCTGGACCAAATTATCCGGAGTTGTGTCCTCCCCGCATGTGGCAAGCACGAGGTCACGCATTGTGCGAAAACGCGGGCACACGAACAAAACGTGTTCCGCCGTTTCCTCTAAACCATTGCACATTGGGCATTCGGGAGAATCCGCATGCCCGAAACGGTGTAGATACTGTCGGAAGCAACCATGACCTGTAAGGACCTGTGTCAGGTGGAATGTAACTTCCCCATGGCACCTATTAATCCAACTATCTACCCTCGGCTATCAACCTATGGGTCCACCTTCCTTTGGTGGAACTATCCCACGCGCGCTGCCATTTGATCATAAAGGCCATCCTGGCAGTCCTGCGTATGCCTCTTGTGCCGCGCATTTCGAAGCACTCCATGTCCTCACTTGTAAGTACTTTCCAGCTTCCGTCGGTAACATTCAGTACTTAGCGCAGTGCCCCACGCCGGGTCGCCATACCTAAGTATGAACGTAGCAACACTAGCCAGAAGCTTGCGCTTACTGTCGTACACCGCAGAGCTATTGGACATCATCCGGGACAGTGTCGCAATAGTTGTGGAGGCTCTTTTACAGGCATAATCGACTTGGCTTATCGTCGATCATCAAGCCCAAGTGTTTGACGGAGCGCTTTGAAAGGATAGTGCACTTGCCGACACTGATCTCCGTCTGCTGCTCCGACTTCCGGTTGTTAATAATCGTCACCTAAGTCTTGTGGTGAGCCAGCTCTAGTTTCCTGAACCGCATCTACGCCTCCACAACCTTGATCGTGGTCGGTAGTCAACTTCACCTCCTCGATCGTTTCACCGTAGACTTCGAGCGTAATGTCGTCGGCAAATCCGACAATCTCCACGCCGACTGGGTACTCTAACCTCAACACCTCGTCGAACATGACATTCCATAACACCGGACCCAGGATGGAACCTTGCGGGACTCTTGAGGTTATGTGAAAGCACTTCTGACCCACCTCCGTGTCGTAAAATAGTGCTCGATTCTGAAAGTAACTTTCGAAAATCTTGCACAAGTACCCCGGTATCCCCAGACGCAAAAGCGCATCGGCAATAGCAGACCAACTGGCGCTATCAAACGCATTCCTTACATCCAGAGTCACTACCGCACAGAAGCTCCTCTTGGGTATCTGATCAGCAGATTTTCTTATTCTAAAAAATAGGCAAGCGATTGCAACATCACTTCCTTCTCCTGCTCCACTTGACAAGTAAACTGATGTGGGTATTCCAGCTTCCGCCTCATCCCTCTTGGTTGCGATCTCACCAGTCATCCTCTCGCGAACGAGATAAGAGTCGCTCCCTCTACCACATCACTCGAGGCCTCTTTTGAATATGATTTGTTAGAAGTCATGGGCGGTGTCCATAAATAACGTTACGCTTTGAGGAGAGGGTTCAGCAAAGTGTGACGACCCATGCAAAAATTTTGTAGGTCTCATACAAAAAGTGTGACAGGGGGAGGGTTTTTTTTTGCGAGGCGTAATATTGACGTACATATACCTGTTGGGTTCCCCTTAAAGTCGACCCCTCTTCCCAATGATTTTTTTTGTCTGTACTTCGCGTACCCGACAACTCATTTTCAAAATGCTGGCATTTCGTCAATCTTTTCGAATATCCCCGGAATGGTTCCGGATATTGCATGGCCACTTGAGTATGTTAAACTAGCACCAATTTATGATCGATTGAAAGCGACTTCAAAGAAATTGGATGAAAATTGACGAAATGCCAGCCAGTGGCGTAGCTAGGAATTTGGGGGCCCGGTGCGGAACCGAAAATGAGGCCCCCACGTATTCCTTTGTGAATTTCTTCGGGGAATTCTGCAAGGATACATCCCGTAATTCCATCAATGAGCGTAATATTTTTCTGAGAAATATTGTCGAAAAAATGTTGACCAATTTATTTAGAAAGGCACCAAGTAATCCTTTAGAAGTTCCTTTCAAGATTTCTTTGCCATTTTCTTTGAGAAATATTTTTTGAAGAATAATTTATCTTCATGATTCCTTTAAGTGGTTAATTGCAAAGGCTCCATCGAGTAATTTTCCAAATATTTGTTCAGGAAGTCCACATTGGATTCTATCAATAATATGTATATGGATTCATCTATAAGATCCCCCCAAGAACTCCTGAGAAATTCCAGAAAAAATCACTGCAAATTCTCCAATGATTGTTTCGGAACCAGATATTCTTCCAAGAAATTACAGCGGAATTCCGCCGGATGAAGAGAAGTTCTTCTAGAATTTTTCCATGTTATTTTTTAGGCGATCCTATAAATATTCGTTTAATGATTTTACTACTTTAGTCAAGTGTATCTCCACACATTTCTCAATTATTCCAGATTATTTCAGAAAAATCTCCAAGATTTTATCTTGGAATTTCCTCAAGCAATCATCATTGTTAAGAATTTCTTCCAAGGATTCCTTCAAGACTTACTGCAATGCTTTTGTTTCAAAAAAAAATCTCTGCAAGAAGTTTCTCTGAGATTTTACTTATATAGGGGGATTAGGGGCATAATGGACACCCGGGGCGAAATGGACACCCCTGTTGTTGCCGAAACCGTTGACTTTTATATAAAACTTTCAATGCATAAGTGTAAAGGAACAAGTCATTGTTCTATTTTTTCAAAAGTACCTTTTGTATTCCTTCAATATAACCAAAATATCATTGAAATTGAAGTATGTTTTTCATATGGTGGATTTCTTATAATTTCGAAGCAGTAGCAAATAAGGTATTACGAGTGATTCAGTGTGTCCACCATACAAACAAGTGAATTGTTAGCTTATCTACATGTATACGTAGATTTAGCAATGGATGAAGCATCATATTTTTGATCAGAACACACTGAAAAAAGCAATTTCAATGTTGTAGTCTATTCGGGGCGAAATGAACACTGACAATTATGAATGGATGTACGCGCGTTGCATAGTGTTAGGCGTTTTAAAGAGTTTGGAAAAAATCAATCCGATTATTTTAGTCTAAAATTGATTAAATTAACTTTGAAGTTATATAAACTCGTCTAAGATGGAGTATTATATCTGTGGTATTGATCTCCGTTGGCGAATTACTTAACTGGTCGATATTCCCAAAGATACAGCATAAAATATGCAGGGGTGTCCATTATGCCCCGATGGGTGTCCATTTCGCCCCGTACCTTCCCTGCCAGCCCCAAAAAACACACGGTTTTCAATTCATTATTTCTTCACAATAATGACATTCTACCAGCTGTAAATGATTGAAATACGTAGGAAACAAGTTAAAGTTGTAAGCCAACTGATAATATGTTAAGTTTTTGTCTGTTATACAGGCTTAACATACTCATTTGCTTAGGGTGTCCATTATGCCCCTAATCCCCCTATCAATCCTAAAACTCCTCCAGAAAATTTTCAAAGAATACATTGATTAATCTCTAGACAAGTTCATCTGAGAATATTCTCAATTCTGTATTCTAAGTATTCTAAATTCTTTCGAAAAATCCTTCTGGAATTCCTCCAACGAACTCTTTAATATCCATCTACTCTAGGATTTTCCCCAAGCATTCCTCTGGGAAATCTTCTACCTAAAAATTCTTTTGCGATTTTTTATATGATTCCTTTCAAATTCTTTCGAGAAATCTTTTGAAAAAAAGTTTTCATCAAGCAACTCAGTCAAGAATTTCTCTAGGATTTAGTAATTATTTCTCCAAAAAATCTTTCGAAAAATTATCTGAAGATTCCTGGTACGGTCAACGTGTCCTTAATAATCTTACGATCCCAAATTCATCCTGTTAGAATACAAAGCGATTACGACACTGACCGTTCACGCAATTTTTGTTACCATTCGTGCTTCGTCTCACAAAAATACAAAAAATAAGAAACAAAACAAAACGCGCTTTATTTTTTGTCTTGAGTACGATAAAAATGGGATGAGCTATATGCTTAGGCGAAACCGGAAGCATTTCCTCGCTTTTTGGTTTTTGATTTTTTGTTAAATAACGAAGCAATATTTTCAAAATCGGTTTTCGTGCACATGTAGAGTATGGATCAAGGTATCTTCTGATTTTTTTTTTGTAGTGGAAAATATTTTTACTTTTTGCAGAAACCATTTTTGAACGAAATTTCACAAAAAATGTTTTTTTGCAAAAATGGAAAACATTTTCCACCCCAAAAAATTCAGAAGATACCTTGATCCATACTCTACATGTGCACGAAAACCGATTTCGAAAATATAACTTCGTTATTTAATAAAAAATCAAAAACCGAAAAAATAAGAAAATGCTTCCAGTTTCGCCTTAAATATTGAAGGAGCAGATACTCTTATCTTCTCAAATTTAATAGTTTCTTCAGAAGTTTCTCCAATGATTCCTCCTAAAACATTTTTGTCAATTTCTTCAAGAATTCTTCAAAAATGTCTTGAAGCATCCTTTAAGTGATTAATTCAAATCATAGAGGATATTCCTCGGAAAATTTTTCAGGAATCGCTTCATAATTATAATTGGATTTTTTCCAAGGATTTCTTAAATATTTCTTCAAAACAAAAACTCTTTAAAATTCTTCAAAGTTTCTTTCAGAATTTCTTCAAGGGTCCGATACCTAATTGGATGAAGCATTCCTTGCATAATTTTTATAATATTTTTTCTTACAATTCTACCGATGATTACTTTTGGGTTTTTTTCAGAGATCGCTAAATGTGGAAATATAGGCTTGTTCAATAAATACAACTGTTCTCTTTGAAGCGCTTTTACAGAATGATCTTTATTCTAACAAACTGTCATCCTAATCAATGTCATTGCCTACCTCGATTAAGTCAGTCTCACATCAACATTATTCACTACAACTTTCGGGCATCCTGACAAAACCGATGTCCTCATCGATATTATCATCATCAGGAATATCATTATGCAACCACTTTCTCATATTATTTGGAGAACAAACTGAATCAAACGGAATACTCGAAACTTGAAAACCATCTATATCAGAAATTACAAAACGATCATTTGGCAAAATTTTTTTAATTTGATATGGTCCTTTAAACTTCGCATCTAATTTATTTGAATTATTCACCTTTAAAACGATAAAATCTCCTTCTTTATAATTTGTACATTTAACTCTTTTTTTATCTGTCATCCGTTTATTATATTCTTGAACTTTTCTATTCTTAATTTCAGCATTTTTACGAATGACCTGGATACTTTCTTTTTCTGTATCAAATTGTCTATTTTGTACAAAACGTTCTATATTGCAGTTTCCATTTTCTATGGAGTTTTGTAGCTTTCCGAATAATAGAACGCTTGGATAGTTATCAATTGATCTGTGGAAAGTATTATTGAAGACATATTCTATTTTGTAAAGTAGTTTATCCCATTTTTGTTTTGATTCATCACACAATTTTGCCAACATTGGAGTTAACGTTTTATTCAATCGTTCCACTTGACCATTTGATTCAGGTGTTCGTACTGCCACCTTAACATGATGTATACAGTTCGATTTAACGAAACTTTCGAATTTACTGCTAGTGAAACATGAATCTCTATCAGTTACAATCCGCAATGGTCTACTGTAAAAATTTATATAATTATTTAGATTTTTTATCACTTCATCAACATTTGTTGTTCTAGTTGGAAAAAATTTAGTAAATTTAGAGAAAGCATCAACTACAACTAAAACATATTTTTGTCGATTTGATGAAGGCAGCTGAATTGGACCATAGTGGTCAATATGTATGGTATCAAAAGGTTGATTTCCCTTATCAATTACTTTCAAATAGCCTTCTTTTTTCTCAGACGGACTATAAAAAATACAAGTAAGGCAATTTTGTATGTATTTTCGTACCATTTTTTTTCATATTACTGAACCAGAAATATTTTCTTATTTCGTGAATTGTTTTCTCAATTCCTATGTGACCACAATTATCATGATGTAATCTTATCACATTATCTATCATTGATTTTGGAACAACTAATAAATTCTTATCGTCATCTTTTCTAAATAAAACACCGTTTATTAATAAAAAGTTTGGAAATGTCGATCTCTCTAATAAATGTTTGATGTTCATGATTTTTGCATCTTGCTCTTGCGCTAAAATTATGTTATTTTCTACTTCAGATTCATTAAGTACATTAATAGTTTCCGTATTCAAAGCTGGCTTGTCCACCCAGTTTTTTGACATATTTTGTCGACTCAAAGCGTCAACATGTTTCATTTTAGCCTCTTCTCTGTATTCAAGCTCAAAGTTATAGTTTTCCAATAACAACGCCCAACGACTTATTTTTGGATTCAATTATTTTTTGGATAAAGTTTGAACCAATGCACTACAATCAGTAAACACTTTGAACTGTATGCCTGACAAATATACATGGAAGCGTTTGATGGCATGGACAACAGCTAGTGTTTCAAGTTCAAAGCTATGTAGTTTTGATTCGTAATTGTCAGTTATTTTACTAAAATAACTGACAGGATGAAAATTGCCATCACATTGTTTTTGAAGCAGCATTGCTCCAAAACCATAAGAACTTGCGTCACAATGAAGTTGCGTTTCTGCTGAAGGATTATATATTGCCAAAATTGGAGCTGATATTAATTTTTGTTTGAGTTTTTCAAAAGATTGAAGATGTTCATTATCAAAATGAAATTTTGAATCTTTTTTCAAAAGGTTGTAAAGAGGTCGTGCAACTGTTGCAAAATTTTTAACAAATTTACGAAAATAGCTAGTTAGTCCTAAAAATCTTTGAACATCTTTGGAATTTTTAGGAATAGGAAATTTAGAAATACTTTCAATATGAGAACTACTCATTTTTCTACCGTTTTTGTTAAATGTATAACCCAAATATCCAATTTCTTCAAATATAAATTTACACTTTCCTAAATTTAATTCAAGTAAATTTTTGCTCAAAATTTCAAAAACCTGTTGTAAAATTTCCAAATGTTCTTCAAATGTTTCACTAGCTATTAAAATATCATCCAAATAAACTACCAATTTTCCACTCTCAATCAAATGTTTGAAAATTTTGTTTATAAACCTCTGAAAAACAGCCGGGCCATTGCACAAACCAAATGGAACTATTAAATACTCATATTGCCCATTTGGGGTCACAAATGAAGTAAATTTAGTTGACTCTTTTGCTAATTTTATTTGATGAAATCCATATTTTAGGTCCAAAATAGTGAAAAATTTCTTATTTCTTAAACTATCAAATATGTCCTCAATAATCGGTAAAGGGAAATTGTCACGAATTGTGTCTTTATTGAGCTTTCTGAAGTCAACACACATTCGTATATCATTATTTTTCTTTGGTATTAATACGATCGGACTTGCAAATGGTGAATTACTCTCTCTGATTATGCCTGCATCTAAAAGCTCTTTAATTTTAATTTCGACTTTCTTTTTTTGATCAAATGATAAACGACGAGGTTTATAATGAAATGGATCTCCTTTTTTTAATTTTATTTCCATTTCATATTTTGTTTCAGGAATTTGGGGTTTATTGGAATAAACATAACACGTTTCAAAAATGTTCAAAAATTGTGCCAATTGATCGTTCGTTATATCCCCAATGTTTTCTCTAATAACATCAGAAACATAAGGATTGATATTGCAAATAGTTACCTTTTTATTCGATTCAGATTCAAGTTTTGAGATATTATCGCGACATATTGAATGTATCCGAATATTTTGATGAATTATTGTCCTAATTGCTGAATGCATAATAACATCCCGTCCAATGATTGCATCGACAGGACCAAGCACCTTATCTGGCACCACTACGAACTTAATTCTGAAAGAAAGTTTTTGAACGTGAATAATATTGATACTTTCTCCTAATGTTTTTAGCCGTTTCCCACCTATACCCTGGTAGCGTTTCAATTTGCGATTTTTTGTTATGTTTTCTTTATCTACGATACCACGGCGTATAAGTGAGATAGGGCTGCCAGTATCAAATAAAGCCTTATAAGAATTAATAAAATCAAAAAGTTTGAATTCTACCAGTCCATCATGTCCTTCTAAGCCTACGTCATCCTCCGAATGTCCGTCATTCAAAACTGCATTGATGATTGGTCTGCCCATTGTTTCTTGCCGCTGCATTCCATCCTTTGGCTTCCAAAATGTTGGTTTCTTCCGATCCAAGTTGTTCTTGCAATTGGCAGCAAAATGACCTGGTTGATTACAGGAATAGCAAACGACTGGTTTCCGCGAAGTTGTTCTATCATCCACTTTTATCATTCGAAATGCTTGATTGATGTCGGCAACGGTCTTGAAGTTTTGGATTCTTGCTTGATTTTTCAGCGTAGAATCAGCTATTCCTTCCACGATGTACTCGACAAGTTCAATTTCCTTCAAATTTAGCTTTTGGGCGATTATCCCTTTTGACTGGCAGTAATCAGCGAACGGCTCTCGTCCAAACCATCGTATCTGTTCCAAGCGCTTCCGCAGTTCGAATCCACTTTCAACTGATCCAAACATTTGACGAAGATCTTCCAGTGTTTCCTCGAAAGTTCTTAACATGAAGTCTGCCCGCGAATGTAACCAAACTCTTGCATTTCCTTTCAGTTGTTTGATGAGCACCAGCTTCATTGTTTGATCGTCTATTTCCAAAGCTCGCTTCGTATTTTCAATTATAGAGATAAAATGAGCCACATCTTCATCCTTTTCTCCGGCAAAAAACGGCAGAAACGCAGCAATTTCATCAAGTCGGAAAGTGTTTCTTGGCATCACTAACCCTGGAACTGCAGCATTCCTCTGTTCTCGACAACCACGACCATTGATCCCTTGATTATGGTTTGCGTTGTTCTCCAGAAACGAATGTTCTTCCACTCCATCACCGCGACCACCGCTTGAGCGAACTTGACCTTTTTGCATCGACAAATTTGTAGCATTCATAGTGCCTTCTGCAACGATTCCTACAGATCCTCTTGCAATTTCAGCCTCAAGTTCTCGGTTGGTTCTTTCATGCGAAGGATGCCGGGTTTCGGAAAAATCCAGTTCATCCGAAGTCTTCTGACTACGCAGCAACATCCCACTTCTGATTTGTGGAAATATAGGCTTGTTCAATAAATACAACTGTTCTCTTTGAAGTGCTTTTACAGAATGATCTTTATTCTAACAAACTGTCATCCTAATCAATGTCATTGCCTACCTCGATTAAGTCAGTCTCACATCAACATTATTCACTAACACTAAAGGAACTCTAACTAAGTTTTATTCGAAATTCCAAAGGAATTCCTTCAAAGAGTTCTTTAGGAAATCCTCCCAAATTCCCGTAGAAATTTTTCTAAAGTTTTCTTTAGTAGTTCATTCAATTAATTCACTTGGGATTTATCCATAGATTCGTTTAGAATTTAATACAATTTTCTTCTAAATTTCTTAAATTGATTTCATCAATTCATTCTTAAACTGATTTTCCCAGGTATTTTACGAATATTTTTACATTATTTATAGGTATAAATTTTTTAGAAGATTCTTATACAAATTATTCCAAGATATTCTATAAGAATTCCTCCGGAAGATCTCTTAAGTGTTTTCAATAGAAAAGCTTTAGAAATTCCTCCAATTAGCCTCTCAAGGATTCAAGAATTTTTTTAATGAATACTTTAGAAATTCTTTTAAAAAAAATGTAAGGAATCTTTCAAGAATTTCACAAAAAAATCCTCCTAGAAATGCTGCTGCAATTCCTTTAAACATTTTAGGAATTGCTTTGTGATTTTTCCTGGAAATTGTTTGTGAACTTCTCTGGTTCTTCTTCTTCTTCTTTCTGGCTCGATGCTCCAATTGGAGCTTGGCCTGCTTCTCTCCAACTTTATGTTCCTTGAGCACTTTCACAGTTATTAACTGAAGGGCTTTCTTTGCCTGCCATTACATGAATTCGTATATTGCCAGGCAAGTACAATGATACACTCTGCCCTTCACTTCTCTGGTAATCACATTTTTTTTTTTGGAAACTTCTAAGGTAATTCTTATGAGATTTTTTTCGACCGTTCCGTTGTAAATTCTTGGTTTTGTTTTTAAATTCGCGGGAGTGTATCTCATAGAACTACAATAGTGACAACCCAAGCAGCACACATGTCACAAAGAAGTGTCGACAGCGCAGGTTTTTGGTTAGACATGAGTCATTTTCAAGTTATTCTAACCCAAAGGAAAAATAACTTGAAAATGACTCATGTCCGACCAAAAATCTGCGCTGTCGACACTACTTTGTGACATGTGTGCTGCTTGGGAATAGACTTAACTCCGTAAGGAATTATCAAAAGAAATATCCAGAAGAATTTTCTGAGGACTTTTGAGGACTTTTAAACAATTTACAAACGTATTAACTATAGAATTTTCAAAGTACCTCCCGGATGAATTTCTAAAGTATTATTAAAATAATTACAAAAGTAATTGTCAGGTATATTAGCAAAGGGACTGCCGGTGAAACTTCCAAAGAAATTGTTCAAAGAAATTCCGTAGCAGTTGTCTTATAAATTTTCGAAGCAATTGCCCAAAGAATATTGAAAACTTAAACCGTAGATATTTTCAAAAATAAAAACCAAAATTTATTTCGAACTAAATTGCCAAAAAATTTCCATAAGAGTTACCGAACCGAATCCTGAAGAAATTGCCGAAATAGTTTAAAAATATCAAAGAAAACCCCTTAATCTTATAGGAATAACAATTACAAAAAGGATTTGTCGAAAACTTCGCCAAATGTTATATGAAAGATTTTCATAGGGTTATTCACAGGAAATTCGCCGAATGAATTTCAAAAGTCGGTAAATGCCATATGAATTATTCTATCAAATCCCGTAATCCCGCAATCCCGGAAAAGTATTGAAGTTATTCCCAAAGTAATTACCAGAGGATTTTTCAAATGAGTGGTCGAAAAATAAACCAGCGAGCAGTGGCAGACAGAATTTTCAAAGAAATTTCCGTAGAAGAAAAATCTGATGAAGTTCGCAAAGCCATTGCTGAAGCATTGTCAGGAACTGATTAAAGAACTTTTTGAAAGAATTGCCATACAATTTCTCAAAAGAGTTGCTGCAGAAATTTTCAATGAAACCAAAAAGAAAATCGTGTTAAGTACTGTTCCTTTCAGTTCCACTAAGAAATTGCATCCTTTGGCAGATACGTATTTCGACCACAACTGTAAGGTCGTCTTCAGTGTAGTGCACTTGACTCGACAAGGTGACGTATCTTGACAAGTACACAACACTGAAGACGACCTTACAGTTGAGGTCGAAATACGTATCTGTCAAAGGATGCAATTTCTTAGTGGAACTGAAAGGAACAGTACTTAACCCGATTTCTTTTTACTTACAGGTATTACACTATCAAGCCCAGGTTCATCATCATCTTCTGACGGAGTTCCTTGGAAAAAAACTACCAAAGGAATTGCGAACTCAATTTTAAATTAACTGTGACAATTTCCACAAGAATTGTCAAAGAAAATTTTCAAATATAATGAAATTAGAAAAAAAATGCTTAAGGAATTTCCAAAGGAAATTTTCAAAGTAATTACCGAAAGGTTTTCCAAATAAATTTTTAAAGATATTCCTTACAGAATTGTTGAATTTCCAAAGTAATCACTGTAAAATATCCAAAAGAAATTTCCGAAGAAATACTTCTGAAATTCAAATAAAAAATGTTATAATTCTTTCAAGAGTTCTAACAGAAATTCCTACTGGTATTCCTTGAATGAATCCTTTAAGTATTCTTTCAAGGTTTTCATCTGGAATGTTTCTATTGATACCTTTAAAGATCTCTTTAGCGATAACACTTATTTCGTCCCGATTTCCTTGGCGAAACTTCTAAGAAATTTTTCTAACGATTTCATCAAGCATTTGTTTCAAATGAGGAACTCCTTTTTGGATATATTTTACGATTCATCTAGGAATTTCTTCAAGAACTTCTTTTCAAATTCCTTCAAGATTTTCTTCGAAAGTTGCTACATCGATTGCTTCGGAAACTCTTCCAAGCGTTTCTGTAGGAATTTCTTTAGTAACATGTATTCTCAAAAATTTCATAAAGAGTCTCTTAGGCGTAAGCGCTTTCCCAGAGGAATTCTTTAGAAATTATTTCAAGACTATTTTTCAAAGAAATTTCTTAAAGGGTTCTTTTTGCATTGTTTTCTTGATGTCCTTTCAATGAATTCTTACAAATTAGTTTAAGCATTTCTTTAGTTCTTCAGAAATCCTTCCAATAATTTATGTAGGAAATCATCCACAGATTCCTTGCGCAACTTTTTTCAAATCCTCATATACAATTCGTTAAAGAATCCTTCAAGTAATTCCAGTAAGGATTTATTCTTTTTCTCCTTTAGGGATTTCTCAGATTTTCAAATTTTAATTCAGATAATCTTACAAGGATGAACACATTCATCTCCAAAAGATTCTTGCAAAAAATTGCCCAGGGGGTCTTACAGAAATTTATCCAAGGAAGTCTATAAGAAATCTTTTGAAGATTGTTTTATTGAATCAAATATTTCGAGTGGAATATTTTGGGGTTTCAGCCATTGATTTCTTTGAAAGATAATCTAGGCATTTCATAATTTATTCTACCAAAAATCCCTTTGGTTTAAAGATTTCTTCAGGAATCTTTTAAGCAATTTCTCATAATACTTCTAGCACTTCTTGTACTACTGCATAATACTGAAAAATCTTCAATAATCTTATCGAAGATACCTCCACAAGCAACCCAATGATTATTCCTGAATACATCTTATAAATAAGATTCTTTAAGGTCTCCTTTAGAAATTCTTCCAAAATTCCGATAGAAAACCACCCAAGGATCCATTCAGGTATGGTTCCAAGCATAATCTCAGAAATTCATCAAAAAAAATTCCATGGGGAGCTTCAGCAAGATTCCTTCTTGGAGAAATCTCTAAAAGAATCCTTAGAGAAATTCCTTAAGATTCATCTAAAGGACTCGTTGAAGGACTTCTTGTCATAATCCTTGAAGGACTTTATGAAGGAATCCGAAGAGGTATTCCTAAAGGAATGCTTGAAGAAATTCCTAAAAAAACTCAAAAGAATTCCTGAAGGATTCCTTGATAAATTTCTGAAAAAAAATCACGAAGAAATGCTTTGAAGTGATCCTTAAGGAATCATTGTAAGTATTCTTAAATCAATGCTTGGAAGAATTTCTGAAGCAATCTCTAAATAAAGTTCTGAAGTAATTCTTAGAGATTTTTTTGTAGACATCTTTGAAGTAACTGTTAGATAAATCGTTAAACATATCCCGTAGGCAAGGTGAATTTACCTTGCCCGGAGGAATTCTCGCAGAAACCCTTCAAGGAATACTTGGAATACGCTGAGCAGGCAGCAAAAAATCGACAAACTATTAGTATTACGGTTTTGACGTAACATTACATGTAACATGTTATTTTCATAAATGGGGCCCCTGAATTTCAGCTGCTAAATTCAATCTAAGTCAAAAGTCCTGTGTTTGGTCCTGTGGTTAGAATATTAGGGAGGTTTACACAAGTTTACTTCCATATCGGTACTGAATTTCGTGAAATTCAATTTTGATTTCAAACATATTTTTTCCTGTAATTTCGAGGCCCCTGTAGGTACAAAGAGTAATTATCAAACTAGTTGAAAGTAAATTAACTAAACTTCTTGAATAAATGGTGTTATCTACAATTGTTAATAAGTGGACTTCAAATAAGCCATCTGTGTGTCCCATTCCAAAAACCCTTGATAATTACGAAGGGCCCCTTTATAACTATGTATCAGCAGACCTGCAAAGTATTGAACATATACGTATGGGAAACTTTCGCTTTTTAAAGAACTTTATTCAAACTAGTTTAAGAAACCTTCCCTGATTTGGAGGCCCCCTGAATTCGGGGGCCCGGTGCGGACCGCACCCTCCGCCCCCCCCTTGCTACGCCACTGATGCCAGCACTTTGAACATGAGTTGTCTTGGGTCGGATACGTGAAGGTTAATCTCGGGACCCACGCTTAGCTTCCCTTCCGAAGGAAGTATGCAGTATGGAGTATGTCGAGAGTGGGATTCGATCCCAGGTCCTGGGTACAATAGTCACGTGCTTTAACCATCCCACCAGGTCCACTTCTTTGCCAATGAAGTAGTCGCTAATGATCCGTTAATCAGAACACACTGGAACCTCTTTTTATGCCATGAGCTGGGGTTATTAGAAGGCCGGTTCCAGAGGTACGTTATCCTCCATTTGGGATATTTGTGCCAAAATGTGAGGGAATTTTGAGATGAGATTCAGGAGGTTTCCAGGAAGTTTCCTGACATCCTTTAAAAGGGGGTTCAGTGGCGTTTGAGGTACCTTTTAAGGGCATTCCAACAGGTTTCGTTGGGGTTTTAATTGAATTACGGAGATTTCAGGGGCTTTTCAATAGTGTTACGGAAGTTTACGGGGCGTTGTAAGGCATTTAAAATGATTTCAGAGAGTTTTGGAAATGTTTTAAGGGTATTCCAAAAGGTTTTAGGGGCGTTTGATAGCACTTTAGGGGCACTTCAAGGGGTTTTTGGATCTGTTTCAGGTGGTTTCTGGAGTCTTTGAAACTCACTATAAGGGCTCTTGGAGGCATTTCAAATTAAATACGTGGATTTCAAGATAGTTTCAATGTGTGAATATTGGGGTTTAAGGACGTTCAGAAGCATTTCAGGGGTTCACAGGTTTCAGGAGTTCTAGGGCGTTCAGTGGTATTGCATATATTATTATTGTGCATTAATTACGTTAAGGCTTTAAAAAGAATATCTAGTTCGCGAGAACAGGTCTTGCTGCTGGGCAATAGAAATGAGACCCATGCGGTTTCCAGGAGCTTTCCAGAGAGCCCAAAAAAGCGGTTTCCAAGAGGGATCAGAAGCCTTTAAAGGGCGCCGCAAGGGGTTCCAGGGGCGTTTCCAAACATTTCAGCGGCATATCAGAGAATTTCAGGGGGATTCCTGAACATGTTAAGGAACTTCCGAGAGTTTTGTTGGGTGCTTGTTAGCATTTCAGGAGTGCTTTCAGGTGCAGTTCAAGAGAATTCTCGAGCCTTTTAAAGGTCTTCCAAGGGGTTCCAGAGATATTTCAAATTTAACGGAGAGTTCAAAGGCGTTTCAATGGGATTTAGAGTTTTGAAGGTTATTCAGAAGCATTCTAGAGGCGTTTTAAGGGGCTCTTGGTTTTTCTGGAGTTATCTTGAGAGTTAAAGGGCGCTCAGGGATATTTCAAAGGGATTAGGACAATATCAGGAGTATTTCAATAGTATAAAGTGCCCCTGAGACTCCCTGAAACTCCTTGGAACCCCCCTGAAACTTTGTGAGACAATCTGAAACGCCCCCGAGACCTCCAGGTACACGCTCCTGAGACCAGGTATCTCCTATGACACATCCTGGGACCATCTGAAATGCCCCTGAGACTGGCCGTCGTTGCCACAGTATCCATCATTATTGCATTTCCTTATGCACAATATTGATCTAAATAGCTGTCCTTCATTTTATGCAGGACATGAAAATGTGCTCAGAGGCCGTTCACAAATTACGTCACGCTTTTAGGGGAGAGAGCGAGGTTTGGCAGAACGTGACGACCCAAACACAAATATTGAGGTGCTATACAAAAAGGGGAGTGTTTGAAAAAGGTCGATTTTTGCCTAAGATGCAAGTTCACAGGGTTAAATATTTGACCAAGTACAGATAAACGCTCAAACTTCAGGTTTGAGTCCATCTGAATTCAGCAGTGCCAAACAGATGCTGGTCCTACAATTCATTCCTTATCAAACAGTTGACTATCTGTACTTGTAACCTTAGTAAAGAATCCTGGACTCCCACCTGAAGGTAAAAACGTAAAGGTTATTCTGCTAATGTTATTTTGAGCCGACTGTTTTTATATGTTTTGATTGAAAAGATATCTTGATGAAACATGTTCAACAGAGCATACTGGCCAGAATTCACTGGTGAACCATAAACAGATTGATTCATGCAAGCTATTATAATTTCAAACAATCGACAAAGTACATCCCATCAAAAGTAACCCACACATACAGCATACAAACATCTTACTCCAGCAAGCCCTTAACTGATGTATACCGTAACCATCAACTAATTGCCACTGGCCAATCACATCGTTTACCGTACGAGCTGACAAATGGCCTCGGCCGATTCTGCTCTCCGAATGAAGCCGGGAATTAATTATTCCCATCTACCTCCTCGCCACCGTGCCTATAGGAACAATACCGCCTTCAATATCATCTTTCCGGGCCGGGCTGCTGGGTGGTCCTTACACCGAAGTGCAAGAAGGCAAATGGCTCCCGCAGGGACCGATCGATTACCTGACCGGAAAACTAACAATTATGTATTGCATCTCGTACCTACCACTACTGAACTGACTGCTAGCAGATATTGTTTCTCTAGTGTTGTCGATTGGTTTCCCAAGAAAACGGTCGAATCCATTATTCCGGCGGTGGGTCATGGGATGAGTAGGGCAAGCACAGGAAAAGAAACAAAATAGCCATGGGAAAATTGAAATTCCTATCTCCTATCGCCGGGGCTACTGGAAGGGGAACTGATGGCAGTGAGACCAAACGCGAAGATTTTTTTAAATCTATGCTCTTGTCTTTTGCTTTTGACATATAAGTTCTAACCTTCATTTATTATCTTCTTCCAATGTTTCTGTCTTTTGTATTTTATCTTTTATATTCTATCATCCGTCTTCTATCTTTTTTCCTTTATCTACTTTCTTATATTCTATATATTCTTTTTATCTATATTTTCCATACTTTTGCCTTACTTCTGCCATTTTTTATTTCATATCTTCCAGTTTCCATCTTATAACTAGAATTGTCTACCTTCAGGATCTTTGCTTATATTTTACTATTTTTATTCAGCCTTATATTTTTTGTCATGTATTTTATATCTTCCTGTCTTATCTTGAGCCTTCTATCAAATTTTTCAGGTTAGACTTTCGTAATAAATGATATGGCATCCCTTATCGATGGGTGGGGGCTCGTTCCCATTCGGAGGCAACCAAATAGAGGCCCGTGTTTATTCTGTGGAAACCGGAAAGAGCAGCAGCAAACTGGTGCTATCACTCCTGAATGCTGATATCTAATCTACAGGAGGATTATCGCCTTCTTGTTCGGGGTTGGCTATTTGCGAGTATTTTCTTCATAGAACCTACACTGTAGTAAACGATACGGTGGTATCATTTTTTTCATATTTCACGGTGTGCTGCTGGATGAAATGGATTGGATTATTTTGTTGGGAAAACGAATGAGCGATGGAGATTCCGGGTTTCCAAAAGTAGTTAAATTTACGATTATTATTTATGAATGGATTCATTCAGAGTTGGATTACATTCCATTCAATATTCATTCCAGTTCAGTTCCACTCAAGATCCATTGCAGTTCCATTTCAGTTCCAATTCAGTTCCAATTCAGTTCCAATTCAGTTCCAATTCAGTTCCAATTCAGTTCCAATTCAGTTCCAATACAGTTCCAATTCAGTTCCATTCCAGATCCATTTCATTTCAATTATGTTTCATCACGGAGAAACAATTGCTACTGTGATTGGCACATATACCACTTAGGAATGAGTTAAACATTTCTTATTCCTTATCTCTCACCAATTAGGTGACTCAACCGTGAAAATCACGGTCAAGGTTAGTGCACGATTTCCCACTTCAAAATTTACTACCGACCCGACAGACAAGCCAAAAACTTCCGTCCTAATGTTGGCCACTTTCCAGCGCGCGAAAAGCTTCTCCACAATTTGGCGGTCATTCTCAGTCGGGTTGGCATGTAGTTATCAATATTCCCAAAACGGAGCAGCAGCAGCAGCAGCAGCTGACCGTTCTCCATTACATTCGCCACAGCAGCCGCGCCGTTTCGACTGAATGCGCTCGTTAATAAATCCGGAGAGTCTGACCACCACATTAGCTGCCGCACCAGCCCATTACGGGCCACACGCTGGTGGTAAACGGTTCGAACCGAATATGTGTTCATGAAGGTCAGTCTCAGGGGGCGCCGATGCGCCGCCACCAGCCGCGCTTTGAGGAAATCTTTCAGAAAGGCGGTAAATCATTAGGCAGCGTCAGCAAAGTGCACAGTAAAAAATATAGTGAAATAAAAAAAACGCAGGCTCACTTTCTTTTTTTCACTGGAACTTGGCCTGCCTCGCTTCAACTTAGTGTTCCTTGAGCACTTCCACAGTTATTAATTGAAGGGCTTCCTTTGCCTGCCATTGCATGAATTTGTATATTGTGCGGCAAGTACAATGATACACTATGCCCAGGGAGCTGAGAAAATGTTCCCGACTGGAACCGGAATCGAACCTGCCGTCTCCGGATTGGCGATCCACAGCCTTAACCACTAAGGTATCTGGAGACCTGCTAAAAACGCAGGCGTAACTTCCCAAAGCTTTCGAAGTATAAAATAAAAACTGGAAAAGAATCATAAATGGAAGGGTTAGATGCAAACGGATGTAAATGACAAAAACCCACCCATACAAAATGTATGCAGTTCCAAAGTCGACCCATTTTTTCGATGTTTTGTAATTTTTCTAATCATCGTAAAAACCATCTTGAAAAAGTTCGTAAAAGCTTAAAATTTCAATAATTTTTCAATATGCTCAGCTCAAAACCGAAAAAATGGGTCAAATTATTTTCGATGAACTTCAAACCGACCAAGTAGCACGAAATTCACTTTCCTCGTGATTCGGAACAGATATAATATTTGGCACGGTAAAGGCTGGGTATGCTGCGCAATTCAGATCCCATTGTGATCCACTAGCCTCTGCCCAGCAACTCCTATCCCTACCTCCTCGCGGTACCGGCCGGAAACTATGAGCAACCTTAGGGAAGATCGGGTAACCAACCCCGGTGGGAACTTTGGTCGTAGGCTGACAGGGAAGGGGGGGTTTGCTTCGGCAAACCTGAGCGTCTGTTCTCCAGGAGGAGCGGCTCACAACAGCGTCTGATCCCCATGTTAGGGGCGGCTGATCTACGTCCGAGTGCCAGGGAAGGACTCTAAGCTCAACTGTGCACTATGGTCCTCCGGAAAGTAGGGGGTTGGTGTCAGGCCCTACGAGCCAGCCGTAAAAAAACATTGTAACGGAAAATCAGCAACAGAATAATACGAACCGAGACCAACGGAAACGACCCCAGCGAACAAAAAGGACTTGCGATTGGAAACTCGGTACGTGGAACTGCCGATCTCTCAACTTCATTGGGAGCACCCGCATACTCGCCGATCTACTGAAGGACCGCGGGTTCGGCATCGTAGCGCTGCAGGAGGTGTGTTGGACAGGATCCATGGTGCGAACGTTTAGGGGTAATCATACCATCTACCAGAGCTGCGGCAACACACGCGAGCTGGGAACAGCTTTCATCGTGATGGGCGATATGCAGAGGCGCGTGATCGGTTGGTGGCCGATCGACGAAAGAATGTGCAGGTTGAGGATCAAGGGCCGATTCTTCAACTTCAGCATAATAAACGTGCACAGCCCACACTCCGGAAGTACTGATGATGACAAGGACGCATTTTACGCGCAGCTCGAACGCGAGTACGACCGCTGCCCAAGCCACGACGTCAAGATCATCATAGGAGATTTGAACGCATAGGTAGGCCAGGAGGAGGAATTCAGACCGACGATTGGTAAGTTTAGCGCCCACCAGCAAACGAACGAAAACGGCCTACGACTCATTGATTTCGCCGCCTCCAAAAATATGGCCATACGTAGCACCTTCTTCCAACACAGCCTCCCTTATCGTTACACCTGGAGATCACCACAGCAGACGGAATCTCAAATCGACCACGTTCTGATTGACGGACGGCACTTCTCCGACATTATCGACGTCAGGACCTATCGTAGCGCCAACATCGACTCCGACCACTATCTGGTGATGGTCAAACTGCGCCCAAAACTCTCCGTCATCAACAATGTACGGTACCGGCGACCGCCACGGTACAACCTAGAGCGACTGAAGCAACCGGATGTCGCCTCAGCATACGCGCAGAATCTCGAAGCCGCGTTGCCAGACGAGGGCGAGCTCGATGAGGCCCCTCTAGAGGACTGCTGGAGTACAGTAAAAGCAGCCATCAACGACGCAGCCGAGAGCACCATCGGGTACGTGGAACGGAATCGACGGAACGAATGGTTCGACGAAGAGTGCAGAACGGTTTTGGAGGAGAAGAACGCAGCGAGGGCGGTAATGCTGCAGCAAGGGACTCGACAGAACGTGGAACGTTACAAACAGAAGCGGAAACAGCAGACCCGCCTCTTTCGGGAGAAAAAGCGCCACCTGGAAGAAGCGGAGTGTGAAGAAATGGAACTGCTGTGCCGTTCCCAAGAAACACGGAAGTTCTATCAGAAGCTCAACGCATCCCGCAACGGCTTCGTGCCGCGAGCCGAAATATGCAGGGATAAAGACGGAGGCCTCTTGACGGACGGACGTGAGGTGATCGAAAGGTGGAAGCAGCACTTCGATCAGCACCTGAACGGCGTGGAGAACGTAGGCACGGGAGCCCACGGCAACGGAAGGAACGACGACGCCAGTGCAGCGGAGGACGGAAATGAACCAACTCCCACGCTGAGGGAAGTTAAGGATGCCATTCACCAGCTCAAAACCAACAAAGCAGCTGGTAAGGATGGTATCGCAGCTGAACTCATCAAGATGGGCCCAGAAAAGTTGGCCACCTGTCTGCATCGGCTGATAGTCAGGATCTGGGAAACCGAACAGCTACCGGAGGAGTGGAAGGAAGGGGTAATCTGCCCCATTCACAAGAAAGGCGACCATTTGGAATGTGAGAACTTCAGGGCGATCACTATTTTGAATGCTGCCTACAAAGTGCTATCCCAGATCATCTTCCGTCGTCTGTCACCTAAAACAAATGAGTTCGTGGGAAGTTATCAAGCCGGCTTCATCGACGGCCGGTCGACAACGGACCAGATCTTTACCGTACGGCAAATCCTCCAGAAATGCCGTGAATACCAGGTCCCAACGCACCACCTGTTCATCGACTTCAAAGCGGCATACGATAGTATCGACCGCGCAGAGCTATGGAGAATCATGGACGAAAACGGCTTTCCTGGGAAGCTGACTAGACTGATTAAAGCAACGATGGACGGTGTGCAAAACTTCGTAAGGGTTTCGGGTGAACTATCCAGTTCATTCGTATCTCGCCGGGGACTGCGACAAGGTGACGGACTCTCATGTCTACTCTTCAACATCGCGCTGGAAGGTGTGATGCGACGAGCCGGGCTCAACAGCCGGGGAACGATTTTCACAAAATCCGGACAATTTGTGTGCTTTGCGGACGACATGGACATTATCGCTAGAACATTTGGAACGGTGGCAGAACTGTACACCCGCCTGAAACGCGAAGCAGCAAAGGTCGGACTGGTGGTGAATGCCTCAAAAACAAAGTACATGCTGGTAGGCGGAACCGAAAACGACCGGATCCGTCTGGGTAGTAATGTTACGATAGACGGGGATACTTTCGAGGTGGTGGAGGAATTCGTCTACCTCGGATCCTTACTGACGGCTGACAACAACGTGAGCCGAGAAATTAGAAGGCGCATCATCAGCGGAAGTCGGGCCTACTACGGGCTCCAGAAGAAACTGCGGTCGAAAAAGATTCACCCACGCACCAAATGCACCATGTACAAAACGCTAATAAGACCGGTGATCCTCTACGGGCACGAGACCTGGACCATGCTCGAGGAGGACCTACAAGCACTCGGAGTTTTCGAACGACGCGTGCTAAGAACGATCTTTGGCGGTGTGCAGGAGAACGGTGTGTGGCGGAGAAGGATGAACCACGAGCTCGCTGCACTTTACGGCGAACCCAGCATCCAGAAGGTGGCCAAAGCCGGAAGGATACGGTGGGCAGGGCATGTTGCAAGAATGCCGGACAACAACCCTGCAAAGCTGGTGTTTGCAATGGATCCGGTTGGCACAAGAAGGCGTGGAGCGCAGAGAGCACGATGCACAGTGGGATCATTCTGAAAAAAGACGATCAAAGCCTCTAAGAGCCGTTAGATGACATTTTAGCATATAGGTGTCTTTGGAAGATATGTTCAGAAAAATCTTCTCTATTTTTATGCATATTCACTGTATGGTAAAACTGTAGGGTAAACCCGAGCAAAAAAATATTTCTTCAAAATATTTTTTTAGAGGGTAGATGTCTTCAGCAAAGTTGTAGAACAAGTAATTTCAAGTAACTTTGCTGAAGACACCATATAGCTTAGACTTCAGTTTTAGAGAGAAAATATGAAAGTTTAAAAAACAACCTCAAAATCAGTTTTTTGAACTTTTCCATGATTATATCGTAAAATTTCAACGTGATATGTTCTACAAGTTTGTAGGTACTACTGGAATACACTATCTTGCCGAAGACACCAACTCTGTAAAATTGAAAATTGCTCCAGTAAACCAATTTTTTTGAAATTTTTTCACTATTTTCACTATTGAATATTTTTTGAATAGGCACTTTTTGGCAGCCGTGCTATCAAAATTTCAATGCTTTATCATGTCCAGAATAGACCAAAAGTGACTTAACAATCGGGTCTGATAAGGCACTTTGATTTCTGATGCTATTTTAATAGTCATTTTTCAAAGAAAATATTCACAAATTTCATACAAATCATTTAATACAAACTGAAAACTCACGAAAACTTTTCGACATTAATATTTGTTAATCAAAATAGTATTCTTGTTGAAAAAGTCTCCATTTCTAACACTGTGGTTGACTTTACATTGAATACCCGGCTAAAAATATCGCTTTTCAAATTTTTAGATGAGTTAAAAACTAACTAACTATTGAATATTTTTTAAGTGGGCACTTTTTTGCAGCCGTGCTGTCAAACTTTCTATGGTTCATTATGTCCAGAATAGACCAAAATTGACTTAACAATCGGGTCTGATAAGGCACTTTGATATCTTTAGCTTTTTAATAGTAATTTTCAAAGAAAATATTCACAAGTCTCATACAACTTTTCGATATTATTTTTAGCTCATATAAGTAGTAATTCTGAATAAAAAAAACAAGTTAAATAAATGTAGACTATTTCAACTGTTAGTGTCATTTACTTTGAACTACAAATTTTGAAAGAGGGAAAAGCCTCTTGAATGATTTCCTCATCTACGAAATCTTTCTCAAAAAGCCACAAAACCTTTTTATCTTTTCAAAAAATCGTTATAATATAAACTAAAAACTAAAGGCTCCTCCGGAAAAGTATCCATAATCGAGCCATGATCTTGATGCGGATTTGTCAAGGGATGAACCAAGGTAATATATCTACGACGAAGGAATTTTGAAAATCATGGACAGGAATCGACCTAACGGACGCAGTTTTTGAAAACTGGAAAAAATAAATTTTAAAGAGTATCAAACAGCATAACCAATTTCGATAAAATATCTGTGAAGAATTTTCATCATGACGTAAGATTTACAACCTAGAATATCTCTAACAGATACTGGCTATTTTAATGTGATGTTACAACGTTTCACTCGTTTTATTTTATTTTTTTTATTTTCAACACAAAACTTGTAGAGTCATTCATTATATTTTCGGCTTTTTAGTTTTTTAACCGAAGTTATAATGTTAACATAGCAAATGAAAAAAAAAATGTTATCATTGTTTTAGTTGATTGATTAATGTATGTATTTTAACATAAACAAATGCATTGGGAATTACAATAAAAAATTAGATGAAAAACACAGTTTTTAATTGGTATTAAAAACTCATCTAAAAATTTGAAAAGCGATATTTTTAGCCGGGTATTCAATGTAAAGTCAACCACAGTGTTAGAAATGGAGACTATTTCAACAAGAATACTATTTTGATTAACAAATATTAATGTCGAAAAGTTTTCGTGAGTTTTCAGTTTGTATTAAATGATTTGTATGAAATTTGTGAATATTTTCTTTGAAAAATGACTATTAAAATAGCATCAGAAATCAAAGTGCCTTATCAGACCCGATTGTTAAGTCACTTTTGGTCTATTCTGGACATGATAAAGCATTGAAATTTTGATAGCACGGCTGCCGAAAAGTGCCTATTCAAAAAATATTCAATAGTGAAAATAGTGAAAAAATTTCAAAAAATTGGTTTACTGGAGCAATTTTCAATTTTACAGAGTTGGTGTCTTCGGCAAGATAGTGTATTCCAGTAGTACCTACAAACTTGTAGAACATATCACGTTGAAATTTTACGATATAATCATGGAAAAGTTCAAAAAACTGATTTTGAGGTTGTTTTTTAAACTTTCATATTTTCTCTCTAAAACTGAAGTCTAAGCTATATGATGTCTTCAGCAAAGTTACTTGAAATTACTTGTTCTACAACTTTGCTGAAGACATCTACCCTCTAAAAAAATATTTTGAAAAAATATTTTTTTGCTCGGGTTTACCCTACAGTTTTACCATACAGTGAATATGCATAAAAATAGAGAAGATTTTTCTGAAAATATCTTCCAAAGACACCTATATGCTAAAATGTCATCTAACGGCTCTTAGAGGTTTTGATCGTCTTTTTTCAGAATGATCCCACTGTGAGATGGGCGGACCAGGTGGAGCGTGACTTGGCGAGCATTGGGCGCGACCGAGGATGGAGAGCGGCAGCCACAAACCGAGTATTGTGGCGTACTATTGTTGATTATGTCTTGTCTTAATGATGTTGAACAAATAAATGTATGTATGTATAATATTGGTATTTTCAGAAAGGTTATAGATGGATTTGTCTTTATTTAAGAGACTTTCAGTATCAGAAAGGTTAACAAAAAGTAGTATACTGAATAGGTTGTTGAATAGGATGCCAAAGTGGAATACTTTGAGGAAGCCCCTGGAGGATTCTCTGAGGAAATTTATAGAGAGTTCAATGTAGGAAACATTGGAAAAATCCTTAATAGTTATTTTCAAGGAATCCTAAAAGAATCTCTGTAGAAATTTCTGATGGAATTCTTAAAAAAATCCTTGGAAAAATTGTAAAAAATAACAACTTTTTGGCGAGCTTCTTGAAGCATCCATTGAACGAACGGGAGGAATCCTTGAAAAAATCTTGCATACAATCTTTGTAGAAATTGTTGATGGAATCTTTGAATAAATTCCTATTAGGAGAAACTCTGATTCCCATGGCTAATCAGGAGTTCCTGAAAGAATCTTCCAATGAAAGTCTTGGAAAGTCTGAAAATTTTAAGAAGAAATTCCTGACAGAAACTCCGGAGAACTACCAGAAGTTATTTTTGGGTGAATTTAAAAAAAAACCGACCAGGGGATTTTTGGAGAAATTTCTGTATAAAAACTTGAAGGAATTACTGCGGTTACCCTGAAAGAATTTATAAATGAATCATTGAAGTATCTCCTTAGGAAATCTTTGGGGAACTTCCTGTTGCTCCCAGAATTATTTTAAACAAAAGTTTTCTAAGGAATTTTTGGGGGAATTTAAAAAAAAAACCTTGGAAAATTAATCAAAGGAATGCTGAAAAGAAACCATGAAGCCAACCTTTGAAGAAATCCCGATATAATCCTCAGATGATTTTTTTTTTTCAAAGGTCCCTTGGAGGAATTCCTGACTGAATCTATGAAAGAATTACTCATCACTGAAGAGGTAGCTGTAAGAATCTTTTGATAAATCTTGAATAAGTTTTTGGAGCGATTTCTTAAAAAAATCTTAAAGAAATTCCATAAAAATTACATGAACGAATTCCTGAAGCAATCTCCGCAGTATTTTCTGCATTACTTCTTAGAGAAATACCTGAAGAAATCCTTGTAGTTGTTTTTGAAAATCCTTGGGCAAATTTCTGCAGAAATCCTTGGAGAATCCCTGGAGGAGTTTCTGAAAGAATTACTGCTACAGCCCTTGGAAAATGTTTTAAAGGAATACATGGGTGAATTTTTAGAAATCGCTGGAAGTCTTCTTTGAAGAAATAAGTGGAGCAGTCCCTACTTGAATCGCTCGAGATGCACTTAGAGAAAATACCAAGAAATCTTTGGAGAAATTTCTGAAAGAGAGCATAGACTAATTCTTGCAGGAACTATTGGAAGTATTCCTAAAAGTAGTATCTTAAGCAATCTTTGGAGGGATTCCTGAGGGAGTCTTTGTAGGAGTTCCTGAAAAAGTCTCTGGAGAAACTGCTGAACCATAGGAGGAATTGCTAAACAAATCTTTAGAAGAATTCCCAAAAACAATGCATGAGAAGTTTTCAGAAGGTTCCCTAAGGGAAGTCTCTGAAGGAGCCATTGGAGGAATCGCATAGGAAATCCTTGAAGCGTTTTTTAGAAAATATTAGGAGAAAATTTCAAATGAATCCATGAGGAAATTTCTAAAGAATCATCGAAGGACTTCCTGGAATGAAGGATTTTCTGATTGAATCCTAGAAGACAATTGTGTAAAAATCCTTTGGGAGATCCTCAAATGATTTTTTGAAGGATTTCACGAAGAAAATCTTGGAAAGACTCCCATAGGTCAAATAAACAAATAGGTTAGAAGAATTCCCTACGAAATCCTGGGATAAACTCTTGAAGGAGTTCTTACAGCAATTTCTGTTATACATAATTCATGAAAGAATTCTGGCAAGAATCATTGGATGCTTTTTTGCAAAATTGGAAAAAATAACTTAAGGTATTTTTTTATGAAATTCTTACAGAAATCCTTAAAATAATTTCCACAAAATCTCTGCAGAAATTCGTAAACGAACCTTTGAAGGAATTTCTGCAGAAATCCTTTGCGAAATTTTTGAAGGAATTCGTGGATGAATTTTCAAAGGATAAATGCAGATATACTCAAAGTACCGTCCAAAAAACGTTAAAATATTTCTTGGCAAAATTTACGAACATACTTCCGAAAGAACAGTTGCAATCTCACCTGAAGGAATCCTTCGGATGATTTAAAAAAAAAAAAAATCCTCAGAGCAATTCCCAAATGGATTTATTCGAGGAATTTCTGAAGATTTTTTTTTTGGAATTCTTGGGGGGAATTTCTATTGAACTTCTTTGAGGAATTCTAAGACGAATTCCTTGTACGATTTCCTTAATGAATCAATAGAGAAATTCCTTTAAAAAAATCGATGAAGAAATTTCTGAGGAATCCTTTGATCACTTTTTGTAGGGATCCTTGAAGAAGTTCATAAATAAAAATTCGGAGAAATTCTTAAAGGAGTCCTTGGAGGGTTTGTTTTACAAACCCTTGGGGATTAATTTAAGAAGCTTTTGAACATTTTTTGAATCAAATTTATTATTGAGGGTGAGAAACGGCTTTTCAGTAACGTGGTACTTCTCTGAATCTTTCTCTTCGCCAGCGTATACGGCAGTATACTTGATTTTTATCCCTTCATTACAATAAACTCAAATTTAAATGATTATTACAGTCACGAACAACATTCCCAGATCAACAAAGTGATTATTTTTATAACTTTTGTTCTGAATTATTTCCGCATCTTCACACTCGCCGCAGCAAATGAGCATGAATGATCAGCAGCCAGTTTGCTTCACAAGCCAACCGACCGATGTAAAACAGCGGTCGCAGTTGGTTCGGTTTTTCTTTGCTCTCTTTGCGTGTTCCTTCGTAGCGGTTGCTTGCACTGATAAACTGGACGTGTTTTTCATATTCACTCATATTCAAGCACTGGCGATGGAGAGATGGATGTAGGTACATAAATAAGTGAGCTCGTTTCATGCTATTGTTGTGATGGGAAAATCTTAAGAATGTCCATGAAGTTGTAAGTAATATTACTGTGATAATAGTAGATTGTTTTTTGTATTCTTTGAAACACACTTTGCTTAGTTCGTTAGTTCAGGTAAAGGCGTTGACTTCAAATTCATGATTTCTACACAGACTAGATTTAGTTTTGAGAGTTAACATTGAGCAACCATTTGACGAAGATGATCGATTGTTTGCTTCATGCGTGAAATAAGTAATGACGCAGCAGACTGCATGATGTGATTCAAAACCGAAAGGTTATATCACTTATGTAGGTGAATCCTACCTTCCTAAGAACGTCTCAGTGAAGCTAGGTGTCATCTTCAGTTTATTTCTGTTTGCAGTGGACTGAACGATTCTGATTCCTGGTGAGGTAGAGCCGTGCGATAACATTTTTGATTTTGTTTGTTTCCGCATTGAAAAGTGGTCGATTGTAGCGTAAGGACGTGGCCGGTGCCGTTATTGACCCGACTAATAATCTTTCACGATGCTGGGTCATTAGGCCGAAGGTCATTAGGCCGAAGGCCATTAGGCCGAAGGTCATTAGGCCGAATGGTCATTAGGCCGAATGGTCATTAGGCCGAATGGTCATTAGGCCGAATGGTCATCAGGACGTATTGAAAGTTAGCCGTTGTTTTTACCTTTTCCAACAATTTTTGACAAAAACTAGTTTAACAATGGAACTAGAAAGAATAGCCTATGTTTTAAAGAAGGAAAAATTTATGAATTGAATATCAGCAGTTTCAGCGCCAAAAACTATTTCAGCAATGATACTAGAAAGAACAGCCTATATTTAAAAGAAGGAAAAATTCATGGGTAAAATATCAGTAGATTCAGCATCAATAAAGTATCTTCGTGCCTGTCACACGATACACACATGCAAAATGGTCATTTGCAGAGGAAGCTCTCAGTTAATAAGCTGAGAAGCAGGCTTTGTCTCAGTGGGGACGTAACGGCAAGAAGAAGACCCAATGACCATTCGGCCTGATGACCATTCGGCCTAATGACCATTCGGCCTAATGACCATTCGGCCTAATGACCTTCGGCCGAATGGCCTTCGGCCTAATGACCTTCGGCCGAATGGCCTGACACCATCTTTCACACAGTACCTCTTTGACCTATAACTTCTTCGGTACATATTCTAGTTCATTTTGCCTCGTGGTTGGCTCACTGGCAGCGTGAGTGCTAAGGAAGCTTTTGTCTCTATTACGCTCTCCTCGTTTCAACTGCGACAGCTTCGAATACATAGTGAATGTGACGTCCGAGGCTGCTGCCACTAGCGTGAACATGAATCCAGCAAAGGTACTTAGATCGGTCGTAGCACAATAGGCGCTGTTTAAGCGTTGCTGAGCGGGAATCTTGTCCACCAGTTCTCGCAATAAAACTGGGCTTCACAGATATGTTATTTGCCCAGTTGCTTCAATATGGTCGCACAGGTTTTGAACCGCCATGCCAAAGGTGATCAGCGTTTCCAACCTGTCCGCCTTATGTGCTGGAGTATCGCGATCTTTGTCTAATTATGTCTGGATGATAAGTTCTGGTCTGCCGTACAGCATGTACAGAGTGGACATCACTTGAGGGACGCACGCTGGAAGAACCAAACGGCTTTTCACTGCTTTGAAAGCTTTGCATTGCAGCACCCGTTGAAGCCAAGCAACATTTTCCATATTGGTGTACCCGCATACCGTCGACTTGGTGTATGCGTCGCAGAACAGCGGCCAATCTTCAGGATCCCCCCGGAAATCCGGGAGGTCTCTTGGCATCACTTGTCTCGCCA
This sequence comes from Aedes albopictus, assembly GCF_035046485.1. Classification (NCBI taxonomy): domain Eukaryota; kingdom Metazoa; phylum Arthropoda; class Insecta; order Diptera; family Culicidae; genus Aedes; species Aedes albopictus. The sequence continues at coordinate 284,194,755 of NC_085136.1, read as the reverse complement.
ACAATTGCTGTTGCGTTGGACCCACCAGGTATTTTACTTGGGGCGAATTCACTGGAAAATACCCGTCTTTAGAAATTGTGAAACGCTGGGATTTGGATGTATTCTGGGTACACTTGCATTCCCTGATAGCCCCCTGTACCCCGATGTCTGCGGAATTAGCGTTGTTGGAGCCGTTGGGCAGGCCGTTACCACGTTAGTCAGACTTGCATTCCCCAAACCTATCAATGCGCACTAATTTGCCTAAGCACTCCAAGCAGCAGTGGTAGTAGAGATGCTCGATACTCTTGAACCCTTTGCAGGCTCACTCGCGTCTGTTCCGTCAGCAGAGATTGGCTATAGCTAGTCCTAGAAACTGTAGTCATCGTCGCAGGTGTCCTGGACGGCCCAGCGACAGCTGGCGGCAAAAATCCTGGAACTATAGTCGAAGATACAGTTGATAACGCCGCTGATGTGGCCAACGCAAGTCCAGCATTTGAGCCGAGCGACAACATGGAGGAAGCTGAAGCAACGGCCGACAGTGATTCAGTGGTCCTAGGTGATGGAACGTTGATTATAGTAACTGGAAACACAGGATCGCTTCGGTATATCTCGCCGATCCTAGCGGACGATGGCAAAGCCGCATACTGTGCTCAAATCCAGCTTTCATTGGCTACCGCTGATGTCACTCCTCAGGGGGCATCCATAAAGTACGTCACGCTCATAGGGTGGAGGGGGGGGTTACCGGAAGTGTGACAAGCAATGTATTAGGTATACGAAAACCACGTACGAAGGGGGGAGGGGGGGGGTTTCAAATTCCAAAATTTTGCGTGACGTACTAAATGGATGCCCCCTGGTAGTGATACCATTCTTTGCACACCGCACAGAAAACCATATCGTTCACATTATTCGACCTCCGACAAAGCTTGCAGTCGAACCGATCCGTTTCGGGCATCTTCACTCCTGGTGATCGAAGTGGTTTCTTAAAGCTTTGTCGGGTGACTTTTCGGAGCTCTTAAAAGAATCGCACGATTTTGTTTGGTGCTAAGTTCTATAAGCTGCGGGAGATATTTATTAATAACCTCGATCAGACATGCCAGTCTCATGACAACTTACAAACCGGTCTCCTCAGTAATATCTTTCCCAACAAAGCTTCAAGAAACCGCTTCGATCATCAGGAGTGAAGATGCCCGAAACGGATCAGTTCAACTGCAAGCTCGAATAATGTAAATCCGATCGGAGAGTATCTTGAATCGAATTCCTATTCAAATAAGCAGTGCTGCTAGCACTTGAACATTCAAATTTACAAAAAAAATCGTATGAAAAAAGGCCAGGGGGGCAGTTTTCGGTATTTCCAGAAAAATACCACATTTATGGACAGCCGCTCCGTATATTGGCAAAGGTGAGCTAGTCCCAAGCCCTGTTCATTGGTTCTCTGTGCAATATCGTTTGATGTTCCGTAAGCAACTCCATGGAATCCATTGAAAAAAAAATGGAAGTATCTCGCAGGAAGATTCCCTTGAGAAATCTGTTGAAAATCTCAAGAGGCATCATTGGAAATCCTGCGTTAAATTCCAAATGAATTTTCTGGAGGAATCCCTGGATGAATGGAGCAACTTCTGGATGTACCTCAACAGAACTAGCTTCTTGCATGAATTATAGGAAAATAAGAAATTCAGAAAGAATCATTGTAGAAATCATTTAAGCATTACCAAGAGGTATTCCCGAGAAACTCCTGAAATAATTTTCGAGGAACTACTGGAGGAATTAACGAGGAACTCCTGAAAGAATTCCTGGATAAATTCTAAAGGAGCTTCTGGAGGAATTCCCGAAGAACACTAGGAGGAATTCCCGAAAAACTACTGGAGGAATGTATAAGGAACTCCCAGAAGAATTCCCAAGGAACTCTTGGTGTTCCTGAGGAACTTCTGAAGGAACTCTCGAGAAACTTCTCGAGGAATTTGCGAGGATCTCTGAAGAAACTCCTGGAGAAATACCCGAAAACCTCCTGGAAAATTTCCTGAAGGAATTGCCGAGGAACTCCTAGAGGAATTCCCGAAGAACTCCAGGAGGAATATCTGAGGAGCTCAAGGAGGAATTCCCAAGGAACTCCTGGAGAAAACCCCGAGGATCACCTGTAAGAATTCCCATGATACTCTTGAAGAAATTCCTGGAAGAATTCTTGAAGAACTCCAGGAGGAAATTCCGAGGAACTCCTGGAGGAATTTTCAAAAAACTCCTGAAAGAATCCCCAAGGCGCACCTGTAAGAATTCCCGTGAAACTATTGAAGGAATTCTTCGAGGAATTTTCGAGGTACTTCTGGAGCGATTCCCGATGAACACGTGGAGGACTAGGGGCCCATATAGCCGAGGCGGTAAACGCACGGGTATTCAGCATGACCATGCTGAGGGTGACGGGTTCGATTCCCGGTCGGTCCAGGATCTTTTCGTAGAGGAAATTTCCTTGACTTCCTTGGGCATAGAGTATCTTCGTGCCTGCCACACGATATACACATGCAAAATGGTCATTGGCAGAGGAAGCTCTCAGTTAAAAACTGTGGAAGTGCTCATTGAACACTAAGCTGAGAAGCAGGCTTTGTCCCAGTGAGGACGTTACGCCAAGAAGAGGAGAGGAGAGGACGTGGAGGACTGCCCAAGTAACTCCTAGAGGAGTACACGAGGGACTCATAGAGGAACTCCCGAGGAACTCCCGAGGAACTCCTGGAGGAGTTCCTGAAGAACTCCTAGAGGAGTTCCCGAAGAACTCCTAGAGAAACTCTTGGAGGAATTTCCGAAGAACCTCCAGAGGAATTCCCGAAAAACTCCAGGAGGAATTTCCGATGAAGTAATGGAGAAATTTTCTAGGATTTCCTTAATGAATTCCCGAAGAACTCCTGATTTTTTTTTTAAATAACATCAATAGAAATTCCAGAAAAACTTCTGCAGGAATGCCCGAGAAAATTCAAGAAAAAATCCCGAGGAAATCCTGAAGGAATTCCCGAGGATTTTTTGGAAAAAAATACGGGGAACTCCTGGAGGAATTCTTGAGAAACTCTTGGAGGAATTCTCGCCGTTCTCTTGCGACAATTTCCGAGGAACTCCTGGAGGAATTCCCGATGAACTGCTGATGGAATTCTTGAGGTAATCCTGGAGGAATTTCCGATGAACTTCGGGACAAATCTTACCAGGCATTTTTGGACTAATCTACGGAAAATTCTGGGTGAAGCTCTTATCTGAAATTCTAACGAAGTTTTTGTGGGAATTTCCAAAAAAAAATCTTGTTAAAACATTTAGAAAGAACCTTTGTTTTGTAAAGACTTTCGAAGAAACAATGGGAAAATACTAAGATGAATTCCCAGAGGAATCTCAAAAAAATCATTAATAGACCTTTTTGAAACTTCGATGACATTAAAAAAAATTCTTGAATAAAATTTATCTTTACTAACCTATACACTTTGTGTTGGTTGTTTCCAAAAAAAAAAGAATGTTTTCTATCCATAATTGCCGGTAGAAAACAAGTAACTGAAGAAACTGTAGTATTTTGTACGGCGCTCTTAGAATCGTTGCAAGTTTACATTGCAATTTTATAACAACTCAATACTTCAGCATATACCCTAAAATTTCCAAGAAATGGTGGTCTTCATATTTCAATCGTATTTTAAATTACGAAAATTTCCGCCGAAAAAGCATCCAAAATTTTCAATTTTTCAAAAGTCTCCACAAGTCTTTACATATACAATTTAATATGTCTTCACAAAAATAAATGTCTTCATAGATGTTAAAATGTCATCAAATTTAAGGCATGTCTTCACATCTGACATCCCTGATTCCACGGCGTACAAGGGAAAATGGAGCACGATGTACATACGTTTGGGAAGCGGGGGTATGATGGGCAATCGCTTCAGCTGGTGATGTATAAAAAATGAAAAGAAAAACACTTTTTGTGAGGCGTCAGCTTTTTATAAATCTTTGCTGAAGACACGAATATAACTGGTAATTTTTCAAGCATAATAGCGCCAAGTGAAGCGGCAAAATTTTCACAGAGAAGTGTTGTCGTATTTTTTTTATTGTGTAACACACTTATCCTGAGAGCCAACAAAAAGCCGAACCTTCGAAGGGTTGAACTTTGAGAGATGATGGTGTGAAAGCCGATATGTACAGGGTCAGTCGGCCAAATGCTACATGAACTCTGGTTCAATTTATACTAGACTTAATGCATCAATCGAGTTTAGGTTGGGAGTAACCTATGAAGATTTTAACCAAAATCACATATGTATGTATATAGTGCTGATATTTAAAATTGTTCACTGAACAATCAATTAAGTTTTGCTGAAATTGAAAAATAAACAAATTTTGAATTTTCGCTCCTTTCAGATAGTTTTGCGTGATTAGGTATTTCTCATATGAGATACGAATTCATTCATAAGAAACAGAGCCGTGTTTGAAGCGGCGGTTAGGCACAAATCTGCAATTAATCAGTTCGACTCCGACGGATCGAAGCTGCTTCTAGTAGGTTAGGTTATGTTTGCAGTGCGGTGGTGTTAGTTGGGTGGTGGATAGACGGACCGGCATGCCTATGGCGTCCACGAGAATTGATTAAGATGAACGATGATATGGCAACAACCATTTGCAGAATATGTATAATTTCCGAAGTACAGAAGTGTTGACTCACATGAGCTCCATCCAGCAGGGACTAAAGTCCTGGGGCCTGACGCACCCCCCCGCTTGCGAGTCAGCCGCGTAGTCGCCGGCTAAGAATAGGACTACTAACCCCAATTCAAGGTGTCAAGCGACCCGTGCTGAGGAATGAGTGATCGAGGGGGTGAAAAAGATGCTCGATCTTTAACGGAGCCTGTGGGGTACCTGGGCACCCCCCACAGTAAGCTGTCCCTTACCGCGTTAATGCAGGGCTCTGGCGTGGTGGACATTCTTTCCCGTGCTACTCGTGGGATTTAATCATGAAGTCAAATAAAAATCAGAATCTAGGTGGAAATAGTGGTGGGATCAACCCCTTCGCAAGAAGCGGGTTGATGAGATCTCCGACAAGGAGAAGTGAGGAGATAGGCGCTGGGAGTTGCGTACGCAGCTCAAGCGTGGGTGCTCCAGTCCACTTCCCGGCAAGCCAGCCGGTGGAGGTTATGGACGGAGCGTGGTTGTTGAGGGCCGTCAACCGAGGATCCAAAGGACGGTCCGCAATAGAGGTGGCTGAGCAGCAGCTTGGCAAAATCATCGACTTTGCGTCCACTAAGTCGAACATAAGCAAGGACCTGAAAACGGCCTTGCTTCGACTTAGGGCGTCGATCGACGATGCCAAGCAGGAGCACGCGGCACTCGCGTTGCTGACTGCTGCAGCAGCGGAGCCTGCAAATGAGAAAGTGCCGAAGTTTACCCAAACGGAGGCCTTCTCTTTCGCAGGAAGTCCGAATAAGGCGGAAGCGACTGCTCGCGACAAACGGGGCAAGCAATCGCAGAAGCGGGCGAGGCAACCGTCAGGCGAGGAGCTGTCTGGCGGTGCCCGCAAGGCCAGGCGAATCATTACCCCGAAAGTCGGTAATAATGCCGGAAGGTCGGACCCCAGCCAGGGTTCCCGGAAAGCTGGGAAGGGTGGGCCTGAAAAGGCTGGCCCGTCCCGGAACGATGGGAACAAGGGGTTGCGACCGCTAGTGGGCCCTCAACAGCCACAGAGTAGGGCGATCCAAGGGGAGGACCCCCCTTGGACGAAGGTAGAGCGGAAGAGGAAGAAGAAGGCGAATCCGCAGGTAGTAGCGCAGGACGCCAAGCCAAGGCGTAGGAGGGCAGGTGCCAAGCGCGAGAAAGGCGACGCTATCGTCATCAAGACGGAACAGTCCAAGTACTCGGACGTCTTGAAGATGATGCGAAGCGAAGCCAAGCTTGAGGGTCTTGGAGCCGACGTACGCAGTATTAGACGTACTCGTACGGGCGAGATGATCCTGGAGCTGAAGCGCCAGAAGGAGCACAAGGGCGCCGCCTATAAGAGGCTGGCAGAAGAGGTCCTTGGTGAGGGTGTGCAGGTGAGGGCTCTGACACATGAGGCGACTCTGAAGGTCAAGGACATCGATGAGATCACCGAAGTGGAAGAGCTCGTCACGGCACTGCGGCAACAGTGCGATGTGCAGGTGGCCGCCGCAGCCGTTAAGCTACGGAAAGGGCCAGCAGGGACACAGATAGCTTTGGTTCAGCTACCTGTGGCGGACGTCAAAAAGTCCGTTAAAGTAGGGAGCATAAAGGTGGGTTGGTGTGTATGTCACCTGACATTCCACGAGCCACCAGAGGTTTGCTTCAGGTGTCTGGAACCAGGACACAAGTCGTGGGACTGCAAAGGCCCCGACAGGCGCAAACTGTGCAGGCGATGCGGCGCTGAAGGTCATAAGGCCCAAAGCTGCACGAGTCCGCCCATCTGCATGATCTGTACCGGGAAATCCTCGAACAACAGACATCCGATGGGTGGCCCAAGGTGCCCGGCCTTCAAGAAAGCCGCAGTGAACAACAAATCACAGTGCAGGTAACGCAGCTGAACCTGAACCACTGTGATGCGGCTCAGCAACTGCTTTGTCAGGCAGTTTCTGAGTGGGAGACGGATATCGCCATCATATCGGACCCATACCGAGTACCCGCCGGCAACGGCAACTGGGTCGCGGATGGGACCAGAAAAATGGCGGCGATATGGACGACGGGTAAATACCCCGTTCAGGAGTTGGTGTCTACTACCTATGAGGGCTTCGTGGTCGCCAAAGTAAACGGGGTCTTCTTCTGTAGCTGTTATGCGCCTCCGCGGTGGCCGATCGAGCAGTTCACGCAAATGCTGGACCGCTTAACGACCGTGCTAACAGGGCGAAGGCCGGTGGTAATAGCAGGCGACTTTAATGCCTGGGCCGTGGAATGGGGAAGCCGTTTCACGAACCAGCGGGGTCAGATCCTGCTAGAAACACTGGCCATCTTTGATGTCGACTTGGCTAATGTCGGTACCAAGAGTACCTTTAGTCGAAACGGAGCGGAGTCAATTATTTATTGACGTGACCTTTTGTAGTCCTGGCCTACAAGTAGTTCGAACTGGAGAGTAGATGATGGCTACACTCACAGCGACCACCTGGCGATCCGCTACAGTATCGACTACAATAACAGCAGACAGCGGATAGAAGAAGAGGCGGCTAGGCCAAGGCCAAGCCCTCGCAGGTGGAAGACATCATACTTCGACGAAGGGGTATTTAGGGAGGCGCTCCGCCGTGAGCGAAACTTAATCGGTTTAGACGGCGACGAGCTGGTAGCGGTGCTCTCACGTGCGTGTGATGCGACCATGCCTAGGCGAGTCCACCCTAGAAATGGGAGGCCACCGGCTTACTGGTGGACCGACGCGATTGCGGACCTGCGCCGCGCCTGCCTACGGGCTAGGCGGCGGATGCAGCGAGCACGATCAGAGGAAGAGCGAAACGAACGGCGGGTGGTGTTCGCCGCTGCTAAAGCCGCGCTTAAGACCGAGATAAGAGCAAGCAAAAAGGCCTGCTTTGAGGGTCTCTGTCAGAATGCCAATACGAACCCGTGGGGTGACGCCTACAGGATCGTTATGGCCAAGACGAGAGGTGTGATGGCTCCTACAGAGCAATCTCCAGAGATGTTGGAGGGGATCATTGGAGGACTTTTTCCGCGTCATGATCCTAGTCCTTGGCCTCCTTTCGTAGGACAGCCGGGGGCTGGGGCTGGCGATGAGGAGAGGGTCACCGATGTGGAACTTGCGGGGATAGCTAAGTCCCTTAGCGTAGGTAAGGCCCCAGGTCCGGACGGAGTTCCGAACCTAGCCTTAAAAGTAGCTATTGCAGAGGCTCCCGAGATGTTCAGGTCTGCTATGCAGAAATGCCTGGACGAGGGAGTTTTCCCAGAAGCTTGGAAGAGGCAGAGCCTGGTACTATTGCCAAAGGCGGGGAAACCACCCGGAGACCCGTCGGCATATAGACCAATGGTGTTTAGGGCGTTTCAGAGTGGTATCTTGACGTTTTAGAAGCGTTTAAGAAGTATTTCAAGAGATCACAGGTTTAGGGCGATTCAGGGGGTTCAGAAGGGTTTCAGGCGTTCCCAAGCGGTCTCACAGGGGTTCCAGGCAGTGATGGAATTACTCTCATTTTAAAGCAATTCGCGAGTGAAAAGTCAACACAACGCTTACTCACGATTCCGAGAGTAAACCGTGTGTGAGTTTATTCGCACCCGCCTGTTTCGTGAGTAAGAAGCAAAACGAAAACAATAAATAGACGAATAGACTCGGGGTTTCAAGGGTTTCTTGGAGGTTTTAGGTGAAGCTCTTAGGAGCGTTTTAGGAAGGCTCCAGCAAGTCTCTGGAGCATCATTTATCATTTATCATTTATCATTTATTGTGTTTGTTTTCATCGGACAACAGGGTCTAAATGAAATAGATTAATACTAGGTCTTAGGTGCTAATTAAAAATATGGATTCTGCTCAAGCGTTGTCGGAAGGAGTCAATTGAAAAATTAAAATCAAAAACATTATAGGCTAGACGGAAATCACTACAAATCGAGTTTATCGGATCATTCGCTGCATAATCAGTATTCCTCGATGCTACCTGTATAGGTTGTCTTGTCCGTAATACACGCTCCGGAGCATACAGTTGAACGCGCTCAAGCAAAGCAGGACAATCAATCTCGTTCCGAATTATCTTCACACCATACACAGCTCTAGTAATTCTGCGCCGGACATACAGCGGTTCGAGTCCCATTAAGGTACAACGTTGAACATAGGGTGGCAAGTTCAACGGATCACGCCAAGGCAGATTCCTCAGGGCGTATCGGACAAACCTTCGTTGTACTGCTTCTAACCTTGCAAGCACTTCTAGGAGAGGCGTTTTAAGGGGTTACAGTTTTAGAGGAGGTTTAGGGGCTCTCATGTGCGCTTCGAGGGTCTCAGGGGCGATCTATAGGCATTTTAAGGAAAACCAGCGTGTTTCTGGAAGTACCAGAAGGTTTCAGGAGAGTTTCCGGGGGCACCAGGAGGTTTTAGGAGCACTTCAGGGCATCTCAGGAGCGCTTTGGAGGATATCAAAGGTGTTCTAAGGGGTCTCAGGCACGTTTTGGGGCTCCCAACCCCCTTCCAGGGGTATTAGTAGAGGTACCAGAAGGTTTAGTAGTGGTGGGGTGGAAATCTCAGAAACGTTTGAAGGGGTCTCATGGGTGCTTCAGGGGGTTTCAAGGGGATATCGTGAAGTCTCAGGAGCGCTTCAGGGGGTTTCAGAGGTATTTCAGGATGCTACAGGGGCGTTCCAGAGAGTCTTAGGTGATTTCAGGGGGTACCTGAAGGTCGCCCGAGCATTACAGGGGGTTTGGTGGGTATCAAGGGTGCTTCAGGAGATCCCAGGGGTAGTCCAGAGAGATCCAGGGTGTTTCTAGGGGATCCAGGATGTATCAAACGCGTTTCAGGGGAGCTCTCTGGGACGCTTCAGGGGGTTTCAGGAGCGTTTTAGAAGGTCTCAGAGGTGTTTCAGGAGATTTCATGGGAGTTTCAGGGGGATACTAAGGGATGACATCTTTTTGAAATACTCCTAAATTCCCTTCAATTCCGGAGACACCTTCAGAAAAATCCGGAAATGCCTCGAAACGCCCCTGAAATCTTCATTATCCCATTTAAACGTCCTTGAAATCCCTTTATTACTTTGAAATGCCTCCCAACTTCTAAGGTAGGGCTTTGAAAGGATCTTGAAACTCCCTGAAGCAACCTGAAAACTTCTGAAATTCTATCAAACGCCCCTAATACCTTGAAATTCCCATGAAATGTTCCTGGTACTCCCTGGAACTCTCTGAAATGCTTTGGAACGCCTTCAAAATTCTTTAAATGTGGTAATTGTTGGCTTAGCAGTGAAAATAACGAAGGGCCAGCTTTGATTTCGAATACACGTAAATAAAAAAAAAAAAGCTTTGATTTCACATGTTGCAGACAGTGAACAAATGAGTGATAAATGTTATTACTTTGTTATTCAATACATTTTGGATAACAAAAGCATTCGTTATTAACCCGTTAACGCCCAAGGTGTCTCACAATTAAAATCTTCAAATAAATTTGTTATCAAAGGTCAAGTTCCAATAAAATAAGCATGATTTGATGAAAAAAATGGAAGTCTATGGTGTAGTTCCAAAAAAATTCTTCATTGTAGGTCCTCAATATCTGATAATTTTCTCAAGTTCTATTTCAGTACAACTTCTACGCTATCGTTATATTCTGACCCGTGTAGATGCAATACAGCTCTAAACAAGTGAAAGAGATGATAATCACTCAAAAACAATAGAAAAAAGACTTATAAATTGGGGCAGAAATATAACCCGATAAACGCCTAAAAGTATGCAATGAATGGTTCTTGTAATTTCATGTAGTTTCGACTGCAGTGTTCAACATTTCTCATTTTTTTAACAAATCAAATAAAGAGAGCTCACTATGTGTGGCATAAGCAAACGTTAAAATACTTTAGAAGTTAGATTTTACACAGATAATTATTTCTAATAATGGAAAAGAGTTTTTCCTTCAGCACGTGTCAAGTACTGTTCCATTTAATTTGTCTCCTTTGACAGATACGTATTTCGACCTCAACTATATGGTCGTCTTCGGTGTCTCGTATTTACAAGTATTCTACTAACACGCCCAGGTTCATTTCATTTCATGTTTTGATACAAAATTTCAACCAGATATACTCTACACGGCTTCTCCACTTATGTTTGTACTACTCCATGATTATTTATTCGTGAACAATATGTGAATTTTATGGTGTTATTCTGGGCACTACCAAAGTTACATCGAAAAGATAATTTGAAATCCCCGAATGCATCCCGGGAGGATATACAGAAGGAATTCTGAGAGTCATATCCCTCAGTACTCTAGGAATCTCAACTGAAAGCTTGGTAGGAATCCCTGATATAATCACAGAAGAAATCTCGGGAGGAATTGCTGTGTAAATCCCGAGCGAGGATCCCGGCTCATAGAAAGATATCCATTAGGATTCTCTGAATATGTTTCGACAGAACACTTTGCAAGCATACCAAAAAAGAATCTGTGAAGCAATTCCAGAAGAAATCCGTGAAAGAATGCTGGGTAAAATTTCTGAAAGAATCCTTTCAGGATTTTCTAAAGCAATTCTGGCAGAAATCCCTGAAGTTATTCCTGAAGGAATCCCGTAAAGAATACCTGATGTATTCCTTAGAGAGATCATGACAGGAATGCCGGTCAGAAGCTGAGCAAGCAATCCTGCAAGAACCATAGAAGATGTCTCTATGATCTAGGGTTGCCTGAAAACAATCTTGGAAGAAACATATATTTTTTAAGTTTTTTTTCGAGAGGGATCCCTTAAGGAATAACAGCAGGAATCATGGATGGAATCTTTGAAGGAATTCCAGCACAAATCCCTGAAAGAATGCAGAAAAGAAAAACTAACAGAATCCTTTCAGGATTTTTCAAAACAACACCTGCAAAAATCCCTGAAGAAAACTCCGGAGCAATCCATACAGCAATCTCGGAAGCAATATCTACAGGAATCTCGGGAATAAACCTGAGAAGATTTTCGAAAGGAAGGCCTTAAGAAATCCTGGAAAGAATGCCTGAAGGTATCTCAAAAAAGAACCTCAGCTCAACTAATCTCAATTCTTCACCCTATTCTCTAGCCTCTACCTTACTGTCTTCTTTGCCCTCTATTCCAACCCTCTATCTTACGCTATATCATCACCTTCAACCCTACTATCTGCCCTACCCTCTAAACTATCCTCTACTATAACCACTGCCCTATCCTTTACCGTACCCTCTAGTCTATATTGTGCTTAATCGTACCGTCTACCCTACTCTCTACCCTAACATTTTTCCTACCCTCAAACCTACTCTCTATTCTACCCTTCTCCCTACCGTCTACCCTATCCTCCACCCTAACCTTCTACTCCACTCCCTCTACTTTATCATTCACCCAAACCCTCTACCCGACCGTCTGCTCCACCTTTTATTTTACCCGCTACCCTATCATCTACCCTTTAGATACGCATATTGCAAGGTATTAAAGCTCAAACTACCATTCCGTGGCCACTAACTTGGGTATGGTCCGACATCTTGGGCTTCAAAACGTCGTCGGATATTCATTTTTAAGTTCTACTAATGAAGCCCGATTGATAGATACCTATATTGCATGGTTTCATAGCTCGGACTCTCATTCTGTGGCCGCCGTCTTGGATATGGACCACCATCTTGGATTTCTAAACAGAGTCAAATATAGTTTTTTGACTTCTACTCATGAAGCCCGATCGATAGATACCCATATTGTATAGTATCATAGCTCAAACTACCATTCCGTGGCCGCCATCTTGGATATGGTCCGCCATCTTGGAATTCAAAATGGCGTTAAATATTGATTTTTTACTTTTACTCATCATGCCCGATCGATCGATACCCATGTTGCATGATATCATAGCTCAAACTACCATTCCGTGGCCGCCATCTTGGAAATGGCCGCCATCTTGGATTTCAAAATGGCGTAAAATATCGATTTTTGACTTCTACTCATCAAGCCCGATCGATAGATACCCATATTGCATGGTATTATAGATCAAACTGCCATTTCATGGCCGCCATATTGGATATGGTCCGCCATCTTTGATTTCAAAATGGCGTCGGATATTCATTTTTGAGTTCTACTTGTGAAGCCCGATCGATAGATACCCATATTGCATAGTATCCGAAGCAGCATTGTCGTTAAAAAGCATATATTCTGGAGTTTTGACCGCCATCTTGGAACCTAAGCCGCCATCTTGAATTTAAATATCCTTGCTACCATCGACTTTTGTATGTATTGATTAACAACTCTGCCGAAGAAATGAACTGTAAATTATTAACCATTGTCAAGATTCCAGGGAAATAACTTTTTTTTCGCATTGGAAATCCCAAGTAACACACATGTTATATAAAAGTTACGACAGCGCTGGTTTTGGTTGTATAGAAGTTTATTTTACGTTATTTCAACACAATGTTAGAATCACGTAAAATAAACTTCTATACAACCAAAACTTGCGCTGACGTAACTCTATTATAACATGTGGATTGCTTGGGATGATGCTCACAGATCGTGACAATATGCATTCTTTGCAGAATCGTTTACGCCACCTAGTGAACCAGTCACATACTATATTGTCCACTATGAGCAAGGTATGGGTGTGAAGAACATCTTCTCTGAAGAAAGTATTCTAAAATTTTGCATAATTCTGGAGATATTCACATCCAAAGGACTGTCCTATTTATAGGACGCTGGGCGTTCGGGGCATCTGTCCTACACGCTTACCTGAAACTACCCATCGCATGGGTCGATCTTACCCGGATTTTCATGTTATCAGAAGTTGTCAAAATCAGGGTAATCAATCTCGCAACAAAAGAGTCATCTTTACTCTGATTATGGGTAGACGGGTCTTTGCGAAAATCCCGATACCCAGCTTTTCCTGGTTGTATGTTGATGGCTAAATCTGGGTAAACATCTGGGTAAGTGGCATTTGTCAAAACGTTTACATTGTTCGCAACGTGTTCCGAAAAATTAGCGCCTGTGGAAAATCTTGCAAATTTTGGATTGCGAAAGCTGCAAACTGGTAAGTAATCCGTATTCTCCATGATATTATGCTTGTATTTATAATTAAATTTATTATCCAGATATTTTTGCAATTTCCCCAGCTGCAACATCTTTGGCGAAGGAGCCCGATGTAGGCGCGTGGAACGCAAACTTGTTGCTCGCCTTCTGCAACAGTCATAACATCACTGGTAGGTTTCTGTACATCTGCTAATCGAATCATTCAATAACTAATTATATTTTCCCATAAATTAAGGCCGACCCAACTTGAAGAAACTGCACATAATCTACACAATAATACAGGCGATACATGCGAGGCTGGTCATCAAAATCCGGAGCACGATAATGAACGTAGGATCACCATATCACTTTGCAAGCAATTTATTCGTCAATATAAATATTATACTAATGTAATTTTATTTGTTAAGACTTAAATAAATCCTATGTATTTTATTTTGGGAGTTTTTGTAACCGGGAAAACAACAGTTCTATGAGGCATCCCTTTCGTGCATGGTTACTCATTTATGTAAAAATGGGTAGAAAATACCCTGATGAGAAACTTCTAAATCAGGGTAGCCATTACCCAGATTTTGCAGCCGATACCGGCAACCCAGATTTGAGTAAAGATACCTTTACCCACTTTAGAGTAACTGCAGTTTTGCTCGATCTGGGTCGCTTTGACATCAATCTGGGTAGCTGGGGGTTAGCGTGTATAAATAGGACGCTGGGCGGATATGGGTTAAAAAAAAGACTTGGTATTTTCTAGGTGATATTATTTCAAAATTATGATTTTGGTTTTTATTATTTCGCCTCTTACATTAGTGTACAGCAATTTTGAACTCGGCTGATGATTATTTTTAGTGTAGAATTATGCCCTGAGTTCGAAAACGCGAAAGAAAAAAAATACAGTAGAGCGGAAATTTTTTCGACTTTCCATACAAGGTTGATGATTTGAAATTAATTTTTGTTCTATTTTTAAGCAAAGTCGCTCACTTCAAACATCTCATTCTCCGTAATCATTGCTCCGATTGAGCTGAAATTTTTGCTGTAATTCGCCTTCATATGATATGTCAAATAAACGTCGAGAAAGAATTTTTAAATTGTTTTTTTCTTATTGAAAAAAAAAAATACATTTCTTCAAGAATTTTTGGGAATTTTGCTAAAATTTAAGGAGATCGCCCCTAAAACTTGCCAATATTTTGAATTTCATCAATCTGACGCAAAATCTGTATTCAGATGATCGAATGGTATTGTATCCTCCTCTCCTCTTCTTGGCGTAACGTCCTCACTGGGACAAAGCCTGCTTTTCAGCTTAGTGTTCAATGAGCACTTCCACAGTTTTTAACTGAGAGCTTCCTCTGCCAATGACCATTTTGCATGTGTATATCGTGTGGCAGGCACGAAGATACTCTATGCCCAAGGAAGTCAAGGAAATTTCCTTTACGAAAAGATCCTGGACCGACCGGGAATCGAACCCGTCACCCTCAGCATGGTCATGCTGAATACCCGTGCGTTTACCGCCTCGGCTATATGGGCTGATTGGTATTGTATGCAGCTTTTAATTTATGGGAAAAGATTTAAAATTGGTTGAACAAAACGCAGAATTTTTGAATTTAAGTAAATTGCATATTTTGGAAAGTTGTAAAGCTCGATATTGAGCTAAAACTCAAAAACTGTTCTACTTAAAATTTTTTGAAGGTCGGTTTAGAAATCAACGCTAAATTGTGCTTCAAAAATGTTTATCGTTGGCAGAAGTTTACGACTTTCGTTTTATCTTGTAAACTTGTGTTATTACCACCTAATGGAGAACAAATCGAGAAATGGTAGTAATCAAGAAACATACCTTTCTATGTTATTTAGTTGTAACACTTTTCTGCTCGAGATTTGATACTGCAGTAAACTCAGAATTCCGTTCATCGATTGAGTGTAGGAGTTCACGGGACAATTCGATCACATACGTAGTAGACGGAAGGTCTCCTTCATGGCATGGTAGGTATATTATGAAGTCCACGCTCGGTGCTGATGCACAAGTGATATGCCATGCCACCCTATTTACCAGACACCAACCACATTATGATTGAAGGTTTTCCTTACGTGACTTCATGAGACGCTTTTGTTTGGCTGTTAAATACAATGATGATACTGTATTTTTAGTTTCATCGATGAATGGCCAATATGTACGTACAGTATTGGTCAGTATATTCGCAACAATTTGATGTTCCATTCTGAATGGCAAATCTCGGCGGCACAGATACATTTATTTAGTAATTCAAAAGTCATGACGGCTTGTTTAAATTGTTTCAAGTTTGACCACATTATTTGAAAAATATCTGTGTTGTAACTTTGTTGACCACAACTGTAAACATGCACAAACGGCTTGCAGATTAGGCTTCTCCGGACAAAGTGGATTGTAAAATCAAACATCAACCGATGAATAGTGCCGTCGTCGCCGCTCTCGGCCGATAATTGCCAGCTCAGACAAGGGCAGAGTCAATTATTTTAAATCCTGCCATTCTCAATACAACAAGTCAATTGATCGACGCACACACACGCACACGTCTTCTTGAAGGCACCCAGCAGCAGAAGCCATTATAATTATCATTTGATTCTGGCTTACAATGAGCCAATGAATGGCAATAAAGTGGCACCATGTTTTCACTGTTCTTCTGAGCTGTTGTTGTTAATCGACAATCTCATCGAACGGTATTTAATTAGAAGCACGAGGCAACAAACAAGCGGTATATTGGCATGGCATGGCAGCCAGACTCTGCGACAACGGATTCGTTACGATGGGAGGGAACACAAGTCGAAAGGATTGTTGTGTGCTATGGTTGTTGTCCTTTCTACTAACTTGGCACATGGCACTTCGATTGATGAGTGGCAAGCATCAAGCTAAGGCAAAAGTGCTTCCCAACTGATATTGCAATGAGACGTCAAAAATTATCAAATAAATTTGTGGGCTTCGTGGCTGAGCGGTTAGCGGCCGCAGTCGTTTAGGTGTCTCGTAAGCCTCGGAGTTGTGAGCTCGATTCCGGCCCCAGTCGGAGAAAACTTTTCGTCAAACGGAAAATTCTCCACTGGGCCACTGGGTGTTATATGTGCTGTTCGTTGTCTAATGTTAGCTTGCACTATCAGTAGGTCGGCTCTAGCGGCACGTTCTCCTCCACTAACCTTGCACTAACCAGAATTTCCCGAATTTGTTGGCTGATGTAAATTTGCGTTTTAGAATTTAATGATGTGCTTTATGTTGTTAGGTACATGGAACTTTTCTGGCATTGGTCTTTAAAAATAGTATTATATTTCGACGAAACCGGTGAGCAATTGTTCAGTTAATGTGCTCTAACTGCCACATTATAATAGGGTCACCAGCTTTTTCTTTTTTCTTACCCACAATCCTAAATAAACACAAGAAAGAGAAGGATAGAAGAGGGGGCACTTGCCCCCTGTTGGATCCCGCTCTTTCTTGTGTTGTCCAATAAGCAGTACAGTACTTGATAAAAGCAAGCAAATTGTTGGTGTTGAATGGTCAATGTCACCCTACGGAAAGCAGAGCAAGTGAAACCAGTTGCTGGCGATATTCATTCATTGGAAAATACGAGGAATAAAAAAAAACCCACCGGTTGCAACCAGACCGAAGGGATTGGAAAAGAACACAGCTGAATGTGTAGGTATTCCAATGAAATTCTTCAATCAACTGCTTCCTTAGGTCGATTGGTCTCTACTCTCGTGTATGGTTGAATCGAAAGGGCTATTTTCCTTTGCATTTTACGGTTCGCAGAAGCCATGTAACTACAGTTTAATAATACACCTGTAAAAATCAGCTAGCTGAGCAATCTGACTGTAATGTCGGATGGAAAGAATTGCACCGGACTTCCTCGAATATCTACTGATAGATTGCACTGGTTCACTAAACTGCACTTAGGGGGCATCCATAAAGTACGTCACGCTTAGAGGGGGGAGGAGGGGTTCTTAAAAGTGTGACATGCAATGTATTAAGTATAGGGAAAACCCGTACGAAGGGGGGAAGGGGGGGTCGAAAATTCCCAATTTTAGCGTGACGTACTAAATGGATGCCCCCTTACTACTGTGTGGTTGACCGGCAAAAGATACCGATCGTGGGGACGCAAGGTCTGTTATAGCAGACATAACAAAGGCATTGCGGCACGGTAAAGGTTGGGTATGCTGCGCAATTCAGATCCCATTGTGATCCACTAGCCTCTGCCCAGCAACTCCTATCCCTACCTCCACGCGGTAACTGCCGGAAACTATGAGCAACCTTAATGGAGATCGGGTAACCAACCCCGGTGGGAACTTTGGTCGTAGGCTGACAGGGAAGGGGGGGTTTGCTTCGGCAAACCTGAGCGTCTGTTCTCCAGGAGGAGCGGCTCACAACAGCGTCTGATCCCCATGTTAGGGGCGGCTGATCTACGTCCGAGTGCCAGGGATGGACTCTAAGCTCAACTGTGCACTATGGTCCTCCGGCAAGTAGGGGGTTGGTGTCAGGCCCTATGAGCCAGCCGTAAAAAACCATTGTAGCGGAAAATCAGCAACAGAATAATACGAACGGAGACCAACGGCAACGACCCCAGCGAACAAAAAGGACTTGCGATTGGAAACTCGGTACGTGGAACTGTCGATCTATCAACTTCATTGGGAGCACCCGCATACACGCCGATCTACTGAAGGACCGCGGGTTCGGCATCGTAGCGCTGCAGGAGGTGTGTTGAACAGGATCCATGGTGCGAACGTTTAGAGGTAATCATACCACCTACCAGTGCTGCGGCAGCACACGCGAGCTGGGAACAACTTTCATCGTGATGGGTGATATGCAGAGGCGTGTGATCGGCTGGTGGCCGATCGACGAAAGAATGTGCAGGTTGAGGATCAAGGGCCGATTCTTCAACTTCAGCATAATAAACGTGCACAGCCCACACTCCGGAAGTACTGATGATGACAAGGACGCATTTTACGCGCAGCTCGATCGCGAGTACGATCGCTGCCCAAGCCACGACGTCAAGATCATCATAGGAGATTTGAACGCTCAGATAGGCCAGGAGGAGGAATTCAGACCAACGATTGGTAAGTTCAGCGCCCACCAGCAGACGAACGAAAACGGCCTACAACTTATTGATTTCGCCGCCTCTAAAAATATGGCCATACGTAGCACCTTTTTCCAACACAGCCTCCCTTATTCGTTACACCTGGAGTCCACCACAGCAGACGGAATCTCAAATCGACCACGTTCTGATTGACGGACGGCACTTCTCCGACATTATCGACGTCAGGACCTATCGTGGCGCCAACATCGACTCCGACCACTATCTGGTGATGGTCAAACTGCGCCCAAAACTCTCCGTCATCAACAATGTACGGTACCGGCGACCGCCACGGTACAACCTAGAGCGACTGAAGCAACCGGATGTCGCCTCAGCATACGCGCAGAATCTCGAAGCCGCGTTGCCAGACGAGGGCGAGCTCGATGAGGCCCCTCTAGAGGACTGCTGGAGTACAGTGAAAGCAGCCATCAACGACGCAGCCGAGAGCACCATTGGGTACGTGGAACGGAATCGACGGAACGAATGGATCGACGAAGAGTGCAGAAAGGTTTTGGAGGAGAAGAACGCAACGAGGGCGGTAATGCTGCAGCAAGGGATTCGACAGAACGTGGAACGTTACAAACAGAAGCGGAAACAGCAGACCCGCCTCTTTCAGGAGAAAAAGCGCCGCCTGGAAGAAGCGGAGTGTGAAGTGCCGTTCCCAAGAAACACGGAAGTTCTATCAGAAGCTCAACGCATCCCGCAACGGCTTCGTGCCGCGAGCCGAAATATGCAGGGATAAAGACGGAGGCCTCTTGACGGACGGACGTGAGGTGATCGAAAGGTGGAAGCAGCACTTCGATCAGCACCTGAACGGCGTGGAGAACGTAGGCACTGGAGCCCACGGCAACAGAAGAAACGACGACGCCAGTGCAGTGGAGGACGGAAATGAACCAACTCCCACGCTAAGGGAAGTTAAGGATGCCATTCACCAGCTCAAAACCAACAAAGCAGTTGGTAAGGATGGTGTCGCAGCTAAACTCATCAAGATGTGCCCAGAAAAGTTGGCTACCTGTCTGCATAGGCTGATAGTCAGGATCTGGGAAACCGAACAGCTACCGGAGGAGTGGAAGTAAGGGGTAATCTGCCCCATTCACAAGAAAGGCGACCATTTGGAATGTGAGAACTTTAGGGCGATCACTATTTTGAATGCTGCCTACAAGATGCTATCCCAGATCATCTTCCGTCGTCTGTCACCTAAACCGAATGAGTTCGTGGGAAGTTATCAAGCCGGCTTCATCGACGGCCGGTCGACAACGGACCAGATCTTTACCGTACGGCAAATCCTCCAGAAACGCCGTGAATACCAGGTCCCAACGCATCACCTGTTCATCAACTTCAAACCGGCATACGACAGCATCGACCGCGCAGAGCTATGGAGAATCATGGACGAAAACGGCTTTCCTGGGAAGCTGACTAGACTGATTAAAGCAACGATGGACGATGTGCAAAAACTGCGTAAGAGTTTCGGGTGAACTATCCAGTTCATTCGAATCTCGCCGGGGACTGCGACAAGGTGACGGACTCTCATGCCTACTCTTCAACATCGCTCTGGAAGGTGTGATGCGACGAGCCGGGTTCAAGAGCCGGGGAACGATTTTCACAAAATCCGGACAATTTGTGTGCTTTGCGGACGACATGGACATTATTGCCAGATCATTTGGAACGGTGGCAGAGCTGTACACCCGCCTGAAACGCGAAGCAGCAAAGGTCGGACTGGTGGTGAATGCCTCAAAAACAAAGTACATGCTGGTAGGCGGAACCGAAAACGACCGGATCCGTCTGGGTAGTAATGTTACGATAGACGGGGATACTTTCGAGGTGGTGGAGGAATTCATCTACCTCGGATTCTTACTGACGGCTGACAACAGCGTGAGCCGTGAAATTCGGAGGCGCATCATCAGCGGAAGTCGGGCCTACTACGGGCTCCAGAAGAAACTACGGTCGAAAAAGATTCACCCACGCACCAAATGCACCATGTACAAAACGCTAATAAGACCGGCGGTCCTCTACGGGCACGAGACATGGACCATGCTCGAGGAGGACCTGCAAGCACTCGGAGTTTTCGAGCGACGCGTGCTAAGGACGATCTTCGGCGGTGTGCAGGAGAATGGTGTATGGCGGAGAAGAATGAACCACGAGCTGCTGCACTTTACGGCGAACCCAGCATCCAGAAGGTGGCCAAATCCGGATGGATACGCTGGGCAGGGCATGTTGCAAGAATGCCGGACAACAACCCTGCAAAGCTGGTGTTTGCAACTGATCCGGTTGGCACAAGAAGGCGTGGGGCGCAGAGAGCACGATGAGCAGACCAGGTGGAGCGTGACTTGGCGAGCATTGGGCGCGACCGAGGATGGAGAGCGGCAGCCACAAACCGAGTATTGTGGCGTACTATTTTTGATTATGCCTTGTCTTAATGATGTTGAACAAATAAATGTATGTATGTAACAAAGGCATTGCATTGTTTTAGGTACAATAAAGTAATTGTATGCGAAAGAGTATATGATGAAAGTGTTCCCAAGGTCACAATTCTTCCCACACAGTTGGTTCAGGAATGCTGAATGCTGAATGCCGATCAATGACAAATCAGATGTTCACCTTGCGGTAGATTTTCGAGAACTTGATGTTCTGACGAAGTTATTTCGACTGACTAATGTAAAACTTGATGGATATTTGGCCTTAAACTGGAGGACGGCATCTGACGGCGTCACATGTACTACGAATTGTACCAAATATAGAAAGAGATGGTTATAGTGAAGCGAATAATACACGGCAGACTACGGTGGGTCTCCAGTTAGCCTGCTTGGGAAATCATTTCCCGGGGAGATTTTTCAAAATAAGCCTCACCCTAGTTCCACAGCCTTGATCAATTCCTGGAAGTGCTCTCCTCCTTGGAGCCACCATAGTTTTCCATTACGCCAGCAAGTTGCCATTACGGTCGTTACACACGACGGGAGAAGGCGCTGTTTTTTCTCCGTAAGTCATTCACAGTTCCGTAAAACCTCCGCATAACATTCTGTTCCATATTGTCTTGCGCTTGGGCAATCACATGTTTCTCATGCTCTGTTTTTTTTGTGGTGGATTCATTTTTTGGCTTCCTTTGCTTCCCTGTATCAATGAATATACAAAAGAGTTAATAAGTATGAAAAATGCTATTAAGGCGGCACCAGGTTGAATTGTAAAGGTGGAGAAAAAACAAGCAGAATCTGAATGATGATGATGAACCTGGGCTTGTTAGGGGAATATCTGTAAGTAAAAAGAAAATCGTGTTAAATACTGATCCTTTTAATTCCACTAAGAATTTGCATCCTTTGACAGATACGTATTTCGACCTCAACTGTAAGGTCGTCTTCAGTGTCTTGTACTTGGATCAATATATGGATGAGTCGAGTCAAGTACAAGACACTGAAGACGACCTTACAGTTGAGGTCGAAATACGCATCTGTCAGAGGATGCAAATTCTTAGTGGAATTCAAAGGAACAGTACTTAACACGAGAATCTGAATGATGGATCTTAGAATGAAAATCATGCAAGTTTTGTGGAGCCTCGTAGCCGTGCGGTTAGGATCACCAAGCTTCTAATCTAAGTCAGTGCCAAAAGCTTCGGAAGGGATGGTTCGATTACTGTTCGCGTCGTCGTCGTTCATTTTTCTGGCCTCCGTTTCGCGCGCGTTTCGGTGTGAGATGTTGAAAAGAGAAGCGGCATCATCAGTCAGTGCCAAAAGCTTCGGAAGGGATGGTTCGATTACTGTTCGCGTCGTCGTCGTTCATTTTTCTGGCCTCCGTTTCGCGCGCGTTTCGGTGTGAGATGTTGAAAAGAGAAGCGGCATCATCAGTCAGTGCGAAAAGCTTCGGAAGGGATGGTTCGATTACTGTTCGCGTCGTCGTCGTTCATTTTTCTGGCCTCTGTTTCGCGCGCGTTTCGGTGTGAGATGTTGAAAAGAGAAGCGGCATCATCAGTCAGTGCGAAGAGCTTCGGAAGGGATGGTTCGATTACTGTTCGCGTCGTCGTCGTTCATTTTTCTGGCCTCTGTTTCGCACGCATTTCAGAGTGTGCGGTGGACGCGTCGTGGCTCGAATCGGTTCCGAATTTTTCGCTTCCCGTCGGCGCTAGTTCCCAATACATTTTTAGTTGATAATAAATATTTTCTTTCATTTTTTTTTTTTTTGCATTTGCACAAAAAATGTTAGTTCGGGTTCGTCGGTCGAGAAAAAAAAAATCCGGGCGCCGGCAAGTGAGTCGCGTTTAGTGTATTTCTGTGTGGAATAGACTAAAGGTTTCTGCTCCCTAGTGGAGTGGAGACGCGCGACAGAATTTTCTCTTTGGCTAGTTTTTGCGTCGAAAAGTGATCGGTTGTTAACAGCGGTTTGTGTATATTGATCCATTGTCAAATCATATCACCAACCATAGGTGACTCCCGGACTGACAATGTACCTTACCCTACTAACAAAAATTCCTTCCTGAGACAAACGTGGAGATGCAGCGATTCGCGGTCTTTATAACAACGTTTGTCTTACTAACATTCCCTTCCATCCTCGATGACCGTAAGGACGTGGCCGGCGCCGTTATTGACCTTATTAAAGTTGAGAGCTCTCGAACTGTGTACATTGAGAATAGTAAGCTAGTCCCAAGCCCTATTCATTGGTTCCTTGTGCAATTTCGATTGATCTGGTCAATCACGGAGTAGCAACTACGAATTGTGCGGTCATCTATGCTCATGCTCATGCTCATGCTCATGCTCAGGAGTTGGTGTCTACTACCTATGAGGGCTTCGTGGTCGCCAAAGTAAACGGGGTCTTCTTCTGTAGCTGTTATGCGCCTCCGCGGTGGCCGATCGAGCAGTTCACGCAAATGCTGGACCGCTTAACGACCGTGCTAACAGGGCGAAGGCCGGTGGTAATAGCGGGCGACTTTAATGCCTGGGCCGTGGAATGGGGAAGCCGTTTCACGAACCAGCGGGGTCAGATCCTGCTAGAAACACTGGCCATCTTAGATGTCGACTTGGCTAATGTCGGTACCAAGAGTACCTATAGTCGAAACGGAGCGGAGTCAATTATTGACGTGACCTTTTGTAGTCCTGGCCTAACAAGTAGTTCGAACTGGAGAGTAGATGATGGCTACACTCACAGCGACCACCTGGCGGTTCGCTACAGTATCGACTACAATAACAGCAGACAGCGGATAGAAGAAGAGGCGGCTAGGCCAAGGCCAAGCCCTCGCAGGTGGAAGACATCATACTTCGACGAAGGGGTATTTAGGGAGGCGCTCCGCCGTGAGCCAAACTTAATCGGTTTAGACGGCGACGAGCTGGTAGCGGTGCTCTCACGTGCGTGTGATGCGACCATGCCTAGGCGAGTCCACCCTAGAAATGGGAGGCCACCGGCTTACTGGTGGACCGACGCGATTGCGGACCTGCGCCGCGCCTGCCTACGGGCTAGGCGGCGGATGCAGCGAGCACGATCAGAGGAAGAGCGAAACGAACGGCGGGTGGTGTTCGCCGCTGCAAAAGCCGCGCTTAAGACCGAGATAAGAGCAAGCAAAAAGGCCTGCTTTGAGGGTCTCTGTCAGAGTGCCAATACGAACCCGTGGGGTGACGCCTACAGGATCGTTATGGCCAAGACGAGAGGTGTGATGGCTCCTACAGAGCAATCTCCAGAGATGTTGGAGGGGATCATTGGAGGACTTTTTCCGCGTCATGATCCTAGTCCTTGGCCTCCTTTCGTAGGACAGCCGGGGACTGGGGCTGGCGATGAGGAGAGGGTCACCGATGTGGA
Organism: Aedes albopictus; assembly: GCF_035046485.1. Classification (NCBI taxonomy): domain Eukaryota; kingdom Metazoa; phylum Arthropoda; class Insecta; order Diptera; family Culicidae; genus Aedes; species Aedes albopictus. The sequence goes on along the minus strand of NC_085136.1, from coordinate 284,170,310 downwards.
ACTTGCGGGGATAGCTAAGTCCCTTAGCGTAGGTAAGGCCCCAGGTCCGGACGGAGTTCCGAACCTGGCCTTAAAAGTAGCTATTGCAGAGGCTCCCGAGATGTTCAGGTCTGCTATGCAGAAATGCCTGGACGAGGGAGTTTTCCCAGAAGCTTGGAAGAGGCAGAGCCTGGTACTATTGCCAAAGGCGGGGAAACCACCCGGAGACCCGTCGGCATATAGACCAATATGCTTGATTGACACGGCGGGGAAGGTGCTCGAAAAGATCATCCTCAATAGAATGTTGCGGTTCACCGAGGGCGAAAATGGTCTTTCGAGTAACCAGTACGGCTTCCGGAAGAGGAGGTCCACCGTAGACGCTATCTTGTCGGTTACAAAAACCGCCGAGAAAGCACTCGAGCCTAAGAGGAGGGGAATTCGCTTTTGCGCGGTAGTGACTCTGGATGTAAGGAATGCGTTTAATAGCGCCAGCTGGTCTGCTATTGCCGATGCGCTCTTGCGTCTGGGGATACCGGAGTACCTGTACAAGATTCTCGGAAGTTACTTTCAGAATCGTGTACTAGTCTACGACACGGAGGTGGGTCGGAAGTGCTTTCACATAACCTCAGGAGTCCCGCAAGGTTCCATCCTGGGTCCGGTGTTATGGAATGTCATGTACGACGAGGTGTTGAGGTTAGAGTATCCAGTGGGAGTGGTGATTGTCGGATTTGCCGACGACATTACGCTCGAAGTCTACGGTGAAACGATCGAGGAGGTAAAGTTGACTACCAACCACTCGATCAAGGTTGTGGAGGCGTGGATGCGGTCCAGGAAACTGGAGTTGGCTCACCACAAGACAGAGGTGACGGTTGTTAACAACCTGAAGTCGGAGCAGCAGACGGAGATCAGTGTAGGAGACTGTACTATCCTGTCAAAGCGCTCCGTCAAACACTTGGGCGTGATGATCGACGATAAGCTTACCTTCGGTAGCCACGTCGATTATGCCTGTAAAAGAGCCTCCACAGCTATTGCGGCACTGTCCCGGATGATGTCCAATAGCTCTGCGGTGTACGCCAGTAAGCGCAAGCTTCTGGCTAGTGTTGCTACATCCATACTTAGGTATGGCGGCCCGGCGTGGGGCACCGCGCTAAGTACTAAATGCTACCGACGGAAGCTGGAAAGTACTTACAGGCTTATGTGCCTAAGGGTTGCGAGCGCGTACCGTACCGTGTCACACGACGCTCTCTGCGTCATTACTGGTATGGTGCCTATCAGCATTCTTATCAGTGAGGACATGGAGTGCTTCGAAATGCGCGGCACAAGAGGCATACGCAGGACTGTCAGGATGGCCTCTATGGTCAAATGGCAGCGCGCGTGGGACAGTTCCACCAAAGGAAGGTGGACCTATAGGTTGATACCGAGGGTAGATAGTTGGATTAATAGGCGCCATGGGGAAGTCACATTCCACCTGACACAGGTCCTTACAGGTCATGGTTGCTTCCGACAGTATCTACACCGTTTCGGGCATGCGGATTCTCCCGAATGCCCAGTGTGCAATGGTTTAGAGGAAACGGCGGAACACGTTTTGTTCGTGTGCCCGCGTTTTCGCACAATGCGTGACCGCATGCTTGCCACATGCGGGGAGGACACAACTCCGGACAACTTGGTCCAGAGGATGTGTAGGGATGAGTTTGGCTGGAACGCCGTTTCAACGGCTATTACCCACATCGTCTGGGAGCTACAGAGGAGGTGGCGCGTGGACTCGGAGAATGGCTAGTCCAGATGCAGTACAAGAGGTGGTCCAGGGGTTCGGAGTCGGCTTCGTAGGTCATACCGGTGCCCTGCGGTCGAGATCGACCCTTACAACAGTCCCGGTAGTGGTGCTGTCGTGGCGTCGGTCTAGTAGACCCAGTAGGGTTGGATCCGAGCCCGCGGTTGGAAAGGGGTCCCCGGCAAGGGTCGGGGTAGGTGAGATCCTGCTGTCTGCAACCTACGGGTGCATCTGATAGGGCCTGAAGGGTAGTGATACCCTTCCTTACGGGCAGGTCAGATCGGGTTGCACGTGGGCATCAGTTCTTGATGTCCGCTCAGCAGTAGGGCGCGGGCGGGGTTGACCCTGCCCGCCTTCCGAGGACAAAGGGAGTGGCGAGGACCACTCGGGAAACTAGCTAAGCGCCAGCATGCTACCGTGATGGACTCTCCAAAGCGAGTCATCGATGTTCGTTGCTGCAGGCTACGCAGCTAACCTTGTGGGTGCGATGTGCACTAGCCCCTCTCTGAAGCAATACCTTCTGGTGGTTCCGGAGAGACGTAGGGTTTGGCGACCATAGGAATGGTTTAGTGGGTACGAGGAGAGAGTAGTCCTGGATTTTACTTTTGTTGTAGAAGACGGCCTGTCAGACCTACACTACCCTAACCTTCTGTTAGGGTGTCTGTTGAGCAGATTATCCCCCTATGGTTTAGAAGGAAAAAAAAAAAAACATGAGCTCCATCCAGACATGGCTGGCTGGCTGTATCGATGACCATAGTGTACATCCTCGGATGTTGGATATATTAGATGGAAATTAGGGGTTTCATTGAACATGACATTATGAGTGATGTATTATGCAAACCAAGCCAATGTGCTGAACTGATTAAGGTCGTATTGCATCGGGGTAACAACCTTCTGCTGGAGGTATTGTGGTGTTCCAGGGTGGTGTTATAATTGTCGATTAGTGTTGCAAACAGGATATCTCGAATGTTTGTCGCTTGCACATTATATAAACACAAGTATATTCTGAAATGAACTTTTAGATCCACTAAAATTCGTATTATTGTCAACATTTCCCATTATCAGGCAACTTTCTCTAATTCACATCCATTCGATGTTCTTCTTTCCAATCAACACGTGTTCTACGGTACCCCCGATGACCTACCAACCCAATGTACAAACTTTTGATGGAAATCGGTTTGCGGTATAAACCGCGGCGGCTTCAACAGACTTAAGTTTGCACAATAAAGAGAAAAAAAAACTATGTATATCCACAGCAATGCCGTTGGCCACTCGCGCGAGAGCTGTGCAAAAACTTGCACAACTTTCATGGGATCAGCAGACAGGGCTCTGACATTTATGTGAGAAAATAAGTTTTCTCCCACGCAATTTTCCGTCTGGAAAGGCATTCCTGTCTCACACGGAAGTAAAGGATTAGGGTATCGCGCCACTTGGGCGGTGGCTTCTATATTCGTCTGTTTTCCACTATAACTCAGTCAATTTTGAAACAATTGACTTGAAATGTTGTACACGGGTAGATACTATACCTATCTCACCATATTCCAAAAGTTGTGTCAATTGGTTCAAATTTGACTGAGTTATAGTGGAAAACAGACGAATATAGAAGCCACCGCCCAAGTGGCGCGATTCCCTACGTCGATTTATGTTAGAACTTTAAGCAACAAACAAAAAATATCGCTAAACAGGTTTACATTCATAAGGTACATTTGAAACACTAAGGTATCACATGAGACAATTTCGCGATTAAGAATAGCTCTGCTGCAGTTGACATCGTTGTCAGAGTGGATAACCTAACCAGAAATAGTGGCAAACTTTTCCGTGGATCTTCCGGTCCCCGCTGTATCGAGGGAGTGGTGATGGAAACGATTGTGTACAACACGCGATAACCCGCACCGAATTATACGGAAAGCGAGTCGGGCTGTGGGGCAAAAGAACTTGGTGCGAGATGGAATTTGCATTTCAATTATCTGTTGTTTGATAGTCTTTATTTCTTTTGCTGTTCGGACTCCGAACTTTGAACAGGTTGGAACAGTAAAATGAGCCAGAATGACTATTTATTGAACAGTTTCATTATTTTCATAATGTCAATACGGTTCCACATGAAAACTCTTGACTGTGGAATCCTGTAAACAATACAATTCAGTAAATTTTTCTCTTAATGATTCAAAAGAATATCGTTTGTGAAAATCAGAGTGAACCACTAATAGCAAGTCTAGATTTCCTCATCCTCAGTTCCATTCTACATTTCTTGATGGGTAGCTTCCAGCCATACCAATTCTTACCATCCCCACTGAAAGAGCAAGTTTGCTCAAGTTCGCCGGCGGGTGGTGCCAGAATAAATTTACTACGACCTGGTGTAGGAAAATCCAGACAAAAAAACGCAACAAAACTTTTGAATAAAGTGCACAAAATTGAAACAAGACCAAACACAATGGAACACGGAAGCATCAGCATCGACGGGCGGGATGTTCCCTCTCATGGCCAGAGGGTTGAAGAAACAAGACAGATTCACCGAAGCGGAAAATACGAATTCGATTTAAAATCGTGTGACCGAATGGATTGACGAGGACGACGCCGCGGTCAGAGATGGATGGCCCAGAGCGGTGGGAAGCAGAACCCGAGAAATATTACATCTTGCAGCTGCAGCTGTCTGCTGAACAAAGAGAAAGCTGATTCAATCATGTCGTTTCATGACGGGGAAGTTCATACCTTCGGTGTCAGGTTCGGTAGGGCTTATTCTTTCTGTTTGCAGAGGTGCGTAGGGTCACAGTACTATTAGTAATCTAACGCTCCCAAGTTCATCTTATTCCAAAACAAGCAATAACGGCACCGATTAATTCCATTATATATGTGTGCTCACTTCTAAAAAAAAAACAAAAACAAGAAACAAAAAAAAGCAATGTAATCCCTCATATTTTGATTATGATGGCAGTGTCATACTCGACGCAAAACGCTGTTGACGTGTTGAGCTGTTGTGTCACCGAATGCATTCCCGCCGAATATATCCGTGATTTTCTCAAGTATAGTGGCGAAACAATTGCTGAAATCGCGTTCCGTTTGTGAAGTAGCTCCTATTCCGACTAATTCCGAATAAATAATTTCGCAATCTGCAATCTACCGTCTGCAAGATGACTGAGAAAAGTTCTACAATCGGCGAAGAATTGGTTCTGTGCAAAAAGTGTTCAGTTGCCATATACACTGAACTTGGACTAGTGTGTGCTGGACCGTGTGCAAAAGCCTATCATGTATCATGTGCTTGTGTTAGAGAGGAGGATCTTCGGGCGCAATCACGAGGTTTCATGTGGATGTGTGGCGATTGCTCGCACGCATTTATTGAATGGAAGCAGTCTTATCATAAATCCGAAACGCCGAATGATACAATCCTTCACACCGAGATAGCCGAGTTGAAATCTCAAGTATCTCTCATCGTGGACACCCTACAGCGTTTTATCCCGAACGAATCGTTTTCGCCGAATATGTCTGTGCATCATTCCACTCCTGTTGTTCCTGCTTCAATAAAACGTAAACCAACTGATGACAATGCCAATGCTACTGACCATGATCAGCCTGAGTTAAATGAGTGTTTGCATGCCGAATCAAACGATCATTCTTTTTCGTTGCTGTTATCCAATATCGACAATGCCACCACCGAAAGCGATATTGAAAGGTTGGTGTGTCGATGTCTAGGTGCATCAACTGGAGACTGTATAAGAATTGTAAAATTAGTATCGAGTCGTACGAACTGCAGGCTTTTGGACTACATTTCTTTTCAAGTTGTCCTGAAATGGGAATATAAAGATCCTGCCCTGCGCGTGTCAACATGGCCTGATGGAATCAAATTTAGAGAGTTTCGTCATCGGCAGAGAAACGTTTGGAAACCGTGAATGATTTGTGTCATGTGATGTTGTTATGTTGATTTAATTTGGTTATTGAATGTAACATTGAATTTGTTTGAATGTTGTAAACACCGATTATAATGTTGTGTTTTTTAGATTCAGGTATTAACTAGATATTAAGTAATTCAGTCTGTACAACTTCATTGTTGAAGACGTTGGAATAAATAAATAAATTAGGAACAGTATGGATAATAAGGGAACCGATGCCCTACCTACTATTTCTTTTCCTGGCTCGAGGATGGTAATATGTTGAGTATTACATTGAAAATCATGATTTATGTGTTTCACGATAAATCATATCCTATCGAATGAATGAAGGGTGCCCTGGATGGAAGATCCCCTATTTCTTGTTCTAGGTATATCCGAAGTGGAAAATCGGTCGGCTGTCCTGGAAAAGCTTTAACCCTTTGAAGCCGGAATTTTTCCAAGCGTTATTATAGAGTTTTTTGTCTACGTATTTCTGTGGATTTGGTGCTAAACGGTATAAAAAGGGTAGAATATGATGCAAAATGTTTTTTTCTGGATATCATAGGTCATCCAAGTTGTTCTTGAGTTTAGACTTAAAATCTACGTATAGTACCTTTTTCATTATACAAAGCTAAGATTTGTATTCTATTATGTCCAGTAAGTCTTCTGAAAGTTCAATAGACAGTATCAAGTCAGTCGGGATATCCTGGGTCATCCAAACTGTTCTTGAGCATAGATCCTAAAGTCTACGGTTGTAATAGTAACTCCTTTCATTATACAAAACTAGGATTTGTATTCTATCATGTCTAGTAATTATTCTGAAAGTTCAATAGACAGTACACTAAACCCCCAATTAACCCCCATTTACGCACTAATTCCCAAATAGCGCTTCCCAAATTTACGCCCATTCAGTATGCAAAAAAAGTTTATCTGATCTGATCTGATCTGATCTGAAAAGTTTTATGGTTTACAGATTTTGCGTCTCATGAAGCAATTATTACAATAAAGTGTCGCTTCAAAACTCAGTGGTTCTCAAGCTAGAGTGTTACGGGCCATGCTGATTTCGCAAGAACCGAAAGTCTTAGGAGAAAGTGTGAATGTTTTAGAACTATACGTCTCAAGGAGTACCTATTACCCTATACTGATGTTGTAAATCTCAGAGGTTTCCAATATGGGGACACTGGCAATGCAAATTTCTCAAGAATCTCAAGTACGATGAGAAAGTGAAAATGGTTTTAAAATTATGCACCACAAGCAGCATAAAATTGTAGTGTAGCAAAGCTTTGTGGTTCCAAATGTGGAGTAACGGGCCATGATCATTTCTCAAAAACCTTAAGTCCTAGGACGATCTTTTTGGCGTATAGTATGGATGTGTTCATGAACCATGTAGACCAAATTTTGGTTCATCTACCTGAAACCTGAAATCCATGAAGCCTCCTGGGATCCCCCTGGACCAGTCTTGTAAACATTCGACACTTTTCACTACCTTCGTTTCGTTGCCGCGGTCAGCTGTGTTAGCTTGCTTCATTACACTCGTGTGCGATGCTGGGTCATTAGGCCAAATGGTCATTAGGACGAATGGTCATCAGGACGAATTGAAAGTTAGCCGTTGTTTTTACCTTTTCCAACAATTTTTGCTAAAAACTAGTTTAACAATGAAACTAGAAAGAATAGCCTATGTTTTAAAGAAGGAAAAATTTATGAATTGAATATCAGCAGTTTCAGCGCCAAAAACTATTTTAGCAATGATACTAGAAAGAACAGCGTATATTTAAAAGAAGGAAAAATTAATGGGTAAAATATCAGTAGATTCAGCATCCATGAAGTATCTTCGTGCCTGTCACACAATACACACATGCAAAATGGTCATTTGCAGAGAAAGCTCTCAGTTAATAACTGTGAAAGTGTTCATAGAACACTAAGCTGAGAAGCAGGCTTTGTCTCAGTGGGGACGTAACAGCAAGAAGAAGACCCAATGACCATTCGGCCTGATGACCATTCGGCCTATTGATCATTCGGCCTAATGACCTTCGGCCGAATGGCCTGACACCTCGTGTGCTACCGTTACCTTTTACACACAACAAGAGCGGTAGAACAAAGATCAATGTTCATGCAAAAACGGATGATATCAATGTCGTCTGACATGATGACATTTATCTAATTATAGCTTTTCGCATGATTTCAGATTATTCCGATTATTATTGGTTTATTTGTGCGAGTTGAATCTAATAAATCGCCCCACTTGGGCGGTGGCTTCTATTTTCCTCTGTTTTCCGCTATAACTCAGTCAAAATTGAACCGATTGACACAATTTTTGGAATGCGGTGAGATAGGTATAGTATCTAACCGTGTACAACATTTCAAGTCAACTGGTTCAAAATTGACTGAGTTATAGTGGAAAACAGACGAATATAGAAGCCATCACCCAAGTGGCGCGATACCCTACGACATACACATATGGCTAAAATATCTCTCTTCATGGGAAAAGACAGGAATAATAAAAACCAAAGAGGAGCTAGGTATGTCAAGCCAAAGCATAAAAGAGTAGGTGCCAAGCGAGAGAAAGGCGACGCGTTCGTTATCAAGACCGAACAGGCGAAATCCTCAGACATATTGAAGGCTACGCAAAGCGACGCCAAGCTCGTGGATCTGGGAACCGACGTGCGCAGTATCAGACGTACTCGTACGGGCGAGATATTATTGGAGCTGAAGCGGGAGAAGAAGCGCAAGGGCGTCGCCTATACATATTTTGGAGGAAAAGGTCCTTGGCGAAGGGGTAGAGGTGAGGGCTCTTACAGCCATCGGAGGCGACTGTGAAGGTTAAAAATCTAGACAAGATCACTAACGCGGAAGAGCTCGTCACGGCACTGCGGTAAGAGTGCGTGGTGCAGGTGGCCGGACTATGGAAGGGCTCGGTATGGACACAGGTGACCTTGGTACAGCTACCTGTGGCCAATGCTAACAAGTTCGTTAGAGTAGGCACGGTGTGTCTGGTAGAACAAAATTAATTTAAAAAAATCGGTATCGCTAAAACACCCACCAAACGAAAGCTGAAGGTCCCCTCTTTCATTTGAGACTAAAAGGAGAAAGTTCTATCGGCGGGTCTAGAACAATTTTTTTTTTCAAATATTACTATCTTTGAGGCTTGTGTTTTTTTTTTTCAACCTTGAGTGTAGCCAAATGGGCTTGAATGAGGTCGCCCATTAGTAACGTGTCCTTTTAAAAGAGTAAACGGGTCAAATCAAAAATTAAAAATTTTCTTTACAAAATATTGCTTAGACATAAAGTGCAAAAAAAAATAAAGCGGTTGAATAGAATTTCAGCAGTATCTGGGCAAATATACAAATAAACTTCGCCTTTTATGTGGAAGTAGTTATTGCGGCTGCAATTTTCTTATTTTTTATTGACAGTGTCTTATGATTTAACAGTTTTACGATCAAAGTAGGCCGAGTAATTTCAACAAAAATAGAACATACATCAAAGTAGCTCGGATAACGGGGCACAACATTTGGAAGGTAATCCATTTCGGAAAATTGAAAGTTTTTTGATGATGCAATTTAAATCGTTCAAAGGCATGAATAAAACGATCTAGAACTCCATACCAATTTTATCAATGTGATGGATATAATTGTATGCCGTGGCTCGGATAGAATTATCACATGCCGGTATTTGTTCAATTTGTGCACCTTTATGGTACCTAAGACTTAAACATTTTTAGTTAATTTAGACTATTGCAGTTAGGTATAGCTCCTTACTTTCAAAGGCACAACTACGACAAGAACCCCCTAAGTGACGAGGAAAACCAAACCAAAGAGTACGTTTTGTGTTTGAAGAAGTGTTTTTCCACCACAATTATCATCGAAAGCAGTTAATATTCACTGTTTCTGATTTGTTTAGTAAAATAATCTAATAACGGGTAATTAGACATAAAAAATATTGGTAACAGTATATCTTTGTGAACAGGTAGCCTTACTCAACTGACAAACACAGAATAATTAATGCTACATGTCTAACGATATATGTATGTAGTAAGAACAATGTGCTAATCTGTCGGTTATCAACAGTTTGATCTTCTGCTATTTTTTAAATCTGTATTAACGAGATTTTTAGCCCTTGGCTAGTTCATCTCGGGACCTACGCTTCACTTCCCTTCCGAAGGAAGAACTCACATTTTGCGAGTTTGCCGGGAGTGGGATTCGATCCCAGGTCCTCGGCGTGATAGTCAAGTGTTCTAACCATCACACCAGGTCCGCTCCACATCTTCTGCTAGCATCATGGCATTATAGACGAGTTAGCAACTTTTCATTCAATTTTACAGCTTTATTGACATATACACATGTTTTACATTAAGGTGAAATGGGAGAGCGTCCAGGTGAATTTTTGACTCGCATTTTTGAGAGCACCACAAAACGCCCGAAAACGAAAATGCTACTCAATGTTTATCACGAGTGAGCAAGGCTACTCATTGCTTTTTCAGCTCTGTTTGTTGTTTAGATGACGAGATCCGTGCTTTCGGTGACGGCCATCTTTGGATTCGCTCATATATGTCCTTAAAGTCCATATGTCTGAGCACATACATATTAATCAGATCGGATTGAAAATGTCTTAACTTGTTCTTGTCTCTACTTGCAGGTTGTTGATATTATGAAATTTTTTTCTGAAAGATATCAGAGATAGCAGTTAGTACTACCCCACAAAAAAGTTCGGACTTGCTCATTTAAATTTATCTCATTCGATGGTGGCGAATATACCCATTAGATTTACTCTCTATGAGCTTACATATTATTTGAAACCTTCTACATAGAGTTGCGGCCCTTGTTTGTGAAATATGTAGTTCTGCAAGAACTACAACTTCTCATAAAGGGCAAACGTGGCAGATCTAGCGCTACTACCGATGACGCAGAAAGAAATTGCTCGTTGCAGTTGTGTTCTAGATGCTACAGGAAGATGATCAAAGGCTGAAGTACATTGAAACTTGTTTGAACATCATTCAGACTTCTCATAAAGTTGCTGAGGTTGCTGAATATTTGCGGGCAAAACCCAGAGATCAGGCGATCAGATGAAACTCTCAAATATTCATGAACTACCATCTAGATGGAAACCGGCGTCAACGAGTGACCAGAACAGTAAACCGATTTTGTTCACCGATGATTTGTTTTTGATAACAAAAAGTGCCCATAAAGCCACACCTGCAAAGGCGTGAGTACCCAGAACAACCATGCTGAGGATGACGGGTTCGATTCCCGGTCAGTCCAGGACCTTTTCGTGAAGGAAATTTCCCCGACTTAAATGAGCATGCAGTATTTTCGTGCAAGTCACACGCTATACACATGCAAAATAGTAATCGGCAAAAGAAGTTTTTAGTTAAAAACTGTGAAAGTGCTTGTAGGAGATAAAATAAGAAAATTTCAAACAAATCAAACAATTTCATTCTTATTACATCTCCTACAGTGCTCATAGAACAAGCTAAGAAGCATGCTTAGTCCCTGTAGGGACGTTTCGCCAAGAAGAAGAAGAAGAAGACGACGAAAGAAAACATGACATTGTGTCTTGAGTACCGGGCGCGCATTGAAGTTGAGAAGCTGTTTGAGAAGAATATATGACGAAGTCACACCCCGAAATTTCAAGAGCACAAATCTGAAGAACCAAATGACGGCATATGCTGTAAAGGAGATCGATTGGTGACCTGCTGGTGCCAGTCAAATATGAGACCCTAAAGACGTATACGCATCTGTCATAGGATGCAAACACATTATTGGAATCTAGATTGGAATTCAAAGGAACAGCATATAACTCGATTTTATACTCACTGTTCTAGTACTTTCACCACACTGTCCATAAACACAAAACTGTCATCTGCTGGATTTCCCATTCCCATGGGACTATTGTGCTTTTATGTGAAGAATAATAAACATAATATAAAAAATATATCGTCGCAAAATCATGTTTGCAATGGAAAAACAGTGTTTTGTCATAAATGTATTCTTCGAAAAAAATGAAAAAATATCATATTTTTTCAAAAAAAAAAAAAAATTGTTCTAGACCCGCCGATAGAACTTTCTCCTTTAAGTCTCAAATGAAAGGGGGGACCCTTAGCTTTCGCTTGGTGGGTGTCTTGGCGATACCGATTTTTTTAAATTAATGTTCTCCACCAGACACACCGTGAGGGTAGATCAGTGTGCTGACCTTGCCAACTGGCGGCGAAGGCCATAAGGCACAAGGCTGCACGAGTTCACCTATTTGACTGATCTGTACCGGGAAATCCGTGAACAACAGGCATCCAGCGGGTGGTCCAAGGTGCCCGGCCTTCAAGAAAGCCGCAGTGATCAAATTGCAGTGCATGTAACGCAGCTGAAGCTAACTACTGTGACGCAGCACAGCATCTTTGTCAGGCGGTTTTTGAGTGGGGGACGGATATTGCGGACCCATCCTGAGTACCCGCCGGCAAATTTCCCAAATGGAGGAGAACGGGCCTCTGGAGCCGACCTACTGATACCCGCCGGCAACGACAATTGGGTTGCGGATGGGTCCAGAAAAATGGCGGCGATATGGACGACGGGTAAATACTCCGTCCAGGAGTTGGTATCTACTATATATGATGGTCGCCAAAGTAAACGGGGTCTTCTTCTGTAGCTGTTATGCGCCTCCACGGGGATCTATCACGCAGATGCTGAACTGTATAACGACCGTACTATCATGGCGAAGGCCGGCGGTGATAGCGCGTGCCTCCTAATGCCTGGGCCGTGAAATGGGGAAGTCGTTTAATGAACCAGTGGGGTAAGATCCTGCTAGATACACTGGCCATACTAGAGATCGGTGCAGAGTCGATTATTGACGTGAATTTTTGTAGTCCTGGCCTAAAAAGAAGTTCGAACTGGAGAGTAGACGATAGCTACACTCACAGCGATCACCTGGTGGTTCGCTACAGTATCGACTACAACAACAGCAGGCATCGGGTCGAGGAAGCGGCGGCTAGGCTAAAGCCAAACCCTCGCAGGTGGAAGACATCATACTTCGACGAAGGAGTAATTAGGGAAGCGCTCCGCCGTGAACGAAACCTACTTGGTTTAGAGGGTGATGAGCTGGTAGCGGTGCTCTCGCGTGCGTACGATGTGGCTATGCCTGGGCGAGTCCACCCTAGAAATGGGAGGTCACCGGGCTACTGGTGGACTCAAGCGATTGCGGACCTCTTCCGCCTCTGCCTGAGGGCTAGGCGCGAATGCAGCGAGCACGATATGAGGAAGAGCGAAACGAACGACAGCGGGTGATGTTCGCCGCTGCAAAAGCCGCCGAGAAGACCGAGATAAGGGCGCAAGCCAAAAGGCCTGCTTCGAAGGTCTCTGTCAGAGTGCCAATGCGATTACGTGGGGTGATGCCTTAAGAGATGTAATCTCCGGAGATGTTTGGGGGGAATCATAGAAGGACTTTTCCCGTGTCATGATCATGGAAAGTCGGTGACTGGGGCTGGCGATGAGGAGAGGGTTACCGATATGGAACTTGCGGGGATAGCAAAGTCCCTTAGCGTAGGGAAGCCGCCGGTCCTGACGGAGTTCCGAACTTGCAGAATCTCCCGAGATATTCAGGTCTGCTATGCAGAACTGCCTGGACGAGGGAGTTTTCCCAGAAGTATGGAAGAATCAGAGCCTGGTTCTATTGCCAAAGGCGGGGAAACCACCCGGAGCCCCGTTGGCATATAGACCAATAGACTTGATCGACACGGCGGGGAATGACCTTGAAAAGATCATCATGTTTGAGGCACACCGAGGGTGTCAATGATATCTCGAGCAACCAATTCCGCTTTCGGAAGGGGAGGTCGACAGTGGACGCTTTCTTGACGATTTTAAAGACCTCCAAGATAGCGCTCCAGCGTAAGAAGAGGATGTAAGGAACGTGCTCAATAGCGCCAGTTGGACGGCTATTGTCGATGCACTCCTGTGTCAGGGGATACCGGGTACTTGGACAAGATTCTCGGAAGTAACTTCCAGAATAGAGTACTAGTCTACGGCACATAGGTGAGTAGGATGTGCTTTCACATAACCTCAGGAGACTCGCAAGTTTCCATCCTGGTTCCGGTGTTACAGAATGTCATGTACGACTAGGTGTTGAAGTTAGAGTTCCCGGTGGGGATCGTGATCATCGACTTCGCTGACGACATTACGATGGAAATCTACGGTGAATCGATCGAAGAAGTGAAGTTGACTACTGCCCCCTCGATCAAGGTTATAGAGGCGTTTAAACTGAAACAATAACGGAAATTTACATAACAAAACGGAGTTGAAAACAACAAAACTAATAAATGTCGCTGAAATGAATTTATTTAACGGTTCTTTGAACAAAAATAGAAGTAACAAAATAACACAATACAAACAAGAAAAACAAAGCAATTGAATTCATTCTAAATGTATATTATTTTCACAAAAATGCTCGTCAAGTGTGTGTGTGTGTATGTGTGTGTGTGATCATGGCCATGATTGACGTACCTGCGCAGGCTTTGTTCGTCGTCGGTGCCTTTCGTGGCCACTCGTCGACGTCGCGCTCTCCTTATCGTTCGCCGGATTAAAGGTGCGGAGGGGGAGCGTCGGCGGTCCGGTACTCTGCCTGATCGTACGTTGGCCGCACGCAGGTAGGCCGGAAGAAAACCCAACTCTCCGTTTGACTGCCAGTAATTTGGCGGGCGAGGAGCAGCGAAAATGACTTGAAATCCAAAATAAAAAGCGTCTTTTGGACGCTAGGGTCCAAAGACGAACACAAAATTAAACAACATACACTAAAACGAATTCAATTATAATAATTACCTTTTTTAACAACAATTAAACGCACAGGGAACAGAGCGTCTGCCCCTGGCGACAAAAACCATAATTTAAGTCACTACAGAACGAAAAAAACAAAGACAATTAATCTTAAATTCACTTCAAACGGCACTACTTAATAAATTTACATTACTACAAAACACTACACACCTTAACAAAACTTAAAACTGGCAGAAGGTCGCCGAAGCTCGCTTCTGTTCTCCAGCCGACTCAACTATCAAGTGATGGAGTCAGTCGAAATGTCTAGTCAAGTAAATTTCCTGCTATTGAAGCAGTCGTCTATTCAATTTACAAACTATTATATACAAGTGCGCCAAATTTAAATCGCACATGGCGTAAAAACTATTTAACGCCATCGAAAAAGTCCTATAAGATACGTAACATGAATCGTCATTAGCTTAGCTTAGACACAAACCATATATGAAACGGATAATCTATACTAAATGAAACGGTTCAAACTCTAAGGCAAATTCAACGAATCTAATTCAAATGAGATTTTACTTGAAAAGATAAAAACGTCAAAAGCTACAAATTAACTAAAATAGTAATAATTTAAAGAAACGAACTTTGAAATAGAAATTTAAAATAATAAAAAAACAGATTTATCCAAATTTATCAAACTGAATTCAAACTTTATTTTACTTACAAAGATGAAAAACGTCAAAACGTTACATACACCTGCAAAAGAGCCTCCACAGCTGTAACGGCACAGTCCCGGATGATGTCCGATAGCTCTGCGGTGCATGCCAGCATGCGCAAGCTTCTGGCTAGTGTCGCCTCGTGCATACTCGTCTCGAAGGTTACGAGCTCGTACCGTACCGTGTTCGTTGAAAGTGTATGGTGTCTATAGATATCCTTATCAAAATGCGCGGCAAAAGAGGCATAGACAGGACTGCAAGATTGGTCTCCATGGTTAACCCACAGGTTGATCCCGGGTGCCATGAGGAAGTAACATTTCACCTAACCCATGTCCTTTCAGTCCATGCTTGCTTCTGGCAGTATGTACATCGTTTTGGTCATATGTATGTGCTTTTCCGAATGTCCAGTTTGTGCTGGTTTAAAGAAAACGGCGAAACACGTTGTGTGTCACAATGTGTGACTGTCTGCTTGCCACATGCAAGGAGGACGCAACTCCAGACAGTCTTGTTCAGAGGGTGTGTACCGATGAGTATGGCTGGAATGCCGTTTCAACTGCTATCAGCCACTCCGATGCCCTACGGTTGAAATCGACCCTTACAGCGATTGAGTGGCTGTGGAGAGAATATCCTGGTAGCGTTGTTGTCGTGGCGTCAGTCTTCCAGGTTGGATCCGAGCCCGCGGTTGGAGAAGGGGTTTCCAGCAAGGTCGAGGCAGGTGGAGGCCCCATGTCGACACGTCCTTCTGTGTGCTGGCTGATAGGACTTTATTTGCAGAGAGGTCGAATCGCTGTGCGTACGGTATCATTTATGCAGCTGGTAGCAGGCATGGTGTCGACCCTGCCTGCTTTACGAGGACAAAGGGAGTAGTAAGGAGTTCTCGGGAAACTGGCTATGAGTCAGCATGCTACCTTGCTGGATTCCCCAAAGCGTGTCATCGCTTTTCGTTGCTGCAGGCTACGCAGCTTACCATGAGAGTGCGATGTGCACTAGCCTCTCTCTGAAGCAATGTCTTCTCGGGGGTTCCGGAGAGACGTAGGGTTTGGTGACTATGGTAATATTGTTTAGTGGGTCGATGAAAGAGTAGTCCTAGTTTTACTTAAGACGGTCGAAACGTCGGACAAATAGTTTGTTTAATAGTTTGTTCCAATACATAAGACTGCACAGCCGAACCTATTTCCGATACGGTCCTTAACCTTACACTATCTGGACCTTCCTGTTCAGGTACCTGTTGAGCAGATTATTCCCAACGGTTTAGAAGGCAAAAAAAGAGTCGATGTGGCTAAATTGGTATTCCATCTGTTGTGGTGATCTCCAGGTATCACGATTAAGGAGGCTGAGTTGGAAGAAGGGGCTTCGAATTGTCAAATTCTTGGAGGCGGCAAAATCACAGGTCGTTTTCGTTCGTCTGCTGGTTCCTCCTCATGTTTAACGTATATGTTCAGGTCGTCTTGGGCAGCGGGCTGACTGAAACAAAGTACGTATTGGTAGACGAAATTAAGTGCGGTAAGGTTCACTGACATCATATTCCCAAAACAAACTTTAGACATTGTGTAACACCTTATAGCTCTTAGCCTGAAAAAAAAAAGAGAATGTCTGACGGAAGCACAAAATATACCCCCGGAAGGCCAAAAATATATCCATCAAATGAACAAATGACAATGTCAACGACAACGCAGATTGCCTCAAAGGAGACGTCCAGTTCAGTCCGTCGCTAGCAATGGCTGGCTGGCGGGTCGTGGCAGAGTCTAGTCGTACCAGCAGCACGAAACAAGAGCGGGAGTATGAACAAAGAAAGTGTGATTTTATTAGCCAAATGCTCTTTTCACGCTACAGCATTTATCTTCTTCCCACGCTGCCTGCCGTTGGGCATTTTTTTTTTCTTTCCTGGCAATGAAATTCAGTGGGCGAAAACAAAAAGCTGAAAATCTCGGCACTGGCAGTCTGGCGGCCAGGCCATGGCACTGAGTGGTAGAGGACTTCCAGGATGTGTGTGGAGTGAGTGCGGGGAAAGGCAGTGCTTTCCAGTCAGTAGATATGATTCAGTCTTGCTGTAGACGTATGTTATGTTTGATGTTTCATGAGGACTATGGTTAAAGTGTAATGCATATGATCACACCATGTTTCTTTTGTACTATTTGATTTGTTTTTCAAATTCTATCTATAAATTTAGTTACATATGTCTGTAGTTTTTTACGTAAATATCTTATAGAGAACAAAACGAAAAATATAATTTGAGAATAATTATCACAAAACTTCCACTGAATTGAGAGACATTGGCATGAATACCTCATAATTGACGATCCATACAGCCGAAGCGCCCTACATCGTTCAACAAACAGTAATGGATAAATAATACGATTCACTAAATGTTTTTCTTACAGCGGAAATTCAATTGCAGTAAAGCTTTAGAACGAGTTTACATCTCCGTACCAAATGGACATCGTTATAGAGCAAATTGGCCCTAATTAGTCAGTTCCGCAAAATACCGACAATTCGTTCGAATCATGATCAAATGGTCAATAAATTTATACCAACCGGGACGGAAACAACTTCCATTCTTGCCTGGCACAGAAGGTACCCACTGGTGCCAATTTCAAGCGCACCGTACCGATTAGATGGTTCGATTCCCGCAGTCTCATCTGCTATTGTTGCCAATTTGGTGTCGCATTTTATACCCTCGAAAGCACACGTATATTGTGGAGCGAGACTTCTGCACATACAGTTAGTAGATATGGTTCGGTTCATACATACATGGTTTCGATTCGGTCTCACAACTTTCTGGCACAGCCACAGATGTGATCACTTCCTGCACCTGGAACTGCTGCAACACCCGACACTGCCAGTAAGCAACTTGATCACAGGGAAATGACAAATTCGGATAACAGCCGGAGTAGTAATTTTCATGAAACTTTATAACCACAAGAGCGAGTAAGTTTATAGAGCCCATCTAGTCGAAGCGATAAACATACGGGTATTCAGGAAGACTATGCTGAGGATGACGAGTTCAGTTCCTAGTCTGTCCAGCAACTTTTCGAAATGTTAATATCATTGACTTTCTCCGACACAGAATATCTTGATGTCTGACAAACTATATAGACATGCAAAATGATCATTGACAGAGGAATCTCTCAGATAATAATTATGGAAACGCTCATAGAATGTACTTAGAGCAATCCTACCCAAAACAACTAATAATCATTTAAGGTTAAACATTAGCACCCGGTGACATAATTCGATCACAAATTTGTTATACCTCCTATTCAGGAAAGCGACTGTGTGTTGGTGCAGGAGTGATACACAGCACAAAGAATTCGAAAATAATGAAATATTGCATTCATTTGGCTTCCATTGGCAATGCTCCACGCTCTATCGATTGTCGTCAGGAGGGACCAACCGAGACCAAGACGACACAGAACGTCGGCGAAAGCAGAACAGTTCCTTCCACCTCGGTTCTTCGGTTTCCCATTCCCAGTCTTCGTCCCCGCTCAAGTGGAAAGCTTAGAAATCAATTTCACTTCTGCAGCATTACATACCGTTCTGGGAAGAGAGGGGGACGGGGGGATCATAAAGCTTCCTAATTGCATCGATTTTGTGGATTCTTCCTTCTCTACACAGTAACTTTCTAGTTACCGGCATTTGGTTCGGTTTTATTTCCTTTGGCAGAAGGAAACGGAATTTTCCCAAACAGCTGCTTAAAAGGGTCATCAATTTTAGAGTGCGACCGACATGCACGGTTGGGTAACTTGATAATGGTGTGATGCAGCTGGCTGTATGTTCCGAACAGTAGTAACTTTCGATTCTGACTAAAATTAGGATCTAGTGGAATCGCTGTTGTGACCTTGAGCGGGTGTTCGTTAACTGAACTCTGGAAGTTATTTGTTTACCATTGCAGCTCTCTCTGCATGTTCGTTGAGCTATTTTAAATATGTAGCTATGATTGCAGTTCTCCAGTAGCCTAGTGGTTAAGGCTATGGATCGCCAATCCGGAGACGTCGGATTCGATTCCCGCTCCAGTCGGAAATTTTTTTTCGACTCCCTGGGCATAGTGTATCATTGTACTTACCTCACAATATAAAAATTCATGCAACGCATTGCAATGGCAGGCAAAGAAAGCCCTTCATTTAACCCTCGAGCGATCGCGCTGTTGTATTTTGTAAAACACGATGAAAAAATCTCGCTTTTTGTACTCAGCATTAGCGTGGTGCTGACGCAGGTACCGTAAACCGGGGTCAAATTGATCAGCGGGGTGAAATTGATCACTTGGGTACTACATTATAATTTCATACTAGGAACTCTTAACGGTCGTTATGATCTTTAACTTTTTAGAGATGAGTGTAGACTTTTAATTTTTTAGAAAAAAAGTTTGTTTTGCCTTATTTTTTCAAGGAATTTGCAATGTATTTCTCACTTAGCTGAAACCATTGCTGCTAAACAATCAATTGCTAATAGAACTTCCCGTGAATTCTCTGTTTTAACATTTTTGTGGAGCCTTGGTTGGGATGTTATGCAGCTAATCAGAACATGAAATTGTTATAAAAAGTTCATTTTATGAAGAAATAGTCATTTATTGTAATAGAAATCACTTAATTCAAATGAAATTGACTACCTTTGGGCGCTTGAGGGGAAATTTCGAAATTTATTTTGCATTTAAAGTATTAAATTCACTAGTTGTAAGATTTTAGACGCGTTATTCGGTTTTAGAAGAGCAAAATTTAGCGGTGAATGAAATGTTCCTTTCCAACCGATGCTTAATTGTATACTGATCAATTTCGCCCCAAAGTGGCATTTCCAACATTTTGATATTTGGAGTTATTTTACTTAAAGTTTAAATTTGTTGAGCAAAATTCTGTCACATGGTTCCATGGAGATCCACTGGGTACTGGTTTTACAGAAATTCTTTTGGCAATATTTGAACAGGCACTGATGTTATCCGCAAAAGTTGTTTTAAAGTGATCAATTTGATCCCGGATTACGGTTGTCAACCGCGCGAGTTACGGAAGGTTAATAACTGTGCAAGTGCTCAAACAATACTAAGTTGATGTGAGGCAGGCCAAGTCCCAGTGGGGACGTAGAGCCATAAAGAAGAAGAAAAAGAAAAAGCTATGATTGCAACGAGTTGCAAAAAGATATGACAAGCATCTGAGGAGTAGGAGTGGAGTGTGGACCAGTTGAATAACTAACTGCCCATAACTGCATAACAGTCACATTCGACAAAAGTAGGCATGGGAGAAAATGGAGGTTAAAGTTTGCAACATGCGCTAGTATGGAGACGAAACGAAATTTCAAAAATTTGACAATAATTCAAAATGTATCCTATTGCAATGAAATTTTCTACAGCTCTTGTGTTCTGCAGGCCGAACAGTCAAAAAAATAATCAGACCTAAATATGATTGATGGTACGCTATGAGGCCAGTGAGTATTTCCAGTGTGACTGTTATGCGGTTACATTCATGAATATTAGCTAATGAGACAAAACGACTTGGTAAGTTCATTTGGGTGGATGAAAGTTCTGATGATTAGGAGATGATCCCCAGTATTAACTCAATATTGGCAAAAACTGCAAATGTTACAATTATGCAGTTATGGGCAGTAGAGTGCTGAATCAAATTTTGCTTTACTTACTTACATTGTGATAATGATTGATTGGACAAACGCCGATTTTCATACAAAATGGCCAACTTTGTGATTTTGTAACTATGGTTTGCGTTGGTGGATTGAGCTTAATTTTTAATACAGAACTACAAATTTGTTGAATTTTGCGTGTACGTAATACAACATATTTTCGTTCACATGTCTGGGCATGACAAGACCTTTAAAATGTGGAAAAGTGATCGAGCAGTGTCAACCATTTAATTTACACGTCACTCAACAACAGCAAAAAAAATGTTTCATTATTACGGTAGCTAACATAGCACAAGAAAAAAAAAACAAACGATTTAAACTTGACTCAGTTATAACCGTAGAATGACCTGACCAAAACAAAAATCGAGTGTATGTTATTTCACCAAACTTCAAAAATAAAATAGTTTCATGAAACGAGCTCACCAACTTTTATATATGAATCCTTACGTTGCTGTACAGCTAGCATATCGTGGTATAGAGTGCTGATTTGTGATTTGACGATGGCACGGTTGCAACCCTCCAAGACTTGCTCCAAGAGGTCCTTCTGGGATTCAACAGGAGTTCCATCCGAGAAATCATTCGTGGTTTCTCCACAAATTTGCTCCAGGAGTTTTGTGTGGGATTCCCAGGGAGTTCTTGATGATTCTATGGGATTCTTCCAGGAATTCCTTCTGAAATCCCTAACGAGATTTCGTCTGTGATTTCTTCAAAAGCTCTTGCTGGTACTCCTCCAGGAAGTACTTCCGAAATTCTCCCTGAGATTTTTTTCTGGGATTTCTTAAGGAATACCTTTTGAGATTACTCCAGGAATTTCTGAATTCCTTCATCCTCCAGGAATTTTATCTTAGATTCTTCTAGTTTTTTTACTTCCACTAGATATTCCAGCTATTTTATCCCAGATTTCTTCTTCAGGAATTCGTTCCGAGAATCCTTTAGAAACTCCTTGCAAAATTCTGTCGGAGATTCCTTCCAGGAATTCTGCGCGAGATTCCTCCCGGAGTTCTTTCTGGGATTTCTTTCAGAATCATTTATGAGATACTCCCAGGAATCCTACAAGATTTTCTTCAAGTATTTATCCCAAAACTTCTTCAGGATTTCTCCTGGAGCTTCTTTCGGGATTCTTTCAGTAGCACTTCTGGGATCCATCCAGAATATCTGCGATAATTATACCGCGATTTTTTTCTGGGATTTCTCCAAGAACCTCTTCCAGGATTCTTTCGGGAGCTCCTTCTGGGATTACTCCGGGATTTTTTTCGGGGTTTCTGTCAGGAATTGCATCTGGAATTTCGTTAAGAACTCCTTCGTGTATATCTTGCGGGCAAGAGCTCTTGAAAGAATTCCAGACGAAACTTCTTCAAGGATCTAAGAAGAAACTCCACGAAAAGCCCGAAAGCAATTTCTGAAGGAATCCTTCCTAGAATTCCATGCGAGATTCCTTCTGCAATTACTTCAGGGATTTCTTCATTCAGGTATTCAGTATTCAACGCTGACGCGAAATTCTTTCAGTCTACTCCGGAATCCCTGCAATAGCTTCTTCCGTAACTCATTCAGGAACGATTTCTGAGATTGCCTTTCGGAATTTTTATGGTAATTCCACCGGGTACTGCTTCCGAAATTCCTCTAGGAACTATTTCCAGACTTTTTTCGGGAGCTCTTTCAGGAATTCTTCCGGAAATTACTTCTTCTGGATTTCTGTCAGGAATTGCTTCTGGAATATCTTCAATTTCTAGAGAAATCCAAGGCAAAATCTCTGAAAGAATGCCAGCAATATGGATGCTATCGAATTGATACTCGTTAAGAGGAGTAAAATCTAGATGAGGTAGTGAGCTCGTTCTATGTTACTTATATTGGGGTGTTTTAGGTCTTTTGAAAGACGACTTCCTTAGGGGGCGTCAATAAATGACGTAACTTTTTAAGCGATTTTAATACCCTCTCCTCCTCGTAGCATTGCGTCACAAATTTGGATACCACCCCTATAAATGACGTAGCTTGTTAAGCAACCCCCCCCTCAACAAAATTGTCATTAAGCAAGTAACGAAAATACTCGAAACTTAGTTCTGATTTAAATTTTAACTTGTATGTTTAACGAATATATTGAAAAAACAACAACAGAAAACATTGCTGACTATGGAGCGGGTCTGGTGTGATGATTAAAGAACATGACTATCACGCCGAAGACCTGGGATCGAATCCCACTCCCCCTGAGTTCTTCCTTCGGAAGAGAAGTAAAGCGTGTGGGTCCCGAGATGAACCAAGGACTAAAAATCGCGTTAATGTGTAAGTTAAAATACACGTTAATACAAAGAAAAAAAAAAATCGCGTTAATGTAGAAAGAAAAAATACATTGCCGACTGCCAGGTTCAGATCGCCAACATCAAAACCATAGGTGCAACCAGAGGTATCACCAAAGCTAATGACTTAATATATCACCCATCGTTCTGCTTATTACCGAAGAACAGGAAGTTGATGCTCCCAAGACAGTTCAATATGATTGTAGCCTAGGAGCTCTTTCGAAGATATTAGTTAGATCACTAATAAGTTTGTTAAAAATATCAATTTGGCTTCATTTGAATAAAACTCACCACGACATTTGAAGGACACTGAAAGAGTTTCTTCTTAAATTTTCTCAGCTGTTCATTCTGGAATTTCTCAAGGAGTTTTTTTTTTTTGGATTCCCATTTTTGAGAATTCCTTTCTTTTTAATTGCTCCAACACTTCCTTCTGAGATTCCATTTGAGATTTCCTCCTTTTTGTATTCCTTCAGGGGTACCTTCAGAGATCCCTCCAAGAACTTTGTCCGGAGTTCCTTCTTAATTTCCACTAAAAGTTCTTTCTGAGACTTCTTCGGAAGTTTTTTTTTCTAAGGTTTTTCTAAAACTTTATCCATGGTTTCCTTCGGGAGTTCTTTCATGGTTTTCTTCTCCTCTGTTCCACCAGCAGTTACTTCGGACATCTCTTTGGGGATTTTTATCGGAATTTATTTTAAGATTCCATCAGACCTTCTTTCTGGGTTTCCTAAAGAAGCCCCTTCCAGGATTTCTCCAGAAGTTCCTTCATAGTTTCCTCAAGGAATTCACTCAAATATTCATTCCGAGATCTTTGCTGGAAACCCCTCCGGCATTCTTTCAACACCCTCCAACCCCCCCCCCCAGGAGTTCCTTCCTGGATTCTTCTGGGAGTTTCTTCTGGGATTCCGCGAGGACTTCCTTCTAGGATTTATCCAGGTTTTCTTGCCCAGGACTCCTCCAGGAAATTTTCACTCAGGAAAATCACTCTTTCTGGGATTCCTCCGGGATTTTCTTTTTTAGATTTCACTTGGAATACTATCTGAATGTCTTCCGGAGTTCCACAAAGTTATTTTCGGGATTCTTTCAGAAATTCCTTTAGGGGTTCTTTCAAAAATTTCTTCGTGTTTTCTTCAGAAATTGATCCAGGATTTACCCAGAAGTTCCTTCTGAGACTCTACAAATAGATCCTTCTGAGAGGAGTTTATTTTAGACTTCTCCAAAAGTTTCATTTAAACTTGCTCCAGGAACTCCTCACGGTATTTCTTTTGGAATTTCTCTATGATTTCCTTTCAAGATTCCTCCAGGTGTTTCTTCTGAATTTCTTCTAGAAATTCCTGGAGAGATTCCTTTTGAGATTCCTCCACATCCTTTTGGGATGTTTTCAGAAACCTCCTTAAGAAACTGATGGAGGAATAATTCGAGGAAGTCCTGTAGAAACTATATGAGGAACTCCTGGAATAATGCCATAATGCCAAAAACTTAGAAAATGTTACCTTTGCAACCTAAGCGGCGTGCAGTGCCCTACAGCAAGCAGCCAACTATTGGTCGTGAGAAGCATTTGAGCGAAATTGATTTTCATATTCTTTCATTATTCATTATTCATTACGCAGGATTTCAAAACCATTTTCTCAAATAACTATAACAAATAAATACAGCTGTTGCGTCCGATAGCTGCATGTCTTATAAAAGGAAACCGGCAATGTAATAAAGCAATGCAATAAAGAATGCACGAACACTCCTCCTCAACACGTGGCCTCTAATCCTCGTTGAAGTCCTTCAGATGACGCTTCAGTCACATCATTTCCAGTGTGGCTTCCGAAATGGCAACGAATTCCGCCTCAGCAGTTAGTATTAGCATTAATTCGTAGATGGTACAGTCCTAGACCGCTGTTATGAGGGTTGCCTCCTTCCCGTCAGAACCAAAGCACAAAGGTTTGGGACTAATCTCTGACTCATAGACAAGACTGACGTAATCCTCGAATGGTCGAAAACTGTCCTGGCCACGTCCTTGCGACTACTGAGGAATGGGAGAGAATTTTAGTTTTGGTCACCTATGAAAGATGTAAACAGCTCTACGATCCCTCAGGGCTAGGTGTCACAGGAATTTGGGTGTTGTTAGTGGAAGGGATATCTCCAAAGGAGGCACATAAAGTATTAATTGGTTGTCTTGAGACAGTTGCCTGCATTATTCATTTGGTTTATTTTTCCATCTTTCGAGATATCAGTGAACGTTTCCCAACGAGGAAATGTTGAAATGCATCTGGAGTCTTTCTGTTGTTCTCTAGATGTGGCACCAAGGTAATCTTCTTTTACCTACACTGAGAAAATTATTCTTATGAAATTGAAAACACCAGTAACAATGCGACAATGATTTTTTATTAGGGTCCAACTGACATTGTGGATTTCAACGATCCTTTCTTTGTGTTATTAAACATAGAACGTGTTTTGCGTTTTTTGGTTAAAACACGAAGTAGACAACTACTGCTTTCTATACAAACTTGAAGAATAATGATTTATTTTGTTTAGCGAAAGAGAAAATCGATGAAGAAAAATCGATCAAGTCAGTTCGGCCCCAATGAAAAATCATTTTCGAATTGTTAATGTAATTTTTGAAGCTTTTGAGGTCATAACAATGTTAGTACTTTCAAAAATTGTCTACTTTTTAAATTGATTTTCGCATTTTTTACATATAAACACAGCCCCCTGAAGACGAATTGAACCGTGTTTTAATCAAACTGATAGTTACTCAGGTCTCTCATCCGGGAGGTCACTCACTGTGATCGGATATATTATTGGCCTACGATCAGAGCCAACGATGATACTAATCCATGTACATAGGGTGGTTGAAACCTTATGGTTGAAGATTAAATCGTGCATACCTGAAAATAAAACGGAGAAAGGGTAGGTGAAAACCGTTAGCTGTTGTGTATCGTTATCTTGGAATAACATTGGTACTTAGGTAAAATTTTCTCGGATACTAATGCAGATATTATTGGGGTAAATGGGTGGGTAAATTACATGGTTCCTTTGGAGGTTTCGTAGAAATGAATCATTTATGAAAAACCCTATTAAATCCTCCTAGCGTTAAAGGCGCCTTTCACATATCCTCAAAAAAACTTAAGAGACATGTTGATGAATATTGCACTTTCATCCGTTTAACAAAAATCCATTTCATGGCACCAGAAATCATGTATATCGTTTATCTGTTTTTTTGAGCCTTAAACTCTATAAAACAGCCACCATCTTGGATTTTATACCGCCGCCTTGGATGTTTTGGTCGCTATTATTTTTACTTCGGAAATCTCGCTCTTACCAAATGTACCCATATTGCATGGATTTGAGCAGCCATCATGGATTTTAGACCGCTCTGCAGGATATTTTGGTCGTTATTTTTGGACTCCAAACATCTTTTCCATACCAAAAATACCCATATTGCTTGGCTTTAATGCTTAAATCTACAATAACCAGCTGATATTTCAAATTTTGCGACGCCATCTTAGATTTTGGACTGCCATATTGATTATTCTTGTCGTAATTTTTGGGCTTCACTATGTCAAATATATCCTCGTTGCATGATTTTTGAGCCTAAAACTCCTTCAAACAGCTGCCATCTTGAATTTCCAGCCATCGTTTTGGACTGCAGACCTCCATCTTGGATATTCTGGTCTTTTCTTTACTCTTTTCTTTAATCCCACACCAAATGTTCCCATATACCATGGTTTTAGCAAAACATAGCAAAGCAAAGCAAAGATAACCGTAAAGCCTGTATCCGCAATAATCGGGACACAGAAGTACGGCTGTGGGGGTCTCCAATTAGCCTAGTGGTTAAGGCTATGGATCGCCAATACGGAGACGGCGGGTTCGATTCCCTTTCCGGTCGGGAAAATTTTCTCGACTCCCTGGACATAGAGTATCATTGTACTTGCCTCACAATATGCAGGGGATGGCCAGAATGTTTGGGATAGCCAACTTTTTTTCTCCCACAAAAAAATTCAACATGCTGTAACTTTGCATAGAGTGCATAAAAAAATTTCAAATTTTGACTGTTTGTCAACCTATTATACGTGCATCATTGGTACAAATTTGGGCTCGATTGATTAATTTTTCGCGAAGTTGGAACCGTTTGGGTAAAACACTATTTTTTTAGACAACTCATTTTTGAACTGTCATATCTCGGAAACCAGTGAACCGAATTGAATAAATTTTATAACGTTTATCAACAATATATTGATACTTAATACGACGTTATAAAGTGTTATATTTTCTCACGGCGAATTAAGTTATACCGGATTGAAAGTTTTACCCATGTAAAGGAAAATAAGTCAAATTTACAATACCACACAAAAATTACTAAATGTGTTCTTCCTTCAATCTAAATAGGCTCTAATATATCTGATAAGAGATAACTTGAGAACAGAAGTGGAAAATCTTTGGATATCAACACTAAAATTTATTGACATTAATGTAAAAAAAATACATTTTTTCGCGAAAAATCCAAAAAGTGTCAATCCATGATAACTTTTTTCAACGTTTAGAAAGTACCTATGTTTTAATAGTTTCTGAAGCATTTACATATTGTTAGTGTACGTTCAAAATTTCATTCAATTCGGTTCACTGGTTTCGGAGATATGACACCTCAAAAATGAGTTGTTTGAAAAATAGTGTTTTACCCGAACGGTTCTAACTTTGCGAAATATTAATTAATCGAGCTCAAATTTTTACCAATGATGCACACATAATAGGTTGACAAACTGTCAAAATTTGAGAGTTTTTGATGCGCTCTATGAAAAGTTATAGCTTGTTGATTTTTTTGTGAGAGAAAATAAAGTTGCCTATCCCAAACATTTTGGCCATTCCCTGTACAAATTCATGCAATGGCAGGCAAAGAAAGTCCTTCAATTAATGACTGTGGAAGTGCACAAAGAACACTAACTTGAAGCGAGGCAGGCCAAGTCCCAGTGCGGACGTAGAGCAATGAAGAAGAAGAAGAAGAATAAGATGGAGAAGAAGAAGAAGAAGAAGAAGAAGAAGAAGAAGAAGAAGAAGAAGAAGAAGAAGAAGAAGAAGAAGAAGAAGAAGAAGAAGAAGAAAAAGATAACATTAATTTACAGCATTTTTGAACTCGGTAAGCTAATGATCGTTTTTGGTGTATAATCATGCCCTGAGTTCGAAAACGAGAAGGAAAAAAATTACAGTAGAGCGGAAAATTTTTCGATTTTCCATACAAGGCTGATGATTTGAAATCGATTTTTGTTCTATTTTTAAGCAAAGTCGTTCACTTCACATATCTCATTCTTCACAATCAATGCTCCGATTGAGCTGATTTTTTACTGTAACTTGCCTACAGATGATATGTCAAATAAACGTCGAGAAAGAATTTTTAAATTGTTTTCTTCTTATTGAAAAACATACATTTCTTCATATATTTTTGGAAATTTTGCTAAAATTTAAGGAGATCGTTCCTTAAACTAGCCGAAATCTTGCAATTCATCAATCTGACACAAAACCCGCCTTCAGATGATCGAATGGTATTATGTTCAGCTTTTTATTTATGGAAAAAGATTTAGAATTGGTTGAACAAAACGCAAGATATTTATTTGAATTTTAGTAAATTCCATATTTTAAAAAGTTGTAAAACTCGATATTGACCAAAAACTCAAAACTGTTCTACTTAAAATTTTTTGAAGTACGGTTTCGAAATCAGCACTAAATTGTGCTTCAAAAATTTTGGTCGTTGACAGAAGTTCACGACTTTCGTTTTATTTTGTAAACTAGTGTAATTAACCAAAAACTAGTAGTAAACTAGTGGGCTGCACAACGGTGAGTCGATAAGGAGAGCGTCCAACATAGCTCTGGTCCTCACAAGTTCCTACCTCATGCTTCCACGGGTCAAGCGATGACAAAGACCGCCAGCTAAGAGTTGTGTGCTTAGCTGGTAGTGCAGCCTGGGCACTGTTGTTCTTCTGACTTCAGCTAGATTGAGGAGGTACGATCCGAGTGTCTGTTCACCAAGGAGGTGCGGCTCAAACAGCGTCTGTTCTGGCATCCAGCGGCTGAGTAAGAAACGCTGCACCACGCCCAGCTAGATCCAAGGTGGTAGCCCCATCAGCGTGGTCGTCCCAGTGTTGGTTGGGACGTTAAACAGAACTGGCACGATGGCCCTCTGGCGAGACAGGAGTGTTGGCGTAGGCCCAATAAGCCACCCGTAAAAATCCCCATTGCGAATAACATAGGAGAAAATACGACTCGATACAATCGGCAAAGACCCACGCGACGAAATAAGGACTACGATTGGAAACTTGGAACATGGAATTGCAAGTCACTAGGTTTCGCAGGATGTGACAGGATAATCTAAGACGAACTACATCTCCGCAACTTCGACATCGTGGCGTTGCAGGAACTTTGTTGGACTGGACAGAAAGTGTGGAAATGTGGTCATCGAACGGCTACCTTCTACCAAAGCTGTGGCACCACCAATGAACTGGGAACAGGATTTATAGTGTTCGGCAAGATGCGACAACGTGTGATCGGGTGGCAGCCAATCAACGCAAGGATGTGCATGTTGAGAGTTAAGGGCCGTTTCTTCAACTACAGCATCATCAACGTCCACTGCCCACACGAAGGGAGACCTGATGACGAGAAAGAAGCGTTCTACGTGCAGCTAGAGCAAACATACGATGGTTGCTCGCCGCGTGACGTGAAAATCGTTGTCGGCGACATGAACGCGCAGGTAGGAAGGGAGGAAATGTACAGACCGGTAATCGGGCGAAACAGCCTGCACGCCGTATCGAATGATAACGGCCAGCGATGCGTAAACTTTGCAGCCTCCCGTGGTATGGTAGTCCGAAGCAGCTTCTTCCCCCGCAAAGATATCCACAAAGCCACCTGGAGATCACCCGACCACCAAACAGAAAACCAAATCGACCACGTTCTAATCGACGGTAAATTCTTCTCGGATATAACCAATGTCCGCACATACCGCAGTGCGAATATAGATTCGGATCACTACTTAGTAGCTGTATGCATGCGCTCAAAACTTTCGACAGTTATCACCACGCGTCGAAGTCGAACGCCGCGGCTCAACATCGAGCAACTTCGTAACGTAGAAGTGGCTCAAGACTACGCGCAGCAGTTAGCAGTGGCCCTACCAACGGAAGAGCAGCTTGGCGCAGCTACACTTGAAGATGGCTGGAGGGACATCCGATCCGCCATAGGTAGTACCTCGGCTACAGCACTAGGCTTCGCGACTCCGAGTCACAGAAACGACTGGTACGACGGCGAATGTGAACAGTTGAAAAACGAGAAGAATGCAGCATGGGCGAGAATGCTGCAACACCGTACGAGAGCGAATGAGGCACGTTACAAACAGGCACGGAACAGGCAGAACTCAGTCTTCAGGATGAAGAAGCGCCAGTAGGAAGAACGAGATCGCGAAGCGATGGAAGAGCTGTACCGCGCTAAAGACACACGAAAGTTCTACGAGAAGCTGAACCGCTCGCGCAGAGGCTTTGTGCCACAAGCCGACATGTGCCGAGATAATCACGGGAATATTCTCACGAGCGAGCGTGAGGTGGTCGAGAGGTGGCGGCAACATTACGATGAGCACCTCAATGGCGACGTTGCAAGTACCGAAGGTGGCGTGGTAACAGATCTTGGAGTATGTGCACAGGACGAAAGACTTCCGGCCCCTGACCTCCAAGAGATTGAGGAAGTTGGCCGGTTGAAAAACAACAAAGCCGCTGGAGCAGACAAACTAACAAGCGAGCTTCTAAAATACGGTGGAGAAACACTGGTGAGAGCGCAACACTGGGTCATTACCAAGATTTGGGAGGAGGAAGTATTACCGGAGGAATGGATGGAAGGTATCGTGTGTCCCATCTACAAAAAGGGCGACAAGTTGGATTGCGGGATCTACCGCGCGATCACACTACTGAGCGCTGCCTACAAGATACTCTCTCAAATTTTATGCCGCCGTCTATCACCGATTGCAAGAGAGTTCGTGGGGCAATATCAGGCTGGATTTATGGGTGAACGCGCTACAACGGACCAGATGTTCGCCATCCGCCAGGTGTTGCAGAAATGCCGCGAATACAACGTGCCAACACATCACTTGTTCATCGATTTCAAATCGGCGTATGATACAATCGATCGAGAACAGCTATGGCAGATTATGCACGAATACGGATTCCCGGATAAACTGATACGATTGATCAAGGCGACGATGGATCGAGTGGTGTGCGTAGTTCGAGTATCAGGGACACTCTCAAGTCCCTTCGAATCTCGCAGAGGGTTACGGCAAGGTGATGGTCTTTCGTGCTTGCTGTTCAACATTGCTTTAGAGGGTGTAATAAGGAGAGCGGGGATAAACACTAATGGGACGATTTTCACGAAGTCCGTTCAGCTGCTTGGTTTCGCCGATGATATTGATATTATTGCTCGTAAATTTGAGACGATGGCGGAAACGTACATCCGACTAAAGAGTGAAGCCAGGCGAATCGGATTAGTCATTAATGTGTCGAAGACAAAGTACATGATGGCACCCCGAATTTATATCGACGGTGATGAAATCGAGGCGGTTGAAGAGTTCGTGTACTTGGGCTCACTGGTGACCGCCGACAACGACACAGACTAATTCAGAGGCGCATTGTGGCAGGAAATCGTTCTTACTTTGGACTCCGCAGAACTCTACGATCGAATAAAGTTCGCCGTAACACGAAGTTAACTATCTACAAAACGCTGATTAGACCGGTCGTCCTCTATGGGCACGAAACATGGACCCTACGTGCAGAGGACCAACGCGCCCTTGGAGTTTTCGAACGGAAGGTGTTGCGTACCATCTACGGCGGAGTGCAGATGGAAGACGGAACTTGGCGAAGGCGAATGAACCACGAGCTGCATCAGCTGCTGAGAGAACCAACCATCGTCCATACCGCGAAAATCGGGAGGCTACGGTGGGCTGGTCACGTCATCAGGATGTCGGATAGCAACCCGACTAAAATGGTTCTCGAGAGTCATCCGACCGGTAACCAGAAGACGTGGAGCGCAGCGAGCTAGGTGGGTCGACCAAGTGGAGGACGATCTGCGGACCCTACGCAGAGTGTGGAACTGGAGGCAAACAGCCATGGACCGAGTGGAATGGAGGCGGCTACTATGTACAGCAGAGGCCACCGCGGCCTTAGCCTGATCGGTAAGGTAAGTTGTTATTCGGCTTTCGAACAGATACAGTAGTTGTGACCAAGGTTTTATATATTCTAAGGTAGTCTTAGATGTCAAAACTGGCTGAGCGGCCATTTGACCCGTGAGAAATTCACCGTGAGAAATTCTGAAAACAAATCCCCCGCCTCCTCAAATTCCTTTGAAATTTCGCTTCCTATGCTTTTCTCCACAAACTAAACGTCATGCTCAACCTTACAATATATAAAAATCTTGGTTGTGACGGCACATATATCTCTGCTAGTTAGATTCGAGACGACTGCAACAATGATTGCTTTGTTGACAAGCATACATGCTCGAGGCATGGCACGCGCATTTGTTATTGTATTGTGGTAACAAACACCGGGTTCACGAGGTAGCCAAGATAGAAGGTCAACTCATTCATGTAAGGTTCTTGGTCTGTGACATTAGTCCATTAGGATTGTACCATTTTTCATAAATATGTAGCTGTTATGTTGGATTGAAGATTGATCTTACCTAACCGTTGTTACTACCTTAATTAGGCCGGACTAGACGCTTTGCAATCACTCAAAAGAACAGACACGGTAAAGCCAAATCGGTATCGACTGAAGAACGCCAGAGGCAAAAATACACAGAGTATACTGTGTAAAAGGTATAATTCGAAATGGGAACAACTAAAACTTACAAACAACACACTCATAATCCTACACTTATTAAGCGTTCAGTTTGAGACTAAGCAAGGATAGCTGATAATTGAGGAGAAACACATGGTCAGCTGCAACATTGTTCTGGTCAGTTCAGTAAAGGCGTTATATTGAAGAGGCGGGTGCCATAGTAATCCACAAGCTCCGTTATCGACGAAGTTTTTTTGGACCCCCTCCCTCCCCTAACCACTCATTCTTAGGTACAGTAAGCATATAGCTGCATCATACTATGACTTAGGGGTCATCTGTTTAGTGGGCTCTTACCACTGGGATAGGCGATCCGTAGTGTTATTCTTAGCCAGTTGTGATAACTACTACCTGCACTACACAACTATCTCAATTGATCAAGAAAAGAAGTCAATATCGATGATCAGCTTCATACTGCCCCAAACAGCCGTCAGTAATCTGCAAACAAGAGGAGGGAAACCGTTCTGAACTATTTCTTAACAACTACATCCGTCCCAACTAATATGTACATGCGTCGACAAGGGATAAACCAAAGGAAACGTCCAAGCTAGTCCCCCTAGTACAGTGCCAATCGACTTTGCGAAAATCATCAATCAGAGCTGACTGATGGATGGCGACGAGAATAAGAAGGTAAGGAGGGCCTCCTCCGACGGCAAGTATACACACACAGAGAGGAAGTGCTTTGCGTAATGCGTTATTTCCAGCCAGAAAGAAGATTGGGCTTAGCATGTATTATGTCGGTTGTTGCCTTTGGGCTCCAAAGCGTTTGCTAAGTGATTGATTTATTGACAAATTGACTGAGTTCAGAAGGATGAGGAGCAGCAGCGATGCGATGGAGAGAGAGAGTGTGTAAGTCTGTGCTCGTTGTCGACAACGCTTTGGTTTTCCCCGGTTCCACATGCCATAAGAAGTGTTCCTTCGATTAAACGAAGCAGCGGGAGGGATGGGTAAGGATGTTAGGAAGGTCTAGGAAAGGGGGATAAATTCGTTTTCAATTTGTAAACTTGATGAAGCGTACGGAGTAAATCAATCTCCAATGTTGATGGAGATTCGATTCGGGCTGAATCGAGTTCAAGCTCGGAAATGAATGGTGTGTATGTGTGTGGAAGTGGAAGAGGATATCCTGTACGGAAGTGATTTCCACAAAAAGGATTAGCCATGTCTTTATATCGGAAATGTGTAGACATACATTTCAATATTTGTTCAAATAAGTACAGCAGTAATTGAATCACGAACATAATGTTTATTAAGTACGATGATTGATCTCAATTACTACAAAAAAAATGAAGAAAGAAGAAAAAACTAACAATACTCTCGGCTGGCGTAGCTGGGTCACCCATGCGTAGTTGGCTACACATTTGTTCCATTTGCGGATGGTCAAAGGTTTAATTCCCAGCCCCGAAACTTTCAATTTTTGTTCCGTCGCTCTTTCCCATGACAGCGATTGCCACTGACTCTTTTCTGAACCCATGGTTCTGA
This sequence comes from Aedes albopictus, assembly GCF_035046485.1. Taxonomy (NCBI): domain Eukaryota; kingdom Metazoa; phylum Arthropoda; class Insecta; order Diptera; family Culicidae; genus Aedes; species Aedes albopictus. Next base: position 284,136,015 of record NC_085136.1, on the reverse strand, counting down.
AGAACCTGGCGAATGACAGCTGCTCAATCAAACCGGAAAAAAGAAGCAACACAAATGTTATCAATTCGTTCTAGTAGAATAACATATCTTCAGGCACTGTATAAAGTGTTATTGACAGCTGTCGCTGTAGAGTTGCGGATGAGATTTCGATGTCCTTCGTAACCTTAGATAGATTGAATCAGGCTTTGTTTGAACCGGATTCAGTACCTGTGGAGTAGAGCCGACTTGCAATCCCCAGTTCTCCACCGAAGTATCCTGCTGGTCATCGAGACCGTGGATCAGCCGAGGAATCCCTCCCATTTTTTGTACATAAGCGAAACTACTGATTTATATCGCCGGTCAGACCACCAAGACAACGAGTTTCTAGCATTAAGTGAGCCGATGGTACCCTTTTCGCGATCATCATGACAATCGATACTGCCGATGCCTTCTGCTGATCAAGGAGGGATCAGTGGAAACAGAACCATTCCCCTGGTTAACGAGGCACCAGTCAATCATTGTCACAAGTCAACAAAACGACGGCAAATACCGCCGCCAAAGACACCGATCCACCGATCAACGAGGGGATCGGTCCCAACGAGCCCTTTACTGACCAACGAGGGATTCGTAGAAGCATGATAACTACAGAATCTCCCACCGATCAACTACGCCATGATCTCTAACGAATTGTTCCTCTAGCTAAGGCAAACGATCGAGGAATCACACCGATCAGTGAACGATCGGTAGCACGAAGTGTGAACTACTACACATCGCAATTCGAAAAACCCGTCACGGATCAGACCCAGTGACTCATCCACCTCCATGAATAGGTCACACGAAAGATCCAGCAAATAATTGTAATCCTGGTGGAAGCGAGTCACGACCTGTTGAAGGTACGATCATCGCTTCATTCCTCCGAGCGTACGAGAAGAAGCTAGACCTATACTACCAGGAATACGTCTTGGACCGCATCTCGGCATTGGAGCTCAAAAAGCAGTATCAGCTGCAGTTGGACTTCGACCGGCTGCAAAATGGTGCGCTGCTAAGGATAGAGCAGCTTTTCGCACGCGTTGGCTGGTAGTACCAACTCGATAAGTGGCAACCAAGAGAATGCCGGATTTTTGGAAGTCTCCACAATCGGCATGAGTTGAAGGTCAAGGTCATCGCAGAGAAACTCTTCGATTCATCCAGCCCAGAGCTGCCAGAAATCACTGCAACTTCCAAAGACCAATCCAACGCCTTTCAAAGGGAACACGCGATAGCTCGTCCTGTACGAGGAAGCTGCGTAACACAGAAAAACCTGACCTAATGCAGTGATCGATTACGCACGAATCGAACTTTCCTCCAGGATCTTGACAACTGCGGCAGCAGAAGAGTCCGCGACGCGAAGCTGAAAATGCCGAAATCTACCCAGACTAAGGCTTTCGCATTCGCGGGTACAGCTCGAAAAGTACACCTGACGTGATCGTTTTTGATAATTCGAGTTTTTCGGCTACACAGTCTTGATAGATTTAAACGAATTGAGTTGCGATGGGGATCTCGACCGGGTCGCATTGTTCGGCGGAAAAAAAACTTAAAGTGACGCGTGCTTGGGGCAGTTGCGATCACACTTGGTAGCCAACGGTATTGCAGAAAATTGAAGGAGTCAAAGAGTGGTTGTGGTCATTCGACGACATGGAACTGAGTGAGATCATTCCGATTTTTTCTTTACATACTAGAAGGAGTTGGGGTAATTTAGCCAATGCGTTTTTATGAGGACTCCTGGAAGCTGGTAATTTCTAAATTATTTATTGATTTTCCAGTTATATCCCATATTTATTTGATCATATGTACCGTATTTCAATATTATATTTCATCAGTTGTATCCGGATGTAGGAGTGGATCGCCTGCCAGAGCAAGGAGAAAATATTCACCCTTGCAGATGGATTCTTTAACTCCTACAGCTTCGATGGATTTGACGCGCTTCAATTCTTACAAACCATCTCGAAGAAATCTTAACGAGTGTTGTAGATTTTATTATTCGCCCGGTTGGACCATGTATCTGGAAGGAGATTCTTCTCATTCTGCTGTTATATAGGGCATCTATACTTACAGGCTGGCCACATTCTAACTGAATAGTTATGGCCCACGTCTAACACATCAAAACGACTCATGCCATGGTGATATTTTCGGACCTGGCTAATTGAGTTGATGTTGAAATCCGATATCCAAGGCCATATTTAAATTAAATATGGCGCTTGCGGTTTCGGGTACAATATGAGGGCACTACTGAGGGCTTCCGAAATCCTCTGTAACAGCTCTGAAATCAAATCCGCTGAAAATTCTCTGAAGCTTCTTGCCTCCGAAATCTACCTTAAACCCCCTGAAACCCCATGTAACGCACATTAGATCCTCCGAAACCCACGAAAACGCCATGTAACGCCTCCGTAACGTCTCTGAAATCCGCCGAAAATGCTCTGAAGCTTCTTGGAATGCCTCCGAAATTCCCCTTAAACCTCCAAAAATTCCATGTAACGCACCTTAGACCCTCCAAAACCTCCAAAAACGCCATGTAACGCCTCCGTAACGTTTCTGAAATCCACCGAAAATGCTCTGAAGCTTCTTGGAATGCCTCCAAAATCCCCCTCATACCCTTAGAAACCCCATGTAACGTACCTCAGACCCTCCGAAACCCCCGAAAACGCCATGTAACGCCTCCGTAACGTCTTTGAAACCCGCTGAGAATGCTCTGAACCTTCTTGGAGTGTCACCAAAATTCCCCTTATACCCCATGTAACGCACGTCAGACCCTCCAAAACCCCCGAATACGCCATGTAACGTTTCCGTAACGGCTCTGAAACCCGCTGAAAATGCTCTGAAGCTTCTTGGAATGCCTCCAAAATCCCCCTAAGACCCCCCAGAAACCCCATGTAACGCACCTTAGACCCTCCGAAACCCCCTAAAACGCAATGTAACGCCTCCGTAACGTTTCTGAAATCTGCCGAAAATGCTCTGAAGCTACTTGGAATGCCTCTGAAAATCCTCTAAAACCCCCAGAAACCCCATGTAACGCTTTTAGACCCTCCGAAACCCCCTAAATTCGATTTTACGGGTAGCCCTAAGAGGGTTGTAGGACAAAAGGTCGAAGGTCAAAGGGTCGAAGGTCAAAAGGTCGACGGTCAAAAGGTCGAAGGGTCACAAGGTCGAAGGGTCAAAAGGTCGAAAGGTCGAAATAAAAAAAATACCTAGGACAAAAGGTCGCAAGGACAAAAGGTCGAAAGGTCGAAAGGTCGAAGTCAAAAGGTCGAAAGGTCAAAATTGAAAAAAAAAAATAAACTAGGACAAAAGGTCGAATTGAAAAATGGATGAAGGGGAACAATGACGATGATACAGAAGATCAAAATAACTATAAATCTCTTCTTTCCTCTTCCTTCTTACTATACATTCTCACTGCAGCTAGGCCTGCATCTTTTCAACTTAGTGTTCTTTTAGCACTTTCGCAGTTATTAATTGAAGGGCTTTCTTTGCCTGTCATTGTATGAATTTTTATATTATATGACAAGCATACACTATTCCTAAGAAGTCGATCATATTTCCTGACCGGAACAGCAATCCATCCTTCAATTACAGTGGGTTTTTATAATAGTTGGCGTTTTCCTAGTACTAGTTTGTTGTAGAATGCATGATTCATTTGAACAATTTTTGGCGTTACTACTATTAATTTCTTTTATAGAATTTAGCCTTTTTTTTTCAAAGATAAGCTGTTCTTTCTAGTAATGCTTTTTGGCAGTTGTTGACATTATTACTATAATTTTTTTTGAATAGAATTTTGCCTTCTTTTAAACATAGGCTGTCCAAGTACTCGCCCAGCAACATTTCAGATTATGTAATAGAAATCACATTAGGGGCTGTCCATAAACCACGTGGTCATGAGGGGGGGGGTTCGGCCAATGACCATTTTGTATGGACGAATAAAAAATTGTGTATGGACTAATGACCATGCAGGGGGGGGGGGGGGTTGAGAAGTCCCAAAAAAAATGACCACGTGGTTTATGGACAGCCCCTTAGTCCTTAAGAGTTTTTTAAATTAGCATAGATATTACTATATCCTGGAGGCGAATGAATTAAAATTAATAAATTTAAAGCCTCAAAAAAAAAAAAAATAATAAATAAAAAATATTACTATATGAAGCAATGAATTCAATAAATAAGTAAACTATTTCAAATCATGTTTTCATGTTGTTTTTTTTATTTGTTTTTTTTTTGTAGTAACATATTAACAGCTATTGGCGTAAGTACCATTATTGTTTCCTATATAATTTTACCTTCTTTTGAACATAGGCTGTTCTTTTTAGTAATGCTTTTTGATAATTTTTGGCGTACTTACTAATAATATAATTGTGTATAATATTTTTCCTTCTTTTTAAAATAGGTCGTTCTTTCTAGTTATACTATCACAGCGATAATTTTAAATTTGATTTTAAATATGTCCAAAGAGATCTCCTACAAAGATCTACATAAATATCAAAAGATGTGAAGATCAACGTTACGTTTTATTTTTTTAATAACCTCTAGTTTAATGTACTTATTAGACATTGCATTTTTGATACTTTATACGTAATTTTTCAATTCGTTTTTACCATTTCTTTTTATTCCATCCAAAAACTTATATTGGTTACACTAGTTTACAAAATAAAACGAAAGTCTTGAACTTCTGTCAACGACCAAAATTTTTGAAGCACAATTTAGTGCTGATTTCGAAACCGACCTTCAAAAAATTTTCAAATAGAACAGTTTTAGAGTTTTAGCTCAATATCGAGCTTTACAACTTTTCAAAATATGTAATTTACTAAAATTCAAATATATTGCGTTTTGTTCAACCAATTTTAAACCTTTTTCCTTTCAGTTGAATTACCAACTACAGTATTCGAGCCTTTGACCTTCCAACCTTCTTCCACTCGACATTTGGCCTTGTTATTTTTTTATTTTGACCTCTCGATCTTTTGACCCTTCGACCTTTCGACCTTTTGTCCTAGTTATTTTTTTGTTATTTCGACCTTTCGACCTTTTGTCCTTGCTATTTTTTTATTTCGACCTTTCGACCTTTTGACCCTTCGACCTTTTGACCCTTCGACCTTTTGTCCTTTCGACCTTTCGACTTTCGACCTTTCGACTTTCGACCTATCGACTTTCGACGTCATGACCTTCGACCTTTTGTCATAGATCCTGCGACCATTAGTAGATCCTCAGCCACAGGTTAAGGCGGGTCAGGGGGAAGACGCCCCTTGGACCCTAGTGGGCAGGAAAAAAAGAAGAAAACAAAGGTACAGGAGCGAAGGCACACCAGGCCACAGTGGCTGATTTCGTCATTTTAGCGCGCTAAATAACTTTTTAACAATGACGTTTAGCGTCATAATGTCTTCGAGAAAATTTTTCACTATCACAAGGAGCTTCGTTTGAACTATTGTGAAAATTGATCAATCCCCCTAAAAGTGAGATAGAAAATATATTTTTTGAATTTTTCAAGATACAAGGTTGGCGTCTTCACAAAAGTAGTAGAAAATGTTGTTTGGAGCAACTTTGTCAAAGACGCCAAGTTTGTAACTCCGTTACTTTTCAAGATACGTTACGTTTTCTATCATCAGCCCCTTGAAAAGTTTTTTTTCGCAATAACTTTATAATAATTGGTTCTACGTTTTTCTAATGTTCTGCAAAGTTATAGTGAATGGTAAAATACACAATTTTGTTGAACATGACATTCCGTTAATTTCAAAAATAAAATAGTTATAACGGTTTTTATATTTTTTTTGACCATATTTCAAGCATATGTAACTTAGTTATAGGCAAATATATGCAAATTTCTTTTTACGCATGTGAAAGTACAAGTAATTATCTCTCTTAGAAAGCCAAAATCATCGAACTGTTAGAGACTGTAAGTTCGTTTTTGTATAGAAACTTACAACCATTTATGTTACTTTTAAATGGGATTCATTTATATGTTCAACATATTTTCTAACATATTTTCTGAGTTCATGTTAGCTTGCATTTTTATTGTTATTGTAAGTGTGTGTGAATGTATAGAAAGGTATGTGGCGTATTTTGGATCATTCATGAAGTACGTTACATGAGAACTTACCATCTACTTCTGTTTTCTTACTAACTCACAGTGCTCCACGTAGAACGCATAAAGTGTTACTTCTTTTGTCAGATGACAATTTAACAGCAGTTTACTTTACTGCCCATATTCGCATAGTCGATGTAACCACCATTGGTAATGCTACCGTACAAAAGCTAATATCTAACGCGTGTGCATATTTGTGACCAGTTTTATTCAAAAGATCACCAGATCTAACCCTTAGTTAGATGTCAACACGGAAAAAATCTTGAACTTTATATTTATTCATTGTTAAAATTCCAAAGGTATGTTGAAAAGTACAGTGGCGCTTACATCGACTATGCGATTATGGGTAGTTTAAAGTACAATAAGATTTATTATTTACTATCACCAATGAAGACATGTACTAGTGGGAGCATTCACAACATATGTCACGCGCAAGTTTGGAATTTGAGAAGAAAGGACGCTTCGTTCGCTCTTTTCATGGAATACGCGAAGCACTTAGTAAGTAAATAGAAGTAGATGGTAATTTTTCATGTAACGTAATTCATGAATGTTCCAGAATACACCACAAACCTTTCTATACATTCACACACACTTACAATAACAAAAAAAAATGCAAGCTGACATGAACTGTCAAATAAATATGTTGAAGATATAAATAAATCCCATGTAAAAGTAACATAAATGGTTATAAATTTCCATACAAAAACCATCTTACAGTCTCTAACAGTTCGATGATTTTGGCTTTCTAAGAGAGACAATTACTTGTACTTTCACATGCATAAAAAAATTGCATATAATTGCCTATAACTAAGTTACTTATGCTTGAAATATGGCCAAAAAACCATAAAAACCGTTATAACTATTTTATTTTTGAAATTAGCGGGATGTCATGTTCGGCAGAATTGTGTATTTTACCATTCTCTATAACTTTGTAGAACATGAGAAAAATGTAGAATCGATTATAAAAAAAACCCTTTTCAAGGGGCTGATGATAGAAAACGTAACGTATCTTGAAAAGTAACGGAGTTACAAACTTGGCGTCTTCGACAAAGTTGTTCCAAACAATATTTTCTACAACTGTGAAGACGCCAACCTTGTATCTCGAAAAATTCAAAAAATAAATTTTCTATCTCACTTTTAGGGGGGTTGATCAATTTTCACAATAGTTCAAAAAAAGCTCCTTGTGATAGTGAAAAACTTTCTCGAAGGCACTATGACGCTAAATGTCATTGTTAAAAAGTTATTAATTAAGCGCGCTAAAATGACGAAATCAGCCACAGTGCAGGCCACAGAAAGGAAGGAGGTCAGGTGCCAAGCGCGAAAGGGGTGACGCGCTCCTCAATACGGAAGAGTCCAAGTACCGTAATCTGGGGGAATTTGATCACATTTCCTCTTATCTTTTCAATATAATCAAGTACAATGCACATGGTTCCAAACAAATATTTTCAAAACATGTACTGGGTGGACCTGTATCAAGTTTCGTAAAGGAAATTCTTACAGGAAACTGTAACATTTTGTAAAAAAAAAGTTTTATAAGTTACAGAATGACCCGCATTAAAAGACAGTTACACCGTCTTCGGCCTCGCGGCCTCTACAGACTGAACATTACTAACATTAGACAACGGACAACACATATAACACCCAGTGGTCCAGTGAAGAATTTTCCGTTTGACGAAAAATTTCCCCCGACTGGAGCGGGAATCGAACTCACACTCCGAGGCTTACGGCAGTGTCGCTGGAAATTGGGTCGACCAAATTTTAAGATGAGAGCGCTAATATAACCCATTTTCTATTAGCTTTCAACTGCTTTTTACAAAACTTAGCTAAAAAATCTAGAAAAAAAGTTGTTAAGTAAATTAACGCTTCATGTCATCGACCAAAAGTTTGGGGTCACTATCATAAAACATGGAAAAGTGATTTGTTGATATCTTTGTCATCTTTCATTAAATTTTAATTCTTCTTGGCTTATTTGAAACAAAATGAATGATATTTACTGCATAGACATTGAACCACGCATATTTGTTGAAATTTACATACTAAAACTTAACGTAAAGTTGCCTCATTTTTGAAGTGTGGTGAAATGTGTTAACTTTTCATAACATTTTTATATACAAAAATCGTTAAATGCGTTAAGTTAAAGACAACAAACGTAAATTTAGTAAAATATCTTTGAAATAAGCCAAAAAGAATTAAAATTGAACTATAGATGACGAAGATATCACCAAATCACTTTACCATGTTTTACGAAAGTGACCCCAAACTTTTGGCTGATACATCATATTGAGGGGTGACCCCAAACTTTTGGTCGATGACATGAAGAGTTAATTTACTTAATAACTTTTTTCTAGATTTTTTAGCAAAGTTCTGTGAAAAGCAGTTGAAAACTAATAGAAAATGGGTTATATTACCGCTCTCATCTTAAAATTTGGTCGACACAATTTCCAGCGACACTGCCGTAAGTTTTTATTCATTTTTTAGAAAATTTGGCTACTTTGGGTTATGTTTACATATAAAATTTTTTTGAAAAAGTTTCTTTTAAATCATGTTCAAAGTTTCTTTGACTTATTATCTTTTGAATGAGACCTAGGGTTTTGAAATCGGACGCTAATTGGCGGATATATGGGCCTTAAAAAATGACATGTTTTTGAGGGGGTGACCCCAAACTTTTGATCGGGAGTGTACGTCAAAAATTCTTCCACTGAAAGAGAATTGTAGCGACCTCAACGGTTGAAGGACGTGAATCCCATCGTGATCAACTCCACCCAGCTGATCAACTACCCCCCAAATTACGGTACTCGGAAGTACATATTCGCGAAAACTTATGACGTAGTTAGGGGGCGAATCTCCTCAAAATTGAACAAAATGCTACTTTTTTCGGTTTTCGGCTTTCACGTGAATATGCCTAATTTGGATGAACAGCATCGGTTTTGATAGTATTTTATTGGGTTTGAGAGGCCTTGCCCCCCCCCCCCCCCCCCCGCCAACTACGTCACAAGTAGACGCGTATGCGGGAGTTTTGAAAGCGATGAGGAACGACGCCAAGCTCGTGGATTTTGGATCCGACGTGCGCAGTATTGAACCTAAATACTAAAGCCTGTCCACGTTAAATTTCGGACACCAAATCGTTAGTAATGCGAACAATTCAGTGGAAAAACATGCGAATGTCGGTGTTTTCTTTTTAGCTTAGACCTTAATCTAGAAAACAAATTTTAGTTCATTCAAATCTGTTCATGTTCGGCAAAGTTATGACTTTTTCAAAAAATGTGATGAAAATGGATTTTGTAAAAATGCGTTGAAAATATAAGAAAGTGCAGTCTTGTATCATCAAAAATAAACTGTATTGTTTCACCAACTATTTCTGAAGTGGGTTTATTTTGACGTACTGGTCCAGACGAATTACTTACGAGATAGAAGATGCTCGAGGCGAGATTCGCAAGATTTTTCACACATCAATTATGATAAAGAAAGATATTTTTCGCATGCCTCTCAAACCAGAGATGAAATGGTCAGAATATGAGTTTCTAGGGCCAAAAGTTGCTACTTTGAAGAAGCATCAGCCTTTCTGTAACGAAACATGTTCATGTTTTGATGTATCGTTGTGAGTTTTCAAAAATCTAGCAAATTACGTAAATCTATTGTACTATGAGTGGAAAAGTTCCAATTTCATGAATTTCGAATTGTGCACAATTAAACCAAAACAAATGTTTGTGGGAATTCCTTCGATTGAAATCAAAAGTAGATGTTATAAGAAACATTCAAGAATGAAAAACATGATTAAAAACGCATGGCCGTGAGAATCGGCTAGTAAACATGGAAAATAAGACCCTAAAATTTGAGATTTCGCACAGTTCACTCTAATGTCTCTTCTGATGCCAGAAACTAACAGTATATGTAATGTATATTTTTCTATTTTTCTACGAACTCACCTTCATGTTTGATTAGTGTTTTATTTGACGGTTTTAACATAGTTTTTGAGATTCTGCCGTTTTTAGGTGTCCGAAATTTAACGTGGACAGGCTTTAGTACAGGTGAAATGATCCTCGAGCACAAGCGTGACAAAGAGCACAAGAATCTAGCGAAAGAGGTCCTTGGCGAGGGTGTCGAGGGGAGGGCCAGCCCTGTCGTCGTAAAATTCGAGCTTCTTAGTCGTTTGATGGTGGGGTGGGCGCTGCTACACAACACAGTTGATAAGGGCGCCAGCGATTGCAAATCCGATAGAAATGTTGCTAAACACAATAATTACTATTTTAAGTGTATAGTATGCTGACAGGAAATATATAAAGCGATACAATATCTTAACAATATAGCAATTATTAAAAAAAAATTTTGATAATAATATTGGGTATAGGGCGGAAGTGGTATACCTCGGTCGAACAATATACGAAGGCGCATCATCAGTGGAAGTCGTTCCTACGAATGTCTTTGGAAGAAACTGCGTTCAACAAATATGTACCAAATGTACCATAAACGGTGCTAATAATATTAGTGGAGCTATACAGGCATGAGACTTGGACCATGCTCGAGGACGAGGAGGTCCTGCAACCACTTGGGATCTTTGCGCAACAAGTGCTAAGGACGATCTTTGGCGGCATGCAGGAGAACGGTGTGTGGCGGCGAAAGATGAACCACGAGCTCGTTGCACTCTGAGAATGCCGAAAAAGCACGGCGAAATTAGTGTGCGCTACTGATTCGCTTGGTTCAAAAATCCTTGGAATACCGAGAGTACGATGGGCGGCTAGGGTGCTGACGGTGGATAGCTGCAACTGGGACATATGGTATTATGGCGGCAAATTATATAGATTTGAGTATGAGCGCCCTCGCAAATAAGAAAAACAACTTGGGGAACTTACTTTTTTTCGGCAGTTTTATTTTCTTCGTCTTAGGGTTTTTTGAAACCTGTTGAACTCAATGATGACCTCGAATCCTTCCAAACCAAGCTGAGTTACATGCCCAAATTTCAGGCAATCTGACCGACAAATACGCCCCATGACGAAGAGAACAAACTTGCTGATAAAACCCTTCGTCACCTTATGTACAGACTGTTTAAGAAATTATAAATATTTTTTGTTTATTGAATAAAATAAACTGTTCTGGTGATTTTCGCCAAATTCTTCCAGAATGCAACAAATTGTGCTCCTATTTTTTATGTCCTTCCAATTGACATGATATTTTGAAGAACAGTCTATTTCTCCAACAATGAACTTCTTTCGCCCAAAGGTGTTTTTGTAATGATTTCAACATAATGTATCACAAAATACCAGTAATTGTCTTACCTTTTATTATATTCGCTTTCATAATAAGTTGTCTAGGAAATGCGTTCATCCTGGAAAAAATCGATAAAGACGTTTGCACAACCTTTTTTTCTGACATAAAATTTCTTATTTATTAAGGTCTAAGAGGGAACATCAGAACTACCATACAGTTTCTTATCTTTTCTGAACGCATTCAGTTTGAACTATTTTATTGTTTTAGCTCATTCGACCCTTCCGATGACAAAGCTTGTCATATCATAAAAACAAATGCAATAAGCAGTAATTAAGACATTTGTTTGCTTAACGTTCGTTGCTACCCGTATTGTTGAGAAATTTCAAATAAAATTGTTTTCATTAAGAAGATTTGTAATGATGGTTCTTGATCAAATATTCCAGTGAAAATTTCTTTTACCAATCTATAAATATCTTTCTTATCGATACAGTAACTTTCATTGTGTTTGGAAATTGAATATTTTTTTACGCGTTTTTTTTTTCTTTCCCATTATGCTACATTTTTTGACCAGTTTGTGCAACTTCACATTTTAATCATATAATTTACAGAGCTCTATTTTTTACTTGTACAACAACATCAACAAAGTTGGTATTATTTGCTTCGTTAAAATGTTTACTATAATAAGAGCTAACTTTTTTGATTATTAAGCTCACATTGAAATGACAGTCTATCGTTTGTGTATTTATAATTTCTGAAACAGCTTTTGAGCAAATCGCCTTAGTGATTTTGAAAATTTTAGTGCTCAGAAAAGGCGGCAAATAAGGATTTTTTTCGTATTTTCAATAAAATGCAGAGGGGCACCTACTATATGGAACTTGGGTAATATGACGGGTTAACCCCCAAAACCACTCCCTTGCGTAAAAGTTCGCTGCCCTGGTTTAGGTATGTAAGAAAAAAATGTTTTTTTATTGTTTTGCTCTCAAATAGTTGTATGAACTTTTGTGAAATTGGATTTTTTTTCTTGCGCTCTGTCTAATATTGGAGAATTGCCTATGTGATTTTAGATGATTTACGTCCTTTCAAATATCAGCAAAATTAACTTTGTCAATATTGCATTTTTTACACTTATAGACGCGTAAAAAAGTCTCATTTATGATATTAAAATGTACTCTGAATCACCTGTATGGTTTTACACTTTTATATCTGTAAAAACTACTGTGATATCAAATATTTTTCATCCACTCTCCCAAATATAAAAAAAATCACTTTATGTGGTTTTTCATGTGTAAAATTGCCTTTAGTAATAACCAAAGCTTTAGCGCCCCAGAGAAGGTGTGAAGAAACTCTTTTACGGAATTGGGAATTTGGAATTTTTCTTCCATTTTTAAGTATATAAGTATCATTTCATTGATTTTTTCGATATTGTTGCGCTTACAAAAAAAAACTTCCTTCATGATATTTAAAATTTTGTTTATGCTCCAATACCTTGTCGTGAAAGAAAAAAGGAGCTTTAATATTTTGGAAGGCGATAGAGTCTATTATACTGTCATTAGTGACAGCTCATGTGATTTTTTTACGAAATTGTGCACGGCTGAAGATATAAGAAAAGTTACCTGTGCCATTTTTTTCGAAATGTTGTCCTTCCGCATTGATTCCTTCAAAAAATCTTAGTTTTCTTTAGAATTTTCTCCAAAGTTATCTGCAGGCTACCAGAAATAAATCTTCCCCGGAGTCCTTCCCATATTACTCCGTGGATTTCTATAAAAATCCACCAAGAATTACATTCGGAAAATCTTTCAAAGATTTCTTTTGAAAGTACTTTAGATCATCTTCCTTTTATCGCTTCAGAATTTCCCTTAGAAATTCCTTCGGAGTTGTCGTTAGAGGATCCTCTAGAAATTTCCCAAAAACTCCTCTAGAAAAGTTTCCCATGGTTTTCCTTGAAAAATCCTCCATAGATTTTACCAGGAATCTGTACGATAAGAGATTCCTGCAGGAGTTCATACAGAGATTCCTTCAGGATTCCCTCCAGTTATTGCATTACCTCAGACTTTTCTTTAAGGCATTTTCTTTAAGGATAAATAAAGCAAATAAATATTTGCTAGGAATTTAAACAGAAATTCCTTTATAAATAGCTCAAGAGTTTTTTCTAGGGATATTTGCAGATGCTTCACAACGCAGTTTCTTCAGGTATTTGATTTTTTTTTGAAACTCGCTCACAGATTTCTTCAGGAATACAGTGGTTTTTCGGTTTTATCACGGTCAAAAAAAAATTTACCTTGATAAAAACGAAACCGTGAATTTAGCGAAACGAGACATAAATGTATTTTTTTTTATCCAAAATCGTTTAGCTGCAAAATATATAAGTCGTAGCTTATACTTTTTAACTATTTTGGTGGACTGGACAATGCTGTATTGATTTTATATTGATTTCGGAATGTTTTAAAACAAGTGTGATAAAAACGAAATGAAAATCGTGATATAATCGAACAGAAAACCGTGAATTTGGGCGAGTAGTGATTAAAACGACTAGTGATAAAACCGAAACGACACTGTACTTTCAGGAAATTCTCCAACAATTTCAATAAATGATTTCTCCAGGAATTTTCCTATAAATATAATTAAGAATTTACCTGGGATTTCTTCAAATGCTCTTCCGGAGAATGATTCAAAAGCATTTGTTATGGTTTCTGCAGGGGTTCAACTGAAGATTTCTTCACTACTCTTGCCCCGAGTGTGGAGTTTCGCTGAAGTGTACTAATACGTACTGACACTTCAGAGGAGAGTTCACGGAACTGCTCAGAATTACTTTCAGAAATTCCTGCTGGCTTTCCTTTTGAAATTCCTTTGGAAAGATATTTTTATCTCCAGAGACTTCTTCAGAATTTCAGAGATTTCTTCAGCAATTTCAGCAAGAGATTGTTTCAAAAGTTCTTCCAAAAAGTACTTCAGAAGTTCTTCTAAAAACTTCTTTACAAATCCTTAAGGGATTGCTTCAGAAATTCTTCCCAGGGTTTCTCCGAGATATCCTCAGTGATTTCTGCAAAAAATACTTAAAATGATTTTTTTTCTAGAAATTGCTCTAGTGGTTCTATAAGAAAAAATTTCTGGGACGTTTTTAGAGATCCCTTGAGAATTTATTCAGACATTCCTCCAGTGATTATTCAGAAGTTCTTCCAGAAACATCACAAGAATTGATGAAGAATTATTTGAAAATCAAGGAATTTTTAAGCAGTCATTGTAGAATTGTCTCTAAAAATCCCATAAAAACTCCTGAAGATACCTTCTGAAATCCCTAAGAGAAATTTTTTAAATATTTTGGAGGAATTTCTGGACAAAAAATTCATGCAGCTATTTCTTAAGCTAATCTAGAAGAATATCGGAAGAAACAGGATACCCCTTTTATTTTCTGAGAAAAAAAATCAATGGAAATTTATGAAAGAAATCAGCAAGGAAAAATGCTTGAGAAACCTCAGGAAGGGTTTCTGAAAAAATCCGCAGGGAAATGCTGCAGGAATCTCTCTTAAAATAACTGTGGACATCGTAGGAAAATACAATTCAATAAATTTTTGAAGAATCCTTGGATTTCTGGATTTTCTGGAGGAATTCTGTAGATACCTCTGAAGGAGTTCTCAGAACAGATTCATATACATTTTCTTAACGAATTTTATACAAAAATTCCTAAACTAGGGTCTGCGATCATTTGGGCAGGGATACCTATTTTGAGTACTTGCTGCTATAACTCAGTCAATTTTGAACCGATTGACTTGAATTTTGGAACATAGCTAGATACTGTAAGTGTCTGATCGTGTTCCAAAAATCAAGAAAACCGGTTTAAAATTGGCTGAGTTATAGCAGCAAGTGCTCAAAATAGGTCCCCCTGCCCAAATGGTCCTAGACTATACCTCCTGGAGCAATTTTCTAAAGAAATCCTGCAGAAACATTTTTAAAATTCTTGAAGAATTCTTAGAGAACCGCTGAAGGCATCAATAAAATGAATTTGGACTCTTTGGAAAAATACCTGGAAGAACTGGAGAATCCTCTGCATGTACAGGGGATAGACAAAATGATCGGGACAGGCAAATTTTGAGCTTTTCAAAAAATGTTCAAGTAGCTGTTACTTTTCGAAAAGTGCATAAAATATTCTCAAATGTTTACTGTCAATAGATCAACTAGCTGTGGTCAAAATTTGGAAAAGATCGGACTATTCTTCACGAAGTTATAAAGATTCTAGAAAAAGGTATAATTATTCGATAGCTAACTTTGAGCTGTTATATCTCCGGAATCAATGAACCAAATGCAATGAAGTTTTGACCATTTATGACTTATATGATGAGCTTTGAAAAACGTTTTACTATACTTGAAAGTTTTAATAAGAGAAAAAGTTATAGCGATTTAATTTATTTTATGTTTTTTTAGTAAATTGGTCTATTTTTAATATGCATTCCATTACTTTTTTTTCAATTTATTGCCGGCTATGTTGTTAGATTTCTTCAAAACATATTTATATCCGAGTCAATTAAAGGGAATTTAAATGAACTATAATTAGTACCTTCAATTTTGAAACGATATTGAAGTTTTGGATAATTTGGTGTTATATTAGTAAAATAATCTAATCGTTTTAATTTTCATCCGTGTTAAAAAATTTAAGTTAATTTCATTGCATTCGGTTCAATGAATCCGGAGAGATAACAGCTCAAAGTTAGCTATCGGATAATTATCACCTTTTTTAGAATATTTATTACTTCATGCAGAATAGTCCAATCCAAATTTTTACCACTGATACACAGCTAGTTAATCAACTTACAGTAAAAACTTGAGAACATTTCATGCACTTTTCGAAAAGTTACAGCCACTTGAACATTTTTTGAAAAGTGAAAATTTTGCCTGTCCCGATCATTTTGTCTATCCCCTGTATTTATAGAAAAAAATTATGATAAATTCCATAAAATGCTGAATTCTGAAGTTTTTTTCTGCAGGAATTGTTGATAGAATCTTTGAAAAAAAAACCCTGAAGAAAGGTCTGCATAAATCCAAAGCAATGCCTAGAGGGACACCTGCGTAAACCCTTGGGTGAACTTGCAGAGGAAACTCTTGGAAATTTTCTAGAAGAATTTCCACGCAAATGCCCGTGAAAATCTCTGAATATATGGAGTAATACCTGATGCAACCTACCTATAAAAAAAATGTGATAATTTCTGATAAAGTGCCTGAAAACAAACTGAATTTCTAAAAGAAACCCCTAGATGAATTTCTCAAACAATGTGTGAATCTTTGTGAACAAAATCCTTCCAAAATTGCGGCAATGAATTTCTATTGAAATTTCTAAAAGAGTTTTCAGGAAGCATTCCTTCGGTTAATCCGAGTAAAACATCTATTGTTCTTTTCACGGAAAGGCGAAACCGTAATGGCGTTCGACCTTTGCGTCTCTTTGATTCTGAAATCGATGTGACTGAACAGGTAAAGTACGTTGGAGTCATTCTTGATTCCAAGCTTTCCTGGACACCTCACATTGAGTTCAGAATCAAGAAAGCTTGTATGGCCTTCGGGCAATGCCGGCGTACTTTTGGTACAACTTGGGGTCTAAAACCCAAGTATATCAAATGGATTTACACAACTGTGGTTCGGCCAATATTGGCTTATGGGTGTCTTGTGTGGTGGCAAAAGGGTGAAGTGAGAACGGTCCAATCAAAATTAGGTCATCTCCAATGGATGTGCTTAATGGCGATGTCTGGAGCGTTCTCTTCAACTCCTACGGCAGCGCTAGAAGTTCTCTTTGACGTTGCCCCATTACACATTCATCTCAAACAAGAAGCCCTTTCTTGCACTTACCGGTTACGGGTACTCGGTCTACTAGAGGAAACTCCTGTGAACCGCACATCAACACACACCTCGTTGTTTCCACTTTTAGTGAATTGGGACAAAATTGTCCTTGCTCCAAGTGATCTTACAATTGCTTGTAATTTTCCATATAGGACATTTTCCACGAAATTCCCTTCCCGGGAAGAGTGGACATCTGGTTATCTGGAAAGAAGTATTTTAGACGGCATCGTATGTTACACTGATGGCTCCCTTCTCGAAGGTCGAG
Organism: Aedes albopictus; assembly: GCF_035046485.1. Classification (NCBI taxonomy): domain Eukaryota; kingdom Metazoa; phylum Arthropoda; class Insecta; order Diptera; family Culicidae; genus Aedes; species Aedes albopictus. The sequence goes on along the minus strand of NC_085136.1, from coordinate 284,118,643 downwards.
CAGGTGCTGGTGTTTATTCTCGTGAGCTAAGGCTGTATCAGTCTTACTCACTTGGTAGACACTGCACCGTTTTTCAGGCCGAAATCTTTGCTCTTATGTGCGGAGTGCAATCAGCACTTCAGCAGCACGTAATGGGCAAAGTAATATACTTCTGTTCAGATAGCCAGGCTGCTATTAAAGCACTTGCTTCGGCCAACTCCAGGTCGAAGATAGTTATCGCTTGTCGAACTCAAATCGAGGAGCTGAATTCAGCAAACGCTGTTCACCTTCTATGGGTACCAGGTCATTCTTCCATCGCTGGAAATGAATTGGCTGATGAGTTAGCTCGCTCTGGAGCATCACATGACTTCATTGGCCCTGAGCCAGCTATTCCGATATCGAAGTGTTGGTTTAAGCTTCAGATTCACACCTGGGCTGTCATTCAACACAGACAATATTGGAATAGTTTGGAGTCATGTCGTCAAACCAAATTGTATAGTGCTGAGCCATCTCTACGGGTGGCGAAGTATCTAACTAATCTGTCTAAGCAGAATTGCAGCATGTTGGTCAAAGCATTGACTGGCCACTTCCGACTCAGCTATCACATGGCGAATATTCAGCAAGCTGATTCATTTGCCTGTGATAGCTGTGAATCCGATTATGGAACTTCGTATCATTTGATATGTAACTGTCCAGTTTTCGCGCAACTGCGTTTCCGAATATTCGGTAAACACTTATTAAGTGAAACTGACTTCAGAAACCTGAATCTTCAGGATATTCTGTTGTTCTTAACCCGCTGTGGTAAAGAGCTATAGGCTCTCTTTCGCTTTATGCGTTATTACAGTGCCCTTTTCAGGGCGCTGTTTGAACCCATTGTGGTACGCTTGTGCGTTAGTACCCTCTTCCAGGGTATTTTTTCTATTTCCCTACCTGTCCCTATCCCCATCCAAATCCTTTTTCCTTCCTTTTCCCTCAGGTAGATGATGAAATAGGCTGTTATTTTGGCGATGGCACAAATGTCCCAAATGGAGGATAACGTGCCTCTGGAGCCGGCCTTCTGATACCTGATACCTGATACTAACATTAAAATCAAATTCGTCATAAACAGCATTAAATAATTCACAAGACCTGTCCAGAGGATTATTACGTCCATAATCAGTTCTATGTCCGGGAATCCACAAAAGGCTAGCAACGCGGAGTTGTCGGTTGGGTGCACGGAAACTGATTCTTTGGAGCAAGCAGCTACAGTCGATGCGGTTGGTCAGCATGTCAAAAATAAACATTCTCCGCAGGAAAGTTTGTCGTTCCGTTAGAGTCTGCAGTCCAATTAGAGCGCACTTGTGTTCATACGGTGGTAGGTTTCGGGCATCAATCCAGGGCAGTCGGCGTAATGCAAATCGGACGAACCGTTTCTGAACATTTTCGATTCGTAGTTCGTGAACACCGCGATACGGGACCCAGATTTGAACTCCATATTCAGGGCCGCTGCGAACCAGCGAACAATACAATACTTTTAGGGCGTAGATGGCATCGAAATCAGCGGTATTACAGCGCAAGAATCCAAGCATTGAATTGGCCTTGGCAATGGTCTTGGAAATGTGCTTATTAAACTTCAGTTTGCTATCTAGAGTTATTCCAAGATCCTTGATGGAGTAAACTCTCTGCAGCATCGCAGAGTCCATAGAGTTCTCAAACCGTATCGGTTCATGCTTTCGGGTGTAGGTGATGACTTTGCATTTTGATGGATTTGTCTGCATTCCATTCATTCGACACCACGATGTCAATCTGTCAATATCAGACTGAAGAGCACAGCAATCCAGCACTGATTTGACTATGCGATAAATTTTTAGGTCATCAGCATACAACAGCTTGCAGGAACACAAATGGTCACACACGTCATTTATAAATAGAATGAAAATTAGAGGCCCTAAGAGGCTTCCTTGTGGTACACCCGAAGGAATATCAAAAACGTCGGATCTGGTATTGCGGATCTTGACAAAGGTCTTTCTGGAGGACAAATACGAATCAATCCAGGTGACTATCCATGAAGGAAGCCCTAGTTTTCTCAGTTTTGCGACGGCGAGATCGTGTGGAACCTTGTCAAAAGCCTTGGAGAAGTCAACATATATAGTATCAACTTGATGCCGCTTCTCGATGGTGTTGGTAGCGGTGCTGGTGAATGCCATTAAGTTCGATATGGTCGAGCGTTTTTTCACGAATCCATGTTGAAATTTCGATATCGCAGGTTGAACTACTGGGTACACCAAGTCATGTAGTAGACCTTCCAAAACTTTGGCCAAGCAGTTCAGAATCGAGAGTAAAAATTTAAGCCATTAACTTCGGTAATTGGTAGTTAAGTATTTCTTAAATAATTCTGGCGCTGAAAAGGTGCTGTTATTTCTATGCAGATTCGACCTATTCAAATCGAATGCCAAAATTGTTTTAGGCACATGCGGGCAAAGCCACAGCTTTATCCAAAACAGCCCAAATTTCATACTATTTACCCGAATAAATATTACGAACTTTGACACTGCCCAATTATTGTCAATTAGTGTAACATTTCTTGAACAAATGATCAAGAAATATGTTGCACTGTGCTTGGGGGCATCTGGGGTAATATGCACTGTTGAGGCAAACGCACCCCCTTGATTTTTCAGGAATTATTGGTTTTGGAGCTTTGAAACCTTGTCAGTCTAATAGAACGTCCTTATAAAAGAGCACCTGGAAAATTTTACATATCTACGTTACGTAATTAGTGAGAAAAATGAATAAAATCAAAAAGCAGGTTTCTGATGTAATTTTCCCGATCGTTTGTCGGACGATTTGATGGTGAAAACAGACCAAATACCTTAAGCTGTTGTATTTATTAAGTTAATTGAGGGTAATACTAAGCGTAAGAAAAAAAAACTTAAACAGTAATGTACGTGAATTATATATTTTAAACAATTTTATTTTTTACTCTTGGTTGTGGCAATATGCACTCCATGTGATGGGGCAAAACGCACCTATAGAAAACAAGCTGTAATAATATCTATGATTGCTTTGTAAGTAATCGAAAACGAAATTGAGCTATTATTCGTCTTAAAACCTCAGAAAACATGCATTTTCTCTAAAAAGGGAAAAGATTTATAAACTCGACAGTGCATTTTGCCCAATGTTGTGGTGCGTCTTGCCCCATTGTTGTAGTGCACTTTACCCCGAGCATGGGTGCATACTGCCCCGCATACATATACGAAGCCGTAATGGTGGTCTTCACAAAAATCGTTATTTTCCAAAGCTGAGCTATATTAAGGCTGAAGTTTTGTTTGAGATCGCTTAGAATGCAAGTTTTTTGCAATAAATGCAATAAAACAATAAATTAATGCCCTTTTATATGCATTTGGACGCATCTTCCTTAACTGGTGCGTATTACCCCAGAATAAGTGTGTGCTGCAGTTTCCAACTGTTTTTTTTTTATTTGTCACGGACTTGTATAAACTGGAACAATGCAAATGTGCACATCTTTCTGATTGGAAATTACGGCCACAAAGAAACAAACACCGAGAAAAAATTCTACTCAGTGGTGATTTCAGAGTAAGACCAACTCAGTCACTGAGTAGACAATTTTCTCGGTGAATTTAAAACGCCAAAATGTATGCACAAGAAATCAAACGTATACATGTTATAAGATAAAGAGAAATATATCCAATCAAGCGACAGTATCGCAAACGTAACATGAGCATGTATGGGGAGTACGCAGGGTGTGATTTTACTATATATAATATAATTATGTTTCAGTTCAGTTCAGTGAAGTGAAGTGATTTTTTTTCGAAAGATGTGCACCACGTGGATGGTGGTAAAAATCACATTAACCATTTTACATGGTTATTTTGAGAAAAATCTTTTTTGACTTAAAAATAAAGCCCCTTAGCCGTCGACTAACCGTGACTAAGGAGGACGACAGGGCTGATCAAATTTTTTTGTCAATTTGAATTGCCCAAAATGCTCTCAAATGACGTTTTATTAAGTTTTGCTTCCTGAGGGGGTGGTCGTGGGTACCGACTATTGCCAAATCCCATTTACACTCAATCTGGTACGGTCAGGGCGTTAACACTGAACACCCAAAATGGTCAAAAATAACGTTTTATTAAATTTTGCTTCCTGAGGGGGTGGTCGTGGGTACCGACTATTGCCAAATCCCATTTACACTCAATCTGGTACGGTCAGGGCGTCAACAGTGTACAACCAAAATGGTCAAAAATAACGTTTTATTAAATTTTGCCTCCTGAGGGGGTGGTCGTGAAGTGAAGTGAAGTGATTTTTTTTGAAAGATGTGCACCACGTGGATGGTGGTAAAAATCACATTAACCATTTTACATGGTTATTTTGAGAAAAATCTTTTTTGACTTAAAAATAAAGCCCCTTAGTCGTCGACTAACCGTGACTAAGGAGGACGACAGGGCTGGGGAGGGCTCTCACAACGGAAGCGACTCTGAAGGTGAAAACCTAGACGAGATCACTGACGGGGAAGAGCTCATCGCGGCACTGCAGCAACACTACAGTATCGACAACAACAACAGTTGGCAGCGGGCGGAGGAAGCTCAAGACGAAGCCCTCGTCGGTGGAAGACCTACTTCATTGACGAGATATTTAGAGAGGCACTCCACTTGGTAGCAGTGCTCCCGCGTGTAAACGATGCTATCATGACTCGGCACGACCACCCTAGGAATGGAAGACTACCGGCGTTCTGGTGGACTCGAGGTGTTGCGAACAAGCGCCACGTCTGTCTACGGACTGATGAGCAGCAGAAAGAACGACAGATAGCACTCTCGGCTCCAAAGTCGCACTCAAGCCCAAGATAAGGGCAATCTGAAAGGCCTGATATGAGGGTATCTGTCAGAGTGCCAGTACTAACCAGTCAATGGGGTGATACAGGGTCGTGATGACCAAGACAAGAGGTGTAATAGCTCCTACCGAGTAATCTCCAGAGATACTAGAGAGGATCAACGAGGGGCTCTTTCCGCGTCATGATCCGAGTCCTTGCCATCCTTCCGTAGGACCGCTGGGAATAGGGGCTGGCAATGAGGGGAGGGTCACCCATGAGGAACTTGTGGGTGGGAACTGCAAAATCCCTTAGCGTAGGTAAGGCCCCAGGTTCGGACGGAGTTCGGAACCTGGCTTTAAAAGAAGCTATTGCAGAGGCTCCCGGGATGTTCAAATCTGCTTTGAAGAAATGCCTCCCAAGCAACACAACAAGCTATATAAGTGTTTAAAGTTCACTATTCATACAAAACGTAGTGTATTTTTCTTGTATTATTTACTTAATTTTGAACACTTGTACAATCAAAACAGCGCAAAAAATGGCGGCTTATAAAACATCTTACATTTAATATAAGATGTATCTCAACATATTTATATCGCTTAAAAATGATATATAGAACATACCTTCCAACTTCCAAATATGTATCCAAATATTTATCAATAATATCACTTGAAAAATACACATTTAAAACAATAACATTCATAAGCTCAAATAATACATTTTGGTAGTAAAATAACGTGTAAAAAACATTTATATTACACATTATTTGTACAGGTTGGAATTTAGCTATCCTTAAGCTATATAACTGATAGAAAGCATTTATACTACGTAAATAATATATCCAACAATATTTGAGTACATATGTAGCGTAAAAAATGTCAGAACACAGAAACAAAATAATTAAATTATAAATATATCTGGCTTCTTCAACCACATGAACATGAAATTTGAAAAAGGTTATGAAGTCAATAATTTTTGTAGATTATTTGAATAGCTAATTAAGACATGGTTTATGCTCAATGATGGTAGCGCTATTTCACATGCGAATCGAAATTTATGGTGAAACTGCCGATTTTGCTCACCCAAATTTCAAGCGCTGCAGGGTTCAATTAAAAAAGCCAACCATGACCATTAAAATAAGCCAACCAAATTGTGTTGTTCTATCAATTTCTAGACTCCACATGAAGAATCAACATGGCTGATTCTCTATGAAGCTTACAGTGTCGTACATACATATAAACAAATATCCACATTATAATAATTATTGTCTTTGAGCATACACACTAAGATCAGCTCGGTATTTTCCCCATCTTTTTACTGAGTTCTCAACAGCAGATTTAACTCGGCACGCTCGGTTATCCCTTTTACTGAATACTCTGTAAATGAGTTAACGAGCTCTGCAAATGAACTGTCAAAAATTACAGATTAATGGTAAATATCGTTACTGATGAACGGTAAATATTGATTACCGAGTGTACCGAGTTAAATCTGCTGTTGAGAACTCAGTAAAAAGATAAAAAAATACAGAACTCAGCGAAAAATTTACTGAGCTGGAAAATCAGAATCTTAGTGTGTAAGATTTATCACTGTTTATAACACTCGTGAGCTTAGAGGAATATGAAATCAAAAAATTGTTTCGTTTCCAAATTTATAATGAATAGAATAAAAAAATATCCAATTAATTTCCATATTTTTATTGATGCATGCACATTTTTGACAGGTACTGTAATTTGGATGAATTTGCTTTGGAAAAGACGCTATATGTGAAGACCTTGCGTTCAAATTACGTTAGTAATACAAACTAAAAACATTCTTACAACAAACGCTTTATTGAGCTATAATTATGTTCTGAGGCCTAAATTTAAACTCTGAAATAACTATGGGGCTGTCCATTAATTACGTAAGGGATTTTTTACGATTTTTCGACACCCCCTCCCCCCCTTGTAAGATTTTTTGTATGAGAACCCAAATATTTTTGTATGGCGCGTAAGATTTCTCAAACCCCCCCTCCCCCCAAAAACCCTTACGTAATTAATGGACAGCCCCTATACTACAACTTAATTTCAGCATGGTTGAATCTGTCAAAATGTAAACGTAAACATTGTCATTGTTCTCTTCGCTCTGCTGTTGGTGCTGAATCTGAGTTGTTTTTTGGAAATTCGGGAATCAAACTAATCGTAATCTGATTCGGAATAATTCCAGCTGCTGCCGAGAGGTCTTAGGATCGTACTTGAAGATGTCCAGAACGATATGTGAGCAGCTACTATTCGGCCGTACACAGGCGTTCGAGTTGCGTCCCGAAATTCGGTATCAACGATAATAACCCATATCAATCTTTTCTGTGGTAGTCATCTTCGACGCCCTGTATGAACTCGACAGAAAACACAAATCTTTCTCGGTACATGTTTGGACATCATCGTCCTCGTCGGAGATCTTTCTGCCCACTACCGACCTAAACATGGGCCATGAAAACTATGGTTTAATCTGTGTTGAATTGTGCGGTTATGAAAATTCGGCAAACCCAAAATGAGATGCTTTTGTAAAATAAAACATTGTTGCTTTCATGAGTGATTTCCATGATGTTGTATTATTGTTATATATTAGTAAAATGTTGTTATTTAATACTTGGTGCAATCTTCGATATTTTTTGCCTTTCTCGTACACCAAGGTGTACCGAAAGGCTATATGTTCACTCCAAAAACGAAAATTTAATAGAGCCTCCGGAGGGGTCAAGTCTTATATACCAATCGACTCAGCTCGACGAATTGAGGTGATGTCTGTGTGTGTGTATGTGTGTGTGTGTGTGTATGTGTGTGTGTGTGTGTGTATGTGTGTGTACAAAAAAACTCACATCACTTTTTGGCAGTAAACCTCATCCGATTTCAATGACCGACGGTTCATTCGACGCGGAATCTGGTCCCATTGTTTCCTATTGAAAATGGTTCGGATCGGTTCAGCCGTTCCGGAGATATGGCCATTTAGGTGTTCCGGAACGGTACCCCAGGAAGGGACCAGATATGAAAATGCATCAAACCTATGCATGCGGCACATCAAACCACGGCATTTTCGATAACCTGATGAGCGGTAAGCAGAAAAATAGTCTCAGACCATATCTGAACCGGTAGTGTTCCCGAACCGGTTCTGGGCGTCCCGCTATAAGTGGCCAAATATACAATTGTACCAAACCCATGCAAGCGACACATCAAACCACGGCATTTTAGATGACCTGATGGACAATGAGCAGGAAAATCATCTCAGACCATATCTGAACCGGTAGTGTTCCGGAACCGGTTCTAGTCGTCCCGCTGGAAGTGGCCAAATATACAAGTGAACCAAACCCATGCATGCGACACATCAAACCACGGCATTTTCGATAACCTGAAGAGCGGTAAGCAGAAAAATAGTCTCAGATCATATCTGAACCGGTAGTGTTTCGAAACCGGTTCTAGGCGTCCCGCTGGAAGTGGCCAAATATACAATTGAACCAAACCCATGCATGCGGCACATCAAACCACGGCATTTTCGATGATCTGATGGATAATGAGCAGGAAAATCATCTCAGACCATACCTGAACCGGTAGTGTTCCAGAACCGGTTCTAGGCGTCCCGCTGGAAGTGGCCAAATATACAATTGATCCAAACCCATACATGCGACACATCAAACCACGGCATTTTCGATGACCTGATGGATAATGAGCAGGAAAACCATCTCAGATCATATCTGAACCAGTAGTGTTCCGGAACCCGTTCCGGGGTTCCCGTCGAAGTGGTTAAATCTGGAAGAGAAACAAACCCGTACATGCGTCACATCAAATAGCGGCTTTTTAGATTACTTAATGAACGGTCAGCAAGTGTTTCGGAATCGGTTTTGAGTGGCCGGAAGAGGCCAAATGTAAAAGTGAACCAAATCCAGGCATGTGACACATCAAATCGTGGCTTTTGCGATAACCTGATGAACAGTTAGCTAGAAAATAGCCTTACGTCACTGGTAGTGGTCCGGAATTGGTTCAGAGAATCCCGTCGAAATTGTCAAATCCTGCATGTGACACCTTCAATTTGCAGCGTTTTTGGTTAACCGATAAGCAGTTAACAAGACAATAATGTTAGACCATATTTGGTTCAGCCGGTAGTTACCCGGAATCAGATCCGGGTAGTAAAATGTAAAATTTAACCAAACCCATGGATGCGGTACATCAAATCACGACCAGTCTTGTAAACATTCGACACTTTTTACTACCTTCATTTCGTTGCCGCAGTCGGGTGTCAGCTTGTTTTGTTACATTTTACATTCGTGCGCTACCGTTACCTCTTACCTACACACAACACGAGCAGTAGAACGAAGACTGATCACGACTTATCGACAACCTGATGGAAAAATAGGGTCAGACCACATTAGATTCCCGGTAGTGTTGCGGGTTCAGCTGTGACTTCGAAAGTGGTTAGAAGTAAAAGTGAAGCAAACCCATTCATGCGATATATCAAATCGCGGTGATTAGGTAAAGGTGAATAAATAGCAATAAAATATTCTCAGACCATAATTGGGACAACCGGTAGTGTCATGGTCCATGACTCATGGAATCAGATCCGGCTATCCCACCGGAAATTACCAAATATAAAAATGAACCAAACTCATACATACGACACATCAGATCGCAGATTTTTTGATAATCTAATGAACGGTTAGCAAGAAAATAGCCTTAGATCACATTAGAGACTAGCTGTTGTGTAGCAGCTTCATGTGAAAAATTAAATCGTGGCTTTGTTTAATGGCCTGATAAACATTAGGTATGAACAAACAGTGACGAATAGGTCTAAGTTCTCATATATGAGAACAAAATATAGACAAAACTAAAGCGATCTCATCAAATCGTACCATTTCAGATTCCTAAGGTGTAAAGTTATAGCAGGATTGGTCAACGTTGAATGGAAAAATAAGAATTTGATCGCATAAACAGAAGATGGTGGCTGTTTTAAGGAATTTTGAGCTCTAAAACTATGTAAAATAAGTGTATTTGGTATGGGAAATTTGTTTGGAGTCCACCAGAGTATCCAAAATAGCGGTCCAAAGTTCAAGATAATGGCCCAGTATTCAAGTTAGTGCCTATTTTATAGGATTTTTAATTCTTGCATTATGGGCATATTTTGTATGAAAATATGTCCAGAATTCAAAATTTGTAATCAGAAAACCCAAGCTGTGCGCTGTTTCACAAGGTCTGCAATATGACTATAGTTTGAATGGGGAAGAATGCCGGTCTTCGTCCAAAACTGGTAACCAGAAAATCATAAACGACATGCCAAAATTCAATACGGCGACTATTTTATGTAATTGTAGGTGCAGAGTCCAAAAATGAATACCAGAACATCCAAGATGGTGTCTCAATGTTCAAGATGGCGGTTAGTTTAGTTGGGGTAGATATCCGGAGTCATAAAATGATGACCGGAAAATCTAAAATGACATTTCAAAATTTTGCGGCTTCATGACACTTGTTTGGTTTGAGTTTTGGATCGTTGTCTTATATTTTCTGAATATTGGATGTTATGCTAATATAAAATGTTTCCATATTGAGTAGATTTATCAAGCAGTTTTCATTTTGTATTTATGTCAATGTCATCAACATGTCGCTCGAGTTTTGTTGAAAGGATATTTTAAAGCACGAGAAAGGCACCATCACCGCTAGGTGGATTAATTAGGGTTTTTGCTGTTTGTATTTGGCCAACATTATAAAAGCCTAATAATAACACAATATGCTTCATAATACACTTATATTACAGCTATAAAACATCTGTTGAAGTTTTGATTTTGAAAGATGTTTTATGTGTTACTTGGGCTGGACGAGGGAGTCTTCCCAGAGGGTAGGAAGCGGCAGAGCCTGGTACTATTGCCAAAGGTGTGGAAACCACCGGGAAACCCATCAGCATGTAGACCAATATACTTGCTCGACACGACAGGGAAGGTGCTTGGGAGGATCAAGACTATTGAGCTGCTCCGAGGGTGTAGATGGTCTGTCATGTAACCAGTTGATTGGTATATGTGACTCGATACTCCAAGCCAAGTATCGAACATTCGTTTTACGAGTGAAAATAATATTGCAATATAATTATAGCCTGTCAGTAAATTTTGATGTACCAGATGTTGCCTTTCCAGCCAACTTTTTTTCTTACTCAATAGGGAACAAACTTGTTAAAAACAGAAGATGTAGGTATTTGGATCCACAACGTGCTCCAAAGAGTTGGGCAGTAAAGTAGGTACCAATTGCTGGATCATGAACGGACCGACCGGAGACCTTTCAAATGATCCTTTCGAAGCGTGTATATGAGGGACCTCTTAGGTGTGCACGTTATCTAGTGCTAAAGAATGCCTCTAAGCATCTGTCAATGTTAACCTCGAATAGAGCCATAGAATTCTAATCCTCACTATAGTGTAAAATGTAAAAAAAAATCAGCTGTAAGACACAATAACCTACCAGATTATTCATAGCACGTCCATATAGTGTCGCTTCATCGTCACGTCGTTATCACATGCATGAATCAATTATTCACCTACACCAGTAAAGCATGAAAAAAAAGAACCACCATAATGCCACTTTCAATTAATCGTCACAATCCCTGACACCAACGTGTATGAATAAACGGCGAACGAGAAAGAAAAAAAAAACTACGGACACTACTTCCGCAAATCGTCCCGACGATGACGACGACGCTTATCTTGCCACCGACGACGAGTTGGACAAAACTGGCACACGGCACCGAGTCCCATCTGGGTCAAACCTGTGCGGCATCGAAATGGCCCTATGGATGAACGGATGGATGGGTGGATCTTCGTCCGGCACGCGGGGCCAGCGCCGCGCCGACTGCCACTTGAGAATCCGATCTTATCAATTCACACATGCCATTCATGCTGCTGCTGCCGCCGCGCCGAGCCGGTCGGTGCTATTGCTGTCGCAGCAACATATTTCAATTGGATAAGAGCGGATTGTGCTTCGGCGGTGTCCACGTCCAAGCCCAGCTTCCGTTCCGTCCCGTCCCTTCGTTGGATTCAATTGGATAACGAGGTTATCAATTGCGATTCAACAGGCGAAAGGTGGGTTTGCTATCCCTACTCAAGCCATTGAAAAAGAACCTGGCTGGGTAGGTGCTTGTACGATCCGTGTCGATGCCGCATCGAGCAGGAAGAGTTGATAGATGGAAAAAGACACGTTGTAGGCAGGATTGGATTTAGGGGTTTAGGGGGATTGATTATGCTTCCCATTTATGTTGAGCGTTTTGACCATTTTAAAAATACTTCATGGAAACAACACTGCGTGGTAAATCAGAGCTACCTTTTTTGTTCTTATCTGTATTAACGAGCCTGGAACATCGATCATCTGTCAAAGTCCATACAAATTCCTGTTCCAAACGAGCAGGAGACCTGTCAAAATTGGAGCATGACGCCACTCTCCCTTCAGTCACTCTACCCTAAGGCTAGTTCATCTCGGGACCCACGCTTTACTTCCCTTGCGAAGAAAGAACTAACATTTTGTGAGTTTGTCGGGAGTGGGATTCGATCCCAGGTCCTCGGCGTGATAGTCACGTGCTTTAACCATCACACCAGGTCGGCTTCACAAAGCTACTATTACAAAAATAGTATGGAACGAGCTCACCAATAATTAATAATCCATTTGCTGATTCAGGAAAATGTACAGCGGAATAGTAGTAAAAATTGGATGTTAACATTTTCGAATATTATTATCTTCGTATACCTTAAAGTTCAGACATAGCCTTATTTTTGCAGATTTCTTAATAAGACCCACCCGCGAGTATTCAGTATTGTGTTGTTCTTTGCTGTGCATGCATCACTCCTGTAGGGGTGAGTATGGCAGCATAATCGATTGCGTTCGCTATTGTCTCGAGTGAAAATCAAAACAATAGATGCGCGGGTGTTTAGTATTGTGTTGTTCTTTGCTGTGCATGCATCACTCCTGTAGGGGTGAGTATGGCAGCATAATCGATTGCGTTCGCTATTGTCTCGAGCAAAAATCAAAACAATAGATTCGCGGGTGTTTAGTATTCAGTATTGTGTTGTTCTTTGCTGTGCATGCATCACTCCTGTAGGGGTGAGTATGGCAGCATAATCGATTGCGTTCGCTATTGTCTCGAGTGAAAATCAAAACAATAGATGCGCGGGTGTTTAGTATTCAGTATTGTGTTGTTCTTTGCTGTGCATGCATCACTCCTGTAGGGGTGAGTATGGCAGCATAATCGATTGCGTTCGCTATTGTCTCGAGCAAAAATCAAAACAATAGATTCGCGGGTGTTTAGTATTCAGTATTGTGTTGTTCTTTGCTGTGCATGCATCACTCCTGTAGGGGTGAGTATGGCAGCATAATCGATTGCGTTCGCTATTGTCTCGAGTGAAAATCAAAACAATAGATTCGCGGGTGTTTAGTATTCAGTATTGTGTTGTTCTTTGCTGTGCATGCATCACTCCTGTAGGGGTGAGTATGGCAGCATAATCGATTGCGTTCGCTATTGTCTCGAGTGAAAATCAAAACAATAGATGCGCGGGTGTTTAGTATTGTGTTGTTCTTTGCTGTGCATGCATCACTCCTGTAGGGGTGAGTATGGCAGCATAATCGATTGCGTTCGCTATTGTCTCGAGTGAAAATCAAAACAATAGATGCGCGGGTGTTTAGTATTGTGTTGTTCTTTGCTGTGCATGCATCACTCCTGTAGGGGTGAGTATGGCAGCATAATCGATTGCGTTCGCTATTGTCTCGAGTGAAAATCAAAACAATAGATGCGCGGGTGTTTAGTATTGTGTTGTTCTTTGCTGTGCATGCATCACTCCTGTAGGGGTGAGTATGGCAGCATAATCGATTGCGTTCGCTATTGCCTCGAGCGAAAATCAAAACAATAGATTCGCGGGTGTTTAGTATTCAGTATTGTGTTGTTCTTTGCTGTGCATGCATCACTCCTGTAGGGGTGAGTATGGCAGCATAATCGATTGCGTTCGCTATTGTCTCGAGCAAAAATCAAAACAATAGATTCGCGGGTGTTTAGTATTCAGTATTGTGTTGTTCTTTGCTGTGCATGCATCACTCCTGTAGGGGTGAGTATGGCAGCATAATCGATTGCGTTCGCTATTGTCTCGAGTGAAAATCAAAACAATAGATTCGCGGGTGTTTAGTATTCAGTATTGTGTTGTTCTTTGCTGTGCATGCATCACTCCTGTAGGGGTGAGTATGGCAGCATAATCGATTGCGTTCGCTATTGTCTCGAGTGAAAATCAAAACAATAGATGCGCGGGTGTTTAGTATTGTGTTGTTCTTTGCTGTGCATGCATCACTCCTGTAGGGGTGAGTATGGCAGCATAATCGATTGCGTTCGCTATTGTCTCGAGTGAAAATCAAAACAATAGATGCGCGGGTGTTTAGTATTGTGTTGTTCTTTGCTGTGCATGCATCACTCCTGTAGGGGTGAGTATGGCAGCATAATCGATTGCGTTCGCTATTGTCTCGAGTGAAAATCAAAACAATAGATGCGCGGGTGTTTAGTATTGTGTTGTTCTTTGCTGTGCATGCATCACTCCTGTAGGGGTGAGTATGGCAGCATAATCGATTGCGTTCGCTATTGCCTCGAGCGAAAATCAAAACAATAGATTCGCGGGTGTTTAGTATTCAGTATTGTGTTGTTCTTTGCTGTGCATGCATCACTCCTGTAGGGGTGAGTATGGCAGCATAATCGATTGCGTTCGCTATTGTCTCGAGCAAAAATCAAAACAATAGATTCGCGGGTGTTTAGTATTCAGTATTGTGTTGTTCTTTGCTGTGCATGCATCACTCCTGTAGGGGTGAGTATGGCAGCATAATCGATTGCGTTCGCTATTGTCTCGAGTGAAAATCAAAACAATAGATGCGCGGGTGTTTAGTATTGTGTTGTTCTTTGCTGTGCATGCATCACTCCTGTAGGGGTGAGTATGGCAGCATAATCGATTGCGTTCGCTATTGCCTCGAGCGAAAATCAAAACAATAGATTCGCGGGTGTTTAGTATTCAGTATTGTGTTGTTCTTTGCTGTGCATGCATCACTCCTGTAGGGGTGAGTATGGCAGCATAATCGATTGCGTTCGCTATTGTCTCGAGCAAAAATCAAAACAATAGATTCGCGGGTGTTTAGTATTCAGTATTGTGTTGTTCTTTGCTGTGCATGCATCACTCCTGTAGGGGTGAGTATGGCAGCATAATCGATTGCGTTCGCTATTGTCTCGAGTGAAAATCAAAACAATAGATTCGCGGGTGTTTAGTATTCAGTATTGTGTTGTTCTTTGCTGTGCATGCATCACTCCTGTAGGGGTGAGTATGGCAGCATAATCGATTGCGTTCGCTATTGCCTCGAGCGAAAATCAAAACAATAGATTCGCGGGTGTTTAGTATTCAGTATTGTGTTGTTCTTTGCTGTGCATGCATCACTCCTGTAGGGGTGAGTATGGCAGCATAATCGATTGCGTTCGCTATTGTCTCGAGCAAAAATCAAAACAATAGATTCGCGGGTGTTTAGTATTCAGTATTGTGTTGTTCTTTGCTGTGCATGCATCACTCCTGTAGGGGTGAGTATGGCAGCATAATCGATTGCGTTCGCTATTGTCTCGAGTGAAAATCAAAACAATAGATTCGCGGGTGTTTAGTATTCAGTATTGTGTTGTTCTTTGCTGTGCATGCATCACTCCTGTAGGGGTGAGTATGGCAGCATAATCGATTGCGTTCGCTATTGTCTCGAGTGAAAATCAAAACAATAGATGCGCGGGTGTTTAGTATTGTGTTGTTCTTTGCTGTGCATGCATCACTCCTGTAGGGGTGAGTATGGCAGCATAATCGATTGCGTTCGCTATTGTCTCGAGCAAAAATCAAAACAATAGATTCGCGGGTGTTTAGTATTCAGTATTGTGTTGTTCTTTGCTGTGCATGCATCACTCCTGTAGGGGTGAGTATGGCAGCATAATCGATTGCGTTCGCTATTGTCTCGAGTGAAAATCAAAACAATAGATTCGCGGGTGTTTAGTATTCAGTATTGTGTTGTTCTTTGCTGTGCATGCATCACTCCTGTAGGGGTGAGTATGGCAGCATAATCGATTGCGTTCGCTATTGCCTCGAGCGAAAATCAAAACAATAGATTCGCGGGTGTTTAGTATTCAGTATTGTGTTGTTCTTTGCTGTGCATGCATCACTCCTGTAGGGGTGAGTATGGCAGCATAATCGATTGCGTTCGCTATTGTCTCGAGTGAAAATCAAAACAATAGATGCGCGGGTGTTTAGTATTGTGTTGTTCTTTGCTGTGCATGCATCACTCCTGTAGGGGTGAGTATGGCAGCATAATCGATTGCGTTCACTATTGTCTCGAGTGAAAATCAAAACAATAGATTCGCGGGTGTTTAGTATTCAGTATTGTGTTGTTCTTTGCTGTGCATGCATCACTCCTGTAGGGGTGAGTATGGCAGCATAATCGATTGCGTTCGCTATTGTCTCGAGTGAAAATCAAAACAATAGATGCGCGGGTGTTTAGTATTGTGTTGTTCTTTGCTGTGCATGCATCACTCCTGTAGGGGTGAGTATGGCAGCATAATCGATTGCGTTCGCTATTGTCTCGAGCAAAAATCAAAACAATAGATTCGCGGGTGTTTAGTATTCAGTATTGTGTTGTTCTTTGCTGTGCATGCATCACTCCTGTAGGGGTGAGTATGGCAGCATAATCGATTGCGTTCGCTATTGTCTCGAGTGAAAATCAAAACAATAGATTCGCGGGTGTTTAGTATTCAGTATTGTGTTGTTCTTTGCTGTGCATGCATCACTCCTGTAGGGGTGAGTATGGCAGCATAATCGATTGCGTTCGCTATTGCCTCGAGCGAAAATCAAAACAATAGATTCGCGGGTGTTTAGTATTCAGTATTGTGTTGTTCTTTGCTGTGCATGCATCACTCCTGTAGGGGTGAGTATGGCAGCATAATCGATTGCGTTCGCTATTGTCTCGAGTGAAAATCAAAACAATAGATGCGCGGGTGTTTAGTATTGTGTTGTTCTTTGCTGTGCATGCATCACTCCTGTAGGGGTGAGTATGGCAGCATAATCGATTGCGTTCACTATTGTCTCGAGTGAAAATCAAAACAATAGATTCGCGGGTGTTTAGTATTCAGTATTGTGTTGTTCTTTGCTGTGCATGCATCACTCCTGTAGGGGTGAGTATGGCAGCATAATCGATTGCGTTCGCTATTGCCTCGAGCGAAAATCAAAACAATAGATTCGCGGGTGTTTAGTATTCAGTATTGTGTTGTTCTTTGCTGTGCATGCATCACTCCTGTAGGGGTGAGTATGGCAGCATAATCGATTGCGTTCGCTATTGTCTCGAGCAAAAATCAAAACAATAGATTCGCGGGTGTTTAGTATTCAGTATTGTGTTGTTCTTTGCTGTGCATGCATCACTCCTGTAGGGGTGAGTATGGCAGCATAATCGATTGCGTTCGCTATTGTCTCGAGTGAAAATCAAAACAATAGATTCGCGGGTGTTTAGTATTCAGTATTGTGTTGTTCTTTGCTGTGCATGCATCACTCCTGTAGGGGTGAGTATGGCAGCATAATCGATTGCGTTCGCTATTGCCTCGAGCGAAAATCAAAACAATAGATTCGCGGGTGTTTAGTATTCAGTATTGTGTTGTTCTTTGCTGTGCATGCATCACTCCTGTAGGGGTGAGTATGGCAGCATAATCGATTGCGTTCGCTATTGTCTCGAGTGAAAATCAAAACAATAGATGCGCGGGTGTTTAGTATTGTGTTGTTCTTTGCTGTGCATGCATCACTCCTGTAGGGGTGAGTATGGCAGCATAATCGATTGCGTTCGCTATTGTCTCGAGCAAAAATCAAAACAATAGATTCGCGGGTGTTTAGTATTCAGTATTGTGTTGTTCTTTGCTGTGCATGCATCACTCCTGTAGGGGTGAGTATGGCAGCATAATCGATTGCGTTCGCTATTGTCTCGAGTGAAAATCAAAACAATAGATTCGCGGGTGTTTAGTATTCAGTATTGTGTTGTTCTTTGCTGTGCATGCATCACTCCTGTAGGGGTGAGTATGGCAGCATAATCGATTGCGTTCGCTATTGCCTCGAGCGAAAATCAAAACAATAGATTCGCGGGTGTTTAGTATTCAGTATTGTGTTGTTCTTTGCTGTGCATGCATCACTCCTGTAGGGGTGAGTATGGCAGCATAATCGATTGCGTTCGCTATTGTCTCGAGTGAAAATCAAAACAATAGATTCGCGGGTGTTTAGTATTCAGTATTGTGTTGTTCTTTGCTGTGCATGCATCACTCCTGTAGGGGTGAGTATGGCAGCATAATCGATTGCGTTCGCTATTGCCTCGAGCGAAAATCAAAACAATAGATTCGCGGGTGTTTAGTATTCAGTATTGTGTTGTTCTTTGCTGTGCATGCATCACTCCTGTAGGGGTGAGTATGGCAGCATAATCGATTGCGTTCGCTATTGTCTCGAGCAAAAATCAAAACAATAGATTCGCGGGTGTTTAGTATTCAGTATTGTGTTGTTCTTTGCTGTGCATGCATCACTCCTGTAGGGGTGAGTATGGCAGCATAATCGATTGCGTTCGCTATTGTCTCGAGTGAAAATCAAAACAATAGATTCGCGGGTGTTTAGTATTCAGTATTGTGTTGTTCTTTGCTGTGCATGCATCACTCCTGTAGGGGTGAGTATGGCAGCATAATCGATTGCGTTCGCTATTGTCTCGAGCGAAAATCAAAACAATAGATTCGCGGGTGTTTAGTATTCAGTATTGTGTTGTTCTTTGCTGTGCATGCATCACTCCTGTAGGGGTGAGTATGGCAGCATAATCGATTGCGTTCGCTATTGCCTCGAGCGAAAATCAAAACAATAGATTCGCGGGTGTTTAGTATTCAGTATTGTGTTGTTCTTTGCTGTGCATGCATCACTCCTGTAGGGGTGAGTATGGCAGCATAATCGATTGCGTTCGCTATTGTCTCGAGCAAAAATCAAAACAATAGATTCGCGGGTGTTTAGTATTCAGTATTGTGTTGTTCTTTGCTGTGCATGCATCACTCCTGTAGGGGTGAGTATGGCAGCATAATCGATTGCGTTCGCTATTGTCTCGAGTGAAAATCAAAACAATAGATTCGCGGGTGTTTAGTATTCAGTATTGTGTTGTTCTTTGCTGTGCATGCATCACTCCTGTAGGGGTGAGTATGGCAGCATAATCGATTGCGTTCGCTATTGCCTCGAGCGAAAATCAAAACAATAGATTCGCGGGTGTTTAGTATTCAGTATTGTGTTGTTCTTTGCTGTGCATGCATCACTCCTGTAGGGGTGAGTATGGCAGCATAATCGATTGCGTTCGCTATTGTCTCGAGTGAAAATCAAAACAATAGATTCGCGGGTGTTTAGTATTCAGTATTGTGTTGTTCTTTGCTGTGCATGCATCACTCCTGTAGGGGTGAGTATGGCAGCATAATCGATTGCGTTCGCTATTGCCTCGAGCGAAAATCAAAACAATAGATTCGCGGGTGTTTAGTATTCAGTATTGTGTTGTTCTTTGCTGTGCATGCATCACTCCTGTAGGGGTGAGTATGGCAGCATAATCGATTGCGTTCGCTATTGTCTCGAGCAAAAATCAAAACAATAGATTCGCGGGTGTTTAGTATTCAGTATTGTGTTGTTCTTTGCTGTGCATGCATCACTCCTGTAGGGGTGAGTATGGCAGCATAATCGATTGCGTTCGCTATTGTCTCGAGTGAAAATCAAAACAATAGATTCGCGGGTGTTTAGTATTCAGTATTGTGTTGTTCTTTGCTGTGCATGCATCACTCCTGTAGGGGTGAGTATGGCAGCATAATCGATTGCGTTCGCTATTGTCTCGAGCGAAAATCAAAACAATAGATTCGCGGGTGTTTAGTATTCAGTATTGTGTTGTTCTTTGCTGTGCATGCATCACTCCTGTAGGGGTGAGTATGGCAGCATAATCGATTGCGTTCGCTATTGCCTCGAGCGAAAATCAAAACAATAGATTCGCGGGTGTTTAGTATTCAGTATTGTGTTGTTCTTTGCTGTGCATGCATCACTCCTGTAGGGGTGAGTATGGCAGCATAATCGATTGCGTTCGCTATTGTCTCGAGTGAAAATCAAAACAATAGATGCGCGGGTGTTTAGTATTGTGTTGTTCTTTGCTGTGCATGCATCACTCCTGTAGGGGTGAGTATGGCAGCATAATCGATTGCGTTCACTATTGTCTCGAGTGAAAATCAAAACAATAGATTCGCGGGTGTTTAGTATTCAGTATTGTGTTGTTCTTTGCTGTGCATGCATCACTCCTGTAGGGGTGAGTATGGCAGCATAATCGATTGCGTTCGCTATTGTCTCGAGTGAAAATCAAAACAATAGATGCGCGGGTGTTTAGTATTGTGTTGTTCTTTGCTGTGCATGCATCACTCCTGTAGGGGTGAGTATGGCAGCATAATCGATTGCGTTCGCTATTGTCTCGAGCAAAAATCAAAACAATAGATTCGCGGGTGTTTAGTATTCAGTATTGTGTTGTTCTTTGCTGTGCATGCATCACTCCTGTAGGGGTGAGTATGGCAGCATAATCGATTGCGTTCGCTATTGTCTCGAGTGAAAATCAAAACAATAGATTCGCGGGTGTTTAGTATTCAGTATTGTGTTGTTCTTTGCTGTGCATGCATCACTCCTGTAGGGGTGAGTATGGCAGCATAATCGATTGCGTTCGCTATTGCCTCGAGCGAAAATCAAAACAATAGATTCGCGGGTGTTTAGTATTCAGTATTGTGTTGTTCTTTGCTGTGCATGCATCACTCCTGTAGGGGTGAGTATGGCAGCATAATCGATTGCGTTCGCTTTTGTCTCGAGTGAAAATCAAAACAATAGATGCGCGGGTGTTTAGTATTGTGTTGTTCTTTGCTGTGCATGCATCACTCCTGTAGGGGTGAGTATGGCAGCATAATCGATTGCGTTCGCTATTGTCTCGAGCAAAAATCAAAACAATAGATTCGCGGGTGTTTAGTATTCAGTATTGTGTTGTTCTTTGCTGTGCATGCATCACTCCTGTAGGGGTGAGTATGGCAGCATAATCGATTGCGTTCGCTATTGTCTCGAGTGAAAATCAAAACAATAGATTCGCGGGTGTTTAGTATTCAGTATTGTGTTGTTCTTTGCTGTGCATGCATCACTCCTGTAGGGGTGAGTATGGCAGCATAATCGATTGCGTTCGCTATTGCCTCGAGCGAAAATCAAAACAATAGATTCGCGGGTGTTTAGTATTCAGTATTGTGTTGTTCTTTGCTGTGCATGCATCACTCCTGTAGGGGTGAGTATGGCAGCATAATCGATTGCGTTCGCTATTGTCTCGAGTGAAAATCAAAACAATAGATGCGCGGGTGTTTAGTATTGTGTTGTTCTTTGCTGTGCATGCATCACTCCTGTAGGGGTGAGTATGGCAGCATAATCGATTGCGTTCGCTATTGTCTCGAGCAAAAATCAAAACAATAGATTCGCGGGTGTTTAGTATT
This sequence comes from Aedes albopictus, assembly GCF_035046485.1. Lineage (NCBI taxonomy): Eukaryota > Metazoa > Arthropoda > Insecta > Diptera > Culicidae > Aedes > Aedes albopictus. The sequence goes on along the minus strand of NC_085136.1, from coordinate 284,097,291 downwards.
CAGTATTGTGTTGTTCTTTGCTGTGCATGCATCACTCCTGTAGGGGTGAGTATGGCAGCATAATCGATTGCGTTCGCTATTGTCTCGAGTGAAAATCAAAACAATAGATTCGCGGGTGTTTAGTATTCAGTATTGTGTTGTTCTTTGCTGTGCATGCATCACTCCTGTAGGGGTGAGTATGGCAGCATAATCGATTGCGTTCGCTATTGCCTCGAGCGAAAATCAAAACAATAGATTCGCGGGTGTTTAGTATTCAGTATTGTGTTGTTCTTTGCTGTGCATGCATCACTCCTGTAGGGGTGAGTATGGCAGCATAATCGATTGCGTTCGCTATTGTCTCGAGTGAAAATCAAAACAATAGATTCGCGGGTGTTTAGTATTCAGTATTGTGTTGTTCTTTGCTGTGCATGCATCACTCCTGTAGGGGTGAGTATGGCAGCATAATCGATTGCGTTCGCTATTGTCTCGAGTGAAAATCAAAACAATAGATTCGCGGGTGTTTAGTATTCAGTATTGTGTTGTTCTTTGCTGTGCATGCATCACTCCTGTAGGGGTGAGTATGGCAGCATAATCGATTGCGTTCGCTATTGTCTCGAGTGAAAATCAAAACAATAGATGCGCGGGTGTTTAGTATTGTGTTGTTCTTTGCTGTGCATGCATCACTCCTGTAGGGGTGAGTATGGCAGCATAATCGATTGCGTTCGCTATTGTCTCGAGCAAAAATCAAAACAATAGATTCGCGGGTGTTTAGTATTCAGTATTGTGTTGTTCTTTGCTGTGCATGCATCACTCCTGTAGGGGTGAGTATGGCAGCATAATCGATTGCGTTCGCTATTGTCTCGAGTGAAAATCAAAACAATAGATTCGCGGGTGTTTAGTATTCAGTATTGTGTTGTTCTTTGCTGTGCATGCATCACTCCTGTAGGGGTGAGTATGGCAGCATAATCGATTGCGTTCGCTATTGCCTCGAGCGAAAATCAAAACAATAGATTCGCGGGTGTTTAGTATTCAGTATTGTGTTGTTCTTTGCTGTGCATGCATCACTCCTGTAGGGGTGAGTATGGCAGCATAATCGATTGCGTTCGCTATTGTCTCGAGTGAAAATCAAAACAATAGATTCGCGGGTGTTTAGTATTCAGTATTGTGTTGTTCTTTGCTGTGCATGCATCACTCCTGTAGGGGTGAGTATGGCAGCATAATCGATTGCGTTCGCTATTGTCTCGAGTGAAAATCAAAACAATAGATGCGCGGGTGTTTAGTATTGTGTTGTTCTTTGCTGTGCATGCATCACTCCTGTAGGGGTGAGTATGGCAGCATAATCGATTGCGTTCGCTATTGCCTCGAGCGAAAATCAAAACAATAGATTCGCGGGTGTTTAGTATTCAGTATTGTGTTGTTCTTTGCTGTGCATGCATCACTCCTGTAGGGGTGAGTATGGCAGCATAATCGATTGCGTTCGCTATTGTCTCGAGTGAAAATCAAAACAATAGATTCGCGGGTGTTTAGTATTCAGTATTGTGTTGTTCTTTGCTGTGCATGCATCACTCCTGTAGGGGTGAGTATGGCAGCATAATCGATTGCGTTCGCTATTGTCTCGAGTGAAAATCAAAACAATAGATTCGCGGGTGTTTAGTATTCAGTATTGTGTTGTTCTTTGCTGTGCATGCATCACTCCTGTAGGGGTGAGTATGGCAGCATAATCGATTGCGTTCGCTATTGCCTCGAGCGAAAATCAAAACAATAGATTCGCGGGTGTTTAGTATTCAGTATTGTGTTGTTCTTTGCTGTGCATGCATCACTCCTGTAGGGGTGAGTATGGCAGCATAATCGATTGCGTTCGCTATTGCCTCGAGCGAAAATCAAAACAATAGATTCGCGGGTGTTTAGTATTCAGTATTGTGTTGTTCTTTGCTGTGCATGCATCACTCCTGTAGGGGTGAGTATGGCAGCATAATCGATTGCGTTCGCTATTGTCTCGAGTGAAAATCAAAACAATAGATGCGCGGGTGTTTAGTATTGTGTTGTTCTTTGCTGTGCATGCATCACTCCTGTAGGGGTGAGTATGGCAGCATAATCGATTGCGTTCACTATTGTCTCGAGTGAAAATCAAAACAATAGATTCGCGGGTGTTTAGTATTCAGTATTGTGTTGTTCTTTGCTGTGCATGCATCACTCCTGTAGGGGTGAGTATGGCAGCATAATCGATTGCGTTCGCTATTGTCTCGAGTGAAAATCAAAACAATAGATGCGCGGGTGTTTAGTATTGTGTTGTTCTTTGCTGTGCATGCATCACTCCTGTAGGGGTGAGTATGGCAGCATAATCGATTGCGTTCGCTATTGTCTCGAGTGAAAATCAAAACAATAGATTCGCGGGTGTTTAGTATTCAGTATTGTGTTGTTCTTTGCTGTGCATGCATCACTCCTGTAGGGGTGAGTATGGCAGCATAATCGATTGCGTTCGCTATTGCCTCGAGCGAAAATCAAAACAATAGATTCGCGGGTGTTTAGTATTCAGTATTGTGTTGTTCTTTGCTGTGCATGCATCACTCCTGTAGGGGTGAGTATGGCAGCATAATCGATTGCGTTCGCTATTGTCTCGAGTGAAAATCAAAACAATAGATGCGCGGGTGTTTAGTATTGTGTTGTTCTTTGCTGTGCATGCATCACTCCTGTAGGGGTGAGTATGGCAGCATAATCGATTGCGTTCACTATTGTCTCGAGTGAAAATCAAAACAATAGATTCGCGGGTGTTTAGTATTCAGTATTGTGTTGTTCTTTGCTGTGCATGCATCACTCCTGTAGGGGTGAGTATGGCAGCATAATCGATTGCGTTCGCTATTGTCTCGAGTGAAAATCAAAACAATAGATGCGCGGGTGTTTAGTATTGTGTTGTTCTTTGCTGTGCATGCATCACTCCTGTAGGGGTGAGTATGGCAGCATAATCGATTGCGTTCGCTATTGTCTCGAGTGAAAATCAAAACAATAGATTCGCGGGTGTTTAGTATTCAGTATTGTGTTGTTCTTTGCTGTGCATGCATCACTCCTGTAGGGGTGAGTATGGCAGCATAATCGATTGCGTTCGCTATTGCCTCGAGCGAAAATCAAAACAATAGATTCGCGGGTGTTTAGTATTCAGTATTGTGTTGTTCTTTGCTGTGCATGCATCACTCCTGTAGGGGTGAGTATGGCAGCATAATCGATTGCGTTCGCTATTGTCTCGAGTGAAAATCAAAACAATAGATGCGCGGGTGTTTAGTATTGTGTTGTTCTTTGCTGTGCATGCATCACTCCTGTAGGGGTGAGTATGGCAGCATAATCGATTGCGTTCACTATTGTCTCGAGTGAAAATCAAAACAATAGATTCGCGGGTGTTTAGTATTCAGTATTGTGTTGTTCTTTGCTGTGCATGCATCACTCCTGTAGGGGTGAGTATGGCAGCATAATCGATTGCGTTCGCTATTGTCTCGAGTGAAAATCAAAACAATAGATGCGCGGGTGTTTAGTATTGTGTTGTTCTTTGCTGTGCATGCATCACTCCTGTAGGGGTGAGTATGGCAGCATAATCGATTGCGTTCGCTATTGTCTCGAGCAAAAATCAAAACAATAGATTCGCGGGTGTTTAGTATTCAGTATTGTGTTGTTCTTTGCTGTGCATGCATCACTCCTGTAGGGGTGAGTATGGCAGCATAATCGATTGCGTTCGCTATTGTCTCGAGTGAAAATCAAAACAATAGATTCGCGGGTGTTTAGTATTCAGTATTGTGTTGTTCTTTGCTGTGCATGCATCACTCCTGTAGGGGTGAGTATGGCAGCATAATCGATTGCGTTCGCTATTGCCTCGAGCGAAAATCAAAACAATAGATTCGCGGGTGTTTAGTATTCAGTATTGTGTTGTTCTTTGCTGTGCATGCATCACTCCTGTAGGGGTGAGTATGGCAGCATAATCGATTGCGTTCGCTATTGTCTCGAGCAAATATCAAAACAATAGATTCGCGGGTGTTTAGTATTCAGTATTGTGTTGTTCTTTGCTGTGCATGCATCACTCCTGTAGGGGTGAGTATGGCAGCATAATCGATTGCGTTCGCTATTGTCTCGAGTGAAAATCAAAACAATAGATGCGCGGGTGTTTAGTATTGTGTTGTTCTTTGCTGTGCATGCATCACTCCTGTAGGGGTGAGTATGGCAGCATAATCGATTGCGTTCGCTATTGCCTCGAGCGAAAATCAAAACAATAGATTCGCGGGTGTTTAGTATTCAGTATTGTGTTGTTCTTTGCTGTGCATGCATCACTCCTGTAGGGGTGAGTATGGCAGCATAATCGATTGCGTTCGCTATTGTCTCGAGCAAATATCAAAACAATAGATTCGCGGGTGTTTAGTATTCAGTATTGTGTTGTTCTTTGCTGTGCATGCATCACTCCTGTAGGGGTGAGTATGGCAGCATAATCGATTGCGTTCGCTATTGTCTCGAGTGAAAATCAAAACAATAGATGCGCGGGTGTTTAGTATTGTGTTGTTCTTTGCTGTGCATGCATCACTCCTGTAGGGGTGAGTATGGCAGCATAATCGATTGCGTTCGCTATTGTCTCGAGTGAAAATCAAAACAATAGATGCGCGGGTGTTTAGTATTGTGTTGTTCTTTGCTGTGCATGCATCACTCCTGTAGGGGGCTGTCCATAAACCACGTGGTCATTTTTTTGGGACTTTTCAACCCCCCCCCCCCCCCCCCCCCCCCGCGTGGTCATTAGTCCATACAAAATTTTTTATTTGTCCATACAAAATGGTCATTGGTGAAAATCAAAACAATAGATTCGCGGGTGTTTAGTATTCAGTATTGTGTTGTTCTTTGCTGTGCATGCATCACTCCTGTAGGGGTGAGTATGGCAGCATAATCGATTGCGTTCGCTATTGCCTCGAGCGAAAATCAAAACAATAGATTCGCGGGTGTTTAGTATTCAGTATTGTGTTGTTCTTTGCTGTGCATGCATCACTCCTGTAGGGGTGAGTATGGCAGCATAATCGATTGCGTTCGCTATTGTCTCGAGCAAATATCAAAACAATAGATTCGCGGGTGTTTAGTATTCAGTATTGTGTTGTTCTTTGCTGTGCATGCATCACTCCTGTAGGGGTGAGTATGGCAGCATAATCGATTGCGTTCGCTATTGTCTCGAGTGAAAATCAAAACAATAGATGCGCGGGTGTTTAGTATTGTGTTGTTCTTTGCTGTGCATGCATCACTCCTGTAGGGGTGAGTATGGCAGCATAATCGATTGCGTTCGCTATTGCCTCGAGCGAAAATCAAAACAATAGATTCGCGGGTGTTTAGTATTCAGTATTGTGTTGTTCTTTGCTGTGCATGCATCACTCCTGTAGGGGTGAGTATGGCAGCATAATCGATTGCGTTCGCTATTGTCTCGAGCAAATATCAAAACAATAGATTCGCGGGTGTTTAGTATTCAGTATTGTGTTGTTCTTTGCTGTGCATGCATCACTCCTGTAGGGGTGAGTATGGCAGCATAATCGATTGCGTTCGCTATTGTCTCGAGTGAAAATCAAAACAATAGATGCGCGGGTGTTTAGTATTGTGTTGTTCTTTGCTGTGCATGCATCACTCCTGTAGGGGTGAGTATGGCAGCATAATCGATTGCGTTCGCTATTGTCTCGAGTGAAAATCAAAACAATAGATGCGCGGGTGTTTAGTATTGTGTTGTTCTTTGCTGTGCATGCATCACTCCTGTAGGGGGCTGTCCATAAACCACGTGGTCATTTTTTTGGGACTTTTCAACCCCCCCCCCCCCCCCCCGCGTGGTCATTAGTCCATACAAAATTTTTTATTTGTCCATACAAAATGGTCATTGGTGAAAATCAAAACAATAGATTCGCGGGTGTTTAGTATTCAGTATTGTGTTGTTCTTTGCTGTGCATGCATCACTCCTGTAGGGGTGAGTATGGCAGCATAATCGATTGCGTTCGCTATTGCCTCGAGCGAAAATCAAAACAATAGATTCGCGGGTGTTTAGTATTCAGTATTGTGTTGTTCTTTGCTGTGCATGCATCACTCCTGTAGGGGTGAGTATGGCAGCATAATCGATTGCGTTCGCTATTGTCTCGAGCAAAAATCAAAACAATAGATTCGCGGGTGTTTAGTATTCAGTATTGTGTTGTTCTTTGCTGTGCATGCATCACTCCTGTAGGGGTGAGTATGGCAGCATAATCGATTGCGTTCGCTATTGTCTCGAGTGAAAATCAAAACAATAGATTCGCGGGTGTTTAGTATTCAGTATTGTGTTGTTCTTTGCTGTGCATGCATCACTCCTGTAGGGGTGAGTATGGCAGCATAATCGATTGCGTTCGCTATTGCCTCGAGCGAAAATCAAAACAATAGATTCGCGGGTGTTTAGTATTCAGTATTGTGTTGTTCTTTGCTGTGCATGCATCACTCCTGTAGGGGTGAGTATGGCAGCATAATCGATTGCGTTCGCTATTATCTCGAGCAAAAATCAAAACAATAGATTCGCGGGTGTTTAGTATTCAGTATTGTGTTGTTCTTTGCTGTGCATGCATCACTCCTGTAGGGGTGAGTATGGCAGCATAATCGATTGCGTTCGCTATTGTCTCGAGTGAAAATCAAAACAATAGATTCGCGGGTGTTTAGTATTCAGTATTGTGTTGTTCTTTGCTGTGCATGCATCACTCCTGTAGGGGTGAGTATGGCAGCATAATCGATTGCGTTCGCTATTGCCTCGAGCGAAAATCAAAACAATAGATTCGCGGGTGTTTAGTATTCAGTATTGTGTTGTTCTTTGCTGTGCATGCATCACTCCTGTAGGGGTGAGTATGGCAGCATAATCGATTGCGTTCGCTATTGTCTCGAGCAAATATCAAAACAATAGATTCGCGGGTGTTTAGTATTCAGTATTGTGTTGTTCTTTGCTGTGCATGCATCACTCCTGTAGGGGTGAGTATGGCAGCATAATCGATTGCGTTCGCTATTGTCTCGAGCAAAAATCAAAACAATAGATTCGCGGGTGTTTAGTATTCAGTATTGTGTTGTTCTTTGCTGTGCATGCATCACTCCTGTAGGGGTGAGTATGGCAGCATAATCGATTGCGTTCGCTATTGTCTCGAGTGAAAATCAAAACAATAGATGCGCGGGTGTTTAGTATTGTGTTGTTCTTTGCTGTGCATGCATCACTCCTGTAGGGGTGAGTATGGCAGCATAATCGATTGCGTTCGCTATTGCCTCGAGCGAAAATCAAAACAATAGATTCGCGGGTGTTTAGTATTCAGTATTGTGTTGTTCTTTGCTGTGCATGCATCACTCCTGTAGGGGTGAGTATGGCAGCATAATCGATTGCGTTCGCTATTGTCTCGAGCAAATATCAAAACAATAGATTCGCGGGTGTTTAGTATTCAGTATTGTGTTGTTCTTTGCTGTGCATGCATCACTCCTGTAGGGGTGAGTATGGCAGCATAATCGATTGCGTTCGCTATTGTCTCGAGCAAAAATCAAAACAATAGATTCGCGGGTGTTTAGTATTCAGTATTGTGTTGTTCTTTGCTGTGCATGCATCACTCCTGTAGGGGTGAGTATGGCAGCATAATCGATTGCGTTCGCTATTGTCTCGAGTGAAAATCAAAACAATAGATGCGCGGGTGTTTAGTATTGTGTTGTTCTTTGCTGTGCATGCATCACTCCTGTAGGGGTGAGTATGGCAGCATAATCGATTGCGTTCGCTATTGCCTCGAGCGAAAATCAAAACAATAGATTCGCGGGTGTTTAGTATTCAGTATTGTGTTGTTCTTTGCTGTGCATGCATCACTCCTGTAGGGGTGAGTATGGCAGCATAATCGATTGCGTTCGCTATTGTCTCGAGTGAAAATCAAAACAATAGATTCGCGGGTGTTTAGTATTCAGTATTGTGTTGTTCTTTGCTGTGCATGCATCACTCCTGTAGGGGTGAGTATGGCAGCATAATCGATTGCGTTCGCTATTGCCTCGAGCGAAAATCAAAACAATAGATTCGCGGGTGTTTAGTATTCAGTATTGTGTTGTTCTTTGCTGTGCATGCATCACTCCTGTAGGGGTGAGTATGGCAGCATAATCGATTGCGTTCGCTATTGTCTCGAGTGAAAATCAAAACAATAGATGCGCGGGTGTTTAGTATTGTGTTGTTCTTAGCTGTGCATGCATCACTCCTGTAGGGGTGAGTATGGCAGCATAATCGATTGCGTTCACTATTGTCTCGAGTGAAAATCAAAACAATAGATTCGCGGGTGTTTAGTATTCAGTATTGTGTTGTTCTTTGCTGTGCATGCATCACTCCTGTAGGGGTGAGTATGGCAGCATAATCGATTGCGTTCGCTATTGCCTCGAGCGAAAATCAAAACAATAGATTCGCGGGTGTTTAGTATTCAGTATTGTGTTGTTCTTTGCTGTGCATGCATCACTCCTGTAGGGGTGAGTATGGCAGCATAATCGATTGCGTTCGCTATTGTCTCGAGTGAAAATCAAAACAATAGATGCGCGGGTGTTTAGTATTGTGTTGTTCTTAGCTGTGCATGCATCACTCCTGTAGGGGTGAGTATGGCAGCATAATCGATTGCGTTCGCTATTGTCTCGAGTGAAAATCAAAACAATAGATGCGCGGGTGTTTAGTATTGTGTTGTTCTTAGCTGTGCATGCATCACTCCTGTAGGGGTGAGTATGGCAGCATAATCGATTGCGTTCACTATTGTCTCGAGTGAAAATCAAAACAATAGATTCGCGGGTGTTTAGTATTCAGTATTGTGTTGTTCTTTGCTGTGCATGCATCACTCCTGTAGGGGTGAGTATGGCAGCATAATCGATTGCGTTCGCTATTGCCTCGAGTGAAAATCAAAACAATAGATTCGCGGGTGTTTAGTATTCAGTATTGTGTTGTTCTTTGCTGTGCATGCATCACTCCTGTAGGGGTGAGTATGGCAGCATAATCGATTGCGTTCGCTATTGTCTCGAGTGAAAATCAAAACAATAGATGCGTGGGTGTTTAGTATTGTGTTGTTCTTTGCTGTGCATGCATCACTCCTGTAGGGGTGAGTATGGCAGCATAATCGATTGCGTTCACTATTGTCTCGAGTGAAAATCAAAACAATAGATGCGCGGGTGTTTAGTATTCAGCATTGTGTTTTTCTTTGCTGTGCATGCATCGCTCCTGTAGGGGTGAGTATGGCAGCATGATCGATCGCGTTCACTATTGTCTCGAGTGAAAATCAAAACAATAGATGAGCGGGTGTTTAGTATTCAGTATTGTGTTGTTCTTTGCTGTGCATGCATCACTCCTGTAGGGGTGAGTATGGCAGCATAATCGATTGCGTTCGCTATTGTCTCGAGTGAAAATCAAAACAATAGATGCGCGGGTGTTTAGTGTTCAGTATTGTGTTGTTCTTTACAGAGAAAAACATTAATCAAGACAATTAGATGATCGGCATTGAACCACACATAAACCCCACAACAATTGGTGAGATCTTTCCAATATTATTTATTTATAAATAATTCTACTTCAGTATATTTACTTTATAATTGCATATAAGTTGAAAATTCGCTATTTTCAACATCCTTTCATCTATTGGAAGATGCTTCAGTTCTGGGCTCTTTCTAAGTTGATGAAGGGATTTATAAATGCTTGCAAGGACTTGGCCAGGTGTGTGGAGCTGAGTGAATCTATGACATTGTAGATAGTAGCGACATCAGCAATGTCAATGGAAATATTCAACTTTGCAACTCCATCCAAGATTTGTGCAAGTATTCATGCTATGCTATGCTATGCTATGCTATTTCTTAATAAGACCCACCCGCCCCTAAGGTCTGAGTATGATTCTGTTCCGAGAACGATTTGATGCACGTGAGAGATTTGTCCGGTCCATCGAGGGATCTCCCCTGGAGAGTTTGCCCACACCAACGTATGCGACGACGACGGATAAGTGCCGGTGTTATTTTGTAATGATAGTCAACTGATGCTTGTCGTCCTACCCGGGCAGACGAGAACATCTAAATGAAATCTCAAGTCGAACAATTTTTGCTGTCATAGCTCGAAGTGATTTTGATGTGTTATTCAAAAATTTAAAGAATATCGCACCAACTCAAAGTGATATGATATCAGTTTTTGTTCTTGTCGAAATATCTGAAAATTTCTACAAAAGAACAAATTTAGCTCTTCTGCACGAAATGAAACAATATTAGTGAAATGCCATGTGTCCCTTTCTGAGCAGGGGAAACGAAGAACCTCATGCTCTTTTTGCCATGCTACTCACAACAGTGAGCCGCAGTTGAGTGGTAAGCATCGCCGCCTGTGTATCCAAAGTCGTAGGTTCGATGTTGGATGTTGGCAATATTTTTCAAGAAAAAGGTCGACAAATCTTGACTGTTATTATTTTGAACTTGTAATATCTTAACGAGCTATTATTGAGCACTTCTCCATACAAGATTTTGATAATATTTCTGATGTTTTACCTCTTATCTCAATCAAACCAATATCAGTTTTTGTTCTTCAGTAATTCAATGATTATTAACTGAATGTGTTTTTCGTTAGATTTTCTCACCTACTCGGGTATCCCATGGAGCCGGAGATGGACGCCTGTAGAGATATCATAAAGAATCTAGCTGCGAATGACTTACGCAGCGCCAGCGCCCGCTGGTCAAAGTAGAAGGGGCAGCTCCGACGAATGTTGTCGGTGAGGATAGTACACTGTACAAGCACCTACAGAAAGTGGCAGTTGAATGCGGTGCATGGAGAGAGCAGCCAAATTGGCAGTAAAAGTCAGAGGAATAAAAATAATTTGTTAAATAAATATACTTTAGAACGAGATAGCTATACATACAGTGTATCAAACAATTGTCCGTACAGCAATTTTTTGGTCAAAATAATTTTTCATTCAAATAATCATAACTGTTTTATTCATCAATCAAATACGCTGAAATGTTTATCAATCATGAACCTTATATTAAAGCTTCATTGGTACAATTTTGAGCGAGATCGAATAAGTTTTCTGAGAGTTATACATTGAACTTTTAGTAAAACTTATAATATTTTTGAACACATTTTTAAAACATTATATCTCAGTGTGTACTCGATGAAACTTTTTCATTTTTTTTCTGATACAGCTTATACCTTAGGCTTTCATATGCAGCTTCGTTTGAGGTTTTCTATTCACTACAAAAAATATGAAAAATCTGTATATTTTCAGAGCGTCATTTGGAAATTTATCATATTTTGATCAATAAAAGTGCCAAGTGTTTTCAACGTTTTTAAACTCTCTTAATGTTATATTTTTATACAGGACCTACTAAACAGTTAATGCACTTTTATTGGTGAAAACCGTTTGGCAGATTATATGTGCAAAATATGGTAAATTTTTAAACATCGTCAACTACATAAGCACATTTTTCATATTTTTTGTAGTGAATATAAAACCTCAAACGAAGCTGCATATGTAAGCCTTAGGTATCAGCTGTAACACAAAAAATATTGAAAAAGTTTCATAGAGTACATACTGAGATATAATGTTTTAAAAATGTGTTCAAAAATCTCACAAGTTTTTCTAAAAGTTCTATAACTTTCAGAAAGCTTATTCGATCTCGCTTAAAATTTGACAAATGGAGCTTTATTATATGATTTTTTTTTTTTTTTTATCTAGTTCATTTATTTGGGGCTCAATCGCGTATAACGCTTTACGGAGCCGAGGATCTTTCTTTGTACTTAATAGTATACATTATACAGAGTAATAACTTTTTAATGATATCTGTTAGTAATGGGTGGAAGCCAGGGTACTCGTGGCAGCTCGAGGTTAGAAGGTCACATTTTGAGGGATGGACAGGGTAAGGATTGGGCCAAAGGTTTCACTGCTGCTCATCCGGGGGTGAATCGCATCTTGCTAGCGTATTCGGTGCCTTGTGGTGTTGGTACCAACTTGTTGTGGGACTTGGTTTTCCGAATGGCCAGGAGCAGCTTGGTAACACAAAGAGGACAAAACAGAGAAAAAAAACTGGAGAAGAAAACACAAGCAAATTAAACTTTTATACCAGCAGAGCGAAGAAAGTCGAAAATACATCCCATGTATGTGACATCGCGGGTCCCCAACACATCTCTCACAAGAACAAAGGGTTGTCTACCTCGGGCCTCAAGGGTATCCAAAAGTAGCGCTCTGGAGGCGTCATTATCCGGGCATTGCCAAACTACGTGGTCGATGTCATCATAACCGGAACCGCACTTAGTACAAACATTGCTCAACGCGAGGTTAATCCTGTGTAAATGCGCGTCTAGCGAGTAATGGTTGGACATAAGTCTTGACATCACACGAATGAAATTGCGACTTACATCCAGACCATACCACCACACTCGCAAAGAAACATTAGGAATAATGGAATGTAACCACCGTCCCAGCTGGCCATCTCGCCAATCATTTTGCCAACTTTGAAGAGAACTCTGGCGAACAAAATGGAAAAATTCATCATGTGAAATTCTTCTATCATAGATCTCACCTTCCTGTGCGCCCACCTTTGCGAGAGAGTCCGCCTTCTCATTGCCATAAATTGAGCAATGTGAGGGGACCCATACAAAGGTAATCTTGTATGATCTTTCGACCAGTGCACCCATCTGCTCCCTTATTTTTGTAAGAAAGTAAGATGAATGTTTTACAGGTTTCATCGACCGTAGTGCCTCAATCGAACTAAGGCTATCCGAGAAGATGAAGAAATGGTCTACGGGCATGTTGGAAATCATCCCCAAAGCGAAGTTGATTGCTGCCAGCTCAGCAACATAAACCGAACAAGGTTCCTGAAGTTTGCGGAAGGCGGTAAAATTTTCATTGAAGACACCGAAACCAGTGGATCCATTTATGCGAGACCCATCAGTGAAGAATCTCTTACAGGAATTGACATGTTGGTACTTTTCGTTAAAAATGCGAGGAATAGATATACATCGAAGTTGATCTGGTATTCCATGAATAGCTTGTTTCATGGACAGATCGTATTTAACAGAGGAACTGTCATTAGTGAAGTGTACACGGGGAGGATTATAACTTGGTAGGCTTATGTCAGATGACATGTAGAACAAATAGATTCTCATGAATTTTGATTGAGTGTTCAGACTGAGCATTTCTTCGAAGTTTTCAATGACAAGTGTGTTGCTCACTCCACACTTGATAAGTAACCTTAGCGAGAGCTCCCAGAATCGGTTCTGGAGAGGTTTCACCCCTGCCAGGACCTCTAGGCTCGCATTATGCGTTGAGTGCATACAGCCGAGAGCAATACGCAAACAACGGTATTGAATTCGTTCCAACTTTATTAGGTGGCAGTTTGCTGCTGAGTGGAAGCAGAAACAGCCATACTCAATAACAGAGAGAATAGTCGTTTTGTAAAGTTTTATGAGGTCTTCCGGGTGAGCACCCCACCATGTTCCGGTAATTGTGCGTAGAAAATTGATCCTTTGTTGACATTTTTGCACCAAATACTTGATTTGGGTACCCCAAGTGCCTTTTGAATCAAACCAGACCCCAAGGTATTTCGAAGTCAAAGACTGGTCGATTTCTATTCCCAAAAGATTGAGTTTCAGTTGGGCTGGGTTCCGCTTTCTAGAAAACACAACCAATTGAGTTTTTTGCGGAGCAAACTCGATCCCCAAATCTCTTGCCCAGATTGACAGATTATTTAGAGAATTTTGCAATGGTCTTTGCAACATTTCTGCATGTGGGCCTTTTAGAGAAACCACAGCATCATCTGCAAGTTGTCTTAGCGTGCATTGTCCTTCCAAGCAACTGTCAATGTCTTTCACGTAAAAATTATAAAGCAAGGGACTTAAACATGAGCCTTGGGGTAGGCCCATGTAACTAATTCTGGAAGTTGTCAGTTGTCCGAGATTGAAACTCATATGTTTTTCTGACAACAAATTATACAAGAAATTATTTAAAATTCCTGGAAGTCCACTATTGTGCAGTTTTTCTGACAATATTCCTATGGAAACTGAATCAAAGGCGCCCTTAATATCCAAGAAAACTGAAGCCAGTTGCTCCTTTTCCGCAAAGGCCAGTTGAATATCTGTTGAAAGCAACGCTAGACAATCGTTTGTTCCTTTGCCCTTGCGAAACCCGAACTGTGTATTTGAAAGCAAGTTATTCGATTCGATCCAATGATCGAGTCGTGATAGGATCATTTTTTCCAACAATTTCCTTAAACATGATAACATAGCAATTGGGCGGTATGAATTATGATCAGACGCTGGTTTACCAGGCTTTTGAATAGCTATTACTTTGACCTGTCTCCATTCATGCGGAACGATGTTGTTCTCCATGAATGAGTTGAACAGGTCCAGTAATCGTCTTTTCGCGATATCTGGGAGATTCTTTAGAAGATTGAACTTGATCATATCGCGTCCCGGAGCGGAATTGTTTGATGAAAGAAGAGCCATAGAAAGTTCCAGCATAGTGAAGGGTCTGTCCAGAGAACCGTCTCTTGGGGATGTTTCCCAAGAAATCGGTTGTGCTGGGACTGAGTCTGGGCAGACCTTTTTCGCGAAGCTGAATATCCAACGGTTGGAGTATTCGTCACTCTCATTAGAAGAAGAGCGGTTTCGCATGTTGCGAGCCACTCTCCAAAGCGTTGTCATTGAAGTTTCTCTTGAGAGACCCTCAATGAAGTGTCGCCAATAACTACGCTTCTTTGCTTTCAGCAGGTTTCTCAACTGTCTTTCGAGCTTTGCGTACTCTTGATAAAGATCTGAGGTACCGTGCCTACGAAAAGTTTTGAAAGCATCAGATTTTTTAAGATACAACTGGGTGCAATCATCATCCCAGCCTAGTGTGGCTGGTCTTCTTTTGAAGGTTGCACTTGGAACACGTCGTTTTTGTGATTCTAATGCACTCTTATATATCAGTTCAGCCAGGAATCGATACTCATCCAAAGGTGGGAGGGGATTGAATGATTCGATGCCAAAAGATACCGCTTCTGCATACTTTTGCCAATCGATATTCCTTGTGAGGTCAAAAGGAACCTGAATTGGATGGTCTGACCTTTCACTATTATGCTTTATGGTGGTTATAATGGGTAAGTGATCACTACCATGAGGATCCTCGATTACCTTCCACAAGCAATCGAATGATAGTGAACTTGACCCCAGTGATAGGTCGAGACGACTTTCTTTGCCGTCAGATGCAATACGTGTCACTTCACCTGTATTCAAAATGTTCAAATTGAAATCGTCGCACAAATCATAGAAAACGGCCGCTCTATTATCGTCATATGGTTCGCCCCACCCTGTACCATGTGCGTTCATATCACCCAGAATTAAAACTGGATGTGATAGTGCAGAAACCGCATTCCAAAGATGACGGCGGTTAATTGAAATTCTTGGAGGAATGTAAACGGAAGCTACGCAAAGTTCTTTACCCTTTACGTTTATTTGGCAAGCGACGATTTCTACGCCAGGATGAGTCGCGATTGGAATTCTATAAAATGAGTAAGTCTTTTTGATCCCCAAAAGAACTCCCCCATAATGGTCATCTCTATCCTGGCGTATAATGTTAAAATCGTGGAAGTTGAGTTCATCTTCAGAAGAAAGCCATGTTTCACAAAGGGCAAATATATCACAATCAGAGTTGTGAATCAAAAACTTAAACAGGTCTAATTTAGGTTTTAGACTATGACAGTTCCACTGTAGCACAGTGATCATATCTTGTACCTCACTTGATGAATTATCCATCGAAAGATATGATCGCAGCAAGGAGGGGCCATGATTGTGTCAGATTCCGAAGATATTCTTCTACTGTAGGTATAAACATATCAATAATGCCTCTAAATGTTTCTGGAAGGCTGAGGGCATTATATAAGCGATCCACGAGAACCCTAAAAGTAAACAGTCCTCGCTTGGGTCTAGGAGGCTTGTTTGAACTGCGAGGAACTTTGGTAGCTTTTTTCTTGCTACCTTGTCGATTGTTTCTCTTTGAAGTGTATTTAACAGGCGGAGACGGGGGTGACAGGTTCTTGCTACAACATGGATCTGAAGCTGAAGGAACCTGATTCTTCGGAGTTTTTAAGTTTACCCCGTCTCCTTTAACATTAGGCAAACTTTTGAGGGAAGACTTTAAAAAGACCTTTCGGCGCAATCCCGGGGAAGATGATGACTTCCTTTTTCCAGGTGCGTGTACCTCCGAAAGAGATCTACCCTCATCAGTTTCGCCATCGTCCTGATCATCGGAAGACAACTCCTGATAGGGATTTTCAACTGGGACAGCTGATTCAGACACGGAATCTGGTGTTTTAAAAGATTTCACCATCTCCGCATATGTCTGTTTGGAGCGCTTTATGATAGAGCGACTCTCATTTCGAATGCGTCTTTTGTAAGCCGGGCAAACTTGCAAGTCGTGTGGATCTCCGCCACAGTAGCTACATTTTTCCGCTTCCTGTGTGCAAGAGTCCTCCAAATGAGCTTGGTTGCATTTGCCACAACGGGGCTTGTTGTCGCAAAAGCTATCACTGTGACCAAACTGCTTGCATTTGGTACAATTAAAAACCTTCGGCCTAAAAAGATGCACTGGGTAAAAACCACCATCAATTACAACAAATTCCGGGAGGACGGAACCTGGAAAAGTCACTCGAAAAAACGCTGAAGGCGAGTACACCTTTTTATTTCCTTCCATGGAAACCTTAGATAAGCGTTTACAGTCTAGGATAGCCACATCAGGAATTGACCTATTTTTGAATCGACCAAAGCCGGTCTTGATGTCCTCACATGTCAGCATTTCGTCGAGGATCTTCCCCTCCACCTCCACTTCTCGTGCTGGCACATAGACGGCGTATTCAACAGTAAACGCTTCGTGTTGAGCAATTTCATTTGCTGCTTTGTAGCTAGGTGCGGTAACACGCAGCTTGGATGCTTTCACTTGGTGAATAACGGTCCCAGGATACTTACGCGTCAGCTCTCGAGAAATCGAAAGCATATTCAATGGTTTGCATTTGCGCCGGAAATAGACAACCCAAGGTCCAGGCGAAGATGGCTGATAAAACCGCGTACGAGCAATGATATCATTAGGAGGCGTTTCGCCTCCAATCGAATCGTCCATGTGGAAACAAATTTATGGAAAATAACTCAAAAGTGCAAAAGAGGAAGAGAAAAACCTTAAAGTATTTACAGTGCACTTTCTTCCTTAGGACGACAACTGTTTGGTTTGTAAACCAAATAATGTTAATAATATATAGAAGAAAAAAAAATAAAGCAAAAAAAAAAAAA
Source organism: Aedes albopictus (assembly GCF_035046485.1). Classification (NCBI taxonomy): domain Eukaryota; kingdom Metazoa; phylum Arthropoda; class Insecta; order Diptera; family Culicidae; genus Aedes; species Aedes albopictus. The sequence goes on along the minus strand of NC_085136.1, from coordinate 284,080,031 downwards.
AAAACTTGTACTAATAATATACGAATTCAATTCTTATGTTTATTTTAGCGCACCCTGTAGGATGCAAAAAAACGGTATTGAAAAAAAAAAGAAAAAATAGCTAATAAAAAAAAAAAACAAAGAAAAATGGTCCGTTATTTACAGTTTGTACACCCTTACCCGTATACAGTAGTTTGGGAACCACTGTTATGGATGTCAAAAAAAACACGTGGTCGAATGTGGACTGGGGATACAATAGACAAAAGCGATCAAAACAAATTGGGCGGACAAAAGAGTGTATCGAAAGAGTGATACTTATCTGACCGAAGCAGGTAGATATTTATCACAGGCAGGTCGATGGTAAAGCTGTCCGTCGCGTCTGCCTTCGCACCCGTCGCCGCCGTCCTCTTCGATGACGGAGGGGCTGATGATGGCGATAAAGATGACTTTCTTGGATGCGATGCTTCTTCTTTGATGTACGATGATGCAAGCACCTCGCTTCCCGGGTTGCGCTGGATACCACCTTGCGACACTACACTTCGCACAAGCAGGAAAACGTACGATATAAAAAACCTTCCGCACTTGCGGGGGAAAAAACTCCACTTAAACGAGGTCT